>NC_139385.1:138620000-139220000 GCF_054392235.1 Sus scrofa | reverse complement strand
GTTGCCCACTCTGCCCAAGGGTTCACTCCTGGTGGTGGGAGTGAAGCCCTTTGTGCATGGTGGCATTTGTGTCCTCTGCTGTAGCCAGGCAGACTCCCGTTTTAAATATCACAATGCAAGGGTGATATTCGTGACAGGTATTGAAGCAAGGTTCAGCCAGCTCTCAATTCCCTGTAAGCAGGTCACAGCAAAGCTAAGCAAAAGGCACTTTCTCATTTTGAAATGTTTGTTAATTTGTAAATTACAGCAAGAGCTTGACTTTATAAATGTGTACCTTAGGAGAATATTTGAATGAGTTTTTATTCCAGAGCAAACGCTTACAGGGTCAGCAGAGGGGGATCAGTGCCAGGGATCGGGGGTATATTTGGCTGGATTAGTGCAGCCACTCTGGCTCCCTTTTGGTTTCTGTTTACATGGGATTTCTTTTTCCAGCCTTTTACTTTCTTTCTTTTTTTATAAGGGCCTCAGGTGCCCCATATGGAAGTTCCTGGGCTAGGGATCAGATTGGAGCTGCAGCTGCCAGCCTACAGCACAGCCACATCGAGCCACATCTGCGACCTGCGCTGCAGCCTACAGCAACACTGGATCCTTATCCCACTGAGTGAGGCTGGGGATCGAACCTATATCCTCAGGGACACTGTGTCAAGTTCTTAACCTGCTGAGCAACAACAGGAACTCCCGGCAGTCTGTTACTTTCAACCTATGTGTATCTTTGGATCTAAAGTGTGTTTCCTGTAGACAGTCTGTATTTGGATCATGTTTTTTTAATCCATTCTGACAATCTCGGCCTTTTGATGGGATTGTCTAATCATTCGCATTTGATGTTACGATTGATGTGGTTGGATTTCTGTCTGCTCTTTTGCTTTTTTTGTGTTCTTTGTCATATGTCTTTCTTTTCTGTTCCTGCTTTGCTGCTTTGTCTTTCATTACATGGATATTTAGAAAGTTAACTAAGCCCCAGGTGTTACTGTAGGTCGGGGAATGGTGTTGTTACACACATGGTGTTTTATAAACAGACGTCACGCATAATCGCACCTGCCGGGCCCGCGTCACGTAGTGTTGGAGAAGTCAGCCTGTATGATCGGAGGTGGCCGAGGAAGCCCCTGTGTGTTGGACAAACACAGGGTGTTGCTTTTGTTGAGTCGGGGTGGCGTTACGTGGTGGTGGCTCACAGTGTGGACTTGGAACGGGTGTGTGAGTTCCGCGTGTGCTCTTTGGCTGGAAGAAGGGAGTCTGTCGACCTGACCTCGGCAGGACTGCTGGTTACGGTCCCTGCAGGGAGTGTGCCCCTCACCAGCGTGTTACTGGCACATCCATACCTGGAGGGGTGTGGCGTCCAGCCTCAGCTCGGTCACTGCTTTCTGGGCCCTGCACCCCACACTGGGTGCTGTTCCTTGTCTGGGCGAACCGGTGATGTGGGCCGCTAAGACGGGTGGTTTTATTGGAAAAACACGATCTGGCCGATGCTTCCAAGTCATACCCGGGAGCCATCTGTCAAGGGGTCCCCAATAGTTGTCAGGCCCGTCTTTGCTGAGCATTGCGGGGTCCCTGCCTCTGCAGGGCTGGGCGCAGGCGCAAAAGCAGGAGTTGGCTGAACTGGCAGTGAGGTTGGAGAGTCCAGAGGACGCGCCTGGTGAGGGCTGTCGACGTTGGCCAGGCAGACCCGGGCTGGAAAGTCTCAGAAAGAGCACCGGAAAAGCAGATCCTGAGAACTCAACCCCCAGAGCCAATAGATTGCTGCAGTTAAAGTCATTTTCAAATTGGTCAACTGGTTCTAAATGGAAGTTCTCGAGTTTTGTAAATGCTAGATGTTGTTTCGATGTTTAAAAGGTTCGTTGCCTGGGATCCAGGGAAGAAAAATGCGTTTCAGGTGGTTATTTTAAAGCTGTGGAACTTTTTCTTCAAAATGAATTTCACGAAGACGTCCAGTGCGTTCAGATAGGTTAGAGCTTCTGTGAATTGAGACTGTGTGAGCTAGCCACTCTCGCTTTTTTATGATTATAAAAATATGTGCTTTAAAAAAAAAATATGTGCTTTTAAAAATTGGTCTTGGAGTTCCCATCGTGGCACAGTGAAAACGAATCCGACTAGGAACCATGAGGTTGCGGCCATGAGGTTGCGGGTTCGATCCCTGGCCTTGGTTAAGGATCTGGCATTGCCGTGGGCTGTGGTGTAGGTCACAGACTCAGCTTGGATCCCACGTTGCTGTGGCTGTGGTGTAGGCCAGCAGCAACAGCTCTGATCCAACCCCTAGCCTGGGAACCTCCATATGCCGTGAATGTGGCCCTAAAAAGACAAAAGACGAAAAAAAAATTGGTCTTTATGTGTGTGTGTGTGTGTGTGTGTGTGTGTGTCTATATATATATGAAAGAAATTAAAAATCCCCGCAGGCGTTACTTACCAGAAGACAGCCCCTTTGGCATTTAGCTAAAGGCCTTTCAGGTGTTCTGTGACATGTCCGTAAAAACAACTGTGTAAACAGGCTCGTTCGCCACGGCTGCTTCGTAACCTGATTGTGTTCACTCATGAGTGTGCCACGGGCACCTTGCTAGGTCAGGAAGCCTCTGCTGTGTCGGCTTAATGGCTCCACAGCCCTTCTTCACGTGGACACACCGCGCTTCAATCTTCCGGTCATGACATTCGGATTGTGGATTGTCGGCGTGTTTCACTCTTACAAACAAGTCTGCAGGGAACCTTCTTTTCTGTTCATCTTTATAAACTTTTATGATTCTCTTCTTAATAAGTTCCTGCCAGTAGAATTTTTAGATCAAAGGTACATGCATTTTAATGTTCGACACATGGCCAAGCATCTTATTAACCATTTAACCGTGTCAGTGCACGGCCAACGGCGTGTTTAATTAACAGTGAATAAGTATCGAAGAGGAGGGAATGGGGACACGGAGGCAGCGGGGTTTGGCGGAGGGGCGTTTGTAGTTCCTGTTTCAGACCCACTTCCCAGGTCCACGGGGCTGCCCGGCCCATCTGCCAGGACGCTGGAACGTGAGTTTCCCAGGTTGCAGCTGAGGTGCCTGTGGTCCGCGGGGCTCAGCAGCTCGTTATGGGGCCTTCAGTCTTAGAGGTGACACCTTCTCGGGGTTGTTGATACCCTATCCCAGCAGTGGATGGGACCAGGAATTTATGGGGTCGTTGTTCTAGAAACTTCTAGCAAAGAAGAGATGTATTTCCTGATACTCGTTTTATAGCTCCCTGGGGCTTCCTGATATCTTAGTGGTGGTTCCAAGTTAAAATGGCTTTTAATTTATTTGAATTTAAAATTTAATTTTTTTAATCAACACTTCAAGTATTAGGGAAGTGTTTTTGTATGAGAGACAAGGAGACAAAGTCTCGACTACAGAAGATTGGCAAGTTAGCGTTTAGACCACGAACTGTCTGGAGAAAGGGACCCGGGACAGAGTGTTTGGGCAGGAATGTTTGAGATAGAATCCCTTTCATTCCAACCAGCCTCATTCTTCAATTTTCTACTGTACAGCAGGGTGGCCCAGTAGCACATACATGTATACATTCTTCCTTCTCATATTATCATGGCGAAAATTTCTCCCAGCTGGTTAAGACAGCTTGTTTTATTATAGGAGTTCTTGGCACTAAACTTATAGTTAAGCATTTAATTACCTGTATGTCAGAGAATTCACTCAAAGAAAGCTTTAGTTCCAGCATTCCGAAACTGTGACGCATCTCCCCTGAGCTCTGCCCATGGTCCAGAATGTCAGAGAGGCAGAGGTGAGGCTGTGTCCTCAGAAGCTAGTGTTGTGCTCCTATTCTGCTTCTATCCATGACATAATCCTGTTTTGTGTTTTCTTAACAGTATCTGCTGAAAGTCAATGAAATTAAGATAAAAAAGGGAGTGGATTTGCTTCAGAATCTGATCAAGTATTTTCATGCCCAGTGCAAGTAAGTTCCCTTTCTTCGTTGTGATGGTATTTCAGATGTGTCTCTCTCTTGATGGCAACTTCTGGGAGATGTGTAGTATCGCGTGGAGCAAAACAAGCACTTATTTAAAAATCTGTAGTACAAGGGATGAAACAGGGATGCAGGCCACCACACGGATGAACCCTGAAAACGCGTTAAGTGGAAAAAGCCAGAAAGAAAAGGCCGCACACGTATACTGTATGATTCCCCTAATTAGAAACGTCAGGAATAGGCAGATCCACAGAGACAGAAGGCAGGTTAGTGATGTTGCCAGGGCTGAGGGGAGGGCAAGTGGGGAGTTACTGCTGAGGGGCTGATGAAAATATTCCAGAATTAGGTCGTGCTGATGCTTACTCAACTTCGTGAATAAATTGCTAAAAACCACACAACTGTGCACTTTAAAGCGGTACATTTTATGGTTGGAGAATGATATCGCAAAAACTAAAAATAATGTCAATTTCTATATAGTTATTTCTGCTTTTTTTTTGTAAAAGGGCAAACTTGTTTGATCCTCAGGTGTCTTTTGTTTATTTGGTTTTGTTTGCTTTTAATGATTTTTTATAATGATTTGTATTTTCTCCATTATAGCTGGTTTACAGTGTTCTGTCAATTTTCCACTGTATAGCAAGGTGACCCAGTCACACATACATGTACGCATTCTATTGTCACACATTATCATGCTCCATCAGAAGCGACCAGACATAGTTCCCAGTGCTACACAGCAGGATCTCATTGCTTATCCATTCCAAAGGCAATAGTTTACATCTATGAACCCCAAATTCCCAGTCCATCCTGCTTCCTCCCCCTCCCCCTTGGCAACCACAACTCTGTTCTCCAAGTCCATGATTTTCTTTTCTGTGGAAAGGTTCATTTGTGCCATATATTAGGTTGCAGATCTAAGTGATATCATACGGTATTTGTCTTTCTCTTTCTGACTTGCTTAGTAGGAGAGTCTCTAGTTCCATCCATGTTGTTGCAAATGGCATTGTTTTTTTGTTTTTATGGCTGAGTGGTATTCCATTGTGTATATATACCACTTCTTCTTAATCCATTCATCTTTCAATGGACATTTAGGTTGTTTCCATGTCTCGGCTATTGTGAATAGTGCTGCGGTGAACATACAGGTGCACGGATCTTTTTAAAGGGAAGTTTTGTCCGGATAGATGCCCAAGAGTGGGATTGCTGGGTCATGTGGTTTTCTAAGGAACCTCCATACTGTTCCCCATAGTGTTTGTACCAGCTTACATTCCTACCAACAGTGCAGGAGGGTCCCTTTTCTCCACACCCCCTCCAGCATTTGTTATTTGTGGGCTTATGAATGATGGCCATTCTGACTGGTGTGAGGTGGTACCTCATGGAAGTTTTGACTTGCATTTCTCTAATAATCAGGGATAGTGAGCATTTTTTCATGTGCTTGTTGGCCATCTGTATATCTTCTTTGGAGAAATGTCTATTCAGGTCTTTTGCCCATTTTTCACTTGGGTCGTTGGCTTTTTTGCTGTTGAGTTGTATAAGTTGTTTGTATGTTTTGCTGTTAATGATTTTTATTTTTTCCGTCATAGCTGTTTTTTACAGTATTCTGTCAGTTTTCTGCTGTACAAAGTAACCCAATCACACGCACATATACATATATGCATTCTTTTTTCACGTCATCCTCCGTCATGCTCCGTCACGCGTGATTTTTGTCTAAAGAGGAATGAGGTGGTACTGATGCAGTGTCTTAAATTCAAAGCACGCTTTCTGTCGGCCCCTCATTCCCTGGGCCTCACCTCTTGGCCTCACTTGTCTTCTGCTCCCCCATCGCTGCTGTGAACAGGCTGGGGTTCAGCGCTATCCTTGCCGGGCGCGTGCCCTGTGCCAGGCCGCGCCCGGGGTGTGGAGGCAGAGTCACGCTCATCACGGGCCCAGTTCCTGGGGGAGTCGGACTTCGGCCAACATGCTTATGGTTGGACTGAATTTAACAAAGTTCTCTGAGGTACAGAAACCTAAGGAGGAATGTACCAGAAGGACCTCATGTAGACGATTCGGATTGAGGGCAGAATTTTTCTTTTCTTTTTCTGTTTTGTCCTGTGCTGTGTTTCCCAGCAGCCGGAACGTGGGGTAGCTGGCACACAGTAGGTGTTCACATCCTTCCTGAACGAGCCGCAGGCCTCTTTGAGGGGACCTGAAGGATGAGTGGGAGCTAGCAGGCAAGATGCAGGGACGAACCTTCCAGGCCAGGGCCAGGTCTCGAGGCAGGACGAAAGGCAGCGTGACTCATGCATAGCGAGCGAGGTGAAGCTGCGGAAAAGAGCCTGAGGGGGCGGCGTGGAAGTCTCGCTAGAGGCCTTAGGTTTTACCCCCGACATACGAAGACGCTCTCAAAGTTTCGAGCAGGGGGTTCGCTCAAGCTCAGGTGACTGAGCTCCCACTAGTGCCTGGTGACATGGTAAGAAGGAGCTGAGTTCCTGCAGGCCTGGACTTGAGGTGGAACTGGGGAGACGAAGCAGGTGCAGGAGGGTTTTGGGGAGGTGTGTGGCTGTGAGGCGACAGCAGCGAGACGGAAAGAGAGGGGCTTGACTGGGGGAACATCGGGGAGGCTCTGCTGGTCACAGGATTCCCTGACCTGGGGTGGGAGCGGGTGTGCGATGCCTCAGGTACACAGCCGTGTCCGTGGGCGGCCGTGGCCACACCCACCCACTCGCTTTTCCCTACATGGGCCATGCCCCACGCTGATGTTCCTTTGTCTCAAAATCCATCCTGTTCCTTCCAAGACCCAGTTCGTGTGTAACTGCGGCTTCAAAGGCGTCCGCTCTGCCCGCCGGAGCACGTGTCTCCTCGTTAGCGCTGTGCTCTCTCCGCATCCCCACGGTGGCATCTTCCACGTTGCGTCGTGTCTCCTGCTGAACTGTACCCTCTCTGAGGAAGCCCTCCGTGACGTCTGCTTTGATCTCTGGCACGTTTACCTGGCACACGTGTGCGGCGGTGAATTGCGCTGTTGGGTGGCACGGAGCTGCACTTTGGAACCTTAACCCGCCTCTGGCCTCACTGTGTCTCTAAAGCCGGGGGGTCCAGCAGAGGAGGGTGTGCGGGGTGATTCTTCTGGGCTCAGAGAAGCGCTCCAAGCTTGGAAGAGCAGGCTCAGGGAATAGAAAGACCCCGAATTTGTAAAACTTGGAGGTGAATTCTTCAACAGAGACGCAGCATCCTGTGATGAACCTACAACTCGCGTCTTCAGCCTTATCCTCGCAACCTTGTGTGAGGCCGTTTAGGAAGCGGGTGGCTTCCTTGCTGGTGTTTTATTTTTAAGAAGAAGTTATTCTGGGATTTCCTTTTTTTCTTTATTTTGCCCAAACCGATCAGTTGGGTAGCAACAGACCTCTTGTGGAAAAGTGAACTATTTGGCCTTTTATGGGCATGAGCTCAGTAACCTTTAAAAATGATGAATCTTACATGACTTCCTTTTTGGATGTGAGAGAGAGAGAGAGAGTGTGTGTGTGTGTGTGTGTGTGTGTGTGTGTGTGTGTGTACGTGCTCTTCAAATCATTTGAACAGCTTTGACTTTTCAGACGCAAGTTTCGGGGGATAAAATGTGGAACCCGAGTGACTCAGCCATTGGGCACAGGAGCCTGTGGCCACACGTACGTTTCTCCACGGTGGGGTTCGGGGGGTCCTTCATGCCCCGTGTAACATCCCCGGTCTCCGCCTCTCACCCCGGAGTCATGGCTGTGTCTGGCGGACAGAGACCACTGCTCAGCTGATGCTGGTCTCTGCAAGGACCAGGAGGCCACTGTGTGGAAACGAGACTTTGTGGAGGCACGTTTCAATCCGTGTCCACCCCTAAAACTGTGTGGAGAGCGATTATTTTGCTTTTCCTCCCTTTATGCTCTTCACCGGCAGAATGCATGGAGAGCGCCTGGTAGTCTGTGTCTTTGATTTCATCTAAGGCGAGAATGGGTGTCTCTACCTGCTGGAAGATCCAGGGAAATGTATCTTACTAGCCTTTCTGCTGACGATCGAGGATCCTGTCCTCCAGTAGAGCCTAGACGGGACCGTCTTTAAAACAGTGATAAACGGACGCAGTCTTGTTCCAGATCGTGGTGATGAGCCTGGGAGTGACTTGTCCTTTAAGCAGATGCCTGCTGAGCCCTGCTGTGACCTGCTGCTGCTCGGTGGACTTGGGTTGCAGGTGCCCTGAAGAAGCCCGCTCTCGTGGAGGGAAGGGCAGAGGCCACCAGCTGGGAGAGGCGTGCGGTTGGGGGGGCTGGAGTAAGGGGGAGGCCACTCAGCTTGAAGACTGAATCTCAGTAGGTGGATTTTAAATTTTTTTTTTTTTTTTTTTTTTTTTGGCTTTTTAGGGTCGCACCTGTGGATCTGAGCCACATCTGTGACCTACACCTCAGTTTGAGGCAACGCCCGATCCTTAACCCACTGAGCCAGGCCGGGATCAAACCCGCATCCTCATGGATACTAATCAGGTTCTTAATCCACTGAGGCACAACAGGAACTCCAGTTTTAAAGACTAGAGGATTTAACCAGGTAGGCTAGAAAACATTTGATAGAAAACGAAATTTGTCATTTGGTAGTATTACTGGTAGGAGTGCCCGTCATGGCTGTGAGGGGTCAAGAAGCCGACTAGTATCCATGAGGATGCCGGTTCGGTCCCTGGCCTCACTCAGTGGCTTGAGGATCTGGCGTTGCCATAACCTGTGGCGTAGGTCACAGATGCGGCTCGGATCCTGTGTTGCTGTGCCCGTGGCGTAGGCCTCGGCAGCAGCTCCAGTTTGACCCCTAACCTGAGAACTTCCATATGCCACAGGTGCTGCCCTAAAACAAAACAAAACAAAAATAATAAAAAATAAAAAAATATTGATGGTAGAAGCTTGGGACAGTGTTAACAGGCTCAACATAAGAAAAATCGTGCTGGGGGTTTGTCCCTAGAAAGGCTGCAGTGGCAGTCAGCCAAGCAGCAGGGGGGCCCTTCTCGCGAAGCTTCCCCTACGGCCAGAGACGGTGTCCAGATGCGCCTCGGTGAGGACGGGTCAGAAAGACGGGAGTTTTGAAAACTGCAGGGAGGAGGCGCTGCCGATGATCCAGGCTGGCTCGGCCTGTGCAGAGGCGCAGTCAGACCCGCGATGTTCGTCCAGACGCCGTCTCGTGTCAGGACAGGGGACGCCTCCGAGCCCGCGCCTCCCCGCGGGGCGCCGGCCCCGGCCGAGCGGGGCGCCCGCAGCCTTTCCCCAGGAGCACGGCCGTTTCTGGGCTCCCTCCTGCCCGTGTTTGCTCCCCTTCTCCCAGGGGCGTCCACTCGGGAGGAAGGGAGGGAGCGCCCGGGTTCTCAGTCCTGGGCGCGTTCTTCCCAGTTTCCTTCTCGTTGGAAACCGCTGCTCTGTGGTGGCCCTTGTGCTCTGAGCGGAAAGCACAGGACGCGCGAGCCTCGGCCTTTCTGCCCTGACCGTGGCAACAGACGTGGAAAATGATGACCGCGCTGACACGGTTGCCAGGCCGAAAGCAGATTCTGTGTGTAGGAAAGAAGTGAGTTAGGCAGAGCACAAGAATGACAGTGTGAAGTTAGCCAAGGATTCAGGTCATTGAGGACCTCTCACGGCCAGCCTCCGATCCCTAATGACCAGCTAGCGAGTGGTTGGCAACCCAGCTCCTGAGCGCGTGTTCCCCCGCCTTGCTCCCTCCCTCCTTGCAGGTGCTGGGCTCGGGTGGCCTCGTGCTCACAGTCCCTCCTGTTAACCGCATCCTTGACCTGGGAAGATCCCACAGGACCGTTGCTGAGCTTAAGAGAAACAAACCAAGACCCCCAAGGCGCTTTTTTGAGGGTCGTCTCCTTGGTGCCCAGTAACTGGCCCCCGGCGTTAGAGACGCTCCTTCCTTAATTTCTTCATTCAGCAAGGGCTGTGTGCTTGACATGGGCTGGGTTTTGTGACTACGGTGTCCTCACCACCACCCCTGAACTTCAGAGCTCATGGGCGAATTAGATTTGAAACAGTTACACCAAAGAATACGTGATGGCAGTTGTGGTTTGAAGCCAGAGGCAGAGTGCTCTGAGACGGGCCGGCCAAGGAGCCAGCTTCAGAAGGATGGGGGTCGTGGCACTCCTCGCCGGCGAGGCCCTATTTAACGTAAAACTCGAAGAGTCAGGCTCCCCTGTGGCTGAGTGGGTTAAGGATCTGGTGATGTCATTACTGCGGTGCAGGTTCAGTCCCTGGCCCAGGAACTTGTGCATGCTGCGGGCATGGCCCCCCAAAAATGCCTTGAGTGAGTGGGAATGAACCAGGCAAAACAAGGTAGGCTGCAGAGAGAACTTTTTAGAGGGCAGAGGCGCACATGCCAAGGGCCTGAGGCTGGGACTCAGCAGCTGTAGAGGAATAGAGGAAAGGCTGCTGTGTCTGGAACAAGCGGAGTGTGGTGTGGCCTGAAGACATAGGCAGAGGCCACATCACACAGGTGCTGTGGGCCTTGCACGGGTTTGAATCTCCCCTCTGCTCTGTGGGAAGCCTCTCAAGAGCGTCGGCCTGCTGTGGCCGCAGAAAAACTCCTCCAGCCTCTCCTGCACTTCCCCAGTCACTTGCTGCAAAGTACTTCACAAGCACTGGGTTCCGAGCGTTAAGAATAAAAAACTCCAGAGTTCCTGTCGTGGTGCAGCGGAAATGAAGCCAACTAGGAACCATGAGGCCGCAGGTTTGATCCCTGGCCTCGCTCAGTGGGTTAAGGATCCGGCGTTGCTGTGAGCTGTGGTGTAGGTCACAGATGTGGCTCAGATCTGGCGTGGCTGTGGCTGTGGTGTAGGCCGGCAGCTGCAGCTCCGATTGGACCCCTAGCCTGGGAACCTCCATATGCCGCAGGTGCGACCCTAAAAATACAAAAGGCAAAATAAAAAGTTCCTTTTCGTATTCGATCTCAGTTTCTCCAGCCGCATCTCCCAGCTCCGTGCGGGGCGTGGCCGTTGCTGGGGCGGCCTTGCTCGGGGTTCCGCGTTCCTTCTCCTTTGCACTTGGCCATTGCCCGTCAAGGAAAGTGGTGTCTTCGTGTGTGCACCGCGTGCTTTCCTGGCCTCAGACTCTTCCACGCCTGCCCAGAGCCTCTACTGCCGTTTGTCCAGCGTGTTTCCCGCCATAAACTAAAAATCTCAGGCTCATTCTGTGTGGGTCTAGAAAGATCACCAGGCTTGTTGCAGCTGCTTTTCAGTGTGCTTCTCATGGTTTCGAGAGACAGTTCATTCTCCGTGTGCCTCGTATTTTAAGAATTGGTTCCTAGCCCTTTCCCCAGGAACTACACAGGAATCTCAGTCATTTCCTTTGTAAGTTTTTTCCTCCATCTGAAAAAAATTGTCTCTCTCTTATGAAACACAATCTGTGTTTTCTCTTTTCCTTCTAGTTTTTTCCAGGATGGACTGAAAGCAGTTGAAAGCCTCAAACCTTCCATTGAAACGCTTTCCACAGATCTTCACACAGTAAGTGGTTTTCCTCCTATGTTGAACGTTGAAAGGATTTTAATGCAAAAAACACGTTGATTGAGTGTGGCTTCTGGGCAGTCTCATGTTCGCGTGCCGTGATACCCAGAAAGTGCCAGGCCCCTAGCACCACGAGCATGGGGCCCCGCTCCGCCCCCGGTCGCGGTTGGGGGAGGTGGATTTGATGGAGAAACACCCTGTGAACTCCACCATCTCCCTGGTACATGGGTCGTACTCTTCTCTGTTCTGTTTTCCAAAGATCAAACAGGCCCAGGATGAAGAGAGACGGCAGCTGATACAGCTTCGAGATATTCTGAAATCAGCATTGCAGGTTGAACAGAAAGAGGTGAGGGGATTGAATTTTGAAAGCTCGCTCTGTCCCAGGAGCTTTGGGACCGAGGGGGTGCGAGCTGGGTCTTCCCGGTGCTCAGGTCACTGCGGGGCTGCGTCGGGCATCACCGCAGCACCTGCTTTGTTCTCTCGCTTGGTTTCATACAACCGTCTTTTTGAATGTGCTTATTTCCTGGGGGAAGCCTTAACCTTGGCATGGCCTTCACGCAGCCTTCAGCCTTTCCCGGCTGGTCCCCTGCTGCGTGAGTAGCTCTCAGGGGCTCCGTCACAGAGACGCTCCTCGTTTATGCCGCTGGGTCCCTCCCTGGGGCTCTGTGGTTTCCCTGCCCTGAAATACACGGACGCTGCCCATGTGGCGATAGCGGGTGACGAGTGGCCCTCTGAATCTTCCAGCCCCGAGAGTGTATTTTATAAAACGGGAGCAGCTCGGTTTTCTGAGAGCAGCTCTCCGATGGGCAGAAAGCGTCCATCTCCCCCTCGTACGATCCCTCCTCTGCGTGCTGACACGTTCGCACGGATCACCCGCATTGTGGGGACTCGCTAGAAAAACCGTTGGAAAGTACGTGTTAAGGTAATTTTATATGCTGGCTGCAGTGTGGATGTTATAATGTGAGGTGAACACAAATCCACTTCCTTGTCAGTAAAGAAATGTATCTAAATGTATAGCTAGTAGATTTTAGGCCAATAACCATTAAATTAGAGCATAAAGTTCGCTGTCGGCAGTTTCTTACACTCTGTTTTGTGTTAGTTCTTGTACTGTAACTGAATATTGTTGTTTTTCTCCCAAATGCATTTACCTTTTGTGACCGAAGTCTAGGAGAGTAAGTAGTTCAGTATTTTAATAAATTGTAGAATTTTGCATGCTTTCGTCATGAACTTCAAAAAATAAGCTGTTTCTTTGGTGTACGTATTAAAGCTAGTAGCACATGAAGTTTTTACCCCTCCTTTCAGTAGCGCTGGGTTTTACTAAATGGATCTGAACACATAAATGCTAGTAAAATAGAAATTTTCCAAGTTGACGGCTTAGCCTCTGGGGCCACGCTTGTGTGACAATGCAGCCCCTTGCCCCCTCTCCTCCCCCTGCAGAGCTGAATCTGCAGGTCCCTTTAATGCACCTAAGCCCTGCCTCGGGAGAGCCGCCTCAGCTCCCCCGGCCCCAGGGCTCTGGGGAGCACGCTCGGAAAGACTCTCCCTTGCCGTGTATCTGCTTGGGGACTGTTGGCTGTGTCTTCAGTGCACAGATGCTCTTTCTCCAGCGGGACCGTGCGCGGGTCGAGGATGCTTTCCCGCCTCTCTGGCCATCGCGTCAGAGCCCTGTATTGCTCGTCTAGTAGACTCTTGGTGCACATGGCTCAGCCAAGGGAGAGATTGGCAGATGGAGGTTGCATGAGCTGGGCATTACCCTCAGCGTGGTCACTTCTCCCAGTCCAGAGTCTAGGTCCTGATGCTTTGATATTCCCAAACATGGAATAGAAGCAGGAAAAGAAAGACGAAGAGAACTCGGAGTCTGGAGAATACAGTGGCCCGCTTGCATCCAGAAGAGGTAGCTCTGATGTGGGAGCCAGGATGCCGCCAAGGCCGCCGGCTCTCAGCAGGAGAGCTGCTGGGGATGGTTGAAAGCAGCGCTTGTCGGAGGAGGAGGATCACACCTGTGAAGCGGGGCTCAGGTGTGCACTGCAGGAGAGCCGGCGCTGCAGTTCGGTAGCCCTCTGGGCCCAGGGCAAGGGCCCTGTTTGCTTTGGCTCTGCGGAGGGAGGCGGTCTGAGACTGGTTGGTGGCAGAAAGCTGGTTATTTATAGCTCTGCAGAAAAATCTAACAAATGTACCAGCACAGACCAGAAGTCTTGAATGGTTTGTGGGTTTCGCGGGGTTTGTTGCCCAGCCCCTCTGCCCCACATGCACAGAGGGGTCAGGTGAAGCTGCGTCATTGTGCTCTTCCGGCTTTATGCCGAGAAGAGCTCCGACCCCCGGTCTCCTGGCTGTGAGTGTGTTGTCTTTTCTGTATGTCACATTCTGGATCGTGTTTTGATGACTTTGGATCCATAAATTGGACAGGCCTTGAATGTGATTATTAAGTTAAATCTTACCGATTTTAAGATAATTTTTATGATTGGGGTCCCTCTAGTTACAAAAATTGAACATTGTTGTTTCAGCTCTCGTTCCCTTTTTTGGTTTCTCTTCTGTGACGTAGAAACCTGAAGGTGTTGATGGATTTTATTCGGTGTTATAAAAATTCTACCTCTAACCACGTAATTGCAGTTCATGAAAATTAGGTAACGTGCCCCAGAAAAAGCTGTGCTGGTGGTTGGTGGGAGCTGCTCTTATTCTCTTCATGTAAATCTTAAGAGGCTCAGTCGTTTGATCTAAGTGAGAAATGTGCCCATTGCCTGTGGAGGCTCTTCCCCGTCACCTGCGCGCTGGCAGGGATGCCGTGCCATGATGACCCCAGCGCCCGCACAGCTCCACACCACTGACATTCCTGCTTTGTTTTGGATGTCCTTGGCCAGGTGTCCACGTCCCTGCTCCACCCCCGGGCAGCCTGGGCCGGCCCTTGGATCTGCCTCGGCAGGAGACTGGTTTGCTGATCACACAGTCAGCTGCCATTCTTTGGGCAGCTCTTCTAAGCCAGGCGCCGCACAGACACAGAGTAAGACAGATCCGGTTCTTACCTCTCGAAGGGCTCACGGGCTGGGTGGGGACAGAGTTGGAGAGCAGTGTGACAAGAGCGCCAATGGACAGCAGCTCCAGGAAGGGCTGTCACCCGGGGTGGGGCGGGCAGGTGTGTATTAAGAAGTGGGGTTGGCAGGATGACTCGGAGTTCGCAGACTTCCAGCAGGAGGGATGGGGGGCCAGTTTCTCACTGGGCCCGAGAGCTGCCGGGTGCCTGACCAGCTGGCAGAGCAGAAGAGCACGGATCTAACTGTGTGAACCCTGGGTCTCCCTCTTCCCACCAGCGTGAGCAGGTCCCTTGCCTCCTACATGCTTCACCTCTTCACCTGTGAACCAGGGGTGGTGTCGCCTGCCCAGGGAGTTGTCACGAGACCTCAGGGATAAGTTCTGTAACGCGCTGACACAGTATCGTGATAGACGGAGCCTGGTTCCTTCATCAGCAGATGCTGGGCTCCTGGACGCCGATGGCACAGTGGTGAACAGGGAAGGCCCAGTTCCCCTGTCTCGCTGGTGAACAGGGAACAGGGGTGGCTGGTGGTATCTCTGATGGGTCTCCCTGCCTACCCGTCCCTTCTCTGTGGGCTGGTCCCCTGGCACCTGGTCTTCGAGGCCCTGCCCCCCTTTTGCCCTCTTCTCCCCCGACCCTCCCCCAGTCTGGGCTCATCCCCTCACTCCTGAGCCAGGACTCCCGCTGTGTCCCCTTCCCGGGCCTCCTCAGCATTCCATCTGTCCCCTCGCCTGCCCTCTATAGTCAGGGCGTTGCCACCCGCTTCCTGTCTCAGGCGTTCCCAGGCACTTGGTGTGACCCGCAGTCAGGGTCACGACAGCATGGCAGGGCGGGTTGTTTATGACTTGAGCCCTGAGAGGAGGACTGCACCTGCTGGAGGTCACGCACGCGTGTCAGGCCAGGATTTGAGCCCTGGTCTGGTCCACAGCAAGGCTCTTCTCTCCATGTGACTCCGCTCTCGCGAGCCGGACAGTCTTTCCAGAACAGTGGCCGAGCCGGTGGCAGGGAGCTTGGCGAGCACTCGGCGTGGCACTCGCGTAGCAGAGCCGCCCGCTCCTCGTGTGTCTACGCGCCTGCACGGGGACAGACCGCTGCCGTCTGGGAAGACGGGGGGGCGGTTGGGCATCACAGCGCCCCCTTGGCAGAGGGACTGTAAGCCTCCAGCGGTGACTCCTTGGCAACCCTTACGGCACAGGAATTGCCTGAACACAGATAAAATGTAAAAGCGCTCATGATGGGGCTTTTACATCATTACCCACCCCCCGGGGCTTAGGGAGCTCGGAGGTGCTCTGCTGTCACGAGTAAACCCGAGTGTGAATGTGTGTGTGTACACACCCGTGTATATATGTGTGTACACACCCGTGTATATATGTACAAAATCCATGAGTGTACACACATGCGCACGTACGTGTGTTATACACGCATCACAATCCCCCCCGTCCCTGAGGATTTCAGCTGGGGCCTCCCCCGCTTGTCTGGGCGGTTTCTGTGTTGCCAGGATCCAGTGGCTGACACTTGATAAGCCGCACAGGACTTAAGCTCGTGGACGGTGCCTGGGATCTGAGGGCTTGTCTCGATGTCACAGAGCAGAGGACACGTGGGCATCGATAGGGTTTTATGAGAGCTTTTCTAAAGGCCCATAAAACGCCCGCTTAACGTGCGTGCTTCAGACACGCGGTCTCCACGCGGCGCGGCTCCCTCGTCAGGCGCGAGGTGTCCTTGGGCTCCCAGGGGAGCACGGGAGACCCAGGGGGTCTCTGAGGGTCCCGGCAAGCTGGGCCCCCGGCCAGTTGCCTGTCCGCATCGTGCGATGAGGATTCTCCCCAGAAAGAGAGGATTTCTTTCCCTTGAACCGGCTCCATTAAATTGAAATCTTGTGGGAGGTGATGGGAGAAAAGGAATGTGTATTTATGCGGGTGACTGGGTCACTCGGCTCTGCAGCAGAAATGGGCACAACATGGTAAATCAATTATACTTGAATAAAAATAAATAATTACAAAACCAAAATACCCGAAACATTGAAACCTTGGTTCGATGACGGGGCTGACCTCCCTTCCCCTGATCGTGTGTCGTATAAAACACCTGGATCAACAGGCGGACAGAGGCTGGTTTGGGCCCGCCACGTAGACGTCACCTGGAAGAGGCGGAAATGATTCGTTTCTAAAGCAGCTTCAGTTTTATGTTAAGCAGATTGCATTCTTCTTAACAGATTTTAAATTTAACAGTTTCAGATTTGCTTGTATTTTTAAGTTAATTCAATAAGTGCTTTGTCTGAAGAATAAAACAGTCACTTCTGAGTTCACGTTGCGGCACAGCGGAAATGAATCTGACTAGGAACCGTGAGGTGGCAGGTTTGATCCCTGACCTCGCTCAGTGGGTTAAGGATCCAGCGTTGCCATGGGCTATGGTGTAGGTCACAGACGTGGCTCGGATCCCTGTTGCTGTGGCTGTGGTGTAGGCCGGCAGCTACAGCTCTGGTTCAACACCAACCTGGGAACTTCCATAAACCTGTGGATGTGCCCCTAAGAAGCAAAAAAATAAAAGTCATTTCTTCCCCAGCCTCTGACATAGGGTCTGACTTTGTTGAAAAGAAGAATGTCCTTTATCCTGTTCATTGGTTCTGTAAAGACTTCTGATGAATATGCTTGGCAGGAATGCTTTTAGCAGTGTTGTCACATGGTTTCATCACCTATTTTTGTGCAGTTTTTTTTTCTCCCGAAATCAGTAGACATACTCCTTAGTTGTGCAGTTTAGTCTTTTGACAGGTTTATTTTTAGTCTTTCAAAGAGATTCATACAGGTGAGCAATATTTCTCCATTTCCCTCTACTGCATTCATTTCCTGTGATGAGATTGCGCTAAATTTCTGGCGCCAGTAGGCACTGCCCTTTTGAGAGTAGGCAGAACCCAGGGCCATCCTCATTCAATGACGGAGCTGTTTGCCCTGG
This sequence comes from Sus scrofa, assembly GCF_054392235.1. NCBI lineage: Eukaryota > Metazoa > Chordata > Mammalia > Artiodactyla > Suidae > Sus > Sus scrofa. Next base: position 139,202,655 of record NC_139385.1, on the reverse strand, counting down.
TTGCCCACAGGCAGGAGTGCCGCGTGGACTCCTTGTGGAAAAGAAGGACGTTTCTCCTATTTTGGGGTCTGCTTGTTCGGACCGTTGTCAGTTCAATAATGAAATGATTGAGCACATTCGTGATTTCTTTGTGTGTGTGTGTGTGTGTGTGTGTCTTTTTAGGACTGCACTCGTGGCATATGGAGATTCCTAGGCCAGGAGTCCATTCTGAGCTACAGCAGCCGGCCCACACCACAGCCACAGCAATGCAGGATCTGAGCCACGTCTGCAACCTGCATACACCACAGCTCACAGCAATGCCAGATTCTCAACCCACTGAGAAGGCCAGGGATCAAACCCGTGTTCTCGTGGATACCAGTCAGATTCGTTTCCACTGAGCCATGATGGGAATTCCCACATTATTGACTTCTTGAATGAAGTCCTTTTTTAAATTTTCTGCAGAGTTATTCCGTATATATTTTAGAGTTTAAAAAGTCAGTGCTAGACAGCCCTTGCTCGTGGATTGGAAGACTTATCGTTGTTAGGTTGGCAGCACTCTCCAGATTGATGTGCAGGTTCAGTGCAATTTCTGTCAAAATCCCGGCAGCCTTCTTGTGGGAATTGACAGGCTGGTTCTAAAATTCATATGGTAATGCAAGGGACCCAGAATAGCAAAAGCAGTCTTGAAAAAGAACAAAATTGGAGGTCTCACACTTTCTGATTTCAAAAGTTATTGCAAAGTTATAATAATCAACACAACGTGGCACTGGCCCAAGGATGGGCACAGAGATCAGTGAAATAGACTTGAACCCTTCCACTTATGGTCAGTTGATTTTCAGCAAAGGGCTTAAGACCATTCAGCAAGGAAAGAATTGTCTTTTCAACAGATGATACTGGGACTGTTGGATAACCAAAGTGAAAGAGTGAATTTGGAGCCTCACACCATCATAGTTAGTTAAGGAGTTCCCGCTGTGGCGCAGTGGGTTAATGAGCTGGCTTGTCTCCCTGGTGGTGCCACCTTGATCTCCGGCCCAGCACAGTGGGCTAAGCATCCGGCCTTGCTGCAGCCCTAGTGTAGGCTGCAGCTCTGGCTGATTTGATCCCTGGCCTGGGAACTAACATAAGCCGCAGGGGCAGCTGAAGAGGGGAAGAAAAGGCAGTTCACGATGGGCCAAAGGCTTAAATGTAGGCGCTAAAACCATAAACCTCTCGGAAGGAAACACAGATGTAAATCCTCCTGACCTTGGATGGGGCAGCGATTTCTTAGCTGGGACATCTCAAGCGCAAACGAAGAAAGAAATTTTAGGTAATCTGGACTTGACTGAAATGAAAAGTCTGTATCTCAAAAACCTTTTTTTAAGCTGTCAGCAGCCCAGGTGGCCGACTCTTGCTTTCAATGACGTCTGAACTCTGACCCCAGCCTGTCCATCCCTTTGACCCGATGGCCCGCTTCATCCCCACTGCAGTATTTGTCCTCGTGTTCCTGGAGGGTGGCCGCGGCCGCCGCTTTCCTCTCCACGCCTCTGTGTCTGCGTGGTCCCTCCCCTTGTCCTCGGCTGCTTCTCGCCTTCATCTTCAGCCTCGATTCTTCCAGGCTCTCTGCGGTTCTCTCCATCTGACTCCGCATGTCTGGAGCCCTTGTGTTCTCCGTTCGGATCACGTTGACTGCCCTGGTTCTGGCCTCAGGGCAAGCTGGCTCCCTTCCGCCTCGCGCTGGCGAGCCCTGCCCCGAGCCCGTCGCTTAGGTTCCTTGTGTCTTCTGTGCTGCGATGCGCTGGCCTGGGGCTCTCACGGCAGACGGGACAGCGCAGCCCTGCCTGAGGGCCTGTGAGCGCCTTGTTCGTGTCCTGCTCCCCTCGAGGCCTTTGTCAGAATTTCCAGGGCTGGCCCTTCGGGTGTCATCAGTTAAACACAAGCTGAGCGCCTGTTGGACCCCAGACACCGGACTCGGGCCCAGGAGGTTCCCTGATGGTCTTTGGAGTGGCCGCTTGTAGTGGGCTTGGCCAGCTTCTCCGCACCCAAGCGTCCGTTCTGCGCTGAGGCTGAGGCGGTCAGGTTCAGGGCCAGGGCCCCTCTGCTGGGACTGCTGGGGTCAGGAAGGGAACGTTGTCCGTGCCTGTTTCGTTCCAAGTGTTCACGCGTGGTCTCACCTGAGCCTTCCTGTATTCCGTGTCCTTACAAGAAGTTGTTTTCCTGTTTTTCCAGGAGCAAAGGGAGGCAGGACACTTGTGTAACTTGCCCAAAGTAAGAGGCAGAACATTGTTGTTTGTTGTGGTTTCCTACTTGAAAGCCCAAGCTTTTCCCAGCGTGGCATGTCACCTTCCTTCTCGAGGGCTGCTTCTGTCACACCAGGAGCTTCTCGCCACTGTCAGGAACGTAAGGCTCATAAATAAGCCAAATCTTGTAACTTCCAAGAGCCTCATTCTTTCAGCCAGTTTGGGGACACTGGGTTTTGTCATCGCCTTTCCAGCCTGGTAGGTGGCATTTATGAGTTCTAGGATATGAATTTTGTGTCCCTTTTTTAGGTGTGTTTAAGAGGGGAAATTCTCTTTAAAAAAATTTTTTTTAAGAGCCTCAGTGTCCTTTATGTACTGTTTTATAAAAATCGGAATCTCGATAGGATTAAAAATGACTTTTTTTTCCTTAGGGCTGCACCCATGGCATATGGAGGTTCCAGGCTAGGGGTTGAATCAGAGCTACAGCTGCCAGCCTGCACCACGGCCACAGCCATGCGGGATCGGAGCCGCGTCTGCAACCTACACCACCGCTCACAGCAGCGCCGGATCCTTAACCCATTGAGCGAGGCCAGGGATCGAACCTGCAACCTCATGGATCCTAGTGGGGATCGTTAACTGCTGAGCCACGAAGGGAACTCTTTTTTTAAATGTTTTTTTGTTGTAATTTTTATTATTATTCTCTTTTTAAAACCGACCGACTTCTTGACCGTTTGTAGGATTCCCAGCTTCGCCAGAGCACAGCCTACAGCTTACATCAGCCTCAGGGGAACAAGGAGCACGGCACCGAGCGCAGCGGCACCCTCTCCAAGAAGAGCGACGGGTGCGTAGGTGGCGCCGCGGGGGCTCCGGCGCCTGGTGGTCCCCCCCCTGCCCCCCCGAGCCCCACACATCTTGACGCTTCTTTTTTGCTTTTTCACTGTTTTGTTGTAGTTGATTTACAGTGTTGTGCCCGTTTCTGCTGTTCAGCAAATGACCCGGTCCCACCTGTGCCTACAGGTCCTTGTTCTCATCTCCCCCATGTTCTACTACTAGGGACTGGCTGTGCTCCCCGTGCCGTGCGCCAGGACCTCCTTGCCCTGCGTTCTAAATGGACCAGTTGGCATCTCCCAACCCCAAATCCCCGTCCCCCCCTCCCCGCCCCCTCGGCAACCGCAAGTCTCTTCTCCACGTCTGTCTCAACGCCTGTTTTTCCCCTTTGTCTCTAGGATCCGAAAAGTGTGGCAGAAACGGAAATGTTCGGTCAAAAACGGGTTTCTGACCATATCCCACGGCACTGTAAGTATGCTCTTCCCCGCACAGTCTCTGCTGTGGCAGGACCAGCGCGTGGGGAACGCCCCGCGAGGGACCCACATTGCCCTGAGCGCTGCGGCCCCGAGGGTGCATTTTAAAGACGTCCCCTGTTGGCACCACCTTGGTGGTGCAGCTGGTTAAGCGTCCTGCGTTGTCGGTGCTTTGGCTCAGGTTGCAGCTGTGGTGCGGGTTCAATCCCTGGCCCTTGACCTTGCACTTGCTGTGGGCGCGCCAAAAAATAAATAAAGACAGGGAGATTCCCTGCTGAGAAAAGGTTGCCTGGGTCCCTCCTGTACTCGGCCCACCCGGCCCTCGTTTTGCTTTCCTAGTCAGGGAGACCTTGCTGCCTTCCGCCACCTAACAGGCGGGACCTGCTGGCGAGCCAGGTGCTCTGTGCCTTCCAGAAACGACTCTGGAAACTGAATGGCGCACTTGGGAAGTTGTCTTCTTTTTCATGAAAGGAAAAGAGGTTAGGGAGTCAGGACCCTCAAATGAGAGATCAAGAGAGGAACGCTCTCAGTGCGTTTATTGTAGACACACTACACCCAGCCAGAACTTGCCTGCGCCCCTGGGTATAATTGCCTGTGCAGGAAACCGAGCTCAGCATGCGTTGAGCCAGCTGGAAAACCAGTCAGAATAAAATGACCTGCTCACCGGCCCTCAGACACCAGAGACTGTAACCACGGTTATGAACACAGGCCTTTCCGGCGGGACATTAGGCCTGTTAGCACCTTACCGAGTGTGACCAGGTCTTGCGAGAGCCACGGAGGCTCGTAGGCAGTTTTGAAACCGTTGGAAGGCTGAGTTGGTTGCAGTTTTGCTGCAAACGTGCACACTGCTGGCGCCTTCACTCCTGCGCCCGAGGCGGGAGGCCTGGCCGTGACCGCAGCCCAGGGTGGGGGTGGGGGAGCCCAAGTCTCCTCTTTGCTCCCCTGCTGCCGCCAGCTTCGCGTGCGAGGCAGAGCTGGGTGCGCGCACAGGCAGGTGTTTCCGGCCCTGGGCAGAGGTGGCCCTTCTGGGCATTTGGAGAAGGGAAGAGGAAAACACCCCTTGGGAAGGAAGGCCCTGCCGTGTGGATCGCGGTCTCCAGGGGGGGGTGTCCTGGGTCTTTGCCGACTCGGGTTGGGAAGAGAGAGGGACGTCCAGCAGCCGAGCCCCAGGGTCTGCGGGGCCCTGTGGCCCTGGGATTTTCGGGCTCCCGCCTGGATGAATAACGGCCTGGCTCTTCCCCGAAATCCAGCCTCTTTACAGTCACTGCGTCCCTCCTGGGGCCACGCCCCTCAGATCCCAACCTCCCGTCTTTCCTCCTGCACGTGTCTGTGTGTCGGGGCAGACGCGCTGTAGACAAGAGAGGCACGGTCACAGAGCCCCCTCTCTTACAGTCGAGGATGGCAGGGGGATCAAGGCCAGGTTCCCTTCCTGCTCTAGCGTCTGGGCTTCTGGGATTTGCTTTTAACGTGTAGTCTACTCAGCTGTTTGTTTTAACTCAGGTTTACTGTCTCAGTGCAGGAAATCTCACAAAATAAGACGGAGTTTCATGTCATGCTTGCTTGCAGCTCTAAAGCCATTAGGTATACTTGCCTCACTGAGGTGTCCCTTCCACTGGACCCAGGGCCTCGGCTTCGGCCCAAGAGGGCTTCTCCCCCTGCCGCCGAAATGGAAACAGGCGCGGCCACTCCCTGCCGTCGGCAGCAGCTTTGGTTCTCCTCACTTGCATTGCTTGAGTGTCCTCTCAGAGGCGTGGAGGCTCAGCTTTCCTGAGCGTTGATGGGCTGCCCTGTTTGGTGCTGGGGTGACTAGCTTTCTGGGCATGCCGACTGCTCTGCTGTCACAGCGCTTGCACGTTGAGTAAGTGCTTCGTGCTCGGGGGGGGGGGGGTCCCCACTCCTGGAAGCCCTCTGGGTGCCTCCTCCTGCCATTAGCTGCCCAGGCTGGCGTGGCTGCAGTGGCAGGTGGGCTCCGTCCCTCGGCCTCGCCTGGGACGTGAGTGGGTCCCTGCGCAGCCCTCTCTGTGCCGCCTTCTCTCCCTTCCTCTGGGTCCCACCGCCCCGTGATGTGGACGAACCTCCACCGGGAAGAGGGGCGGGAGGGGCGGCGCTTGTTTGCTTCGTGTTGATCTGGCCCCTTACCTGTTCGGCCGGCATCTCCCGCGTGTGCTGATTTATCGTCAGGGGAAGAAGGGGCGGGGTTTTCAGAGGCTCCACCGCGCAACTGGCATCTCAGAGCAGCGTCCGCCACTCCACTGAGATTTGGGTCTTGTGTTCTCGAAAGCACTCGCTGTATTTGCACTGTTGCAAGAATCGGTTTCTCCCCCGGAAGCTGGCAGCCTGGAGGACTGAGGTGGTCGCAGTGCGCGTTCCCGCGGAGGGACCGCGGTGCCGTCCCGGGCGAGCTCCGTGAAGGCCCGAGTCGGCATCCCCGTCCGCCGCGGCTGCTCGCGTGTCCTGGCACTGGGAGGACAGAGAAACTCACGAGACATCCGCTTGGCCACACCGCCCTGGGCTGGGGACTCTGCTCAGCTGGGAGCAACGTCTGTTGGTTCTTACTGAGTCTAAAAAATGGTTCGTCTGAACGTCAGTCGTGCAGAAGGAAGAGCGTCCGCTTCCGCTTCAGAGGCTGACGCACCGGGGACAGTGGCGTGGCCTGGCCGAGCGGGAGCCTCACGGATGACTCTTGACTTCCTGGGATGTCACAGTCCCACCCAGGACGGTGGGGCCCTTTTCTCCCACGAATAGTCCTTGCAGCTATGCTGTCAGCCCGTCAGTGCTCTGAATGGGTCGGGGCCGGCGGTTGCTGATGGAAAACGTGGGACAGGCCGCGACGGTCCGCTTCTGTGTTCTGTGGACTCTTCTCGGGGTTGTCGCTTTGGATGTAGCCTCACGTACTCCGCTGTCATGACTCCTCCTTCACATGCAGGCACTGAGCGTTTTTCCGAATTCTGCAGCGCATCCGCTGTGAAGTGGGGAGCTTGTGTCTCATAGGCCCGCACAGCTTCCCCAGCAGCACCTACCTTGGGGGGGGGGATGCCCCCCCCCCCCCGGCCCTATGTGTCTCTGCGGCCCGGGAGGACGTCCAGGCAGTGGCTCCGCTCTGCCTGCAGCCACTGAGGGCAGGAGAGCGAGGCTGTGAGGAGCTCGGGCCGGGTCCGGCCGGCTTGCTGCACGGCGGCTTCACTGCCCCAGGCTGTATAGGCGCCGGCAGAGGGTTGCGTCTGTGGCGCCAGGGTCTCCGTCTGTGATTGGAGTGGGTCCTGCCTCAGCGCGCAGTTCAGAGCCCAAGGTGGGTTCTTGGAGCTCCGCCTGCCTCGTGTAAGCCCGTTCTAGAACAATACCAGTAATAATAGCGGCAGCACCCGCGTAAAGGTAGCCCTTGTCATCCCAAGTCACCCTCTTGCTCTGAGCATGTTTCGGTGTCTGCCGCGCTGCACCGCCCGTCACCCTCTGCCATCTCTGGGACGCGGTGGTCACCAGCGTTTGGATGCAGTCCCGCAGCGTCACCTAGATGCATCCACACAGCTGTGTGATCTCGGGGGTAATGGATAGACACGTGCTTTTTAGGAACCAGACACCCCGGCAGAGGGCTTGGTTGCAGCTGGATGTGGGCACCTGCCTTGGAGAGAAATCACTTGGTGTATTGGTTTTGGATGAGCCGGTGAATTCTGTTGAGAAAGATCCAAAATTGGACTGATGGCTCTTCTACTCGGAATTGTCAAGCTTTGCAAGACCAGGCAGAGCATGTGGCCTTCGAATACTGATTGCTGATGATCCAGGGAGTCCGTTAGGCGTCTGCAGACTGTGGCGAGTGCAGTGGTTTTCGTGTGAGAGATGAGGTCCGCACAGCCCTGTTGATCCAGCTTCTCCTTGTCCCAGGTTCCCAAAGCCACGGTGTTCAGCCTGCAGGGTCCGTCCTCTTTTAGTGGAGGCTGTGCTCCCCCACCCCTGACCCTGGGAGCTCCGTGGGAAGGGTCCGCCCAGGTGTGGACGTGCGTGAGTCTGCGTCTCGATTCATCCCAAACCCAAGCTTTTACAACTTCAACGTGGCTGGTGGCCGTGGGAGGGGCCCACAAGAACTCGTGAACGTGGTCTTTCCTTGGGCAGCCTGGAGGGGGTGGGTACTTGGAGATCTCCAGGGCTTCTGAGAGGCCCTTGGCCATTCAGAATTTTTTTTTTCCCCCTAAAACTGTCTTCTTATCCTCTGCCCTTTGCTCTTTTGGGCTAGTTGTAATAATTTCTGAAATAGTAATAAAATAGCAAAACGCTGACAAAAACGCGTTCTTTTGTTACCATTGTGTGGAGAGGGGTCGGGGTACAGGTGGGAATGAGGTGGGTTTTGTTGAAACTTAGGTGACAGGTGCGTGGCATTAAGGATTATGACTCTCTCGTCTGTCATTTCTGAAAGCAGGGGAAATTTCTCTGTCATTTGTGATTTGTGTTCTGTGAGATGACTTTCCCTGAAAGCCAGTGTTTATACCCAGGAAAACACTTTTAAGATGACCTGAAATTGACCTGGGTGCCCGTGTTCCCAGCTGACGAGGGTGCAGTGTCTCAGCACGTTGGCATTTCCATCTCAGGGAGCCCACGGCCCTCGACCTCAGAGCCAGGCTGGCACCCCAGCCCCCATCCAGGTGGGCGAGTGAGCCCCCGAGTGGCCCTCGCGGGGAGGGGGAGATCCAGGCCCCCTGCGATGTGCCTCTGTCATGCCTCCTGCATAAAATCCGCCTTCCGGTAGCTGTTCCCACAAAGCAGCGGAAGCCTGTGCTTGCTGTATTTTCCCGAGAAACCGTCCTGTGATCTCGCCTTCCTTCCCACCCAGCTCCGTCTCTCTCCGCAGGCTAACCGGCCGCCGGCGAAGCTCAACCTGTTAACCTGCCAGGTGAAGACCAACCCCGAGGAGAAGAAGTGTTTTGACCTCATTTCACGTGAGTTATTTCTCAGACGCTCTGCCGCAGAGAGATTATTTTAAACTCTCGTCTAGGGCATCAACCCCCTTTTGAACAGTGCCCACTAAAGAATTGGTTTTCAAAGAAACGGCTCTGTTTCAGGCGCCTGCATGATTCCTCTTTCCACGAGTGCCTGTCCGCTTGCAGGTTCGGGACTTGACTCCAAGGACAGCCGGGCACATGCCCTCAGCTCCCCTGTTGGTGAACAGAGGACCCTAGATCAGCCCTCAAGCCTAACGTCCCTCCCTTCGCTGTAAAAAGCACGATCCTGTCATCGACGTGCCCGTAACTTGGGTGGTGTTAGAAATGCCACCCACCTGACGTGATCAGGTCTCAGCAGAGCCCTTCAAACGTTCAGGTGTGAAGTTGGCTGGAGGCCCCTGCAGCACAGGTGTTTCTGCTCCTGGTCGCTTTTCATTTTTGCAGCACACCCAGAAGAATGGCCCCAGAACGGTCCACTGTGGTGAGTGGCCTCTGGGCGTCCCCCGAGGAAGAAAGAAAAGGACGAGAGACGCGTTCAAGACTCACAGTGGCTTTTTAGTCTTGGCGCTTGTAGGTGGCAGGGATACAGTTGGGAGGAAGGCAGGCCGTCATTAGGGGTTTGGGCACAAGAGTTGTTGTTAAAGAGAGACACTCCAGACGGCGCGTTTGGGGACGATGAGCCCTGTCCTGCTTGCCCCGTATCCTGAGCCGGAGGTGGCTGGTTTTTTTGTTTGTTTTTGTTTTTGTTTTTTGCCACACCGGTGGCATGTGGAAGTTCCCAGGCCAGGGATCGAGCCCCTGTGCCACAGTTGTGACCTGCAGGGATGGCTGCTTTTTATGAGGGTGTTGCGTCGTTATCATTGAGGGTGGGAAGTGATTTACTGTGTAATGAAATGCTGGCAGCGAACTTGCGAGAGCGTGGTTGCATGTGTGCTTCGCTGGGGGAGGAGACGCGTCCCGGGGTGGCGTTGACACGAGAAGTGTGAAAAGGATGCGGTGCTGTGTGTTCCGTTTTTCAGATTCTAGACTGACGTGTAAAAGAAAAAGTGCCCCTCCTGCTCCCAGCCCCGTGTCCCTGCCGTCTCGTCAGGCCCCAGGTTGAGTCTCGCTCCTCCCCAAAGCCCACGCTCAGATCCTTCGCTCGTTGAGGACAGCACGAGCCTGGCGAGCCGGGTGCAGCCCCAATTGTGACCGGCCTGGGGCTATCTGGCCCCGATGGCCGTAAAAATGAGGGTCAAAGGGAGCGCTGCGGGTACAGTCTGACGTCAGCCCGTGGCCAGGGGACGCGTGGCGGGCTTGAGGCTTTTCCGTGTCCTGAAGCCCGTGCTTTACCTTTAGACGCTGACCAGCACTGGTTGCACTGGCTGCAGAGCCGGGCGGAGTTCTGCACCCGGGGCGACGGGGCCAGCACACCGTCCCCTGCCTGGTGGGGCCCCGTGGGGGCCACTTGTGCGACAGCATTGATTTCAGGCTCGTAAACAACCCCAAAGTGTTCCCCACCTGCCGGTTACACCGGCCGGCCGGGCGCCCGGCGGCAGGAGACCCGTGAGCGAGCCTACCCGCCAGCCGAGTGTGAGCAGCAGGAATCTGCTCTGGTGCCTGGGGCATAATGGACACCGTGGATCCAGGGCTCCTGGCCTCGGACGCCTGGAGGCTCACCGAGTCTGGCTTGAGGCGCGGCTGTGCGTCTGCCAGGGTCCCTCGTCATCTTTGGCAAAAGCTCTTGTCTCTCCCTCCCACCGTCCCCCAGCGGGTAGGATGAGCCCTGTCCTACGAGCTGATCACCCCGGCTAGTCATCCCCCAGGAGGAGCTCTGGGGGCAGGGCCGTGTCCGCCGCGCGGTTCTGGGTTGTAGAGAAACTGAAAGCGGGTCAGACCCCAAGGAACCATCAAGGGGGACATCACGAAGCGGGAAAACCCTCCCCCGACGGGTGTCCTGCGGAGGTGGGGCCTTAGGGTCTCACTCTGCCTGCTGGCGGCCGGCGGGGACACACACCACCAAGGCCTGTGCGCTCTTATGACACCTGGGTGGTTGGAGAGGTAAGATGGGCAGCAAGGGTGCGGCTTCCTGCGGGGTCTGCCAGGCCCCCAGGAGCCGCCCTCCAGGCCCTCACCCTGTGAAGCCATCTCAGAATCCCCTGGAAGAGGAGGGGACTTGGCTTCACTTACTTCCCTGCAGTGTCGTCCATCCCCCCCCCCCCCCCCCCCCCCCGCTCCAGGCAGGGGTTCCCTGCGCAGGTCCACCTGTCAGTGGGCCTGGCTTCTCGGACCTTTGTGTGGCAAGGCCAGCCCTCCCCGAGCTTGTGCAGACCTCTTGCCCTGCAGACCCAGTTCCTAAGCCATCTCCTCCAATCACGTGGTCACGCTGAGTGGGGTGGAAGGTGCGAGAACGGGGGGATGATCTAGGTCAGTCCCCTGGGTGGGCCCGACCACACGGAGGGCGCCTGGCCAAACGGAGCCCGCGCCCGGGGCGCAGCAGCAGCCCTTCCCCGGGCGCCGCCACGCTGAGGCTCTGATCGGCCCCACCCGCTCCTCTCGCTTTTCTTCTCCCTGAGTCGAAGCTGCTAGAAGGTGGTCTTGCTTTTTAGGCGCCTTGAGTGTCCTCAAGAGGGACTTGTTGTGTGAAAAAAAAAAGCTGTCACAGAGTCCCCCGCCTCGCCGGCATCCCCGTGTTAGGACGCAGAATCCACCGCAGGAAATGGGCTGCTCCCCCGTCTCCTTGGTTTTCCCATGTGGCCTCTGCCTGGTCTGTGCCTGAAGTGGCTCAGCAGAAACTCAGGGGTTTTAGGCCCGATGTCAGACACCGGCCTGTGGCACCAGCTGCCGTGGCCAGGGCTTCCTGAGCCCTCCGAGATCTGCCTCGTGTGAGATGTGGTCCTGTGCCTCCCCGGGCCCTCCTCTCTTCCCAGCCACTAGCATCTGGATCACAGAATCAAGCTGATTTTTCTGAACCCGACACAGTTCTCTTAACACCTGTTCCTTTCCTCCGTCACAGGGTGGGATGGGGCGGGGGGCGGGGGGGGCGCCCTGGGTGTCGGAATTAGAGGCGGGAGGCGTATCAGGCCTGGAGTCAGCAAACCTAACCCCCGCTACTGGGCGCCCCTGGTTCAGCCTCTTAACCTCTCTGGGCCTCAACAAGAATTGTTCTGAGAAGCAGAGTGCTTTCGGGCGGGTAAAAGCCGCGGTTGGAAGAGGATGTGTTTGCTCACATTGAGGGGCACAGGTGGTTATCATGAACCCAGCGGTCCCTTCTGCCCCCTGCCCTGCCATCTGCGGAAGCTGGATCTCCTCCCTTTTTCTTTTTGTCTTTTTAAATGTAATTTTGTTTTTTGGTTTGTGTTTGGACTGACCTTAAAGCATTTCCGGGCAGCCCTTGTCCAGCCCCCACACGGACAGCTTAGTGCAGTTGTCTCCTGCTGCCGAGCAGGTAACATCGGCGGCTCCGCACCCGCCGGCACCAGGGAATGGATGGCAGCGGCGGCAGCCTACTTCCGGCTACGCATCCTGCTCCCATTTTCTCCCTTTCTCTGCTCCAGGATAATCTCCAGGATCCCACAGTTGGTGGCCGTTCTGTATCTTTCCTGGTCTTTCCTCACCTTGCTGCTTTCCTTTGAAAATTATTGATTACTTTTTTGGTCCTTTATCCCTCAATTTGGGGTTCTCTGATGCTGCCCACAGCTGGACTTAGTTACATTGTGGCCTGAAAAGCTCAGAAAGCTTGTAAAGACACTCGCTTCTGAAAAGGCTTTTACTATTCAGGGGGCCTTAACCTTTAGGGGCCAACTCTGTAGCGAGTTAAAAAAAAAATAAAGCTTTTGAAAGGGTGGTGATGGTTTTCATTGAAGGCTTCCGTTTGGGGAAGTTGCATCTCTTTAGACCTGAATGGGGGAAGGGCAGGCGCCCTGATTTGCATCTCAAAGCCACTGTCCCCAGGCTGCGGCGCCGTGCGGGACAGAGGGGGGGCTGGATGGCACATCTCTCCTTGATTTCCTGGCCGAGTTAGTTAAGACTCTGCCTGAGGTGAATTCCAAACCAGTTTCTCGTGGGTTGTGTATGGATTTCTGGGCGGGCTCCCCAGTGACGAAACCCCTCTTGCCGCGCAGATGACAGGACGTACCACTTTCAAGCCGAGGACGAGCAGGAGTGTCAGATGTAAGTAGTTTGGAGACGGGGCCTCGGGCGGGCCCTGGGCGGCGGCCTGTAAGCCAGCGTCGTCGCTCTTCTTTCTCTAGATGGATGTCTGTGCTGCAAAACAGCAAGGAAGAAGCGTTGAACAACGCGTTTAAGGGCGACGACACCCCGGGGGAAAACAACATCGTCCAGGAGCTGACGAAGGAGATCATTTGCGAGGTCCAGAGGGTGCCGGGCAACGACGTGTGCTGTGACTGCGGGGCCCCAGGTGACGCAGACCCCGCTCCCTGGCGCCCCCTCTCATTTCAGACACAAAGTTCGGGCGGCCCGGCCCGAGCTCAGGCAGCTGAACGCTGTGCCGCTGCGTCGGGGGGGCGGGGGGACGGGGCGGGGGCGGCCGTGCTGCTCCGACTTAAAAGCTCCTGAGAAATGCAAGCAGGAGCGCAGAGCGAGGGCAGACGGGCCGTCTGGTCACTGCATCGGCTCCAGAGGCTGCGGCTTTTCCGGGACTTGATCCCTACCTTTGTGCCACGTCGGGGAACTTCGGCGGCAGCTTTAAGCCGCTGTCTGGCCCGTGACCCCGAAGAGCCACTTACTTTGTTAGATGTCGCTTTTCCTACACGGCAGTGAAGGGCCGGTGACATTCTTCTCGGTCCCCGTCTAGGCGTCCCATTCTGTGAAATGAGGTGTTGGTTTCTGTGTCTGGATAAAGCCGACTGGGGCTTCATTTGAATGGACACAGATTGTCATTATCGGTTTTTAAACAGCAGCGTTTTAAAAGTTGAAGGAGCTGGCTGACTCTTGTCATGCAGACGGAGTGACACCGGGCCGGGAGTGGTACCCGGAGTGGTACCGGGCCGGGAGTGGGGCGCCGCGTTTTCTGAATGTTTTCTGAATGAGGAGGGTGTGGCTTGGTTAGAGTCGTCCTTTACCTCTCCATTCCTCCAAGTCTATGACAGCTTTTATTAAAAAATAGACACAGCAAAACTGGGACGCACAGTCGAGCCGTGCCATGGGGTTCCTGTTACCCTGGAGGCTGTATTTGGGGTTAATTTGAGGGATTCCCTCGCTGGGTCTCGGCAGGAGATGAGGTGGGGAGTGAAGCAGCGAATCAGGCTTTTTCGTGTACGAGGACAGGGTGGTACCAGGGCTAAAACACTCCCATGAGGAAGTCAGAACCGTGGCGCGTTGGTTGTAAAATGCTCAGACAGCGTGGACGACGTGCAGTTGTCTGAATGCACACTCGCGCCGACGGAAGGCAAGACGCCAGTAAGACACTGGAACAGGTCTCATGAAGTAAAAACCCCGGTGCCCAGAAGTATTCCTTACTCACATGCAGTTTTTATAACTCGAGCATTTAAAAAATAACCTCATGAAGCTCTGTTGTGGCACAGTGGGTTAAGGATCTGGCATTGTCACTGCTCTGGCGTGGGTTCTAGAAACTTCCACATGCCGTGGGAGTGCGCCCCCCCCCAAAAAAGAAACCTTCACAGTTAACTGGTGGACATTGTTGTAACATTGACCCACTACAATTTTTTTTTTTTTTTTGTCTTTTGTCTTTTGTCTTTTTGTTGTTGTTGTTGCTATTTCTTGGGCCACTCCCGCGGCATATGGAGGTTCCCAGGCTAGGGGTTGAATCGGAGCTGTAGCCACCGGCCTATGCCAGAGCCACAGCAACGCGGGATCCGAGCCACGTCTGCAACCTACACCACAGCTCACGGCAACACTGGATCGCCAACCCACTGAGCAAGGGCAGGGACCAAACCCGCAATCTCATGGGTTCCTAGTCGGATTCGTTAACCACTGCGCCACGACGGGAACTCCTTCTTTTTTTTTTTTTTTTTTGTCTTTTGTCTTTTTGTTGTTGTTGTTCACCCACTACAAATTTTTGAGGGCAAAAGCCATGCATTCCAAAGAGAATTGTGGGAGCCTTTTTGGCTCATTGGGTCACGAACCCATCTAGTATCCATGAGGATGCAGGTTCAATCCCTGGCCTCACTCAGTGAATTAAGGATCTGGCATTGCCGTGAACTGTGGCGTAGGTTACAGATAGGGCTCCGATTTGGTGTGGCTGTGGTGTAGGCTGGCAACTGCAGCTCCCGTTCGACTCCTAGCCGGGGAACTTCCATATGCTGCAGGTGTGGCCCTAAAAAGCAGAAAGAAAGAAGGAAGAATTGTGCTGCTGGGGTAGGATCATGTGCTCAAGTATGTTTTATTATGAATTCATGTTTTCAGTAAATTCAACATTCCTCTGTCAAGCATTTCCATGGCACATAGTAGGATGCTTCAGTGAGTGAGTGAACATGCAGTGCCAGCGTGGGTTTGAGTCCAGCTAGAGGCAGGGCTGCAGTCTGGCTCTGCAGCCTGAAGCAAGACTCTTTGCCTTTCCGAGCAAGAGCTTCACAAGACACCTGCCATGTTCGCCTCCAGGCGCTCTTGTGTTCGGTGAGGTGTTATGGGAAACGCCTGTAATTTCCAAAGCTGTCAGTTTGAGCTGTCATTGCTTCTATTGTTGCTTCAACTCTGCCAAACTGAGCATTGCCTCAGCACGTAGTGTGTGTTCTCTGCCGGTCCTCTTAGCATGTGAAGACGTGTGTTGAGACTTCTCCAGGCGGTACTAGACTTAGGCAGGTGTCCTCTGCTGGAGCCACCAGGTTGGTCTCTATCCAGGGGCCTGTGGCCACTAGAGGGCGCTGTCACTGTCTGTCTGTCTTTTTTTCTTGTAAGTACAGCCTGTTTCTTGGGAGTGCTTGAGAAATGAATGGTAGGTGGAGCCTAGGAAGAGCGGGGAGAATAGATGCATGTCCATGTGTGACTGTACATTGGTGGTAATTAATGATGAATGAGGGTTCTGGCTGCATCTAGGATGGAAAATGCCAATGACGCATGGAAATTTCATATTCAGTAACTGCAAGAAAAAGATTCTGACCCCTGGCCCTCTACTTACAAGCACCATTTCCCCCATTCTCTTTGGCAGATCCTACGTGGCTCTCCACCAATCTGGGCATTCTGACCTGCATCGAGTGTTCTGGAATCCATCGAGAGCTGGGAGTTCACTACTCTAGGATGCAGTCCCTGACGCTAGACGTGTTAGGAACCTCTGAGCTGCTGGTGAGTTTCGAGTCCTTGATTTTGGAGCGAAAACACATGAGCTGAAGGCGGCTGAGTTGGCGGCGCTCAAATCCATTTTGGTTTCTTAAAATTCTGGGCTGGTAGCTCTTGGTATTTGCCAAGTGGATTTGGGCAGAAGCTCACTGGCAGTTGCTCCTTCTCGGCTGCTGGTTGAGGAGGTTGCAACGCTTTGTTCTTGAATGAAGTGAACTCAGAAAGGAGGGTTGCGACTGGCGTGAGGTTCTAGAATAAGACGCAGACAGAGTCCAGCTCACCCCGTTCATGAAGCAGGTGCGGAACCAAAGCCCAGAGGCAGGAGGGGACTCGTGCTTCCCCAGTTGCCGGCTCATCGCTGCCGGGTCTGGGGTCCCTGCCTGATCGCTGCCGGGTCTGGGGTCCCTGCCTGTCTCAAGACTGTAGAGGACTGTCCTCTGCTCCTTTTTGTTGCCTTTTGGGACGTGCTGCTCTTCGCTCTTACTGCCTTTATCTCTAAAAAACTCTTTCACCCTGGGCTCACTGCTAACACGCATGCCGTGCAGTGTACATCAGTATTGGAAGGTTGGAGCATTTTCTGAGGTGACTTTCAGAGCATGGAGACTGGCCCCCCCCAAGGAACAAGCGCATCACACCCAGGTGGTGCTTCGAGGCCTAAAACGTGAACTCTTTGGACTTTTCAGTCTGTAACTGCTGATTAGAAGACAGTACTTGAAATTCTTTCTCGAGGTAGCTGAGCACTGGACAGTACATATTAAGTGGATATTGAGTGCCATTGATTTTAATGTCAAGAGCAGTAATCTTGACAGAAAAAAATCAATTATCGTGGTCAGTAGACCTCTCAGGGGGCCGTAAATCTTATTGATGACTCCAGATCCAAGTGCCTGAACTTGTTAGGCATTTGGAACTATCTTGTCAAATCCTTCCCGTCTCTCTAAGGAATTCCTTTACTGCCTTGAAAGACAAAGCTGGGAGAACCTAGAGTGATTCTGGTAACATCGCGGATTGCTTCAAGTTTAAAACAAAGCAGGACGCGGCAAGACCCAAGCGGTGTGTTCTTGGTTGCACACTGCGGTTGTTGTTCCCGTGTTATGTACACAATCGGTCGTGGAGCTGTGTGTGCACGCGGTGTCCTGGGTCACTGGCGATGGTGCAGATCTGAAACTCTCACGGTGCACTTGCCAGAGACACACCTCACTTCCCAGGAGCGCTGGTTAACTGCGGCAGCTGCTCTCCTGCCCTCCTGATTTTTTTTTCAAACAATGGGAAGTGTTAAAAGTGGTTTCAGCTGCAGCAATACTGCTGCTTTTTTGGACGAGGCACTTTGCAGAGCTGTGTGTGTGTGTCAGCCCATCCGCTCTTCATCCCTGTGACCTTGGCGTGTTACCGTCATTTTACAAAAGAGGAACCGAGGCTTAGACTGTTTTAACAAGCACCAGGTTGTGTAGTCCTCTGCGCTGGGCCCTCTCTTATCGGATTCCAGAGCTCATCCTCTTACCCTGGCCGGGCCTGGGGTCTAATCCGACCTTTGGGGTGGGAGTGTCACCCCGTGGGAAGCATTTAAACATCACTACTGCCATCGCCCACCCCCCATCCCCACCCCCAGCAAATGCTTAGCGCCCGACTCAGCTCAGGGAGGGAGAGGCCCTGCTTTGTAGTCTGCCTGGTCACGTGATGAGAACACGCCCACGTGGCTGTCCCAGGCCACAGTGTGAATTAGTGAGTGTGCGCTGGGAAGGAGAGGTTCCGTAGCCCCCGTTATATAGTAGTTATGTAGTACGTTCACCACACAGATGCAGTGAGCTGTGGGAAGTTGGGAGTTTTGAGTATTTGGTACTTTGTTTTTAGTGGAGTTTGCTGATCATGTGCTACGTGACCTGACTTTTAGTAACGGCTGTTTAACAGCTGGCTCCTGAAAGCTGGCAGGAGCCGGATCTCAGCACGTCTGTTACACCTGCTTAAATACGGCTCCGCAGTTGAGCGGGTGATCTGAGTGAGACCGTTGCCTGCTGCAGAGGGCGGCACCAAAGGGGCTGCAGGGGCCGTTTCCCTCTCGGTGAAGGACAAGGTGACCCCGATCCCTGGTCCAGGCCTCCATTTCTGTCTCCCGGAGTCGGTCTGCTTGTCGCGGGGCGTTGGCAGTCGGAGCGATGCTCAGCCATTGAGGAGAAGCCAGGCAGACGGCTCGACGCTCTCTGCAGCTCTTGCCCGTGTCCAGGCTCGGCCGGAGCTGTAAACGCCCCCTGGTCTGAGCCTTTCTTCCTCAGGGGTTATCAGGAAAACAAAGGGCAGAGGCTGAGTCTCGTGAGATGTGTTTCTGCTCGCAGGAGGCAGCGTCTCCCCGCCTCTCACCCCCACGGCCGGCACGGTGGGCGTGACGTCACAGCCGGACGGAGCCCCTCAGCCTTCGGTTAAGTGACAGGCGGAGGGCGGAGCCCCTCAGCCTTCGGTTAAGTGACAGGCGGAGGGCGTGCATCAGGTGTTAGGATCACTTGTAACACGTGAGCATCCCAGCCCTTTCTAAAGCAGCACCCGGTTATTTGATTTTGCTTCGATAGTTGGATGCCTGAGCAAAAGATCTCCTGAAGGCTTGACGTGTGTGTGTGTGTGTGTGTGTGTGTGTGTGTGTGTGTTTAGAGTTGGGTCTGCGACACGGTGAGAACTGTGAAACACTAGCTGTCATCATCAGCATCTTCCCTCCAAGACGACGTGAATGGAGTCCTCCCGGAAAAGCCACCCGCGTGTCCTCGTTGTGGTCCCACCAGGGGACGCCACCCCGACGACGGCTCCGCTTGGAGCCTTTCAGGTTCACAGAGCAGTGGGCCCGTCTCCTCCTCCTGGTGGGTGTTCTTGTGCAGCAAATGTTCCTTAGAGCAGTTCCCATTGTGGCTCAGCGGGAACAAACCTGCCCAGGATCCACGAGGATGCGGATTCCATCCCTGGCCTCGCTCACTGGCTTATGGGTCTGGCGTTGCCGTGAGCTGCGGGCTGGGTTGCAGAGGTGGCTTGGATTCCACATGCCTCATCTGTGGCCCTAAAAAGCAAAGAACAGACCCAAAACAAAACCGCCAGCCAGAGTCCCCGCACCTATTACGGAAGTAAGAGGGTGAGGCGAGCGGGAAGATCACTTTCCAGCGTGTCTGAGGCGCAGTCTGGGCAGGGCTGTGACTTTCCAGCGTGTCCGAGGCGCAGCCTGGGCAGGGCTGTGACTTTCCAGCGTGTCCGAGGTGCAGCCTGGGCAGGGCTGTGACAGCCCCGCGCTGGGCTGTGCCGGGACAGGAGAGGGGACGGATGGTCTGACAGAGACAGCAGGCACACGAGTGGTTTTTCCATTGTCTGGCTGGCGTTGTGCCCTCCGTGGACGTTTGCTCCCTGCAGACAGTGCTGCCCCTGTCCGCCCACGTGCCCTCACATACTCCTCCTGATAAAAGGCTTTTGCTTAATTCTGTGCATTGTTTTCTGGCCTGGGGTTTGCTTGCAGGCAGTTTCCCCTGATGCTGTGTTGTGGCGGTTTCCCCAGTGCCCTTTTAATCTGCTTTTGTTGGAAGCACGCGTGATTTCCGTGCTCCTTGCGTGGAGTTCCGAGCGGCCGTGAAGGAGGCTGCTTAGTAACGGTCTTTCCCTTCACCTGCCTTTAGACTCACTTCTCACTCAGGGGAAGGAAACTGGGGTAATTGAAGTATTAATCTGATTAGTTCAGGGAAGCTGAGCCGTTTTAACTGCTGTAGCATGCACCAGCTTAATAGCCTTAGATTTTTAAAGCCAACCTCCTTTCAGAAAACCTCCTAATAAGCATAGATTTTTAAAAGGCCCATTTCCTCCTCAACACAGAAGGTGATGATTTCAGGTCACACACAGAATGGTGTCGTTGGGACTAGGCTCTTAGTGTCGTAGGCTTCATTTCACGTCGTAAGTGAAATGAGTACAGGAAATTTCACTATCATGGAATAGAATTTGAGTCAGTAGTTTTAAAATCTGCCATCAAAGGACAGGGTCAGAACCCTCCAGGAGCAGGTGTTACTGACCCCGGCCTGTGTTGTGACTGCCTCCTCCGCCTCCTCCGCGTCCCCCTCACGAGGTTGTTAACCCGCTGTTGGATGCAAAGCGGATCGTCGTCGTCCCAGCCGGGGGAGAGTGTGGCTTACCTGAGACCCCCACCCCCACCCCCCGGGGCTGAAATAAAGCCCCTCGGGCTACGAAGAACAGCAGGAAAAGGAGAACCAGCTACTGTTGATGGAGCGACTGTTCTGCTGCAGGCGCCGTTAAACCTCCCCGCAGCCTGACCTCTGATCACAAAGCACCGCCAGAGCCTGGGTGCTGTTCTTTCTCCTCAAATCACGACTCTGCACTTCTTTTAACCACACACTGTATCACAAAAAAATTGAGCACCAAAACGTATATGTATACCTAATGCATAGGTATACTTTGTAAAATGCGTCAAAAGTGGAGTTTTTAAAGGCTCAGGTAAAATGACATTTTTTTTCAAGCTCCGGAGAGGTTTTGGTGCCCCCTTCTTTGGAGGCGACAGACAGTTCAGAGCTCACTGCTGTCCCAGCTCTGCCCTCGGGGTCAAGTTCCCTCACGCCCCCAAGCCTTTCTCAGCATCTGTGGGTGTGCCAGGTGCTTTAAGCTGTCCACCCTCTGGGACCCGAGGGGCCCAGTCGATAACACCCCCCTCCCATACGTGAATTTGCAGCCCCCTGAGAAGTCCTGGGTCTGGAAAGCAGCCGAGCCGGCCGACCTGGCAGAGGATGCTCCAGGCCTGGGCAGAGGCCAGACCGCCTTGTGCTGCATCCTGTTCTTTTTGTTGGTTTGTTCTTGGCTGCATCGTGCAGCGGCTTGATGTGGGATCTCAGTCCCCAGACCAGGGATGGAACCTGGGCCACAGTGGTGAAAGCTCTAAATCCTGACCCCTAGACCACCAGGGAGCTCCTGTGTCCTCGTCTTCTGAGCCCCTCAGGTCAGGAGTCGTGTCTCTCCTCTGGGTGCATAAACCCAGAGGAAGCTGGAGAATATCACAGGGACCGGTGACCCTCGACCTGGAAACGTGAAGGCAGGAGGCTCCCCAGCCTCACCCCAAACTCTGGAAACCGTTTCCAGAGAAAACCTAAGGCCTCTTTCTGGCGCAGCTGGGCCTGCGAGGGGAGGTGTCGGGCTCCAGAAAGTGCAGCCCCGGGCCATCCTCAGGGGGATATGCACGCGGGTTTCGGCCAGTTCAGGGCGAGGGCATCTTGACCAGGTGCCTGCCCTGCGGGCACAGCCCTTCCTTCTTTCACCCTCAGTCGGTCTCTCTAGCCTGAGCCCCTCGAGCAGGCCTGTGTCCCAGTCCCAGAGCCCAGCCGCCCCAGGGCTCCGCGTGTTCCTGGACGGACCTGGGGCAGGGCTCGTGTCCTGGAGGAGCAGCAGCTAAGGGCCTGGAGCCCCAGGCCTGCCGTGGCCCTGTCTGCCTGGTGCAGCCCCAGGCCCTGGGGTCGGGCTCAGAGCCGCGGTTTAACCAGCCTTCCTGCACCCCCGGCTCCTGCCCACTGCACCCGCTGGGCCCCGCTTTTCCTGACGGACCCTGCAGCCTCCACCTGCGCATGCCTGGCTTTGTGGATGGTCCCGAAGGGGGCGCTACAGGCTGAAATCGAGAGACTGTGTCGCCCGGCTCTGGTGGCTCCCTGGGCCAGCTGTCCCCCAGTAAGCCCGCCAAGTCCACGCAGAAGGGAGGCAGCTTTCCCATTCCGGGGACTCCTCCTCCTCCTCGCGCCCCCTCCCCCTGCTTACAGACTCGGGGGCTCCCGGGGCTGGTGCTGTGGCTCGTCCCTCACTCACCTGAAAGGACGGTGTTTGGCTGTGGGACCGTGTTCACGTGGCGTCGCAAGAAGGGCGTCAGAGTGTGCCTGGCTCTAAGCCAGGAGCCCAGTACTCAGGCTCAGTCGGGATCTGACAGCGAGTGCCTGCGGAAGCCTTCTCGGGCCCTTGGCTCCTGGCCCAGTGTGTCACCTGCCCGTCAGCCTCGTCTCCGGGTCAGTGCAGGGAGGCAGCCTGGGCCTTTGCCCCCGACCTTGCCGCGAGGCCCCGGGGCCGGGACTGAGCCGAGGCAGGGCCGGTCAGAGCTTGCTGCCTTGGGCCTCAGAAGTTGTGCTCACTTTCAAGGACAAGGTAAATTGAGAAGGCGCCTTACCAGTCACGAGGCTGCCCGCAGGTCTCCCTCGTCCTTGAGCCTCCCTCGCGGTCCCCTGTCACGGTCCCCTGACCCAGCTCCCCAGGGCCGTCCCTCCAGCCGGCTCCCCCTGGAGAGAGAGGAGGCGTGCGGGCGGCAGCCTTGTCTCCCAGGACCTCCCACCCAGCCTTCGTCCGCCTCATTCATTGAGAGCAGAAGCTTCAGAAGCTCCTGCGTCGCAATGTGGAAATGAAAATACCTGCCCTTCCAACAGCCCTGGCTCGGTGCTCCCTTTCGGTTGCTTCGCGTCGTTAAAACGGAAGAGTCTGATCTCCGGCAGGTGCTGAGCTGGGTGCCCTGAAGGCAGCCGCAGGGGCTGCTTGGCTGAGACAGACCGTGTCTTGATCCCAGCAGCGGCCGCATCACACACGGTGCCCGGATCAGGGTGCCTTGATGCGAAGGTCCTCACTGGTGACCCGTCAGAAGGTTGATGCCGCGTTGAGGGCCTTCACCGGAACAGATGCGTTCTTAGTGCTCGAGTTGACCGAATTGCTTGTGTTCACCGGCGTGATCCCGTTTTCCTCATTGCAGCCTGACTAGCGAGGTGTCATCCCCGTGTTACTGCTAAAAAAAAAAAAATCAGGAGTTCCCGTCGTGGCGCAGTGCTTAACGAATCCGACTAGGAACCATGAGGTTTCGGGTTCGGTCCCTGCCCTTGCTCAGTGGGTTAAGGATCCGGCGTTGCCGTGAGCTGTGGTGTAGGTTGCAGACGCGGCTCGGATCCCGCGTTGCTGTGGCTTTGGTGTAGGCCGGTGGCTACAGCTCCCATTCAACCCCTAGCCTGGGAACCTCCATATGCCGCGGGAGCGGCCCAAAGAAATAGCAAAAAGACAAAAAAAAAAAAAAAAAAAAAAAAAATCAAAGCTCGGATGAACTGATAGGCCCGTGGTCACGGAGCCAGTAAATAGGACCATGATTTGAACCCAGATCTTGGTTTCCTGGCCCAGCGCCCTCCCCACCACCCACTTGCTGGTGCAAGAACAGGGCATTAGATCTCTCAGCTGGGGCACAGGCTCTCTGGATGGGGGGGGGGGAACCAGAAAGTCACGGTGGGCCCGGATGCTGCTCCCGCCCGTGTGGGGACTCTGCATGGACGCAGATGAGAACACGCCTCTGTCACAGGCTCGCTGCATCTTATCTCCAGCTTTGTGGGTACCTTTGGGGTTTGGGTTTTGTCCCGCTTCATTAAAGGCAAACCACTTTATTGCTGTATTTCTTAGTGGCCATTAAATAAATCATCAGTTGTGTGAGTGGTGTGGAGCAGCGGAATGTATTAATAATTGAATGCCCTGAAAAAGACTTTTGTGTTTGCAGCTTGCCAAGAACATTGGGAATGCGGGCTTTAATGAGATCATGGAGTGTTGCCTTCCAGCTGAGGACTCGGTCAAACCCAGCCCCGGCAGCGACATGTAAGTATGGGGCTGGCCGGTCTCGCTTTCCCCACGAGATTGGCCCTGAACCTGGAGCCCCAGAGGCAGGAGAACAGGTTTGGGTGCTTCCATTGTCGCTTCTTAGGGAAAGAATCAGCATGAGTTGTTTTTTCTTAAGTCCCTTTACCCTTTCTGGGCATCCAAATAGAAATTTGGTGTGGCGGTTTTTCCTAGAAGCCACAGGAAAGCTATTTGCAGACCTGCATGTGTGGCTGGGACGTGCGTGTCGCCCTCTGCTGGTGGTGCCTGGGCACACCCTCGCCTTGCCTCGGGAGGGTCTCTGCCGCCGCCCCGGTTGGTGGTCGTGGATACAAGACTAGTCTCAGTCTCTTTCCCTGTGTCTGCAAATGCCCAATGTGTTTCTTTCAAAAATTTTTTTTGTTTTTGTTTTAATGTTGACACAAAACGTAAGATGCTTTTGTGCCTCGTCATGTATCCAGCTGGCCTTTCACGGCAGAGCTGACAACAGGAATGTCCTGCCAGGCTAATCGAAGCAGAAATCCCCCAGAGCTCAGGTCCTTGAGAGAGAGGTGGCTGAGGGCAGGGCCGGGCCTGGCTGCCCCTGTAAACGCCAGCCCTGTGCGGTGCGGATGGCCTGTCTCGGGTTTACCCGCCTGGGAGTGCGGGAGGCTGCCCGAGGGGATGCTTCAGAGACTGCATCTGAGGGGCGAGTCTGGGTCGGAGCACCCTGGCGGGAGAGGGAAGGTGGGAAAGTGTGCCCAGGGCAGGAGGAAATTCATCCCTGCCACCCCTCTCCCTGGGGTAGCCTGCGAGAGACCTGCGGGCGGACTCCTGGGCGGCACCGAAGGGAGGGAGCTGTGGCTTGGAGACCATGTGACACGGGCGGCCCCGCCCTGCGCAGAAGCAGGGAAGGTCGATTTCTGGGACTGTTCTTGGGCAGCCAAGGCCCCAGGATCCGTGTTCCTCTGCGTTTGGGAGGTGACTTCAGACGGCCGGGGCGGGGGGCAGACAGCCTGCCGGAGGCCCAGGCGCCCCGTGCGCACAGGCGCGTGTCTGCCGAGGGCTGGTCGGTGCTGGACAGACAGGGTGTGGGTTCAGGATCCAGGCATGGGGCTCACGTCGCTTTATCCTCTCTTGATAAAGGCCCGGGGTTCCAATCCGTGCCTTTCCCAAACCTGGGGAGGCAGGCAGTACGGGCGGAGAAAGTCACGTCCTTAGATCACGGGGCCTGGGCAGGCGCCTCACCTTGTCCACACCTGTCCTCCAACAGAAACAGGTACAGCCGTCCTGACCCCAAGGAGCCCCTGGACACCAAGGGATGAGGAGGTCATGCTTCTCGTGCCTGGTGGGCCCTGGCAGCCCTGACTGCTCACCGTGAGCGAGGGCCGTGGCACTGACCCACGCACCCGGCAAGGTCGGGTCCTCTCGAGGCAGGTTTCGGTTGGCGAGTTACCCCAGGCGGAGCTGACTCCTCCTGGGCTGCGAGAGGTGTGTGTAGGACAGGCAGTGTCTGGTCCTCTGGAGCCTTTGCTTACTCATGAACACCTGCGCTCGCAGCGAGGGGACCAGCCACCTGGAATGCTATGGCCTTAGTCAACTTTGAATAAAGTGTGTGGTAACTAACTTCTTCCAAGTATCAGGGGCGCTTGATAAAAGCAGAGAATTCATTTATTCTGGAGTTAGGTGATTGTAAAGAATGAATGCTGTCTGCTTGGGCCTCTCAGATAGAAGAGTTCCAGCTGCCTCGATGCCCCTCCCCCAGCCTTGGCACAAATGAAAAGGATGTTTCCTCCTCCCTCTCTTTTTCCGCCTAAACTGAGGGCACATGACCCATGGGAGGGCCCAGTGCCCCCTGCTCCGCTGCCTCCTCTTCAAGGTTAATCACTGGGCTCCCGGGCTCCTGCAGCGCTGTGTGCTCTGTTTTAAGCCATTTCTTCCTACTCTATGTTATACCTAGATGTTTACAAATATTTTCCTAATAAACTACATCTTACTCATTTTTGTATTTCCCACCACAATATATGGCTTGTGGTGAAAAATACATATACAGTGAGTCAGCAAGTCAAAGGAGAAGTCCTCGCTCTGTGGCTACTGAAATAAGCTAATATTTTACTTACCGATTAAAAGGACAGAACTGTTTCTGGCTTTATCTCAGCGCAACACACCATCTGCAGATAAATCTGTTGAAAGGGAAGCCAAGGACCATCTAGTGGCCTGTGAATCCAGATGGATTTGGGGGTGTTGAGGGATATAAATAAGCAGGAAGGGAGAAGCAGCCGGATTTGCGTCTGTACAGAGGCCAGCACTGTTTCTCTGGGATTCCAGGCCCTCCCACGTGTCCTGTCCTTAGGAAGTATAAAAAGTGCTGCTTTCTGGGAGTTCCCCTCCTGGCTCAGTGGGAATGAATCCGATTAGTATCCGTGAGGATGTGGGTTCGATCTCTGACCTCTCTCAGTGAGTTAAGGATCCGGCATGGCCGTGAGCTCTGATGTAGGTCACAGACGCGGCTCAGATCCCACGTTGCTGTGGCTGTG
Organism: Sus scrofa; assembly: GCF_054392235.1. Classification (NCBI taxonomy): domain Eukaryota; kingdom Metazoa; phylum Chordata; class Mammalia; order Artiodactyla; family Suidae; genus Sus; species Sus scrofa. The sequence continues at coordinate 139,176,862 of NC_139385.1, read as the reverse complement.
GTGTAGGCCAGTGGCTACAGCTCCAGTTGGACCCTAGCCTGGGAACTTCCATATGCCGCAGATGCAGCCCTAAAAAGAGGGGGAAGAAATGTTCTTAGAAAGTTAAGGGTCCAGTTACTCTTCAGCCCCTTCCTGGGGGGTCCACTTTGAAGACTGTCCCATAGCGATTGTTGGAAGAGCCTAAAGCTGACACCTGCCCAGGCCTGGCTCCCATCACGAGGGACCCATGCAGTTTCATTAGATAGGCTGTCAGTCATCCAGCCCCAACAGTCACCAGGCAGCAGCCTGAGCGCCCTGCTGTGCCAGGAGGCCCTGCGAGGAGAATGCTGCCCAGCAAAGCTGCGCTGCCCTCGGAGCTGACCAGCTGCTGGAGGGACGGCACAGCTCAGCTGGCCTTGTGAGCCCGCAGGCACCGTCCACGGGCGGGCTGGGGTGATGTTTAACACCCATCCGCACTGGCACTGAGCTGCCTGCTCAGCAGCCGGGTCACATGGGGGCGCGGGCACTGACGGTGCCAGAGGCAGGGGTGGGGAGCACAGCCCTGGTGGCAGGGAGGAGGCGAGTAGTGCCCCAGCTGAGGAGCTGGCCGGGTTCCACCTGCCCAGGTACCGCCAGCCCCGCTTCATTCCGTGCAGCCATGGTAATTACATCCAAAACCCTCGCCACATGCCTTGATGTGCCCTCGTGATCCTGTGAAGCCCTGGGAGCAGGTGTGGTCACGGTGAGGTTGTGTAGCGGCCCAAGCCACCAGAGGGCAGGCCCGGAGCCGGGGCGAGGCCAGCCACGTGACCCGGCCAGGTCTGGGGACCGGGTGGCCTGAGAGTTGACCGCCAGCCCGTGGGCGAGCCAGGCCCGCCCTCAGTTCAGCCTTGTGAGATTTCAGGGCGCTTCACGTTTTCCAGAAAGAGGACAGGAGAACCGGGGGTTCAGTCGTCCGGCGTCGATCTCCCATGTCTCTGGTAGATCCGTGGGCTCGCGTTAAGTGCTGTTCCTGGAGGTTGGTTTTCCTTGACATTCTTTTTTTTTTAAACGGCTTTGTTGAAATGTGATTCACATACCATGCAGTTCACCCACTTTCAAGTACAGTTCACAGGCTTTCAGTATATTCACAGCCGTGCATCCCTCCGCAGGCCGTTTCAGATCCGTCATCCCCCCAGAAGGAAGCCCCGTAGCTGTGACCGTCACCCGGTCTGTCCCCTCCCGCCCAGCCCCGGGCACCTGCTCCTCTCCTTCCGGTCTCTGCACACTCGCCCGGTCCCGGCATTTCCCGTAAAAGGAACCACACAGCGCGTGGTCTCTGGTGCTTGGCTTCCTTCGTTCAGCGGGTGTTTTCAGGGCCCGCCCAGCTTGTAGGCGGGCAGCACGCCCTCCCTCTCGGGGGCTGAGTCCCGCTCCATAATATGACAGGCACCCCATCGTTCTTACCTCTTCACCAGCTGGTGGGCACTGGCTTGTTCCCTGGCACTGCCACTCGATTGTCACGAGTCATTAGCATTCGGGGTCCCCCAAAAATCCTGCCTACATTTTTTATCATTGCCGCTGCTGTTTAAGTCCTTGGAGTGCAGTGCCGAGTCCTCTTGACCAGGAGCTGCTGCTGTTTCGCTCTCCGTCTTTCGAGCTCATCAGTCTTTCTGAGGTCCTGCACTCACGGCAGGTCCTTAACCATGCGCCAGGTCGTGCACGCCAGGTCTCACAGTCTGATGGGGTGTGATGTGCACATGTGCACAGATGAGAAGACTGTGCAAAGAGGCCACATACTTGCCAGGGTCACATGTCGGGCTGCAGTGGAGCGGATTTGGAGCTGTCTGCTGGGCACCGTGCCCTCAAACGAGAGGATAGTCTCCGTTGAGGACTCCCAATCCCTCAACCTGGCCGCTTGGCCTCTAGAACCTGGGCCTTGAGGATCTGGGCAGCTGGAGGATTTCCGGCCTCTTGAAAGGGCATGGGGGGAGTTCCCTTGTGGGTCAGCAGGTCAAGGATCTGGCGTCACTGCTGTGGCTCTGGTTACAGCTGTGGAGCAGGTTCGATCCCTGGCCCAGGAACTTCCATGTGCTGCAGGTGTGGCCAAAAAAGAAAGATAAAAGGGCACGAGGCAGCGTGAACACGGTGCTGCAGAGACTCACCTGGAGCCTGCGTCCTGCTGCCGTTTTCCTGACGCTGCCGCTTGGTGCACGGAGGGCAGGCGGAAGGTTTCTGAAAGCAGTTGTGGGTGAATGGGTGTTGGCTGTTTGAATGGAGCCCCTCCGTCACTTACAGGGCAGTTGTGTTTGATTTCAGGAATGCACGGAAGGACTACATCACTGCCAAGTACATCGAGAGGAAATACGCAAGGAAAAAACACACGGACAACGCGGCAAAACTTCACAGCCTTTGTGAGGCCGTCAAAACGAGAGATATTTTTGGATTACTCCAGGCGTATGCTGATGGCGTGGATCTTACAGAAAAAATCCCGCTGGCCAATGGACATGTAAGAAAAGACGTGTTTAAAAAAGAAAACAGGAGCTCCTGTCATGGCTCCGCAGAAACAAACCCAACTAGCATTCATGAGGACGGGGCTCAGTCCCCCATCTCGCTCAGTGGGTTAGGAATCCAGCATTGCCGTGAGCTGTGGTGTAGCTCACAGATGCGGCTCAGATCTGGCGAGGCTGTGGCCGTGGTGTAGGCTGGCAGCTGCAGCTCCAAATCAGCCCCTAGCCTTGGAATCTCTGCAGCCCTAAAAAAAAAGAAAGAAAAGAGAGGGCGGGGGTCGTGGCAGTGTGGTGTGATTACAAAGGCCGACGAAGCAGAGCGATGCTTGGAAAGGGACAGAAGCTTCTGGGGTGAGAGAGTAGTAGTTGATCCCCCCCCCCTCTTTTTTTGGGATTTTTAGGGCCACACCCACAGCATATGAAAGCTCCCAGGCTAGGAGTTGAATTGAAGCCTCAGCTGCTGGCCTACACCACAGCCACAGCAACGCTGGATCCTTAACCCACTGAGTGAGGCCAGGGATCAAACCTGCATCCTCATGAATCCTCGTCAGGCTCATTACTGCTGAGCCACAACGGGCACTCCCAGATTAGCAGTTGACTCTTAAACTAAGGCTGTAATGCAGCCCTGGCAGGAGAGCCCAGCCCGGGCCAGGGAGCAGCTTCCAGAGGCCCAGCCCCAGGAGAGAAGCCTGTCTTTCCAGAGCAGCTCCCAGGCCGAGCCCGGAAGGAGAGCGGGACTGGCCTGCTGCCCTCGCCCCCTCCCCAAGGGAACGTTGCCGAGACGGGGCCCACTGTCAGGATCTGTCCGCAGAAGCGGCCAGCGTGTGGTTGCTCACCACCGCGTGGGTCCCGATTCTCTTCCACGGTGCTCCCGTGGTCACACAGCACAGCCCCCAGGCCCGCCTTACTCTCGGAATAAAGGCCCACAGGGCGGGGGTCACCCTTAGATCGAACCTGGCATCTGGAGCAACATCAAGTCATTGAGTGTTGGAGACTAAGAGGGGGCGGCCGAGCAGGCAGGGCAGGTGGAGGGATGAGCTCCGGCCCGTGTTCCCCACCCGCCCTGCTTGCTTCTCTTCTGTCGCACCTGCCAGAATGTACTTTGAGGAAAGGCAGCCTGTGCCCCAGCGTGAATTGAAGACCCCCAGGTGTTGGCAGCGATGGCTTCATCTCTGTGTATGGCATGAAAAACTTTAACCCTGTATTTAAAATACACCTTTTGGAGTTTCCTGATGGCCTAGCAGATTAAGAATCCGGCCTTGTCACTGCTGTGGCACAGGTCTGATCCCTGGCCCAGGGAACGTCCACATGCCACGGGCATGGCCAAAAAAGAAAATACCCACTTATATTTATCCAGGGAGCAGGGATAAAAGGCCTGGAAAACTTTCTGGAGTCTAAACTGAGGCCCCCTGCCAACAGTCAAGCCTGTTGCTGACGCCGGGATGGGGGCAGAAGGGCTGAATTGTCCACGTTTCCCACGGAGGGAGGAGGCGCAGGGCCAGATCCCCTGGGGTGGACTTCGCCTGGGGTGGAGATGGAAGGGGCCCTGGGTGTCCTGGAGATGCGCTTTTCAAAGGGAAGGACCACCTGCCTGCCCTGGTGTTGGACACAGAAGCGAGTGCCCCCTTGGAACCCTGCCTATGTCTGTTTGGTCTCCAGGAACCGGACGAGACTGCCCTGCATCTTGCCGTCAGATCCGTGGACCGGACGTCTCTCCACATTGTAGACTTTTTAGTTCAGAACAGGTGGGTGTCCTGCGATCAGGGAGGGCCTTGGATTGTGTTCCTCGGTGTTTCTGAGGAAGGAGCCAGGGGCCTCGTGACTGCAGTCATGTGTCCGGACTGCTAGGGCCTCCGCAGGTGCGCAGACGCATTCCCAGACAGGCGGCGGCTGCCAGGAGTCGGGGGTGCCAGGGTAGGCTCCCCCAGCAGACCTGGAGTGTGAGGGCAGGGACCCTCCGGGGCCTGGGACTCAGGGAGAGCATGCCCGTAGGTCTAATGGATCCAAGCCCCCGGGCTTGTCCTGTGCAGCGGGTCCCAGAGATCCAGGCAGTGCCCCCTGAGCAGTGAGAAGGAATCAAGTGTCTGAGCCCAGCCCCGGGCCGCGCCAACGTCAAGAACCGCAGCTCGGGGTGGATGCTTTGCCTGGTTGGAAAAGCTGTTACATTGGATTAGGAGTTGCCTTCAGAGAGGATGCACACAGGCAGTTGCACCATCCCCCGTGGTCCCGTCTGGGCCTTTCTGCCTCGCTCAGGTGCAGTGGCTGCCTGGCACAGTGGGGAAGGCCTGTCAAGGTGTGTCTTGACCCTGGTGCGGGGGCTGCTGGTTAAAAGCCATAGAAATTGCTCCAGATGGAATGGAAAATTCCCAAGTGCAAAGGCAAGGAGATGGCTTGTGTTTTGTCTTCTGCTTTTCCCCGCCACTCCTGGGGGCAGGGGAAAGAAATGGCCAGAGCTTGGGGGCGTTCCCTGGACGCCTGGTGGCAGCTGCTCGGCCTCCCTGTCCTGATGGGAGCCTGCGTGCCCGCCCAGCGCCGGCAGCGGGGCAGGGGCTCCGCGCACAGCCGAGTGAGCCGCCCCCTCGGTGCAAATTCTCAGGGCGGAAGGGAAGGCTGGTTTCTCTTCCAGAACAGAAGCAGGGCAGCGGGAGGAGAGCAGAGATCAGAACGAGGCTCCCTTTTTACGCTGAAAACATAGCTGCTTAAACAGAAAAGAAAGAAAAAGTAAACATAGCTGGTTTTCTCCTACTGGGAGCAGCTGGCATCACCTCCTGGTTGTCACTCTCCTGTCCCCACACGTTCAGGGCACAGGGCCCTGCCTCAGAACGTGACAGTGGGCGAAGTCCCAGGGCCGCCTCCACCAGTGGGCCGAGCAGCTTGTCCTGGGGTCACCGGGTCTCGTTTTGTGTTGGAAGAGCCTTTGTGCTCCCCTCCCAGTCCCTGGCGCCTGTTTTCAGGGCGAGCTGGCTCAGAACAGCCCGGGGACGGTGAACTTCACGCAAGTGGCTTTTCCCTGTCCTGGCAAGAGGTTCGTTAGTCAGATTCCAAAAGCTCACCCCAGCCTTCCGTAGGACAGACGGGGTGACTCAGGCAGGCTTCCCAGGGTTCAGGCGGCACTGCCAGCTTCACCTGCCACCCGCCCCCGGCCCGCCCACAGGTGCCCCTCTCCCTTTTGGGCCTTCTCTGCGTCTCTGTTAGTTTCCTGATGGCCTGAAGCAAGGTCTCCTCAGCCACACGAGCAGGGCTGGCGCTGCCCCCCGCCCCCAGCCCCGGAGGAGGAGGAGAGAGACCCGCTTGGTGACTCTGAGCTCCGGCTATGCCCCGTCCCCACCTGGCGGAGTCCCTGGTCCTCTGGCCCGTGACTCACCCTCCTTCCCTTTCTCTGTCCCTGTCCTCGCCAGTGGAAACCTGGACAAACAGACGGGCAAGGGCAGCACGGCCCTGCACTACTGCTGCCTGACGGACAGCGCCGAGTGCCTCAAGCTGCTGCTGCGGGGCAAGGCCACCATCAGCATCGGTGAGCCCCTCCTGCAACCCCCAGGCCTCTGGGACGCGGGCAGGCCCTGGGCATCTGTCCGAGTCCGAGGAAATCCTGCCCAGCGCAGCACAGGGACCTGCTCCGCACGGCTGCTGTGACCCCGTCTGTCTCAGCAATTTTCTTCCCGTTTTGTAGGCTTGCCTCCGAGAGGCAGAGGGTGGCCTGCGGCTGTCGCGGTGCCCAGGTGAACCTGAGCAAGGTTTGGGCGTCTTGCCTTCCTGTTTGTGACCCCACCTGGGACCAGACGTAGCCCCTCACAGGCTCTGGGGTGGTGTGGTTACTGGTGGGGCTCACGGTTCACTGCCTCTGTTTTCAGTGGCCTCAGGCCACCTCCACAAGGGACCCTTGTCTGCCTGGCCTGCCTCCCTCCCGCCGGCATGGCCACCCTGACGAACTGCCAGCCAGGCCCAGGCGGGCTCGCTGGTGTTGGGCTCAGATGGTTTCCCAAGGAAGGGCTTTTGAAGCACTATTAAACAGCAGGAGTCCTATTGTGGCTCAGCAGGTTAAGAACCCGACTAGTGTCCATGAGGATGTGGGTTCAATCCCTGACCTTGCTCAGTGGCTTAAGGATCCAGTGTTGTCACAAGCTGCAGTGTAGGTCACAGATGTGGCTTGGATCCCGAGTTGCTGTGGCCCTGGTGTAGGCCTCAGCTGTAGCTCTGATTCAGCCCCTAGCCCAGAAACCTCCACATGCTACAGGTGCAGCTGTTAAAAAAAATAAACAGAGCCAAGAGAGTGAAAGAAGGTACGCACCTGCTTAAAAGCCTGGTTGCTTTTTTTTTTTTTTTAATTCTCAAACTGCCTGTAGGGCTGCTTCCCTGTGCCTTTTTTAAATTGCCTCTCAAATCGGCCTTTTGCCTGTTTTTGCCGTAACGCGCTTGTCCGTCCCCCGCCTCCTAGCTAACGAGTCAGGAGAGACGCCACTAGACATCGCCAGACGCCTCAGGCACGAGCACTGCGAGGAGCTGGTGAGTCTGCCTCGTGGACGGGACGGGGCTGCCCCTTGGGGAGGGTGCCCCCTGCGCCCCGTAGTCGCAGTTGGGGCCGAGCAGATCCCCGGCCCTAGGGGGACAGCTCAGAAGGCGGACCGGGGGCCTTTAGAGAGGAGGTGACCACTGGCTGTGGTGACACTTGGAGGTCAGTTTGCTGGTTGGACGTGCACACGGCGGCCCCGGCCATGGTGGGGGTCAGACAGACCCAGGTTTGCCGGGGGCTCCACCATGTGACTCGGGAAAGTCGCGCCAACTCCCCGCTGCTGCCGTATTTGCAGAGTCACCTACACCCGTTTGCAGGCTGTCATGGGAACTAGCGCTGGACTCTGTAAAGCAGCGGGCACGTGGTGAATGCCCGGTGAGCAGAGCTGCTGAGCAAATGCTGAAGATGAGGCGCAGACACTGTGCTGAGCCCTTCGCGTCCATTAACGCATTTGCCTTGGTGACGAATTAGGAGGAACCTGCTGTCCTCCCGTTTTACAGATGAGGAAGCAGGTGCAGAAGGCTTCAGTAACTTGCCTGAGACCAAACAGCTACTGTCTGGCTTTGGAGAGAATGAAGACCCTAGCGTGTGCGCTAAGACCGCCCTTTATGTCACGAATTAACCGCTCTCCCGTGCATCCCAAAGGGAACCGCTGTCCGCCTTCCTGGAGAGAACTGAGAACCTAGTCATTGCCCTCGTTTCCTGCAGGGCTCAGTCCTCTCATGCTGGTCAAGAAAGCGGGGTTCCCAGGGCCAGGTTCCTTCTCCCAGATGCTCCCACGTGCAGTTGGGGTGCCCCAGGGCTGTCCGCACTGTGGATCTAGATGCCCTCTTCCTGTGTCTGCAACCGTCCCGCCTCAGAGCAGGAGAGGGGAGCGTCCAGGTGACCTTCGGATCACAGCCGGGCTTCACCAGCTGGTTAACTGCCAGCTGTGTTCTGGGTGCAGGTTCTCGCCCGTGGCCCCGGCCATCGGTACACGGCGCGGGTGGCCGCTCTACGCGGCGAGTGTCACCGACTGTGCTTTGTCGTTCCCAGCTGACCCAGGCCTTATCCGGAAGATTCAATTCTCACGTTCACGTCGAGTATGAGTGGCGCCTGCTCCACGAAGACCTGGACGAGAGCGACGATGACGTGGATGAGAAGTCACAGGTCTGCGCCCACTTGTAACCATGGAGCCTTCCGCTCAGTGTGGGTCCCAGGCTGGAATGAGGGCAGAGAGCTGTTGTGTAGAAAAGGGGTTTCGTTTTTGCTTCCCCTCCCACTGCGGCCTCCTGTCTCCCGGCTCCTGCAGACGGGAGTCTAAAGGACGTCAGGGGTGTGTCGTAGGCAGCGGCTCCCCTGATGCCCAGGGAAGGTCCCGGGGCCTCTGGGTGCCGTGGATTTTAGCAGAAGCTCCCCCACTGCTGTGATCAAGAGCCGGGGTTCCCCGTGTCTGGGACACGTTCCCCAAGTTGATCTTTAAAACCATCCCTGAAATCGGGGACCCTTAGAGCTCACTGGGCCCAACTCGCCCCTTGGCGGATGGGGTCCCTGAGGTCCCAGGGGTCCCTCGGCCACAGTGGAGCCGTATTTGCAGACTCCCCTGGGGCTCTTGCCTCCTTGTCCAGCCTCTTCTCACGATGCGCCCTCTGTCTCGTGCACTCGGGCACGTCTGGACGGTCGTCACCTTCCCACGAGTCTCCGAGTCGGACTCGGGAAGGCTGGTCGCACACCCACACTCCTGGCTGTCGTGAGCTCAGTGGCAATGCCGTCTAAGCCTTGATTTCACGTCCGCCTGCGAACCGAAGATGTCTGATTCTTTACACGTGGCATTTCTGAAACCTGCTGGGGATCCTGGTTTACGGAACCTTGAACAGCTGTACTTACCGTTTCTTAGAATAAATTCCTGGGTTAGCTGTAAAGTGGTGTCACAGAAGAGCTGGCTGATGTTATGCCTGGAGCTGCCTTTAAAGGAGGAGGTTTGAAATACCTGCCCTGGAGCATATGCTTCTTCAGCAGGCCCACGTTCCGTTCCTGGGGCCGGCAGGCAGTGACTGGGCGGGTGGCGTGGTCCCCAGTGACAGCCCGGTGGCCAGGGCTGACACCCCCACTCCCTCCAGCAGAGAGCTGTGGGTCTGCTCCATGCACATGGCGTGGGCTTTGCTGGAATTTAAACTGTGGGGAGTTCCCACAGTGACTCAGTAGAAATGAATCCAACTGGGATCCATGAGGATGCGGGTTTGATTCCTTGCCTTGCTCAGTGGGTTAAGGATGCCGCGATGCCTGAGCTGTGTGGTGGCCGGCGGCTGCAGCTCCGATTCGACCCCTTGCCTGGGAACCTCCATATGCCGTGGGTGCGGACCTAAAAAAGCAAACAAACTGTCTGAAGAGCTTCTTGCTGCTGAGTTCTGCGCATGGGATCCGGTTTGAGCCTGGGGTTGGCCAGAGCCTTGGCTGGACGGGTGGTCCTGGGAGGGGAAGAGGCTGTGATGGCCCCGACACGGAGACCTGCTAAGCTCCGGGCGCAGGAGCTTGACAGATGAGAAATGGGGTCAGCAGGTGAATTTGCTCACGATCAAAGCTGTTTTAATGAAGTGGACATTTGACATAGGCGTTCGCTCTAACGTACCCAAGTCCACCATTCCATGACCTTCAGGTGGAGCAAGGTCAGCAAGCTCTTAAAGGGCCAGCTAATAACTATTTTAGGTTTGTGGCTCTAAGAGATCAGTCTTTGTTGCAGCTGCTCAGCTCTGCCAGGGTGGCTTCAGAGCAGCCACAGACTGGATGTGCATGATGGGCCTGACTGCTTTCTACTAAAATTTTATTTTTGAAAACATCTGCTGGCCCCACAGCCCCTTGTTAACGGCTGAATTGGAGGGGTCTTAAGAGTCCCATTCCTGTGGGAAGAAGACACTGATCTCCCCGAATGAGCCACGTAGTTTGGGGGGTACCCGGCGCCACTGCCCGGTTCTGTCATCGGAGAAAGCGTGTTTTTCGAGGGTCAGGCAGTGAAGATACGGAGCCAGGTAGAGGGACTCTGGCTGGTGAGAGAAAACAGCTTCTGTTTTAAGATCTTCACAGAGTGAAGAGCTGTACCTTTTTTGCCGGAGTGTTTCCCTTAAGAGACACGGTGAGAGTGAGTTTTAAATCTTGTAGCTGTCACGTAACCTTAAAATGCACCATGCCCAGGTAGAGGTGGTGTCCTGAGGTTGTCACCAAGTAGATGGTGGCCACGAGGCCAACGTGTCTGCATTTCACACGCCTCTGCCCTCCGCCCCCACAGCCCAGCCCCAGTCGGCGGGAGGACCGGCCAGTCAGCTTCTACCAGCTGGGCTCCGGCCAACTGCAGCCCAACGCCGTGTCTCTGGCCCGAGACGCCGCCAGCCTGGCCAAGGACAAGCAGAGGAGCTTCGTGCCCAGCATCTTGCAGAACGAGACATACGGTGCCATCCTGAGCAGCAGCCCACCCCCAGCCCAGCCCGCGGCCCCTGGCACCGCCAGTGCCCCCCCACTGCCCCCACGGAACGTCGCCAAAGGTACTGAGCTGTTGGTGGCCCTGCCAGGGCACGGGCGGGGTGCTGGGGCTCTGGCTCTGGGGAGCATGTGCTGTCAGCGGGCCGACCTCTGGGCCAGCATGGCTGGTCCTTTCCACTTGGGGCCTTTTGTACTTAGCTCGTCTGCTCCCCGAGAGACTCTGTCCCTCTTAGGAAGGTGGTAGTGCCTTGACTCGGTTCTTGGTCTGGGCAGGGGTGCGGCACCTGTGATCTGGGGGACACCGGGACCCCCCCCCCCCCGCCCGCAGGCCTCGTCCCGTCCGTGTCTCTTCGCCGTTCGCCCCTCACCGCCCGCGCTCTGCCTCCGCTCTTCCCGGCGGGGTCTCTCCTGCCTGTGCTTGGCCAGCCTGTGGATCCTAGCTCGCTCGGGTGGTTGTTTCTTATCTCTGACCCCATGATGGAGGATGAAAAGGTTCGAACTGGGGGAACGGCAGCCTCCTTGTGAAAGTACCGCTCTCCCCCAGGGTCCTCCCCGGCCCGAGTCCCAAGCCTGCCGTGCGCATCTCCGCTGCTCTGTCCCAGCGTAGTCAGTTTGACTAAACAGGTGCTGTTTTTCATTTTTATAAAAATGGAAACTTGAGGCCCCCACGCGTTGAGTAATTCGCCAGCACTGAAGCCCCGCTGGCTGTTCCCAGGGGAGGGGGATGATGTCCAGGCCCCGAGGCGGCTGGCGGCCCCGAGGCAGTCCCCAGCTGCATGTGTGCAGGAGCTGTGCTCTAGGAGGGCTGTGGAAGAGGCCTCTGCTGAGGAGTGAGCCTGTCTGCCCTCACAAGGTCTGTGCTCACAGCCTGGGGCGGCCATGCCTGCGCCTGCACCTGCTGCCACACGGCTCTGTCCCTGGCACTCAGGGAGGCCAGAGAAGGCTGACGACCCTGCCACCTGGGTTGCTGTACCACACTCCTTAAGAACAAACCCAGGCCAGAGTTCCCACTGTGGTGCAGCGGGTTAAAGGATCTGGCGTTGCCGCAGCTGCAGCTTGAGCTCTATCCCTGGCCTGGGAACTTCCATATGCCTGAGGTGTGGCCAAGAAAAAAAGAACCAACCCATGATGCTCCAGGGCAGGCCTGGAGACCAGCTCACTCACCTCCCGCAGGGCCCCCCGCCTCCACCGAGTGGGGCAGGAGACCAGTCCCTGTGGCTGGGAGGCTCTGGGCGGTGGGGCAGCCGCGGAGTCGGCTGCGTGCGAGTCCTGGGAGCCCAAGCGGAGAGAGGGGGTCGTCCCGCCCCTTAGAGGCTGTTTCTCGCTCTGCCGTGTGAGGACGTCCTTGCTTTGTCCTGTCGGTTCATCGGGAAGGAACGGAAGCCCCTGCGCCCGTGTGTCTTGCTTCCTGAAGCCTCAGGATGAGAGGGTTTGGGCTTCTCCTTCTGGTTCTGTCTGCCACCCCCCTGGTCTGGTGAGCTCCGATCCTGCCTTTGCGGACACACAGGGCCCCTCCTGCCTGCCGCCCGCCCCCAGAGGCTCCCTCCGCCTGTCCTCGGCTGTTCCACCGAGGAGCGATGTGACCAGGGCTGGGCCGTCTCCGGGGTGTGTCACCTGAGCCGACTTCCAGCCGGGAGTTTCTTTGCAGGAGGGGCGGCCGGCCCTTCACCCGGTGTCTTCGATTCGCGCGGCCACCGTGTGCGCAGCCAGGGGCAGGAGCTGGCCCCACGGGTGCCCTCACATGCAGGTGGGCAGCTGCCTCGTCGCTGAGTGCGGTGCTCAGCAGGGCACCTCCGGTTGTCATTTCCCTCCTCGGTGTTTCTAGCTGAGAAATAAGACAGTAAAATTGAGAAAACCAGCTGGGCGTTTTCCCGGCAGCATCGTTGGCTCGGTGTGTATGGCCGCCGTCTGTCTTCCAGACACCAGAAGGCAGAGTTTTACGCCCGGTCTTCTGTCTGTGCTCTTAATGCTGCTCTAGAAGGGTCGTCGTGGCCGGTCTGTAGGGAGAGGATCAATAATGCAGTGTTCTGTTTCTGTTTTTGTTCTGTGCGTGTGCGTGCACGCCTGCGTGTGTGTGCGTGTGCGTGCGTGTGCAGTTCAGCCAGCCTCCTCGGCTAACGCCCCGTGGAAGACAGACTCTGTGAGTGTGGGCGGAGGAAGCCGGCAGCGATCTTCGTCAGATCCGCCAGCTGTCCATCCGCCGCTGCCCCCTCTCCGAGTGACGTCGACCAGTACGTTTCCTTCCTTTTCCTTTCTTGCCGTGGGCTTCGCGGATCTGGATGGCGGGGGGTCTCGGCAGCCGCCGAGGTGCCCGGCGCCCCTCCTCGCCAGCTGCGGGCTCCTGTCTGCCTCGCCCCACGGGCCTCTCACGCGCTTCCTCGGCCCCCGACCCTTCGGCCGCCCTTCCTTCTTTCCCGCGTGGGCTGGGGCTTCACGTCCTTTGGCCATTTGGTGGTTCTCAATATCTGGGCACGTTCCTGTGGCTTTTACTCTGGTCTGTGTGTCCCTTCAGTGTCGCAGGTGGGTGAGAGGCCCAGCATCAGGGGGAGGCTGTTTCCCAGCGCAGACAGGGCAGTCGACTGGACCAGGGAGGCGAGGCCTGGGCACTGAGCCTCCTCCCCGCTCCGCCCAGGCCGCGGGAGGAGCCCTAGGCCTTCCCGGGCTTCTCCTGGTTTCCTGAACCTAAGGCAAGGGGACAGGAGCCCGCCCGGCTGCGGTCAGCGCCGCACGTGTGCGCTGGAGGCAGAGTGGGGGGCCGGGCCTGAGAGGCGCATCCGGAGGTTGGGGGTGGGGTGGGGTTCGTCCCGCTCACACACACCCAAGTCCAGCAGCAGGGCGACACCGGCAGGTCTCAGAAGCCCACGAGTCTGACCTTCCGGAGCTGTGGATGTGCCTGCTGGAGTCCACCTGTTGACCTCTCTGAAGCAGAAAAAGGAAACAGGAATGAAAAGAGAAGGGAGTTCCCTGGCAGCCTGGTAGTTAGGGCTTGGCCCCTTCACCACTGCGGCCCCAGTTCAATCCCTGGTCTGCAAACCGAGATCCCACATCAAGCCGCTGCATGCTGCAGCAAAAAAAAAAAAAAAAAAAAAAGCAGAAGAAAGAAAGGAAAGAATGAGAAAAGAAAAGATTAAGCTGGATCCCTCCTCGGTCAGCAGCACCTGCTCTCCTGGTCTGTCAGCGTCCAGAGGCAGGTTGCCACCCCCACAGGGACCACGGGAGCAAATGCTGCACGTTGAGGGGCCCACTGATGTTTGTCAGCAGAAGGAGGCGAGGCCCGAGGCCAGCTCCGTGCCCTCGGCGGAAGCCTCAGGCCCCTTATCTGTAAAATGTAGAGGATGACAGACTTTTTGGGAGTTCCCATTGTGGCTCAGCAGGTTAAGAACCCAACTAGCAACCATGAGGATGCAGGTTCGATCCCCAGCCTCCCTCAGTGGGTTAAGGATCCGGCATTGCCTTGAGCTGTGGTGTAGCTCGCAGACACAGCTCGGATCTGGCGTGGCTGTGGCTGTGGTGTAGGCCAGCGGCTACAGCTCCGATTCAACCCCTAGCCTGGGAACCTCCATGTGATGCAGATGTGGCCCTAAAAAGCAAAAAAAAAAAAAAGAAACAAACCGGGACAGGGAGAGTCAGTTCTTTGCAGCCTTCTCTCAGATTGACCTGCTGGCAGCCGGGTTGAGGGGGTGGCGTCCAGGGCAGGACCAGTGTCAGGCCTCCCACTGCCGTTTCTCCAGGTCTGCGTGGAGGGCTGGAAACCCAGGTGGCTTCCCCACAGGGGATTGTAGCCGAGAAAATACTCCCAGGCTCCTAGAAGCGTTTTAATCGTAGCTCGAGGCTTGGAAGGAACCTGCCACTCCTGGTGTCTGGAAATCTTCCGTGAAAGTAGGCCTTCTGCTATGAAAGAGCAAAAGGAAGAGGGAGCCCTCATCCAAGAGCCTTGGGTTAGACGCCTGAGGACGTGACGCCCGGAGTCTGAGCCTCCGCGTTTCTCTCATTCCTCTCTTCGCAGACCCCCTGGCTCCCACGCCGCCCCCTCCAGTAGCAAAGACGCCCAGTGTGATGGAAGCCTTGAGCCAGCAGAGCAAGCCGGCCCAGGCCGGGCTCCCGCCCAGCAAAGCCCCGCCGCCGCCCCTGCCGCCGCAGCCGCCCAGCCGCCTCCCCCAGAAGAGGCCTGCTCCCGGGTAAGGCCTCCTCTGTGTCCCTCTGGGGGTTGGGGGGGTGGCAGGGGGCCCACCCTTGCCTCTTACGTCCAAGGAGCTTCCCAGCGGCCACAGCCCCGCACCTTCACATGCGAGATTTCGTTGAACATTTGAAATCCCCAGCATTTCTGCTGCTGTGACCCTTGAGGTCAAGTGTGACAGAATTAACGCATTAAGTTTCAGGAGTTCTCGTAACAAAGCACATGCAAACTTACCCACAGGAGACACTTTTTGTTTGTTTGTTTGTTTTTGTTTTTTTAGGGCCATACCCGCGGCATATGGAGGTTCCCAGGCTAGGGGTCGAATCGGAACTGTAGCCGCCGGCCTACACCACAGCCACAGCAACACGGGATCCGAGCCACGTCTGTGACCTACACCACAGCTCACGGCCACACCGGCTCCTTAACCCACTGAGTGAGGCCAGGGATCGAACCTGCAACCTCATGATCCCTCGTCGGGTTGGTTAACCACTGCGCCACGACGGGAACTCCTAAGACCCAATTTTATTATGCTCCTGGGTTGGCGGGAATTTGGATCACACAGGGGGACTCTGCTCCACAGTATCTGGGCCTTTAGCCGAACTGCCTGGGGATGGCTCAAGACAGGAAGTGCTTGATCGGCTGGAGGCGACTGTCATCCAGTGGTTGGTGCCGGCTGTCACCCGGGATACCAGCCAGGGCTTCTGGCTGCGATCTGTTATGTGGTGGCCTCACCACGTGGGGAGGGCTTCCTCTGCGTTGCTGCTTCGGTGCAGCCTCGGACACTGAGCGAGGGCTGCGCCCCAATGCGTGGAGCGGCCAGTGTGGGTGTCGCCGTGGAGCCATCTGCCTGGCTGTTTGTTGGGGAACCTTGATGTGGGGGCTTTTTCTTGGACATCGGAAGTTCTCAGAGGTCAGCTTTCTGGTCTCCCTGCAGGGAACAGGGTTTCTGGGAGCTGAGAATTGAAATAAAGATAAGCTTTTACTTAGTCCCTCGGTGGGTTTTTTTGTTTTGTTTTGTTTTTAAGATACTCCCAACAACCACACGTGGCACCCCCCAGTCCAGACACCCTTTCTGAGGATGGAAGCTTCTGGTCTTCAAAGGGCGTGTGGCGGGCGTTGCCAGGCTTTCTGAATTGGTGTGGGGATCCGGGAATTCAGCTCCTTCCGCAGACTCTGGCTGATCCTAGTGTTCGATGCCCTGTTAGCTCCACTCCCAGGGCTTGTGAGCCTGGGGCGCTCGGAAGCATGCACGGGGTCCTGCGGGCTTTGCTTACAGCGCGTGGGGTCTCCTTCCTCTGGTGAACAGGATGGTTGGGGGGGGCATCCTTCCAATCGCCGCTTCCTGGATGTGCTGTTTCTTTAGTTCTCTTTGGCTTAAATTATTTTAGTCCTTTTCCCTGGGAGAAGGTGAAAGTGAATGTGTCTGTCTGCTGTTTTTAACCAGAAGACCCTCAGAACAGAATTTTTTTTTGAGTTCTGGCTGTGTCTTGGAGTGTTCTTTTTTTGATCTTTTGTATTTTTAGGGCCACACCCATGGCATATGGAGGTTCCCCAGCTAGGAGTCAAATCAGAGTTACAGCTGCCAGCCTACACCACAGCCACAGCAACGCCAGATCCTTAACCCACTGAGCGAGGCCAGGGATCAAACCCGCGTCCTCCTGGATGCTAGTCAGGCTTGTTGACCACTGAGCCATGAGGGGAACTCCTGAATTCGGTTTTTAAAGGAATACACTGCAGTGTCCTCTTTGTAAATGGGGCACCCCACCCCCCAATTTTATCCCAAGTATAAATCTGAGCTTTGGCCTTTATCCTCTTAGAGCAGAAGTTGGCAGCCTATGCCCATAGGCCAGGCCAGGCCCAACCCAGCTCACGAGCTGAGAGTGTTTTTTTAATTTTTTTAAATGGTTGAGAAAACGAGAAGAATACATTGTGATACAGAAACGTTATGTGAAATTCAGATTTCAGAGCTTGTGAGTAAAAAAGCCACATGGCCATACTGTGTCCATGCATCATCTGTCTATAGCTGCTTCCCAGGTACAGTGGTAGCATGGAATAGTCGTGACAGGGACCTCCGAACCCACAAAGCCTAGAACGCATCCTCTCTGGCCCTGTACAGAAGAGGCTGGCTGGCCAGAGTCTCAGAGGTTCAGGCCCCCCTCTGGCATCTCGTAGTTGGGCAGGCTCGTGGCAAAGGGGATTTCCATCTCCGTGGTGACAGAAAGCAAATGGCGAGAGTTGCTGTTGTGGCTCAGCGGGTTAAGGACCTGACGTTGCCTCCATGAGGATGCGGGTTCGATCTCTGGCCTTGCTCAGTGGGTTAAGGAGCCTGTGTTGCCACAAGCTGCAGCAAAGCTTGCAGATGAGGCTTGGATCTGGCGTGGCTGTGGCTGTGGTGTAGGCCGGCAGCTGCAGCTCTGATTTGACCCCTAGCCTGTGGCTCTGATTTAAGCTTCTCTATGCCACAGGGGCAGCCGCTGAAAGGAAAGAAAAAAACAGCAAATGGCGAGACTGGTCAGACTTGTGGGACCTTCCCTTATTTTGCCTTTTTAGTTCCTTGAAAACTTGAGAAAATCAGTGAGCTCAGTGTTGTGTTTCACCTGCATCCTGAGGCTGCGGCTCCAAGGCCCAGACAGGCTGCTTCGGGGCAGCAGAGGAAGCTTCCGGCCGAAGTGGGCCTGCAGTGGAAGGCCTCTTGCCCCTGGCTTGTCCCCTGTCCTCTTCTGCCCTCCAGCATGCGCCCCCCCCACCCCCCACCCCTCAAGCCCCAGTTTTGTGCCTGGCTCTTGCAGGGAACTAGAGGTAGGGCTCCTTTCTCTGCTCATCACAGGTGTCCTGTCATTTGTCCTTATTTTGAGAGCCAACAGAACTGGTGTCCCCCTTTTGCAGATGAAAGTGCCCGCTCACAGAAACCCATTTATCCAGCCCATCGGGCAAGTCTGAGTTAATGGACCCCTGTCTGGCCGCCGTGGGAGCAGCTCCCCTGTCTGGGTGTTCCTGTCTGTGGCCCTGGGACCGGCCGGTCCCTGGGGGCTCATGGGTGGGGCTGGTACCCTGGACAGTCAGGTCGGTTACAGGCAGCAGGGGTCAGAGAGCTCAGAGGCGCTGGCCTTTGGTGCCTGGAGGATCCTGGCAGAGCCGCCAGGGCCCTGGGAGTGACACAGGAAGAGCCCATGGCCATGCCAGGAGGGGTCTGAGCCCATCAGGGATCGAGCTGGTTGGCGGAGCCCAGCTTCCGGCCCCTGAGCCGGGTCGTGGGCAGCAGGCTCACGTGGGGCAGGAGCGCTTCGGGAAGAACCTGGTTGTGGAAGCTTGGGTCTCACTCTGTCCCCCTGGGCGTCCCGGTCTTCCTTTTTCCAAGAAAAGTAGTTGAGTGGCAGCCGATAAAATCGACTCACCCGCCTTCTCCTGGAGCACAGTCCGTTTAGAGAGGGCGCCAGGGGAGGCCCTCCTGGCCTAGGTCCCAATCATTCTATTTTCCCTTCTTTGTAGGCCTGACAAGGCAGCGCTGCTGACCAGCAAAGGCCAGCCGAGAGGACCTGGTAATTATTTCATGTCCGCCTGGGTTAACGTCTGCTTGGTCCGCGGGGGTGGAGAGGGGGTGTCCCGCGACAGCAGCCGCCCGCCCCCCGCAGCGCCTCTGGTGCTGGTCCCTGCGTTTCCGCCCCTTCCCTGGTCCATGGGGTGGGCCAGGGACCCTGGCGGGGTCTGGGGTCACTGGAGGAGGTCGTGGCATCTGTCTCTCTCTGGGACACTGCCGAGGTTCCATGGAAGTCCCAAGGTCCTTGGGCCTTTGGGGAACCTTCATCGACTAGAAACTCTCAGGACGCCTGCTTACCGGCTCTCCCTGCGGCGTTTGTGTCCATTGTTTCTGTCTCGTGGTTAGGAGCCGTGGATCTCTCTGGAGCAGAAGCTCTGGGTCCCCTGCCCAACGCCGTGGTCGTGCAGCCCCCGGCGCCCATGCCCAGGAAGTCACAGACAGTAAGTGGACAAGCCCCTTCCTTCCGCCTCCTCCCCTGGCCGGGGCGGGAGAGGCTTCCTGCCGGTACCCGGGCCTGGGCCTGGGAAGGATGCAGCGGCTGCGCGGGGCTCTCCTCGGCCCCAGGACAGCCCCATGTGCACACCAGGTGCGGGGCCGCCCTGCTCCCACCCTCGGCCCACGGCTGCCTCCTCCTGGAAGCCCCCTGCCCCTGAGCCACCCCGTCTGGCCAGCTCTCCGCCCCAGGGGCCACCCCCCCCCCCACAGCTCCCCGCACTAAGCTCTGCTGCCGCCTCTTGCCACAGACCAAGCTGAAGCCCAAGCGGGTCAAAGCCCTCTACAACTGCGTGGCCGACAACCCGGACGAGCTGACGTTCTCCGAGGGGGACGTGATCGTCGTGGACGGGGAGGAGGACCACGAGTGGTGGGTGAGTGGGGCCGCTCTGCCCGAGGAGCCAGCCACACATCCGCACTTCCCGGGCGCCTGACCGGCCCCCCAGGTCACGGGGGCACTTTCCAGAGCGCCCTCCGGGGTCTGCCGCGAGGCCTCGCCCTTCTCAGCCGTGCCGTCCTCCCCGTGTGGCCGGCTGGGGGCTTGAGGCACGTAGGAGGAGCGACCTCCAGGGCAGCGTCGCTGCGTGTCACGCTGGCTCCAGAGATGAGCCGCGGCCTCCAGGTGGGAGCTGGGACGGGGTGAGCTGGCACTTCCCTGTGGCCCGGAGCGTCCGGACCTGGCCAGGGTCAGGCTGGGTGACCTCAGACAAGTTGCTCATGTGGCTAAGCTGTCGCCCCCTCATCTGAGAAGGAGGTCACGGCATTTTGCGACGATACGTAGACCCCTAGTGACAGGTGGCTGTCACAGCCTGGGGCGTACCATTAAACAGCACCTGACAGCATCTGCTGCCCCCTGGACACCAAGGACCCAGCTCTGTAGGCTGAGCTCACGTATCAAATGGTGTCATGAGGACGCAGGCAGGACTCGTAGAAACGGCTCCGCTGTCGAGAGTAGGGGGTCCTTGATGGGCCTCCCTCCTCGAGCCCCTCCTGTGTGATCCCGGGCCTTTGTGAGCCAGCTCGGGGCCTGGTGGCACTGCCTCTGGCACAGCCGGATCAGGGTCCCCTTGTGGCCTCTGTCCCCTTGAGGGCTCGAGTGCCCGTTGGCCCACAGCCCCCTCCTCCATCAGCCCAGCTCCACGCAGCACCATCAGTGCCACGGGCAGCAAAGGGGGCTGCAGCTCCCGGTTCCGGGACCCTGCCCACCACCCACCTCCGTCCTCACCCGTCTGGCCCTCACACTGTGTACGAGCCACCCTGCGATGGGGCTCCAGCCTGACAACAGGCTTGGCCACCTGGAAAGTACCTGTTCATTTCAAGAACTATGGAAAATACAGGAAGGTGTAGAGAAGAAAGTAAATGCTGCTGGTAATCTCAGGGCCTCCTGTGCCCCCCACCCCCCAAAAAAACCATTTAAATTTTGGTAATTTTCTTTTAGACTTTCTTTATATTAAATTAATATAAATTTAATATATGTCACTGAGTTCCTACTTGATGTATAACTTTTACCCAGAGCAAGGCGTTCCTGTTGTGGCTCACTGGTAACGAACCTGACTAGTATGCAGGAGGACACGGGTTCAATCCCTGACCCTGCTCAGTGGGCTAAGGATCCTGCATTGCTGTGGCTGTGGTGTAGACCTGCAGCTGCGGCTCTGATTGGACTCCTAGCCTGGGAACTGCCATAGGCCACAGGTATGGCCCTAAAAAAAATAATAACTTACCCAGAGCAAAAGTGAATGGATGTAGTGAGGTCATTTGTAAACGCTTGGCTGCATTTAAGTAGCGCCAAGTCACTTTCTGTGACTGCAGCTCAGAAACTGCTGATGCTCAGTTTCTTCATCCATTTTCTAAAAAGAAGCAGGTAGGCAATGGTCAGATCCTGTCCCGTCTGCCCCCCGAGACCGCAGGACTGTGGTGGGGGCCCCTGTGCAGACACGGACCCCGCTAAGTGGCGTTCCTTGGGGACAGCAGGCCTCCACGGCCGGAAAGGCGAGTGAGGGCGAAGAGGGAGGCGGTGTAGAGGTTTTACGGAGAATTCTTTCCCAGAAAGGCCTCTTCCAGACAAGTGGGTTTTTTCCCTCCAAATGCTGGAACGTTTCCAGCAGGCGGAATTCTTCTCACCGCAACTTTTCCTCATTTCAGATCGGCCACCTTGAGGGCGAGCCCAGCCGCCGAGGCGCGTTTCCCGTGTCGTTTGTGCACTTTATCGCTGACTAAACTGCTCCTGAACACACACACTTCTCTTCAAGGTCCTGTCCCGTCTTGTTGTTGGTACCAGAACCCCTGCCAGCTAACCCGGTTTATGACTTGTCTCGTGCCCTAGCCCACTCCCTCCACCGTCACTGTTCTCTTTCACAAACTCAAAGGCAGTCTGTCAATGCACTGTTTTTATAATTTGTGTTTTTCACGGGACATTGCTATACTTTTACTATGGAAAACCCAAAGTCTTCTTGAAAGGTGAACTGAAACGTTAACATCATCTTGGCATAATCAAGACCCCGAATCCGCAGAGGTAGCCGAACCTAAAAATGTCCTGAGCGTTGGAAAGAGATGCGTCCTGCTCTCCTTGCCCTCCTCTGGGGTCCGTGACCCTGACACAGTCCCTGGTTTTGGGGGTCCACGGCGGGCCGGGCCTTCCCAGGGAAAACGCTTCAGTTCACCGTGAAAGATCTTTTTTTAAAAGATTTTCCGGATTTCCTTTGAAATCCCCCCTCCCCGTGTTTATTTAAAGCAACGGGCGCTGGACAGGTACACACCACGTGCCGTCCAGCCCTGCCTAGGTTGCAGCCCCGTCTCTTGCATGTGCGCGTAACCGCTCGTGAACAGCCCTGCTTCCCCCTCACGGATGGTTCCTTGAAGTACACGTCACAGCAGCTCCCTCCGTTCCAGGTCCTAGAAAACCGCATTTCTCGAATTTGGTTAAATGCCAAGGACGCTGGATTGCAAACCAGTCCTTTACCCTAGTTTGTATGCTTTGGACGTTTTGGAATTTGCCTTCTCGAACGTCCTTCATCGCACAGCTAGACTCCCCGCCCCACACACTTGCTGTCTCCTCCCGTCAAGTTGCCACTGCTCCCCCCCTGCCCCCCGTCTAGCTCAAGAGAAAGTTTACTCACTTGAGCATCTCGTGTTTATATACTACACCATCAGGAACGGTAGTTACACTGTCTCGAGATTTAACCTGTTTGTAATCCAGAGCATATCAGAAATCCGTAGGTCCCAGGTGATAAAATAGCCCCGAGCCTCCCGGGTGTCCTCTCCGAGTCCATCGTGGGGAGCATTCTGGAGCTCGAGCAACCGGGGGTGGGGGGAGTAGGTTGTATATGATGAGATCAAAATTCATTCGTTGAATGAACTTGACTGTCATACCTCTATTTAGTAATGGTGAGCGTAAGACTCACAGTAGGCATATTGGAATTTTGGCGCTTTGAGAATAAGTGGGCATGTAATGCCCACTTAGGTTTTTACCAAAAGGAAAGGAGTCAATTTAAGAGTAGGCTTGGAAAGCAAGGCAACAATGCTTTTAATTGCATTTGTTATGATGGTACATTTGATTGAAGCAGCCTGTCTTTATTATGCAAGCCTTTTTTAAGCTTAGAGCTTTTTTTTTTTTTTTGTATATATTTTTTGTTATTATAAAGGAAGACAGAACAAACTGGAATGTTTTATGATATTGTATGGCAGTTGTGAGGTTTTTTTTTGTTTTGTTTTTTGCCTTTCAGAGTTCCGGGTAAAAAGACGGTAGATCTGTAATTAAAGTTTTTTTTAAAAAGCACTACATCTGTTTTCACTACCTGTTCATTTCTGGCTTGAACCCTTCCTTTAGTTAATTCTCACGGATTTTGCACGGTGCACTTCCCGTGTCTATTTTAACACAATCCTCCCATGATCAGCCTTTGGCTGCTTGGGGCCAGCTATAAACTGTGTTCAAGTGGATTCGCGTCAACACTTGAACACGAGTCCCACACTAATCTATCAGGTTCACTGGTACATAAAGATCTAGGAAATATTTTTCCAGGCTCCAATTGGGTGGCGCTGCTGTGCAGTAATTGATACTGCTTTTGCCAGAGGAGAAACTACATTAACTTCCCTGCCAGTATCCTTTCCTAGTTACTTGCTCTTTACAAACTAAAAAAAAAAAAAGGAAAAGAAAGCAACTGAGAGAAAGGAAAACATTGTAGATATCTATTTATAAAATATTTCAGGCTTATGTTTCATGAACTTAGCTGCAGGATCCTGGCCTTTGGCCTGCCATTCTCCAGCAGATCCGACTTTGAGGGGCGGCAACTCAGAAATGTGTCCACGGACTGAGCGTTACTCTGATCTGGGAAGGGGTGGGTAACCTGTGCAGCTTGGAATGTGCTGTCTGGGATGTATGAGATTCGGTTCACTCGCTCGATGACCTTGGTCTCGTTGCAGCGCAGCTGTACATATTGTATAACCTAAATCAGTTCTTATTTTCATCGTCCTGATGCAGTGACCTATAACTAGAGCATGTGTAATAAGTTTACTCTAATTGTTAACTAGTCATTTGACTGGAAAAAAAATAAAATACTTTTAAATGGACATGGTGGTTGTAGTGTTTTTAATCTTTAGCAAAGCGTTGTATATAAAAAAACAGGCCTTTGAAAACACATACCAGCCTACTATACAGGAGTCTTTAAATAGTATGCCTTTTAACATGAGCAATAATCTGTTAAAGTTTTCTTAATTCCTGAGATAATTATTGTGGTTTACTAGCATGTTATCCTGACAACATGCTTTTTTTGCCTTTTTTTTTTTTTTTTTTTAAAGGGCCACACCCACAGCATATGGAGGTTCCCAGGCTAGGGGTCGAATCAGAGCTGCAGCTGCCAGCCTACACCACAGCCACTGCCAGATCCCGACCCACTGAGTGCGGCCAGGGATTGAACCTGCATCCTCATGGATACCAGTCGGATTCGTTTCTGAGGCACCAGGATGGGAACTCCATGACAACATACTTTTTTTGGCTGCACCCGCAGCACATGGGAGTTCCTGGGCCAGGGATCAAATCAGAGCCAGAGCTACGACCTGTGTCCAGCTGCGGTAATGCTGATCCTTAACCCACTGTGCCAGGTCAGGGATCGAACCCACACCTCCGCAGCAACCCGAGCTGCAGCAGTAGGAGCCTTAACCCGCTGTGCACAGTACGGCAGGACCTCCACGACAACACGCTTTCAAAGGCTGGCTGTGTCTTGAGTTGGCGGTGTCACTGTTTCAGACCAGCATGACCGGGTCCCCCGGCCAGAGCGCACCACGGGCCAGCGCTGCAGCACAGACGGCCCCGTCCTCGCAGGTCCTCCACGCCTCACTCGCTGGGTGCACTTCTGTGCCGCACAAAGCTTATTAAGCTCATCTGTGTTTAAAAGCAACAGGCGACGTTTCTTTTTTCAGTCCCAGGAGACAGGGCACTTCGTCGAGCGTTAACTCACTGTTGTAAGACACGTTTTAATAGACAAACGGCTGAGATTTTACACATCGCATTTCCTTCAGTCTAGAGCAGGGGATCATGGGAATTTCTGTAAAAGGGCAGCGCTCAAGACGGCAAACAACTGCTGAGAAAAAGCGGAACTTGCGTGTGACGGTGACGTCCCTGGGTTGCAGAAGTCAGGGTTTCTCAGATGTCAGCACAGAGTCAAAAGCGGTGGCTAAAACTTTGCAGATGGCTTGTGCCTGTTCCTACATCACAGGGAAAGACAGGGCAAGAGCGTTCGTAACTCTCTTCCTGGACTAAATCGGACCCTCCTGACCCTCTCAACCCGCTCCGTGCAGGGCACAGCCTGCCTGAGTCACCTGTTCCTGTGCCCCTTCAAAAAAGCGCATGCGGTAACTCAGGCCTGTGGCTCTGCCTGTAGAGGACACCCTGCGTGCCCTCCCCTGCTCTTCGTTCACCCTGAACCACGGTCCTGCCCCTGGCCGGACAGCTCGCAGCCTGCAGCAGGGCTGCACAGCTGGCTGACCTGCGCCTGCCATACGTGCTCCCCATGTTAGACACACGGCGGGTGGCATCTCTTCAGCCCAGGGTCTGCCATGTTGATGCCTAAGACTAGCCACCCAGGTAACAATATCTCACCAGGCTGCTGCACTGGTAAACCCACAGGCTGTATTCTTCGTGGCTGGCATCTGTGGTCTTCAGAGCCAGTAAGCTTTTCCCCGCCCCCAGGCCGTCGTCATAGCACACCATCCGGATAATTAAATACAGCGCGTGCCTGTGCAAAACGTCCTGCGGAACCAGGGGCAAGAGAGATCGTACTATTTGACATGTGTCTCCATTCTTTTTTTTTTTTTTTTTTGCTTTTCAGAGCTGCACCCAAGGCATATGGAGATTCCCAGGCTAGGGCTGAATCGGAGCTACAGATGCCGGGCACAGCCACAGCAAGGCCAGATCCCAGCTGCGTCTTCAGCCTACACCACAGCTCACGGCAACAACAGATCCTTCACCCACGGAGCGAGGCCAGGGATCGAACCCGCAACCTCACGGATGCTAGTCAGATTTGTTTCCACTGCGCCACGATGGGAACTCCTGTTTCTCCATCCTGTAGCTCATTTTCCAGTGCAGGAGTTACTCGTGAGGCTTTAAACGGAGATCCGCATCTCCACGGATCTGGCAGGAAGTAGTGTTACCGGTTCTTCAGCCGAAGGAGCGTCCTGGCATGCTCGACTGAGGGACAGGGTGCCTTGAGCATCCTACCTTCCTACTCAAGTGCTAGAAAGATGGAGGGAGGTGATCCAAGTTCGAGATGCTGTTCTCTATGCCCAGCTTCCAAGCTGACGGCTGCTCGGAGTCACGGGGGCCCAAGTGGCAACGCATGCCAGGCCAGCAGGGCAGGGTGGGGTGGGGGGTGTTTGTCCTGAGCCCTACACCCAGAAGCAAAAGCCCTATTCACTTACCCCAGCAAATGGGTCACTTTTTTAAGACTAGCTGCCAGGAATGTTTCCAAACCACTCTGCAAACAGGATCAGACCTAACTAGAAGAGGGCCCTTCCTGGCCCGAACTCCCCAGTACCTAAAACACCTTTTTCCGTGTCATTAAATTACTTACATACTGATCCGATGTGGATACTTTTATCCCATACTTGGAAACTCCCATGATAAATTCTTCCTCCAGAGGAACGAAAGGCAACTTTCCATCTTGCTTTAAAGTAAAAATAAATTACAATGTATATATACTTTTTAAAATTGTTTCATTCTTAATTCTGATGCCTCAAATTTAGCATCTGGCCATCACAGACCCAAACCCTTCTTAAAGGATGTGGAGCATACGGCGGCCCAGCAGGAATTTCTCTCCAAACAGGCAGAGGAAATACTCTCTCACCTTTTTCTTTCTTTCTTTTTTTTTTGGCTGCACCCATGGCATGTGGAAGTTCCCAGGCCACGGATGGAACCCATGCTGCCGCAGTTGTGACCTGCACCACGGCTGTGGCGACACCAGACCTTAACTCACTTAGCGAGGCCAGGGATCAAACCCGCACCCTCATAGATGCGGGTCGGGTTCATTACTGCTGAGCCACAACGGGAACTTCCCACCGTGACAGTTTAGCAGTGCTCGAAGCACGGCCTCAGGAGAAGCAGCGAGGAAAAGCGCTGTCTTTCTCCAAAGCCAGAGTCTCTTCCAAAACCTTGGAAAACGAAACTTTTTTTTTTACCTGGGCAACATCTATATAATTTATCAGGTCGAGTGGCCCTTCGAGACTTTTTCCCTCCGAGAGTTTCAGCTTCTCGATGGCACCAACATATTTTATTCGAAATTCTGCACAGGTATCTGAATTATTGTTGCTTTGTCCTACAGGTGAAAGAAAAACTGTAAGACTCCAGAAGAAATAGCTGCTCAAAGGGTAGCCTCAACCCCTTCCCGAAATGGAACCAGACGGTGTCATCGAACTTAGCCTTTAATAAAAATAAAGTTTTTAAATGGAAACTTTATGTAATGGGAAA
Organism: Sus scrofa; assembly: GCF_054392235.1. Taxonomy (NCBI): domain Eukaryota; kingdom Metazoa; phylum Chordata; class Mammalia; order Artiodactyla; family Suidae; genus Sus; species Sus scrofa. The sequence continues at coordinate 139,150,267 of NC_139385.1, read as the reverse complement.
GAACTTAAAAATGTCACCAAATTTTTCCTCAGTGACTCACAACATACTATATGTATAAAAATCTCAAAAGGAGTTCCCGTCATGGCTCAGCAGTTAACAAACCTGACTGGCATCCATGGGGACGCAGGTTCGATCCCTGGCCTCGATCAGTGGCTCAAGGGTCTGGTGTTGCTGTGAGCTGCAGTGTAGGTCACAGACATGGCTCGGATCCCGCGTTGCTGTGGCTCTGGCGTAGGCTGGCGGCTACAGCTCCGATTGGACCCCTGGCCTGGGAACCTCCATGTGCCGCGGGTGCGACCCTAAAAAGAAAGACAAAAAGAAAATCCATAAATAAATAAATATATCAATAGGAATAACTTAAGTGTTAATATCCTTCACTTCCAAACAAAAAAGAAAATGTCAGCTAGACAATGACGGAGTTCCTGTATGAGGCATATATGACATTTAATTATTTTTTGGTTTCTTCTCCCTCTTTTTTTTTTTTTTTTTTTTTTTTTTTTGTCTTTCTGCCTTTTCTAGGGCTGCTCCCACGGCATATGGAGGTTCCCAGGCTAGGGATCGAATCGGAGCTGTAGGGTTAGGATCTGAACCACGTCTGCAACCTACACCACAGCTCACGGCAACACTGGATCCTCAACCCACTGAGCAAGGCCAGGGACCGAACCCGCAGCCCCAAGGTTCCCAGTCAGATTCGTTAACCACTGCGCCACGATGGGAACTCCTCTTCTCCCTCTTTACCATGCGGACTTTTCAACTTTCTTTCCAAGTTCAGGAAACCTGACTGACCCCTACCATTCAGTCAGAAAAGACCAGACTTTTTTCCAGCGTAGGTGGGCTCATACCAGACAGGGTACGTAGCAGGTGTAACCGGTGAAGCGGTGTCAGTCCGCCGGTACAAAACTGCCACGGAGGAGCTACGGTGTCTGCCGGCGTGAGGGCCTCCTGTGTGCCTGCTTCTCGCTTATGTTTATGCAATAAAAAGATGCCCCCATGTTTACGTTCTGAAGCATCTGGAAGTACAGACGCCACTATATTCTCCTTTACACCTTCCCTCCCGCGTCCGCCGCCTTTTAGGGACCGAGCAGTCCAGGACCCCAAAGGAAAAATGGGCAAGTTTTACACAAGAAAAGGAAGGTGTAGGTTTTCGATGAGACACCAGCTGACAGGTGCGTTCGGAGCCACTCTGGGGTTTTTGCAGGAGGCTGCGTGAACGTGTTCAGGGGCCTGACAGATGCTCCTGTCACGACCATGTGCGGGGGATGTTCATGAGCTGGCCTCTCTGAGTGCCCGCGCCTTGACCTCTGTCATGAATCACAGGTCGCTGTCCCGCCCCCACGAACACGGGGATTCCAATGCACGGCCACACCTGCCTGGCGCTTTTCCCACAAAGCCACGCCGACCCTTCTCAAGGGTCTCCACGGCCTTTCCCACACGTTTTCTGCTCTATGACTGTTCAGAGCGGTTGGCTCCAAGGCTTCAGCTTTCACCACCCATGTTCCCCCAGCTCTTGGGGCCAGCTCTAAACTCTTGACAAAGACGGCAGAGCAAAGAAACAAAGTCCCAGGTATGAAGAACTTGTGCCGCTAGACCTGTGAACACCTGTTAAAAGCCTTAGAGGATCAAGATCCTGATCCAACCCGTGTCCATACCTGAGCTCTTGGTAGAATCTGTATCGAGGCTTGCCACAGTGCTGGACCGGGAGAGCCCCCCAAGGCTGGAGTCCACCGACTGAGAAGGAACAAACACAAAACGTTACGGGTAATTCGAAGAGGGGTACAAGGACCTACCAAAGAGCACAAGGAAATTTACTCAGTACTGCGTCATAACCTATATGGGAAGAGAATCTGAAAAGGGATGGACACACGTACATGTACAACTGATTCATTTCACTGTGCACCTGAACTTAACCTTTGGAAATCACCTATATTCCCATATAATAAATAAATCAAATCAGATAGTTGCTTCTATGCCAGCCAGGGGAGGTACTTTTTCCAAGAGATGAAAATGGAAAAATAATATTTGACAGAGCGGATCTCTTACTAAAAAAAAAAGGAATTAGAAGCACTATCTTCTCTCAAAGTTCTCCACCAAAACACTCAAATGATTTACTGACTATAGTTGAATCAACACACATAAAATCAGGTTGGAGAAGTTCCCGTGGTGGCTCGGCGGTAATGAGCCAGACTAGGATCCTTGAGGGTGCGGTTGGATCCCTAGCCTTGCTCAGTAGGTTAAGGATCCGGCGCTGCCGCAAGCTGTGGTCCAGGTTGCAGACACAGCTCGGAGCCCGAGTGGCTCTGGCTGTGGTGCAGGCTGGCAGCTGCAGCTCTGATTTGTCCCCTAGCTTGGGAACTTCCATGTGCCACAGGTGCAGCCCTAAATAGCAAAATAAAATAAAATAAATTTAAAAATAAAATCAGGTTGGTTCTTTAGGCAGATCATCTGTGACAGATTTTTTTCTAAAGACAAATTCCATAGCGAACTTAAAAAATATAATAATAATCCCAACGGTTCTTCCCATAACAACACTGGATAAATACACGTGGGGTCAGCGCTCCCGAAACCCCGACCTCCATCTCCTTCTAAGATACCTGAACTTACACAGGAGGGGAAAAATCCACACCATGTGTTCACATTATTTGCCCAGAACCCAAGAGAAGCCTGTACAGAACGCGCCACGGAGCGGGAGCGTGGTCAGTAAGTGAACAAGGAGCCTCGGGCGGTGAAGGGATCGGCCCCAGGTCACAGCTGGCAAACACGCCCGACCTCTAATCTAGATCTGATGCCCACCCCGCGCTCCTGCAATGACTCCAACTGTGAGCTGGGCCACAGCAGTTATACACAGACGACCCGCAGACCACGGCACACCTGTCGACGTGAATTACAGAGAAAAGCCAACAAAACTCTTCAACGACATTGAAAGAATCATACATGTCAGCGTAGTTTGCTCTTCAACAGCATTATACGCTCGGTGTGCTTTTCCTTTTAAAAAAAAAAAAAAAACAGGCTGTGGCCACAGCACGTGGAAACGTCCAGGCCAGGGATCAAACCCAGGCCACAACAGTAACAACACTGGATCCTTAACCTGCGGAGCCATCAGGGAACTCGTCACTGTGTTTATAATTTTTTAGAAAAAAAAAAATGAAAACTTTTGATGAAAAAAAATTAGTCACTTTTTTACACTTCAAATCAAAATTAAATTTTAAAAGTACACTCCCGGAGTTCCCGTTGTGGCTGAGCAGGTTAAGAACCTGACTAGTATCCATGAGGATGCAGGTTCGATCCCTGGCCTCACTCAGTGGGTTAAGGATCCGGCATGGCCACCAGCTGTGGTGTAGGTCACAGAAGTGGCTTGGATCTGGTGTGGCTGTGGTGTAGGCTGGCAGCTGCGGCTCTGATTCGACCCCTAGCCCGAGAACTTCCATACGCCACGTGTACGGCCCTAAAAAGCAAAAAGAAAAGAAGTACACTCCCATCTTTAGATGTTTTAGAAGCGAATCAAGGTGGATATAAAAATTAATCATCTTAAATATATCTCTTCTCTTGTTAATAATTGTACTTGGAATCTGGTTTAAAATGAGAGCAGAGCTGTACGCAGAGACGGCCCTCGTGCGCGTGGCACTGAAGAGCTGGGAAAACCTAAATACTCGACGGGTGAGCTGCTGTGAAGATGCTGCCACAAAGTCAGGCTGGCTTCTGGGAAGCGGGTAACAGAGGGAGCCTTTGTGCTTCAAGCTGCCCTTCGGCAGAGAAAACACCAGAACCTAGTGACCCTCTGAACAGAAACAGGGAGAAAGTGGCCCGTTTTCCCACGTTCAGAATTACAACCGCAGAAGCGGACACCATCCCTGCAACACGCACCAAACAGGCACAGTTCTGCTCAGCAACCAGGGGAGGCTGACGATGGCCTTGGCGGCAAGAGCCTCGCTCCGGGCGCGTGGCCCCTCCTATGCACCCCCCCTGCCCCCCGCCGAGGCAGCGGATCCCCCAGAATCAGAGGTGGGGCTCTGGGCCCAGGCTGAGAGTGGCAAGTCGCTAGTCTCCCTTTATCCAGGTTCGGATCTGGCAAACGGCGCTGGGCCCGGCCGCTGGCTCCAGGCTGAGGGGCTCCCGCCGAAGTCAGGGAAGAGCGGGCGCATCTCCGCCAGCTGCACGAGTTGGGGACCTCAGGGGACGCTGTCATCTGCCATCCTGGGCTGCGCGGGCTCCTAAAGCGCCCAGGTCTGGGCCGATGGCCCAACGTGGCTACTCTTGACCGACGGGGACCCCTGCGGGGCAGTCGTGTGCGTGGCCTTCCCTGAGGGTGGCCGCTGTCACCCCGGGTGCTGTGCCCGGGTGCCCTGGAGGTGGCCTCCTCTCCTGCCTCACCCAGACCCGGCCCTGGGCACCCACGTCTTTGGAGACCGAGCGCTCACCCGGGGGGAGGGTGAAAAGGCTCTGGAGGAGTCAACACGTGGGCGCCCGGGGCTCCCAGGGCACCCGACGCTCTGCCTCTCGGGGCTTCTCGTCGGGGCATCCGGCTCACCGGCCAAGTGACTCGCTGTGACGGAAACAGAGGTAGAGTCACCCCCACGCCCCACAGAGCCTAGATCTGGACCCAGCTCCGGGACCGGCTGCAATGTCCATCACGTGGACAACTGAGAACCGGGGTCTCGGAGTTCCAGCCGTGGCTCAGCAGAACTGAGTCTTGATGGCATCCATGAGGGCGCAGGTTCGATCCCTGGCCTTGCTCAGTGGGTTAAGGATCCGGCGTTGCGTGGCTGTGGTGTAGGCTGGCCGCTACAGCTCTGTTTCGACCCCAGCCTGAGAACCTCCATATGCCATGGGTGCGGCTCTGAAAAGAAAAAAAAACAAAAAACAACAACAGTGTTTCAAGGAGACCATTCATAGCATTCATAGGTCCTGTCCCATCCAGGTTAAGAGAGGTTGAAGAACTTCAGAAAATCTACCAAACAAGGAGTTTCCTTGTGGTGTAGTGGGTTAAGGACCTGGCATTGTCACTGCAGTGGCTCAGGTCTCTGCTGTGGCACAGGTTCAACCCCTGGTCCAGAAACTTCCATGTGCCCTGAGTGCAGCCCCAAAAAAAGAAAAAAGGAAGGAAAGAAAAGAAAATCTATCACAACAAAATAAAATTAAACCAAGGAGTTCCGCAGTGGCTCAGCAGGTTAAGGATCTGGCACTGTTCCTGCTGTGGCTGGGGTCCCTACAGTGGGGGGGAGTTCGATCCCTGGCCCGGGAACTTGTGCATGCCACAGGCAGGGCTGAAAAAAAATTTTAAATCAAGCACAGAATGTGTCTCCAGGGCAAAAAAAATGAACGTTAAAAACATCTCGTTTGGAGACTATCAGCAGGTCTGCCACGGTTAGGAACTTTGTTGGGAAACGACATTCTCCCAGCTTCTGCTTCTGGTCCCCAGTCCCGCTCCCCTGACCTTGCTCTTGGTACTGATTTCACTGCTCTGGGAACTGCTGCTACTGTGGCGCTTTTTGCCTTTCCGAAACATCTTCCACCATAGCTTGACCCGGAGGCGCTCCCCTGTAAGAACAAACACCCGTTAGCACATCACGAAAAGCAGCTTAAATCACTTCGCGTGTAATGGGAACAAAACCAAATAAAAATCGGGGATCCCTTCCAGTCCACACTCTTCTGCTTCTACTGAAAACAAGCATTTTCCACTGACCACAAAATCTGCTTACTATCCTTTTTCATTCTTACTGTCTTGTTGAATCACAAAACTCCAACCCAATGAACCAAGAAAGGGAGGAATCTTCTTGGCAAATCTGGAGAAGCGAAAAGCGCTGCTCAGAGGAACAGACGCATGTCAGCTGGTTCTCAAAATATTCAAGCGCCTTCTTTCCCTTCAATCAATTGAAGACGTTAACAGAATATGTGCCAGATCAGTTTACCAGTCAAGATACCGAGATTTGGGCACCGCCTGCAGCTCTTGGTCTGTAAACGGCAGGGCTAAGGACAGAAGACATTTGCTCCTCTCGGAAATGCGCCTTTTTCTTGAAGTCTCGAACTATTTTTAGGTAAAGGCTGACATAAAAATATTGCTAGCTCTCACTTCCTGGTTCCAGCAAAGCCAGGGAAAAGAGGTGACCTTAAGCTTCCCAGAGTCAGTCTTAATAATATCTTCTTTTTTTTTTTTAATGTTTTGTTTTTGTTTTTTAGGGCCGCACCCAAATGGAGGTTCCCAGGCTAGGGGTCGAATCGGAGCTGTAGCCGCTGGCCTACGCCACAGCCACAGCAACCCGGGATCCGAGCCGCATCTGCAACCTACACCACAGCTCATGGCAACACCGGATCCTTAAGCCACTGAGCGAGGCCAGGGATCGAACCCACAACCTCCCAGTTCCTAGTTGGATTCGTTTCCGCTGTGCCATGACAGGAACGCCTCTCTCTCTCTTTTTTTTTTTTTTTTTTTTTTAATGAATGAGTTTCCTTTGCCCATTTCAGAGGGCACATATACTACACTTGGAAAATTATGGACCAGCCTGCATGGGGTTCATAGTTCAAGTACTTCCAAATGCACGTTCTCCCCACAGCAACTTGCGAGACTCATCTGCTCCAGATGTTTTCTGAGGGTCCGTCTGCAGCGCACACTCTGCTGGGACTCTAGGCCTTGTCCTCGGGGGGCTTACAGGAGACAGATTAGGATCTGCATTTTATTTATTTATTTATTTATTTTTTCCCCGGCCACACCTGTGGCACATGAAAGTTCCCAGGCTAGGGGTCGAATCAGAGCTGTGGCCTCCAGCCTCCACTGGATCCAAGCCGCATCTCTGACCTACACCACAGCCTGTGGCAATGCCAGATCCTAACCCACTGAGCAAGGCCAGGGATCGAACCCGCACCCTCTTGGACAGTATGTCAGGTTCTTAACCTGCTGAGCCCCCCTGCCCCGGGAACTCCAGGACCTGCATTTTATAGGCGAGGGAACTGCGACCCCTCTTTCAGGAGGGCTTGTGAGTAAGAAAACCCAACAAATGCTGCCTACAGACTGGAGTCTGCAGAGGGCAGGAGAGACACCGCTGGCTCTAGAGGGGAACTACTCTTTCATCGCCTCCAGGGGTTCCAGACACAGCAGCCTGCACAGGTGCTTTCATCCCAACACGGTCAAGTCTTACCAGAAAAACAAAGCACCTGAGGAAGGACCAGAGCGCGTCAATCAGGAGGCGGCCAGAGAATGGCCTTCTCCAAAGAAGAGTTTCTCCCTTGGTGTCTGGGGACCGCCCCCACGTCCACTCACTAGCCTCTGACCTCGGGCCGCTGCCCCAGGCTGACCCCCGGGCCTGAGCTCTCCAAACAGCCCCAGCAGCCGACGGATGTCTGTTTTTGCTTCACCCGCCGAGTCGCAAGAACACCCGATTCCTTCCTTCCTGAGCAGCCAGTGACACCCACCGGGTGCGGGGTTTACCTCCCTGAGGCAGACAGACAAAGCCCTGGCCTCGGGGAGCTCATTTTTAGAAGGAGCAGCCAGCCAGCAAGAAGACCAGGTGGAAGAGGTGTGTGTGTGACTCTGCCGTGCAGTAGAAAACGGACACAACACTGCAGACCAGCTATGACGAAAAAATTAAAATCATTAAAAAAAAGAAAGACAACCAGATACACATTATTTGGAAACAATAATTGCCTAACCTAAAGCCAGTTAAGGAGACAGAGAGCGAGCACAGGAAGGGATGACTATTTTAGACAGAAAAGATGTTCCCGGAGGTCCTGCCGTGGAGCAGCGGAAACGAATCCGACTAAGAACCATGAGGTTGCGGGTTCGATCCCTGGCCTCCTCAGTGGGTTAAGGATCCTGTGTTGCTGTGGCTGTGGTGTCAGCCGGCAGCTGTAGCTCCAATTCAACCCCTAGCGTGGGAACCTCCATATGCTGCAGGTGTGGCCCTGTGAGAGGCCCCAATACTGAGAACAAGAGGAGGAGGCAGAGCGAATGACGAGAAAGATCCACAGGCGGCCTCGCAGCCACATCAAAAGTGGAGTTTTGTTTGGGGTTTCACAGGAAGACTCTAGAGAGTCGTTGCTTTTTTTTTTTTTTTTTTAATGGCTGCACCCTCAGCATATGGACATTCCTGGGCCAGGGACTGAATTTAAGCCACAGCTGTGGCAACACTGGATCCATTAGCCCACTGCGTTGGGCAGACGATGGTACCTGCACCTCCACAGCGACCCGAGCCACTGCATCTGAATTCTCAACCCCTTGGGCCACAGCAGGAACTCCTCGGGGGCTGTTTAGGAAAGATGCCTGGCTGCTGGTGGGGCACTAGCTGCAGAGGATGAGAGCATAAAGAGGGAGGCTACTTAGAAGGCTTCTGTGGACAATTTGTTGCAAACGACAGCCTTGCCACCCCAGGATACCTTTCAGGTAGAAGGCAAGAGAGCCTATGCCAAGGTCTGCCCCAAACTGGGTTAACCCAGCAGCATAACATGCCATAATTTGATGGCTTAAAATGTTGGTGACTAGCATATTTAAGAATACCCTATTTTAAGTATATATAAGGAATATTTATACACAGCAATTTTAAATGATTTTTTCAAATTTGACACTACTTTTCTTCCCCCCTTTTCAGCTGCAGGGATCAAATCTGAGCCACTGCTGTGACCTACGCCACAGCTGCAGCAATGCTTGATCCCTACCTAAAGCTTGATCCTGAACCGACTGCGCCACCACGGGAACTCCTAAAAATCTGATGCCATTGTTTCAAAATCCTAAGGCCTTCCTTCAAATCCCTAGAAGACTAGAAATGTTTGAAAATCACTACATTATAATCATAAGGCCTTTGCAATTCCTGAAGACTCTTTTCTCATTCACCATCACTCCAGGAGCTCACGGGGGGGGGGGGGCAATTTATCAAAGCCTTTGCGATCTGCTCCTCTTTTGATGCATGTTCTTAATGAAGCAAATCATTCCGCCTCTAAATTATTCCTATGCGTAAAAATGAGCCCAAAGATACTGTCACTTGGATGATCCACAGACTCAGCAAACGCAAAACATGCCGAAGGCAGAATCCATCGTCTTCCCTCCACACCTGCTCCTCTCCCCTCCTCTGGCTTTCCGTCAATTATACTATTTCTGGTAGAAACCGGTTCCTCCCTGTCCTGCAGCCCCACATGCAGTCGAGCCCAGGATGCCCTGACTACGCCACCTGAGCTGAGGGGTTCTCCCACCCTCGTCTCCATCGGGGCCTGCCTCCTCCATCGGGGCCTGCCTCTGTCACACATGACTGTGGCATATGGACACTTTCTCATCATCTGATGAAGGCAGTGGACCCTTAACCCATACAAATGCACAAAGTTTGGAATGCAAATTAAGGAATTCACACGCCCCCAGGAGACATTTCACAAGGCGAGGGATCCTCTCCCAGCTGGACTTGCCAATTCAAATCTATCACCAAGCTCCAGCTAAAACAAATTTTTTTTTTTTTTTTTTTTAGTTTTAGGGCCTTACCCCCAGCACATGGAGGTTCCCAGGCTAGGGATCCAATCAGAGCTACAGCTGCCGGCCTACGCCACAGCCACAGCAACATGGGATCCAAGCTGTGTCTGCGACCTACACCACAGCTCATGGCAACACCGGATCCTTAACCCACTGAATGAGGCCAGGGATCAGAACTGCGTCCTCGGGAGTTCCCGTCGTGGCGCAGTGGTGAATGAATCCGACTAGGAACCATGAGGTTGCGGGTTCGGTCCCTGCCCTTGTCAGTGGGTTAAGGATCCGGCGTTGCCGTGAGCTGTGGTGCAGGTTGCAGACACGGCTCGGATCCTGCGTTGCTGTGGCTCTGGCGTAGGCCGGTGGTTACAGCTCCGATTCGACCCCTAGCCTGGGAACCTCCATGTGCCAAGGGAGCGGCCCAAAGAAATAGCAAAAAGACAAAAAAAAAAAAAAAAAAAGAACTGCGTCCTCATGGATGCTAGTCAGATTCGTTTCTGCTGAGGCACAACGGGAACTCCTAACACGATTTCTTTAAAACCTAAATCAGATGACACTAATCTGCTTAACCTCTTTCGCTGGCTCCCGAAGTTAAAGGCTGAAGGCAAAGCTCTTTGGCAGGAGATGCGAGGTCCTCCACATTCCACTCTCATGCGGCTCCCAGGTCTCACCTTCCACAACCCGCTTCACACTTAATCCGCAGGGAACACAACTGCTTGTGGCTCTCAGCATGCACTATGCTCCCAGTTTCCACACGGGCCTCCTGCCGGCCCCTCTGCCGGGAGCGCCCATCCACCTTCTACCCACTTGGATAACTTCAGTCACTTTCCAAGACTCAGTTCAGGGAGTTCCCACTGCACTGGGGTAAGGAGCCGGCATTGCGGTAGCTGTGCAATAGGTGGAGGCTTTGGCTTGGGTGTGATCCCTGGCCCAGGAATTTCCATATGCTGTGAGTGCAGCAAAAAAAAAAAAAAAAAAAAAAAAAAGACTCAATTCAGGCTTCTTCTCCTCTAGAAAGGCTCCCTGGGACCTCCAGGTTGGGCTAAGGGATGGGCGCTTAGATATCCCAATTTTTTTTTCTTTGGTCTTTTTGTCCTTTTAGGGCCAAACCTGCAGCATATGGAGGTTCCCAGGCTAGGAGTCTAATTGGAGCTGTAGCCATTGGCCTACGCCACAGCCACAGCAACACTAGATCCGAGCTGCATCTGCAACCTACGCCACAGCTCACAGCAACACCGGATCCTTAACCCACTGAGCGAGGCCAGGGATCAAACTGACAACCTCACAGTTCCCACTCGGATTCATTTCCGCTGCGCCACAACGGGAACTCCTTAGATATCTCAATCTTAGCATGAGTCGGTTATTGTCTACTTGTAACTATCTCACTCTGAACTGTGAGCTCCTCAAACGCTAGGTCCTTCATCTCTGAATACCCAATGCCTGGCACAGCCTGGCAGGGGACAAGCTTAATAAACCGGAGAGCATCTTGTCACTCAGATGACAACTCCCACACTAAGTGCCTATGGTGCCCTGTCCAGTGCTGGGTGCTATATCCTCTGAGCCTCTCCACGGACCAGCAAGGCTGCAGTATGACAGCCTCTTTCAAATGAGGCAGCTAAAGCTCAAAGTGCGCCCATGGCCACTAATAACGGGTAAGGCTAAGTTTGGAACCTTGGTAGAGGTGGCTTCAAAACTCTTTCTAGACCCCCTCCTGCTTCCCCACGTACTCCTTCCTCACTGTTGTGAGCGCTTGCCACGTGCTGATGCGCAGGACAACAGTAAACAAAACAGACCAACGCCGGCCCCGGGCGGTGGTTCGGAAAAAGGGCTGAAGCCCCAACGGGGGGAGACACCAACAGGAGCCCGCACAAAAAGTGAGCACTCTTCACCACGTCTGAAACCAGAGCCTGACACCGGGAGCAGCCCCGGGGATGCTCCCACCCCGTCCCCCTTTCCGACAGGACCCATCCACAGACCACATCCGTCGTCACCGGAGCGGCGGTCCCGCCCAAGACAGATATCAGGCACCAGGCACTGCCTTCTCCGCAGGCCCGGGCTCGCCCCTCAGCTCCTGCCGCGGCTCCCGCGCCGCCTCGGGGCCTAGAACACCGACCCCGGGGAAGGCGGGTCCCAGGAGAGACCGCGACCCCACCCATCTGCCTTCCCGCCGGCACCGCCCTCGGGGCCCGCGTTCCCGGCCAGGCTCGCCAGAGCGCGGCGAGGACCGGGATCTTACCTCACCGCCGCCTGCGGTCGGGGTCAGACACCCACTCCCGGGGGAGCCGGCGCCACAGCAGCCACCTCCGTTCCGATTCCAGCGCCGGCTCTTCCGGACCCCTGGCCCCGCCCTCCAGGCCCCGCCTCCGAAGGCTCGCGCAGGCGCAGTTCTGCCCGGCCCCAGGTTCCCGGGCCCGGGGTGGGGAGGAACCTCGCGAGTCCGGGTCTCCGACCGGAAGTCGAAGGGAGGAGCCTACGGTCGCGGCTCCCGGGGTCCCGGAAGTTGTGGCCTCGGTGAATGAGGTTCTTCCTTCTTTGGTTCCTTCTGGCTTCCAATTTAGATAGACTCCCGCGACCTGTTCCTCTTCCTGGCGTCGCCTCCACACTTCTGAGATGTCTGCGATTCCTGCAGAGGAGAGTGACCAGCTGCTGATCCGACCCCTGTAAGGGACCCGAGAGAGGGGCAATGCAGCCGCGGGGCTGTGGGGCGAGGAGGGCCGGATGGTTGGCCTCGCCAGTCGCCCCCCACGCCAGCCTGCCTCCGCAGGCTGCCCTTAGTCCGCAGTTGCCGGCCGAGCCTCTCCGGCTGAAGGGGTTTGGAGAACTGCCGATCGGAAGGGGCCTGCTGGGTTGAATGGGAGTTTGCTTTCTCGTGAGGCTCAGGGGAGCAGAGTATGTTAAATTTGGGGAGGGGGGGAAATGCCTCTGGGGCCGCTGGGCGCTTCCCTAGACGTCCAGGAGTGGCAAGCTCTAAGGGAACCCGTGATGCCGAGGACGGCCGGATGAGACGAGGACCTGGATACGGCTGTAGCAGTGCACGCTCCAGGACTTAATATTTGCCAAGATGTAAAAGAAGGAATAAACTAGGGCCTTGCTACGAGTTCCATTCTCGGAGAGTGGGGGAGGCAAAAAGTTGGAACGGAGAAAAAGCAGAGATGTTAAGGACGAAATCTCAGCCCCTGATTGTCCTTTCGTTGGAAATGGCCTGTTAGAGAAGCACATTATAGGTCTGGAATGCTGCTCAGAAAGGGAACTATAAATGTGGAGAACTTATCCTATAAGTCAGCAGTTTGAATCCACAAACAGACGTTTATTGTTAGATATGAGTTAGCACCACATGCACCTGTGTGCTCTTTTTCAGAAGCTAGAAAGTATTTCCTTTATACATTGATTTGATACAGACTCATTGAGCACCTACTGGGGACATAACACAAGTTAGCCACTGCTCAGTTCACCCCCGTCCTCTCTTCCTGTGTTCAGCAAACACTGAGTCCGTGCCAAGCACCACACTAGGCAGTAGGGATGTGGTAAGAGTGCTGAGTTCACTGAATTCACCCTTTTGGAGAGAATTGCCAAATGACAGGTCCTGGAGAGAGAGTTTGGAGTAAGAGCAGAGCATTGCTTTGGAGGCAGACCTGAAATCCCTTCTATACTCTTACCGATTCCTAGGACACAACATCACTGAACCCGTGTCCTCATGTGGAAATAATACAGCAACACTTAACTCTGCGGAGTAAAGGCCGTGGTACGTGCTCCGTCAATGGCGACTGCTATAGTGGCGTGGAAAGGCATTGCGCGGAGGCCGTGAGCGCATGGAAAAGGGGTTTCCAGCAGAGAAGAGAATGCCATTGCGTGCATCCTGAAAAATGCGATACGTGCGCTGAGTGGCAAAGAATGAGGAGGAATTAAAAATAGCTAAAGTGTGGGCGCAAGGATGTTCCAGGCAGAGCAGTTCTCAGTTTGTGGCCAGTCTCGTGGCTGCGGCTAAACAATTAGCAGATGAGCTGGTAGAGGCTTAGGAAGGACCTTGTATACATAGTAAGGAGTTGGCATCTTTATTGCCAGTTACTGGGAGCCAAGAAGGGATTTTAGGTGGGAATGAGATGTGGTGGGAATTTTGCTTTAGGAAGAGCAAAGATGCTCCTAGCTTTAGTGTAGGAGATGATTAAAAGGATGGATTTTGCTTTTTGCTTTTTGGGGCCGCACCCACAGCATATGGAGGGCCCCAGGCTAGGGTCAAATTAGAGCTGCAGCTACCTGCCTACACCATAGCCACAGCAATGCCAGATCTGAGCCGCTTCTGCAACCTAAGCTATAGCTCTCAGCAATGCCAGATCCTTAACCCATTGAGCGAGGTCAGGGATCCAACCCACATCCTCATGGGACACTAGTCAGGTTCTAATCCAAGTGATAAGCAGTGAGAACTTGGGATGAGTGACGTGAGGAGCGGTGGGTTGGAAAGAGGCTTGCGAGAGTAAAAAAGGGAATTCTTTAGGTCTTTGTACCTGAGCAGATGTGCTGGGAAGGGCAGCTTGGGGGAGGGAAGGCAGAGCAGAGGGCAGCGTTGCCACGACCGATCTGAGGTTGGACAACTGGCAAGGGGACATGTTATTCACTCAAGGAGTACAGGAGCCGGGGCGGGTCTAGAGTAAATTTGGGAGTTTTGTTTCATAGCAGACTGAGCGAGATGGCATTCACACCAACACTCATTTGAAGTGTATGAGTCAGTGGTTTTAACATAGAACAGAGTTTTGTAACTGTCACCTCTAATTCCAGAACATTTCACTCATTCTAGGGAGAAGCCCTGTATATCCATCCCCTCCAAATTCCCCAGCCTTAGGCAACGACTCCTCTACTCTCTGACTCTACAGATGGCCCTGTTGAGGACGTGTCATATAAGTGGGTTACACCATGTGATCTTCTGTAACTGGCTTCTTTCGTGTAGCATCATGTTTCCAGGGTCTATAATTTGGGAGTTTTTACTCATTCTTGAAGTATTTTTTGAGATTTATTGCAGGTCAGGCACTGTAGCTGTACCTGGTGAAATAGACAATTTCTCTGCTGTTGGGGAGCTTTCATTTTAATAGTGAGAAACAAGCCACAAGTTGGTGAATATGATAACTTTATGTAGTTGTAAGTGTTACGGTGGAATATGGTGTGAAGGGCAAATGAGGAGGTGACGTCGGAACTGAGACGCACATGATACAAAGAAGCCAGTGATGCCAGCATGGGAGGGAGAGAGTTCCAGAAAGAAAGAAGAGCAGGGGCAGAGGACTGGTCTGGTTTATTTGAATACCAGGTGCCTATGAAATGACCCAGGAGAGATACCAATGCCAAGTGACTCTTAGAGTCTGCAATGCAGGAGAACAATCTGGGCCACAGATACAGACTTGGGAGTTGTCAGCATGTCAGAAATATGCGAATGAAGGTCAGGAAGGCCGAGAAGAGGGCCGGGGAAACCTTAGGCATAGCAACGGTTGAAGGATGAGCAGAGGCAGCCGAGTGAAGCAAACTAAGGTGAAAAACCAGCAGGACAGGATGCGATGGTGAAGTCAGGAAAGAAGCTCAGAGAAGGACGAGTGGGTCGGATGGGAGAACAGAGAGAAAAGGACTGAAACGGAGCAGAGTGGGTGGTTCAAAAGCCTGATTGCAGTGACATGACTGAGTGGAGAAGGGATTTTAATTTGGGCATGAGCATGACATTAGTGGGTTTAAATGCCAGTGGCTGGAGTTCCCTGGTGACTCAGTGGGTTAAGGATCTGGCGTTGTCATTGCAGTGGCCCTGGTCGCTGCTGTGGTGCAGGTTTGCTTTCTGGCCCAGAACTTCCGTGTGCCACAGGTATGGCTAAAAAATAAAATTAAAAAATTAAAAATAAATACATGCCGATAGCAGAGAAAGGATGTGAGGGAAAAGCCAAGGATACAGCAGGTGTCAGTGGCTCGGAAGGAAGGTGTGTGCAGAGTGTAGAACCACCAGGAAAACCTTAGCCTCAGAAGGGGTCTGGTCTCTGTTACAGGAGAAGTGGAGGGAACCCTGTGGGTGGGTTGGTAAGTGGAGGAAATTGACAAATGAACTGTATCATTTTTTTGATGCCGACAAAGTCTGTGCCTCAGATAAAGAGTAGGATAGATGGTTGGGAAATTGCAGTAAGGGGAGATAAATTTGAAATAATCACTACCCTTAACTGTGAGACTGCGTGCACTTGGCACCCTTTGGAGGGAGCGTAGAAGGCCAGGAGTCCACAGTAGCACTGCGGTGCTTTGATTGGCTTTATCTACAGCCTGCTCTGAAGTAGGAGCTCGGTTTGAGGACAGACCCATCTCGCCTTGATCTCCTGGGAGGCTCTGGGCTCCTTGAGGTCAGGGCCATGGCATTGGGCCTTTCCACATGCTAGGCACCTAATGCACTGCTCAGCAAATAGAATCTGCTTGATGCTGAATGACTAGGTGACTCATGAGCTAGAATGGTCAGGAAAAGCATCAGAGACGATGAGGGATTGGAAAAACAGGAGGTTTAACCTAAAGTCTTGTGATGGTGGAGAAATGAGGCCGTTTTATTAATTTAAGAAGAAAGGAAAATTAAGTGTACTGACACAATGGCAAGTAGAAGGAAATGGGATTAGATTCACAAGCAGGAGTAAGTCTATTTAAATTGAAGCTGTTTGGTAAATGCATGTTATCGCCTTATGGAAAATGGAAGAATGTTGAAGTGCCTATGGGTTTATCCTTAAGTGCTAAATTCTAAAAGTATAGTGAGATAATCTAAATGACTGCTAGTTTACATCTTAAATAATCGTAATTTAACCATAGCGTTCAGAAGGTTGGATTTAACCCTTGGGCTTCTCAGGTTTGGGCCAGCTTCTCTCACAGTTTTAACAGGGGAAAGGTCCCTAAGCTCCCAAAGGTCACTTTTCATCTTTTCCCACATCGACGCCATTCTTCCCTGCCTCTGTAACTCTGTGGCCTCTCATCTGCCTCAAGTGCTTGCTGTCATCAACTGGGACATGGGTTTTTTCTTATTTATGTATCTATTTATTTTTGGCCACACCCAAGGCATGTGGACATTCCCGGGCCAGGGATTGAACCCACGCCACCGTAGTGACAACTGCTGGTTCCTTAAGCCACTGAGTCCCCATGGAACTGCCAAAGGGGAATAGTTTAAGTTGTAAAAAAAGTTTGAACTTATTGGCCTTCATTTTGATTCTTTTTTAATTGTTTTTTTATTTCTTCTCTCGAATGTTTACAGTGGCGCTGGGCAAGAAGTGGGAAGATCATGTATTATTCTGGAGTTCAAAGGAAGAAAGATAATGGTAACTATTACGTTGTGGCCAGGTTAGCGGTGTGGCTCTGTCCACGCTGGCTGTTAAGCCCTTCCTAGTTCAGTGGCTATCTGTTTAGCGCCCAGGCGCACGGCCTGGTTGGTGCATGTAGTCTCTGTACAGTGTTCACGTGGAAACCTCATAAACCCTTCCCCTTAGCAATTTGACAAAACGTCACGTAAATTGAGGAAGTACTTTCCAAAATCGTAAAATTGTCAACCGGCTCCCCGGAACTACTGTTTCTTCGGAGTCACTCTTGTATTCTGAGGGTCCGGCCAGCCCAGCTGCCCCATCCCCAGCGGGAGACCCCTAGGAAGCCGCCGCCCGCACGCAGTGCCACGCCAGGGCCTTGGTCGGGGGGGGCTGGCGTACCTAGGTTAGCACGAGGGCCCCCGGCCTTGGGCAGGTCCCTCTCTCCCCTGAGCCCATGGCCTCAACTGAGAGTCGGCGGGACTAGACAGGATGGCCTCTCGAGGAGGCAGGGCAGTGGCTCTCGGTGACCTCTGCTTCCATCCTCTGCTTCTTCCCTCCTTCAAGGAGCAGGCACAGGTCACACGTGGTCGTCTTTTTCAGTCCTTGGTTGTATTTCTGTGAAAGGACCACCCCCAAAATGAGGACACAGACACTTAAGAATTTGCTTTATAATACTTAAGTGGTTCCAATCAGAGATGTTTCCCATTTCGCATCATTGTCTTCTCAGAGTGGTCAGATCTGGTAGTAGCGAATCTATAAACTGTAGAAACGCTCGCCATCCTCTGATATTAAGGTGCTGGAAAAAGAGTTCATTTACGGTTAGAGCGCCCACCCAAAATACCTGGAAGGAGGATGTATTTTGCGTCCTAGGGCTCTAAATGCGAGGCTGTATTTTAAATGTGTTTGGGAAGTTACAGTTGTTTTTTGTTTGTTTTTGTTTGTTTGTTTGTTTAGGGCTGCACCTGTGGCATGTGGAGGGTCCCAGATAGGGGCGAATTGGAGCTCTAGCCGCCAGCCTACACCACAGCTACAGCAACGCCAGATCCGAGCTGGGTCTGCCACCTACTCTACAGCTCACGGCAATGCCGGATGCTTAACCCACTAAGCAAGGCCAGGGCTCGAACCTGCATCCTCATGGATGCTAGCCGGATTCGTTTCCACTGAGCCACGACGGGGAAGTTGCCATCGTTAAAGGCATATCCGCCCAGTAGTAAGACTTGCATTCCCAGTGTTAGTGTATCGAGTCCATCTGATCGTGTTTGGGTAACAGGCTGGTTATAGTGATTGCTGCCAGTTGCTTGAGTGCATTTTAAAATGTGGAGGTGACTGCGGTCTCTTTTCCTGTTTCTTTCAGCTGGACTGTGGGATCCACCCTGGCCTGGAAGGAATGGATGCTCTTCCTTATATCGATTTAATTGACCCAGCTGAGATCGATCTCCTGCTCATTAGTCAGTAGGTTTTTCTTTATTCAGGACCCGTTCTCAGTGACTTTCACCGTAAAGACCATTCTTTACCAGGTGTTCAGATTCTTGTGTTTTGAGAGTGTTTTCGACTCGACATTAGATGGCAGACCTCTAAGTCTAGGACAACACGCCACGCGGTCTTCACGGGTGGCAGACGTTTACTGTGAAACGCCTGTTGCCCGTGTCTAGAGTAAGGGAGCAGGAGGCTCACTGGAAACCTGGAGACCAAGAAAGCCCTGTCACAGAGTATCTCCTCGGGGCCACCGTGTTGTCGCATTGTTCAATGGCAGCTTCATGTATAAAGGGATGCGTTTCAACTTGGCACCCCTAAAGCGCTTGTTGTACTTTTGGCTCCTTTTGAGACTAAGTTTGGCTATATTTTGACGCATAGCAAATACTTTTAACCTCTTCTTCTGACGCTGGAGCTGGCCGCATTCCTCTTCCCTCTGCCATTCTGCAGATGGCCGCATGTAGTTGTTACACAGACCTTTTCTCTGCAGCAAGCGACAGTTGTATCCCATAAAGTGCGGTGGACAGTGTGTTGAGAACTGACACGGGCTCTCTGGTTCTTTTTAAGTTTCCACTTGGATCACTGTGGAGCTTTGCCCTGGTTTCTGCAGAAGACGAGTTTCAAAGGAAGAACTTTTATGACACATGCCACCAAGGCTATTTACAGATGGCTGCTTTCAGATTATGTCAAAGTGAGGTAAGTCCCCCGAATCGGATTTCTGCGTGTGCTCGGTTCAGCGGTTCAGCGCAGTGCGAGTACTGCATGATAGAGGCCATGTTGTGTTTGGAATGAGATGTCTTCTTTCTATCCACAAGGATGTCCTTAACCTCGTCGTTTAGTGACAACTCGTCAAATACCCATGTGTCTCAGCACTTCCTTAGCCTTAAAGTCTTTGTGTAGTTTTTACATCCTTTTTTTCCTTTCTTTTTAGGGCCGAGCCTGCAGCATATGGAAGTTCCCAGGCCAGGGACTGAATCTGAGCCACAGCTGTGGATCCTTAGCCCACCGCACTGGGCCAGGAATCCAACCCACACCTCCACAGCCACCTGAGCCACTGCAGCGGGATGCGTAACCCGCTGTGTCGCAGCAGAACTCCTGTGCTAACTCATTTCATCTTCTTATCAACCTCATAATGTCGGCTGTGTCATGATCCCGTTTCACGGAGGGATGAGACCGAGGCGCACAGAGGTGAGGCAGTTTGTCTGTGGTCGTCGTGGAAAGGGGCAGAGCTGGGATTTGGACCCAAAGTCTGTGTCCTTAACCCCTACTCTCCTTTGCTTTTTGGGAAGTACCTTAGCTTCATTGTCAAAAGAAAACAATCTTTCCACATCCCAATGTGAAAAACTCTGCCGTGGTTCAGTGTATGTGAGTTTATATCATAAGAGTTTGGGGCCAGGAGAAACGATTGAGAAGTATTATCCTAAAAAGTGCTTTGCCTTAATTCACTGTGTGTGTTTTGCTTAAATCGTCTTTATAGCGCTACACACTCAACCTTTGTATTGTAGCAGCGGAGTAAACAATATACAAAATGTCTAAGACGTTCAAAGTGGCATGATCCATACTTAGGAGATACCTTCGTGCTCTGTCATCCACAGGGCATTTCTTGTTCAAAGACTTGCAAAATCTCCCCCTGAATGTTTTTCTTGTTGGCGTCTTTCAAAAAATGCAGTAATATATCCGCTGACGACATGCTGTATACCGAGACAGACTTGGAAGAGAGCATGGACAAAATTGAAACCATCAACTTCCACGAAGTGAAGGAGGTGGCCGGAATCAAGTTTTGGTGCTACCACGCCGGCCACGTGCTGGGAGCTGCCATGTTCATGATTGAGATCGCAGGCGTCAAGGTACCTCCAGCCCTGGGACTGCCTGCCCGCAGGACGCCAGCGCAGGCCCCCAGGCCACCAAGCAGTGGCAAAGAATGGTCCCCAAGCCTTGCCAAGTGTCACAGAAACGGAAAATTGACACTCTTTCCTTGTGAATATCGTAGTTCATAACCCCCCGTGACAACGCGCTTTTTTAAATGCAAGTATAGTTGATTTACAGTGTTGTGCCAGTTTCTGCTATGGATAATGCTTTTTCCATCATGACGGAGAAAAGAGTACAAGCATGTCCAAAAAGTAGAGTCCCCTCCTAGGCGGGACCGTAGGAAAACTGAAAGCTCTGTAGGGAAGCGCCTTTCTTGTGGCTGCATCCATTTAACACTGAAACACAGTTTGGCATTCACGTTCTCTTGCTGTTCTGGCATTTGCATAGAAGCCCCTAGAGAGGGTGGGCTGCCTGAGTGAAAAGGGGTTCATCAGGAAGGATCTTTGGGGCCATCCTTGTAGAAAGACTACTGGATGTCTCGATAAACGTGACAACACGTGGTTGGGCTGCTGGGTTTCAGGACCGACTCATACACCGGTCTCAGCCCTGGTGGCACATTGAAATCACTTAAGGAGCTTTTTAAAATACCGTTGAGTCTGAGAGTATGACCTTGGCCTTTTATTTTTCTTTGTAAGTTTTCTAGGTGCTTCTTAGATGCAGCCAGAATGGGGAACCAATGCTTTGTGTAATAGAGTTCTAAATTTTTGTAGCTGCTCATTGTTTGAAATCCTTACACATTGACTTCTACTCTATATTGCCAGACCATTTACTCTTGCTGTTTGCTCAAAGGTACATAAAATGAGCAGAAAATAGCACAAATGCAGATCTCAATTCCCACTTCAAATTTCTTGACATTTGATGGAAGATAAGATTTTTTTGTTTGTTTGTTTGTTTGTTTGTTTTGTTTTTTTGCCTTTTCTAGGGCGGCTCCTGTGGCACATGGAGGTTCCCAGGCTAGGGGTCTAATTGGAGCTGTAGCCACCGGCCTACACCAGAGCCACAGCAACACCGAATCTGAGCCGCGTCTGCGACCTACAACCACAGCTCACGGCAACTCACAGCAACACCGGATTGTTAACCCACTGAGCAAGGCCAGGGATCGAACCCGCAACCTCATGGTTCCTAGTTGGATTCGTTAACCACTGTGCCACGACGGGAACTCCGGAAGATAAGATTTTATCTTCCGTCTGGATGAGTTTCCTGTAAGCCTCTGTGGATTTCTTTCCTCGTCATCATGGGCTTTTGCTCTAAGATGTTGAGAGTATGTCTCAAGTTTGTAGAGGTTACCTTTGAGGGCTGATCCTGGCACTATATTATTCCCGTTAGTTAGACTGAATAATATGACTGAACTAAGTGACACATTTTAAACTGGACACAAGCGCTGCATCTAAATTTCATCAGGTGTAGGGCATTTTTTCCGTTGAACCTCACTTTCAAGAATTTATGAGCTTAAAAAAAAAAAAAAGAAGAAATCAGAAGGAGTTCCCATTGTTGCTCAGTGGCAATGAACCTGACTACTATCCATGAGGATGCAGGTTTGATCCCTGGCCTCACTCAGTGAGTTAAGGATCTGGCATTGCCATGAGCTGTGGTGTAGGTCGCAGATGTGGCTCAGATCTGGCATTGATGTGGCTGTGGTGTAGGCTGGCTGCAGCTGCAGCTCCGATTCAACCCCTGGCCTGGGAACTTCCATATGCTACAGGTATAGCCCTAAAAAGCAAAAAAAAAAAAAAAAAAAAAAAAATGGGAGGGGGGGAATTTATGAACTAAATCTTTTCAGTAGTAAAAATGAGACCTTCCAAAATCCAACTTTCTACCTTTATCTTTTTCATAGCTTTTGTATACAGGTGATTTCTCAAGACAAGAAGATAGACACTTAATGGCAGCTGAAATTCCTAACATTAAACCCGATATTCTTATCATCGTAAGTATTAGTGCCTTGTAATGTGGTTAGTGTGACGTAAGCTGGATTTTTTCTGATGGGAACAAATGCTGTGATCTCATGTTCATAATAAGTGATTCAATATAAATGTGTTTGGTTTTTTAGTATAAAGATTAACTTTTTGACTTCTTTCTGTAGTGTTCCCCACTTTCTTGCTGTTAAATGTATTGACTCCAGTTTAATATCAGTCATTATAGGCCCTCTCCTAAACATTTGTGTCTTGGCCGATTACTCCAAATTAGTTGAACATCTTAAAAGTGGTACAGAAATGGCATGGCCCCATTGCCTTTGCATTGTGACTGTTTTTTGACATGTGGCACCTGCTAACTTTATGTGTATGTTCTATCTGCCTACTGGGTTGCAAATTCCAGGAGAATAAAAAATATGTATATATTAACTGTGCAGAAATTCCTTTGGGGGTGAGGGCTAGTGAGGAGGGAATTAATCAATGTGCCCTGGGCCTCCGGTGTCTATAAGAGTATCAAGGAGATTTGGTTCAAGGAGGAGGAGCTGCCTGTTTCTCCCTCCCCGCCTGCAGCATCCCCCAGCTGCCCAAGCAAGGTGCGCTCTGCTGTCTGTAAGCAAGGTGAAGTGGGTGAATTCAGTTTGCCTCAGCTCATGGTATATCCAGCATGCAAACTGGCCTTAATTTAGGAAAAAAATTTTTTCTTTTTTTTTTTTTTTGTCTTTTTGCTATTTCTTTGGGCCGCTCCCACGGCATATGGAGGTTCCCAGGCTAGGGGTCAAATAGGAGCTGTGGCCACCGGCCTACGCCAGAGCCACAGCAACGCGGGATTCGAGCCGCGTCTGCAACCTACACCACAGCTCACGGCAACGCCGGATCGTTAACCCACTGAGCAAGGGCAGGGACCGAACCCGCAACCTCATGGTTCCTAGTCGGACCCGTTAACCACTGCGCCACGACAGGAACTCCTGGAAAAAATTTTTTTAATTAGCACTCATGGTATCTGGTACTTTGGAGCAGTACTTCTCAAACTTTAATGTGCTAATGAATCATCTGGTGATGCTTTTAAAATATAGATTGTGGAGTTCCCGTCGTGGCACAGCGGAAACGAATCCAACTAGGAACCATGAGGTGTCAGGTTCCATCCCTGGCCTCGCTCAGTGGGTTAAGGATCCGGCATTGCCGTGAGCTGTGGTGTAGGTCGCAGACGAGGCTCAGATCCTGCATTGCTGTGGCTTCGGCATAGGCTGGCAGTTGTAGCTCCGATTCAACCCCTAGCCTGGGAACTTCCCTATGCCACGGGTGTGGCCCTGAAAAGAAAAAAATAAAATAAAATAAAATACAGAATGTGATTATGGCTGGACTGGGGCCTGAGAGTCAGCACTTCTAATAAGCTCCTGGGGACGCCAGCGCTGCCGGTCAGCAGACCACACGAAGTTAGGTTTAGGGGATAGTCTTCAACAGGACTGTAAAAAAACAATAGCTACTTCCGATTTATAAGCTTTGATTTATCAGAGGTGGAAGAAATACCCTTTTCCCCACCCCTTAAAGCATAATAGCATAAAAAACCAAAAAGCATAGCAAAAATGTCTTGATCGGGGCAGTTACATTTTGGGCTCTCACCTGATGCCATTTTCTTTCACTTACAGCCAGGTCTGAATTCTAACTTTTTTTCTTTTTTTGCTCTTCTTCCCAATTAGTTGTAACAATGTATGTTCAAGTAATTGGCATTTTAGCAGAGAGGGAAGGCACTTTGCTTCTTGCCTTTCACTGATGCTTAACTTTCGTATTCTTTGCGAATCGTCAGCCTTGGTCTCACACTTCTAACGTGTCGTTTAGGAATCTACTTACGGGACCCACATCCATGAGAAGCGAGAAGAGCGAGAAGCGAGATTCTGCAACACCGTTCATGATATTGTGAACAGAGGGGGCAGAGGCCTCATCCCTGTCTTTGCTCTTGGAAGGGCCCAGGAGCTTCTCCTGATTTTAGGTATGCCTTTTCCCTCTTATTTGGCAGGGTGCCGTCACAGCAGGAGGATCGTATGGCTTTTGGAGGGGTCTTGCTGCCCTTCTGGGCTTCAGTTTCTGCTTTTAAGAATAGTGATTTGGGAGTTCCCTGGTGGTCCAGTGGTTAGGATCTGGTGCTTCCCCAGTGCAACCTAAGTTCAGTCCCTGGTCTGGGGACTCTGATCCTACATCAAGCCGCTTCACGCTGTAGCCAGAAAAAAAAAAAAAAGAAGAAGAAGAAGAAGAGGGACTTGGTTCTAGTAAGAGCCCAGAAACAGTGACTCTCATGCAGTGCTACTAGGAAAATAAGTGGTGTACTTTCTGGTTGTCATCGGCATCAGAACTCTTAAAAATGTGCTGCCCTTTAACCTAGCAGTTCAGCTTCTAGAAATAAATACACAGAGTTCCCTTGTGGTGCAGAGGATTAAGAATCTGGCTCAGGTTGCTGCTACGGTGCAGGTTTGATCCTTAGCCCAGAAACACAGAAAATTTTGTCAGTAAAGATTTTCATAATTCTCGTATTTTTAAAGAAAATCATGCCAGTGGAGCCCCCCTGTGGCACTGTGGGTTAATGATCGGCCTGTCTTGGCGAAGGCACCAGTTTGATCCCCGGCCCAGAGCGGTGGGTTAAGGATCCAGCGTTGCTGCGGCTATGGCATAGGTCACAGCTGTGGCTCGGATTTGATCCCTGGCCCAGGAACTTCCATATGCTGTGGGGATGGATGAAAAAAGGAAAAAAAAAGAAACGTCATGTCAGTAAATATCATATTACAGGAAAAATACCACATTTTAGATGAGTTATTTCATATTTTTACATAACATGTTAAGTGGACCCAAAAAGTAGCATTTAAAAGAGTGTGGGGTGTTCCTGCCGTGGCTCAACAATAACGAATCCAACTAGTATCCATGACAATGCGAGTTCTTTCCCTGGCCTTGCTCGGTTATGGATCTGGCGCTGCCACGAGCTGCGGTGTAGGTCACAGACGTGGCTGGGATCTGGAGTTGCTGTGGCTGGGTTGTAGGCTGGCAGCTCCAGTTGGACCCCTAGCCTGGGAACATCCATAGGCCATGGGTACAGCCCTAAAAAAACCCAGACAGCAACAACAAAAGAAGAACCTGTGGACTTTGATCCTAGCTAGGTTAAAGAAAAAAAAAATGCAAATAACTGGAAAGATATTTAAAGATATCTGGCTATTAACCTGAATGGACAGTGAGAAAACGTGTGATTTCTTTCTCATTTTCTGCTTTTCTCCGTTTTCCAGACACGTCAATGAGCATGTGTAACTTTTTATAATAAGAGGAATAGTGGGTATCACTTGTTGCATGCATTTGTACTTAATAATCCCTTTTAACATTTTCTTTTTTTTTCTTTTTTTTTTTTTTGTCTTTTTTTTGCTATTTCTTTGGGCCGCTCCTGCGGCATATGGAGGTTCCCAGGCTAGGGGTCGAATCAGAGCCGCAGCCACTGGCCTACGCCAGAGCCACAGCAACGCAGGATCCGAGCCGCGTCTGCAACCTCCACCACAGCTCACGGCAACGCCAGATCGTTAACCCACTGAGCAAGGGCAGGGACCGAACCCGCAACCTCATGGTTCCTAGTCGGATTTGTTAACCACTGCGCCACGACGGGAACTCCCCCTTTTAACATTTTCTGATCCTTTTGGGGGGACACTCTTCCTTAAGAGTAACTGCTAAGTACTTTGTACATCTGGAGCTTCCACACGCAAAACTAGAAATAACCTTGGGTTCGTACTCTCATGCCTTGTGTCCGTGTACTGATAGAGATAAAAAGCAGCCCTGATACCCTGAAAAGAGAAACGGGGAGCAGCACGAAGGACCTCGGAGCAGAGGCCGTCTCTGAGAGCCAGGACTTTGCAGAAGCTAAATTCTCTACCCCCTAAACCCCTCTGTTTTCTCTGGGCTCCGACTTGGTTCTTCTTTCTCACTGCAAGTCAGATTTGTCCTTGTATGTTTTTTCTTTTTCTTTCTTTTCTTTTACTTTATTAAAGCGTAGTTGATTTGCAGTCTTGTGCCTCACAGACGTCCTGAAATGCAAAGTCTCCGTAACAAAGTACCCTGAGGAGCGGAAGACGTGAACAGGGGGAAACCGTGTTGTCACCATCACACTGGGTTGCCAGATTTAGCAAATAGAAATACAGGACACCAGTTAAATGTTAGTTACAGATAATTAATATTTTTTTAAGCAACGCCGAGGAGTTATGCTGTGAGCCACCCGGGAAGTCCTTTTTTTTTTTTTTTTTTAATAATAATAATAAAATTTTAGGAGTTCCCATTGTGGCGCAGCAGGTTAAGACCCTGACTAGTTTCCATGAGGATGTGGGTTCGATTCCTGGCCCTGCTCCGTGGGTTAAGGAGCCAGCGTTGCTGTGGCTGTGGTGTGGGTCGGCAGCTGCAGCGCCAATTTGACCCCTAGCCTGGGAACTTATGCCAAGGGTTTGCCCCTTAAAAAAAGAAGAAGAAGAAGAAAAATAACTGATCTTTAAACAAAATAGCTTTAAAAAAAGTGAAATAAAATAATATTTTAGCCTAAGTATGCTGAATATTTAATATACATTCTTATGCTAAAAATGTTTTATTTGTCTAAAATTCAGGTTTACCCAGGCGTTTGCTCTTTTCATCTGACAACCCTACTATCAGATATATTGTGATTGCTTTTATGACCCAGGACTACCTGAGGCGGTCGGTTGCTCCTTGTCCCGCCACTTCTCCCTCAGTAGGATGATAGAGCAGAGCCATTTGAGCCAGCGGCTTCAGGCCTCACCTATGAGCTAACCATACGACCCTGGGCAAGGCATTCACCTTTTTTTTTTTTTTTTTTTTTGGGGGGGGGGGGGCCTCACCTGCAGCTTGCAGAAGTTCGCAGGTCAGAGATCAAACACATGCCACAGCAGTGCCCCAAGCCACTGCAGTGACAATGCTAGATCCTTAACCCAGTGAGCCACCAGGGAACTCCCTCAACTTACTTTTTTTTAATTTAAAAGTTTTTCATAAAAACATTCAAAAATAGGAGACTATAATTTGATCTTGGGTGTAGTACACTTTGGCAAGGTACTTGAGACATCTTAAAGTGTCTATGAAAACTTTGACACTGTTAAAAATTCTAATGACATCAAAAAGACCATGAACAACTAAGCCAGAGGGCAAAGCAGGAGATGTATTTGTAACACGCGTAGCAGGAAGAGTCCCTGTCCTTATATAGTTTTCACGTATAGATCAAGCAGAGAAATAACATTCGCACACTTTTCAGTCTTTTTTTAGCCTCAGGTTCCTCCTCTCTAAGATGGAAATAAATCTTTG
This sequence comes from Sus scrofa, assembly GCF_054392235.1. Taxonomy (NCBI): domain Eukaryota; kingdom Metazoa; phylum Chordata; class Mammalia; order Artiodactyla; family Suidae; genus Sus; species Sus scrofa. The sequence goes on along the minus strand of NC_139385.1, from coordinate 139,122,968 downwards.
TCAGTTTGGTTTGAAATTAGGAATAGTGAATGTAAATTGCATTCTAGGCATTTGAATACATTTCCTAAATGCAGGTGCACCTAGTAGAGTGAAGGACATCATTTGGCCATACTCTCCTCGTTATTTGGGATTTAATGAGAATTTTCAGTAAAAATAGGCCTTCTTTTGAGAATGTGTTGCCCACTGTTATCATTAATTATCAGAAACTGGCTAGCAGTTTTCTGAAAATAATACCACAGAGTAATGAGACTGTTTTGTCTTCCATATCAATTTTAACTCCTTTGGCAGTCCTGTCTTGTAACTAGTAAAGTCTCATTTCAAGCGTCTATTTGCAATATTAATAAAACATTTTTAGTTAAAACCATCTCAGAAGTTAGTGTCTCTCTGGGATAATAAGTTATGGTCTGTTGCTCAGTGTAACCTTCTACCAAAACGGTTTTAAAAATCTCCACATTTGGGACCAGGAGCATAACATTCTTATTTTCTTTCATTGGCCACGCCTGAAGAATATGGGAGTCCTGGGCCAGGGATCGAATATGAGCTGCGGCTCCAACCTCCCCCACAGCTGCAGCAACGCTGGGTCTTTAACCCACTGTGCCGGACCAGAGGTCAAACCTGCGTCTCAGCAGCCCTGAGCCACTGCAGAGACCTCACCAGCTCCTTAACCCGCTGCACCACAGCAGGAGCTCGAGAGCACGATGTTTCGGTCATGCATTAACACTTGGAAACGAGTTTGGGTTTTACAAGGTCAAGTTAGGAAGAGGCTAGTTTTTCTTAGCCTCTTTAAAATGCAGTTATGTGCTTTAATTGCTTTCTTCTCTGAATCTTTAACAGTTAATTATATGTAGCACTTATTATTTGAACCATTGACCCCACACAACAAAATATTTGTTTCTTGTCACATCTCTCCAGATGAGTACTGGCAGAATCACCCAGAACTCCACGACATTCCAATATACTACGCCTCCTCTCTGGCCAAGAAGTGTATGGCGGTGTACCAGACGTATGTCAACGCCATGAACGACAAAATCCGCAAGCAGATCAACATCAACAACCCCTTTGTTTTCAAGCACATTAGTAACCTTAAGGTGAGCGCTTGTGAAGAAAGAGGGAGGGCGGGCAAAACACAGGAGTCCCAGGAGTGGGGGCGACGCTGTGTCTGAATCCCTGCTGGAGTCTGGCCTACCTGAAGCACGCTTCACTCTTCTGAAGGAAGTCAGCTATTCCGCCACTGGCATTCTTTTTATTTCCTTTTTAGGGCCACGCCCACGGCACGTGGACGTTCCCAGGCTAGGGGTCGAATCGGAACTGCAGCCGCCAGCCTACACCAGAGCCACAGCAACACCCGATCTGCACCCTGCGTCTGCAACCTACACCACAGCTCATGGCAACGCCGGATCCGTAATTCACTGAGCGAGGCCAGGCATCGAACTCTCATCCTCATGGGTACTAGTCAGGTTCATTACCGCTGAGCCACAGTGGGAATTCCTGGCATTCTCTTTTGCTTAAACCAGTGTTCCCACTTGTTCCATTTCTCTGTAAGTTCTCCAGTTTACTGTTGCTAAATAATAGAATTTTCTGCCATAGAAGTGAAAAGTCCCGATGAGAAAACTGTCTGGTATGCCATATTTTCCTCTTCTTACTCAAAGCTAATCATCTTTCCGGTTAGCACTACAAATTCTATACATGCAGATTTTCATGTTTACTTCTCTAGCGCATTCAGTAAAATCTGATTTTCTTTAATTAAAAAAAATGTCATTCAAAGTAATGCTCTAATCATAATAAAATGATACTCCACATAATTCAAGTTATACGTGGTTTTCTGGCTATACATAGGCTATTTGTAAAGTCTTGCTTTTTAAGTTAATTGCCTGGGAACTAGAGAGCCAGGTTTTCCCTGGAAGCAGTGATAAACTTTGAGGGTAGCTCAAAACATTGGGGAAGTAAGCGAAGCCGTGGGAATCTCGAGGAAGTCTTTCAGAGTCTGTCTTAGGAGGACAGAAGCCCATCTGACTGGTCCTTTAACCGCCGGCTTGCCCGCCTGCAGGCACTGAAAATGGGGCTCGTGGTCCCTTAGCTGTCGTGGAAGGTTTGGAAGGTCAGTGTGAACAGACTGCTTTGCATCATTTTGTCTTCCGTTCACTCCCAGCCTCAACCGTTCCGGGACTTGGAAACGGGACTTAAGGTGTTCGCTAGTCTTGTCAGGGCCCTTCCAGTCGAGAGGTTCATCTTTTGGCTCACTTTCTGCTCTTCTTTGTAAGGAAGAATGCTTTTGCCCGAGCCTGGCAGTTCGCATGCTTTACCATTCCCTCTCCTCTCTCAGAGCATGGATCATTTCGATGACATTGGCCCCAGCGTCGTAATGGCCTCCCCAGGCATGATGCAGAGCGGCTTATCCAGAGAGCTCTTCGAAAGCTGGTGCACCGATAAGAGGAATGGCGTCATTATAGCCGGATACTGTGTGGAGGGGACGCTCGCCAAGGTCAGTCAGAGCCCTGAAGCGTCCTGTCATTCCGCATCGAGGCCGCGGAGGTGGCAGCCTCCCCCCAGGTTTTCCAGGGAAGCAGTTCTTTGAATAATACAGGTCTGGGGAGTTCCCTGGCGGCACAGTGGGTTAAGGTTCCGGCATTGTCACTGCTGCGGCTCTGGTTGCAGCTGTGGTAAAGTGTGAGTCCCTGGCCCGGGAACTTCTGCCTGTGTTCTCTTGAAAAGCTGGGGAATGCGTTTTGAGTTGATCGCCCGTCTTCCTGTTGATACAAAATGATCGATATTGACCCCGAGGGATGTGGACATTGATGTGCAAAACTTCCACACTTGAGAGGCAATGTCTGAACCTTCACACGCATCACATTCTCCAGCAACAACTTCTGCTTTATCTATTTTTGCCTTTTGTCTTTTTAGGACCACACGTGCAGCATATGGAGGTTCCCAGGCTAGGGGTCTAATTGGAGCTGGAGCACAGCCACAGCAATGCCAGATCCCTAACCCACTGAGCAAGGCCAGGGATCGAACCCGCAACCTCATGATTCCTAGTCGGATTTGTTTGCACTGCGCCACGATGGGAACTCCTGTTTTATTTTTTAAATACATTGTGATTCTCTGCTTTGATCATTTTTATTACCTTAACCTTATTCTGTAAGTTGTTTAGGCAGTGTTGGCTATGAATTTAAAGTCCGTTTCCACAACAGAAATACACTTGTCCTTCGTGGGATCGTCATACTTGGAAAATGACGTTTTTTTTTAGGGCCACACCCACGACATATGGAAGTTCCCAGGGTAGGGGTCAAACCAGAGCTGCAGCTGCCAGCCCCCACACACCACAGCCGCAGCAATGCTGGATCCGAGCCACATCTTTGACCTATGCCACCACTTGAGGCAATGCCAGATCCTTAACCCACTGAATGAAGTCAGGGTCAAACCTGCATCCTCACGGATACTAGTCAAGCTCTTAACCCACTGAGCCACGCCACCTCCTGGAAAGTGACTTTTTAGAGCAGATCGTTGAGGATATAAGGGTATTTTTCTAGCCACGAGAGTTGAAATTTTCACTTCTAGGACTCCAAATACTTTGAATTTTTGTTCGTCTGCTTCCTTTCCTCAGGCAGTGTTTGCTTGATGGATATTTACTAGGTCAGTCGCGTCAGAGTGATTTTTGCGCTGCGGGTCCTAGGTTAGCCTAAGAGTTTAGTGTGTGAGAAAGTAGAAAATGTACCTTTTCTTCCTTAATTGGCTAGTTTGTCTTATTTTGTTTACTTTCTTTGTTTTTAACAGCATATCATGTCTGAACCGGAAGAAATCACTACCATGTCTGGACAGAAGCTGCCGCTGAAGATGTCTGTCGATTACATCTCTTTCTCTGCTCACACGGACTACCAGCAAACCAGTGAATTCATTCGTGCTTTGAAACCGCCTCACGTGGTTAGTCTGTGCGTTTGGTTTTCGGCGCTGGTTGGGGGGAAGGCCTCCAAGAGAGCAGACACGGCCTTCCCATGCGGCAGCCCTGTCGGCAGGGCCTCCACCTGCGCCGGAACCAGCCTTTCGCACTCCCCTTGGAGTAAGGCCAGCTATGCGCTTAATTCGCTCATTTGCCCGGATCTCTTACCCAGATTACCCCCCCCCCCCCGCCCAGCGTGCTTTCTGTTCCTCTCCCCTGCCACCCCGGTCGCGGGCTTTGCAGTGGGGCTCCACCCCTTACTTTCGCACAGGCCCTGAGCATGTTACCGAACCTCTCCTTACCTCGTCTGTAGACGGATACTAACCCCTTACAACTAAGGGGATTGCGAGGACCGGAGGAGAGAGCAGGTGGCTAAAGCACATGCCATACGGCGCCCCCCCGAATACTGCGTGGTGGGGAGGGAGGAGAAAGGCCGCCCTGTAATAGTGAGAGTTAGGAGAGTTAAAGATGGACACGCCTTACTTGCGTAGCTCCTTACTGCTGTGATTGGGTTAAGGTTTTAAGTTTCCTGTAATTATTAAGGAGAGTTGTATTGGGGTAGGACTGTAAAGAGTTACACTAAAAAATATACATACCTGCAATTAGAGGAACGCTAATGAGATGTGAGCCTGTAGAAAACAGATGAAGTAATGCAGTGTCCTTTCTGAATGCCGTTGTATCAGAACTTCATCCCTTTTTGTGGCTGAGTCGTATTCCATTGTGTGTAGGTCGCATTTTGTGTATTCATCTGTGAGGGGTTGTTTCCCCGTTTCGGCTCTTGTGAATAACGCTGCCGGGAACGTGGGCCTTAAGTGTTCGTTGGCGTCCCTGTTTTCAGTTTTCAGTGCTTTTGCATGTGTGCCTCGCTTGCGGTTGCTGGATCTAGGTTTCACTTTTTGAGGAATCGTCAAACTGTTTTCCGTCGCAGTTACACCAGTTTCCCTTCCTGCCCGCGACGCCCAAGGTCCCAGCTCTCCATGTCCTTGTCAACTTGTTCTCCTCCTTGTTAAAATGCCGCCGTGCCAGGGAGCGTGCGGTGGCGTCTCTCGGTAGTTGTGGTTGGCATTTCGCTGATGACTAACAATGGCGAGCATGTTGTGCACCATTTTGTTAGTTTTTTCAGTCCTCATATTGGCCCTTGTGAGCAGGTTCTTTGGTGGAGAAAATCCCCCACCTACTTAGCTTTGTAGCGTGTCTATGTGGTTGAGAGATATTTGCCCAGATTTTAAAGTCGCGGAGGAAAAGCAGTTCGGCTCATTCTCTCTGGAATCACCGGCTCACCCTCGGTCCCATTTGTCAGTCTCCAGACCCTATCTCTGCTGTCAGTTTCAATCCCTGGATTGAATTTGGTGCTTATTTTCCTCCAGCAACAAGTCAGCAAAAGTCTATCCACGTGATAAAACAGTGGAAGCGGGGGTGGTAACAGTAAATCATACTCGCATTTATCGAGTATTTCCTGTGTGCCAGGTGCCAGACTAGTGGTTTGTTTTTGTTTTTTTCTTTTCGTCTTTTTTTTTTTTTTTTGCCTTTTTCTTGAGCCACTTCAACGGCACATGGAGGTTCCTGGGCTTGGTGTCGAATCGAAGCTGCAGCCGCTGGCCCACACCAGAGCCACAGCAACTCGGGATCCCAGCCGCATCTTCGACCCACACCACAGCTCACGGCAATGCCAGATCCTCAACCCACTGAGCAAGGGCCAGGGATCAAACCCACAACCTCATGGTTCCTAGTCAAATTTGTTAACCACTGCGCCAAGACGGGAACTCCAGACTAGTGTTTTATATGTATCACAGCTTGCTTGCTTCTCACAACCAGTGACTGTTTTGTAGATGAGAAAACAGAGATATTAAATGGCTTGGCTGAAGTTACACAACTAGTAAGTGGCAATGCCAGGATATATTTTTTTTTAGCTTTTTTTTTTTTTAAGTATAGTTGTTTTGCAGTATTGTATAATGCCAGGATTTGTGTTACAGCAGCCAGGTCCCAAAGCTGAGGCTGCTCATCTCTAGGCCATATGCCTCTGTCTGGTGGTGGCGCTGGGCAAGCGTCTACTAGTCCAGGCAGGAAGTCACCTCCCTGTAGTCTCTAGGTTAAGAATGATCTGTCTGGAATTCCCGTCGTGGCGCGGTGGTTAACGAATCCGACTAGGAACCATGAGGTTTCGGGTTCAGTCCCTGGCCTTGCTCAGCAGGTTAAGGATCTAGCGTTGCTGTGAGCTGTGGTGTAGGTCGAAGACGTGGCTTGGATCCCACGTGGCTATGGCTCTAGCGTAGGCCGGTGGCTACAGCTCCCATTCAACCCCTAGCCTGGGAACCTCCATATGCTGCAGGTGCAGCCCTAAAAAGACAAAAGACAAAAAAAAAAAAAAAAAAAAAGAATGATCTGTCATGTAAAATCTAGGTCATGGAAGTGAATTAGAAAGACTGGTAGCTAATGCAGTAGTTGTAAATACCTCTCTAAAACATAATTTCATTTGGTTCTGAAATCTTTTACTTGGTATTACTGTAAGAAATCGAAGAAAGCATTAGAAGTAATTTTTTCTCACAAAAACCTCCTTATTTGAAAGTCTTATATTAAGTTCCCACTGTGGTGCAATGAAAACGAACCCAACTAGTATCCATGGGGATTCGGGTTCCATCCCTGGCCTCACTCAGTGTGTTAAGGATCTGGCGTTGCCATGAGCTGTGGTGTAGGCTGGCAGCTGTGGCTCCAATTCCCCTAGCCTGAGATTTTCTGTATGCCGTGGGTGCAGCCCTATAAAGCAAAAAAAAACTTAAAACTGTAGGTGTTTTCTGAGACAGTAGGAGTCCAGTAGTCTCGGACAAGAACCGCATGCCTTTAACACTGGTAGCGGCTGCAGAGGTCCCCTGACCCAGCCCTTTCCCAGTGCGAGCACAGAAGCCTAGAAAAAGTCTGGCTTCCACCAAGTTGTATATCTCAATAGTGGCAAAAACTGGAGTAGAAATTTCTTTACTCTCTTGAAATAGTTCCAACTAAGTACCTTTTAAAGCCAAACAGAATGAAAATGTCATTCAAGTTTGATTGACGAAGGCCCTTAAAAGCAGTAATGTTTAATAACTTCACCTGTATCTCCATTTCCTATAATTAGCTGATTCAGATAAGGGCCAGCGTTAATCTGAACCAAGGATGGTTCCCCACCTGCTCTCTTACAATGTATGTCCCCTTTGTAGATTTTAGTCCACGGAGAACAGAACGAAATGGCCAGGTTGAAAGCAGCCCTGATTCGAGAATATGAAGACAATGACGAGGTGCACATAGAGGTTCACAATCCCCGGAATACGGAAGCAGTGACCTTGAACTTCCGGGGCGAAAAACTAGCTAAGGTAAAAGGTTATGGTTCTTAATGCTGTTCATCCCTAACGATCCCTCATCCCTTTCGGGAAATGTTTCCTTGTAAGAAAATCTGCTCCTGGTTCATCAAGATAATGGGCTTAGCAGTGGTTTCTGTCTGTTCAGTCGGTGCTACAAGCACGTTACCCTTGGGTTTTTAGGCCTTTTCTAGATCCACTAACTTGCTTTTCACATGGAAATTTTTCAAATACATAAGATCTTGATACTGAGTTTTTTGGCTTGTAACCCACACATTCCCACTTACTTTTATTCCCATGTCAGAGCGTAAGCGAATGTCCTTTTACTGTGTTGGGGGGGCGTTTGTGTGGTTGGTTTTTTCCATTTTTGTTTTTTAGTGCATCCAGCACAGTGTTCTGTCCCCCTCTGGGCATTCTCCCCAAGAATCGAAAGAAAGACCCATGTCTCTGAACATATTATCTGTGGATATGACGGAATTTATAAAAGTTTATTTTTTTAAGAGTTAATCATTTTCGATGAGGAAATATAATATGCTCAGAGTTTAAAAAGGAACTAACTAAAAAAGAAATAGTTAAGGGCAAAAAACCTTACCTGGGATTTTAGAGGGCTGCTGTAAGAAGTCTGCATTTTTACCTCTTATTCATCAAAAATCTTTTTCGGATACCTCTAAAGGCAACTTTTTAATGATCTCCCTGAAGTTTTAAATATCAAATGTGTTAACACACAACTTTACAGAATTCTTTTAGTCCATAATGAGCCAGAAATGAGGAAGCTAATGGATAAATATTGCTCCTTGCAGCAAAGTTGAGGAGAAAACAAATTTGCAGAAATTAGGATGTGAGACTTTTCCGGCCAAAGAAGAGCAAATAGTTGTATTTACTCCTGAATCTCACTGTTCACAAAACTTTCCAGGGGCCAATTTAATGGGAGGAATCTCATACCTGTAGAAAAATATACTCTGTTGAGAATCTCGAAAATTCTGCTGGTTGCAGTGGGGGAAGAAAAAGAAAGTTTTGTAGGCAGACCGTTCAGGAGAAGCTGAGTGAAACGAAAGTAAGCTGAGCTTGTAGCAAGACTTTCCAGAGTTTTTATTAGGCCCTTGTGCATCATAAATCCTCAAGAAATATAGTATATAGCATTTAAAAATCTTCTTTTTTTTTTTTTTTTTTTTTTGTCTTTTTGCTATTTGGGCCGCTCCCGCGGCATATGGAGGTTCCCAGGCTAGGGGTCGAATTGGAGCCGCAGCCACTGGCCTACACCAGAGCCATAGCAACGCGGGATCCGAGCCGCGTCTGCAACCTACACCACAGCTCACGGCAACGCCGGATCGTTAACCCACTGAGCAAGGTCAGGGACCGAACCCGAAACCTCATGGTTCCTAGTCGGATTCGTTAACCACTGCGCCACGACGGGAACTCCTAAAAATCTTTTTTGACTATGGAACTGAGAATACTTTTATGTGTCTTTTTATATTCAACTTTATATATGCATAGGGAAACTATTGTCCCTATCTGTTTTCGCAAATATAGCTTTATGTTACAGTGTTATTCTGTAATTTCTCCGTGATGTTAGCTATTTAAAATCATGAGCTTTAATTATTTTTTTTTCCTATAACCTAGTACTTTGGGAGAAGTCAGGTTTATGGCAGCCATCCTCAGCCACATAAAACAGAAACTAAGAAGCTGGCAAAGAAATCAGATCCACAAAAAAGAATTATCCAAAAAAAAAAAAATCCATGTACTTTACTGTCTAGGATTGTCAGGCCAACCTGTTGTATGTTTGGGAATAAATCTGCATGTTGGAAACTGGCACATGCTTGAATAAAGAGAGAAGCTGGCAGCGGAGGGTGGACTTTTTCTCTGAGGTCCTTGGTTCTCCAGGCAGACAGGCCTGCCCACCTCATCAGCACCTAGGACCTCCCTGTCCTGACATCTGCCCCCTGGCAGCAGAACTCCTTCCCAGGAAGGCACCGGCATCTCAGGAAGAACTAACCCTGAGAAGTCACGTGAAGCAGAGCGAACCCCCAGTAGAGTTATAAGAAAATGTTACCCCTGCCACCTGCCCTTAACTGATGAGAGGTGAACGTATAAGGAATATGGGGTCTTTATCCCCTTGAAGTTCCTTTATTTATAGCTGAGAAAAGTTACATTTGGGGACGTTGGAGTTGATGTTTGTAAGGTGTTTCGGAGGTGGCGGTAGGTTTTGAACAGTCAGTATTCTCTGGAGCTCATCATACCTGCCTTTCCTGACATCTCTAGTCAGGGATGCTGCTGCTCTTCGTGTTGGCTCTGGCATGACCTCACACCTTTGTGCAGTGGGGCTCCGTCCGCGGGCGAGGTTGCCAGCCCGCCTGAGGGAGCCACGCGTGTCTGGCCTCGCCAGCCGTCTTCTCACCCTCGCTGTCGAGGCTTCTTAAGCCCCGGGCTCAGTGGGTTGACTTGGCTGCTGAACTGATTGGAACCGAGCTGAACCCGCCGTTCTGGCCAGACCTGTCCCCGTGACTCTAACCTTTGCTCCCTTGGTAGCCTGGGTACCGCCCTGCTCTTACGGGTGTATAGCATTGTATATTTTCAGGTTTGAACACGTGCTGTTTTCATGGTCGAAATGTCTGTCAGCCTTATAATTATTCGGTCCCTGAATAATGAATTGTATTTTACTAGAATCTGTTCTCTTCAAATTGTTGGTTGGTTTGTTTGTTTTGTAATAGGTCATGGGCTTTTTAGCAGACAAAAAACCAGAACAAGGCCAGCGGGTCTCAGGAATACTTGTTAAAAGAAATTTTAATTATCACATCCTTTCCCCTTGCGACCTCTCCAGTAAGTATACTGTTAAATGGCCAATTGCCTTTGGGTTTTAGCCTTTGAGAAAATCTACAAAAACTTCTCTTACCTAGTGGCACATTTTAAATAACGACCAGATGGTTGAAACTTAATAATCTAGTTAGCTTTATGGGAAAAAAACCTTCCTTGGACTATTAAACCATTTAAATTCTTTGTGAGGTAGCATTTTTCTCAGTTGGGAATGTAAGTTCCCCTGGGAGACAGACAGGCTCCTGCGGACACTTCCCAGGCCTGTCCGCTGCCATTCTCCGAGCTGCTTCATTGCCTGGAGTCATGGTAGACTCCTCACACAGGCGTTTTGATTTTTATGACCCATAATTTTAAGTCGCTTGCTGGGCCTTATATTTTCATGCCTGTGTAAATGCTATGCTGTCATTCCTCTTGCAGTAAATATGGTATTATCTTCGAGTAAGTAACTGTGCTCAGTTTTATTTATGCGGCACTGAGAAATTAAAAGTGCTTTGTCAAGGAATAAGAAGTAGGCGTTCCTGCCGTGGTGCGGTGGGATTGGTGGCACCGCTGCAGCCCCAGGCTGCAAGGTTCAATCCCCGGCCCAGCACAGTTGGTGAACGGAGCCAGCGCTGCCACAGCTATGGCAGAGGTCACAGCTGCAGCTTGGATCTGATCCCTGATCTGGGAATTCCATATGCCACGTGGCAACCAAACAAAAAAGGTGGGGGTAAGAACTGGCAGCAGCGTTTAGGTGTTCAGCTGTGAGACAGGCCAGCGGTCGGCTTTCAGGCAGCCACGCAGTGGAAGATAGCTTTTGCATTAGCAGCAGGCGAGTGCTTACTCTGTGCCTGGCGTTGTGCTGGGTGCAGGAGGACTAGTTAAAAAACACAGTCCAGCCCTTGAAAAGCCTTTTATTGAGAGAACACCATTGAGCCGCGATGGACAGAAGTGCGTGAGTGTGTGAGGAAAGAGTGGGCCTAGAAGACGTGGGGAAAGCTTTGCAGACCCAGTGGCTCTCATGGCTGGTGGCGAAGGACCGCCGGGGGTTGCCAAGTAGAAAAGGTGGCAGAAGACAGCTCCCTATGGGCTTGGAGATGCTCAGGGGCCTGTATGCTTGGGGATGCACCTGCCTTGGGGCGGAGCACGAGTTACTGTGAGCGGGGATGGGGGGGGATTGTAGGATGAAACCAATTGAGATGCATCTTGAGAGCCTGAGAAACATGTCCTTTCTTACTTTGCTTATACTTCTCTTTTCTTTATTCCTGCCTGGTGTGTATTTACAAGTTGTAACATTTTGAGGGACTGGTATTGTTTCTTAAAGTATATGTATTCTACTTTCCTCTTCAGATTATACTGACTTGGCCATGAGCACCGTGAAACAGACCCAAGCCATCCCATATACCGGTCCTTTTAATTTGCTCTCTTACCAGCTCCAGAAGTTGACAGGTATGTGTATTTATTGACATTCGCTAAGTTGTTTGGGGTTTTTTGTTTTTTGTTTTTTTGTCTTTTTGCCTTTTCTAGGTCCAATCCGGAGGCATATGGAGGTTCCCAGGCTAGGGGTCGAATCGGAGCTGTAGCCGCCGACACACTCCAAAGCCACAGCAATGCGGGATCCAAGCCACATCTGTGACCTACACCACAACTCACAGCAACACCAGATCCTTAACCCACTGAGCGAGGCCAGGGATCAAACCTGCAACCTCATGGTTCCTAGTTGGATTCGTTAACTCCTGAGCCATGACGGGAACTCCTAAGTTGCTTGTTTTTTGAGTAAGGTAATTCTGTGTCTACATCTAAGGATGTTCATTTTGGTAACTGTCTCAGAATTACACAGATTTTATTTATATGTCACTTGATCATATTATTATCACCTTTAGATGAAAAATTTGAAAATATACTGATAAACATCTCTAAAATCTCTTACCTCTTATTCTTGATCCACTTAAAATTCTAAAAATATTGGTGGTTTTGCTTCTTGTGTTTAAATTCTACTTTATTGGTTTATTATACCTAAATTTTTTTTTTTTTTTTTTTGTCTTCTGTCTTTTTAGTGCCGCACCCGAGGCATATGGAGATTCCCAGGCTAAGGGTCGAATCAGAGCTGGTGCTGCCTGCCTACGCCAGACCCACAGCAACGCCAGATCCAAGCCACGTCTCTGACCTACACCACAGCTCATGGTAATGCCGGATCCTTAACCCACTGAGCGAGGCCAGGGATGGAACCCACAACCTCATGGTTCCTAGTCGGATTCATTTCCACTGCGCCACAACTGGAATTCCCAACTATACCTGAATTTTATCTATTTAAGTGAAAATTTTTCTGGTTCCATCAGTACAAATCTATACTGGAGGTTTTTTGTTTCTGTTTGGGTTTTGTTTTGTTTTGGTGGGGCTCCTTTGTTCATTTGTTTTCCTATGGCATGTGAGAGTTCCCAGGCCAGGGATCGGACCAGCAGTGACAATGTCAGGTCCTTAACTGGTAGGGCCACCAGGGAACTACTATCCAACAGGTTTTGTCAGAGTACGTGGTCAAAGGCCAGTAAAGAGTAACCCACTGTTTTCATATTAGACCATTTTGAAGTAGAGATTTTTGTGTATTAACATCATGAGAGGCAATGACTAAGTTAAAAGGCATGGGCTCTCTGGAGTTCCCGTCTTGGCTCAGCGGTGATGAATCCGACTAGTATCCATGAGGATGCAGGTTCACTCCCTGGCCTTGCTCAGTGGGTTAAGGATCCGGCGTTGCTGTGAGCTGTGGTGTAGGTCGCAGACGCAGCTTGGATCTGGTGTTGCAGTGGTTATGGTGTAGGCCGGCAGCTGTAGCTCTGATTCGACCCCCTAGCCTGGGAACTGCCATGTGCTGTGAGGCAGCCATAAAAAAACCAAAAAAAAAAAAAAAAAAAAAAAAGGCACGGGCTCTCTGTATTAAGCAAAAACACTCCAGATCGCAAAATTTCACTTTCTATTAATATGCTCTTTATAATTCATATAGTAAAGTACTACCATAAAATGATCAATAGAAAGAATATCTTTTTTTAACCTCAGATCCTCATGTTAGAATTATAGGTTATAACATAGGAAGTTAATAAGAGGTGTTTGAATTAATCCTTAATTAACAGGTTACTGGGGAAACCAGGAAAGTCTCATCTTAGACAATGGAATGTCCCTGCAGAACCATTAAACCTATGAAACAGGAATTCCCGTTGTGACTCAGTGGGTTAAGAACCTGATTACTCATGAAGATGCAGGTTTGATCCCTGGCCTGGCTCAGCAGGTTAAGGATCGGGCAATGCCGTGAGCTGTGGCATAGGTCGCAGACACGGCTCAGATCCTGAGTTGCTGTGGCTGTGGCCCTACAAAAAAAAAAAAAAGAAGAAGAAAAAGCCTATGAAACAGAAGGTAGAAGTGACCCGTAGTCATGCATCTCCTGTTAAATTTTAAGATGCTGGTCAATTAAATCTCTTCTGCAAGCACAGGTGTTTGACAGTCAGCAAAGTTTGCAATTGATAAAATGCAATGGAAGTGAATCCAACTAGAAACCACAAGGTTGCGGGTTCAATCCCCGGCCTCACTCAGTGGGTTAAGAATCCAGAGTTGCCATGAGCTGTGGTGTAGGTCACAGATGTGGCTTGGATCTGGTGTTGCTGTGGCTTTGGCGTAGGCTGGCGGCAATGGCTCCCATTAGACCTCTAGCCTGGGAACCTCCATATGCCACCGGTGGTGCCCTAAAAAGACAAAACAAAAAACAAAAAAAAATTTAAAAATCCTATCTAGTTACATGAATTTTTATCATACATGTTGAGATCTTTCGGTTGCTGTTAGCAATTAATATAAAACTTAGCTGCTTAAAATCTGACTATACAAATGAGCTATTACATTTTTTCTTTGTGTATCATCTTTCCTTCAGCTGCTTCTATAAACACATGAATAACTGAGCTCTAGAGGATTACCAGAAAATTAAATACATCTCATAATTTCTTTTTTTCAGGTGATGTAGAAGAATTAGAAATTCAAGAAAAACCTGCTTTGAAAGTGTTCAAAAATATTACTGTAATACAGGAACCAGGAATGGTGGTATTAGAGGTAAGGGCATCCTGAGTTCACGTGTAATTGCAGAGAAAATTGGTGTCATCCCAGTCAGGAAGAAAATTGTCGGAAAATATATGTGTGTGTATTCTTCTTTTCAAGGTTGGCTTTAAACATAACGTAGCCAGGCGTTTTCTGTGTAGGTGCAGTAACATAGAAACTAATAATAAGGCGTAGTATTTAGTATGTGTAATGCTCTGAGAGGTGTCGCCTGTGAGTAAGTCCTAACTGATTTTGTGGTAGGTAACACCAGGATGTCTTTAGTTTGATTATCAAAACGTCTAAATCTCCTCAAGATAAAAATATAATTCTCGGAGTTCCCGTCATGGCGCAGTGGTTAACGTATCCGACTAGGAACCATGAGGTTGTGGGTTCGATCCCTGCCCTTGCTCAGTGGGTTAATGATCCAGCGTTGCCGTGAGCTGTGGTGTAGGTCGCAGACGAGGCTCGGATCCCGCGTTGCTGTAGCTCTGGCGTAGGCTGGTGGCTACAGCTCCGATTCGACCCCTAGCCTGGGAACCTCCATATGCCGCGAGAGCAGCCCAAGAAATAGCAAAAAGACAAAAAAATATATATATATATAATTCTCTTCCCTCGAAGCAAGCAAACTCGTCATGGGATACTTCTTAAGAGCACGGAATGTGATGATTCAAATAAGCAGCATTAAAATAACCCAAATCTGCTGTTCCCGTCATGGCTCAGTGGTTAACGAATCTGACTAGAACCCATGAGGTTGCGGGTTGGATCCCTGGCCTCGCTCAGTGGGTTAAGGATCCAGTGTTGCCGTGAGCTGTGGTGTAGGTCGCAGACACGGCTCGGATCTGGCGTTGCAGTGGCTGGTGTAGGCCAGAAGCTGCAGCTCTGATGGACCCCTAGCCTGGGAACCTCCCTATGCCGCAGGTATGGTCCTAAAAAGCTAAATAAATTAATTAATTAAAATAACCCAAACCTGCAAGGGCTGGAAATCATTAATTTAGGTAAATACGGTTCCCACTGTTGGAGTTTTAAATTCCCTAATTCTGCCTCTTGCTTTACAGTGGTTGGCAAACCCTTCCAATGATATGTATGCAGATACGGTAACAACCGTGATATTAGAAGTTCAGTCAAACCCGAAAATAAGGAAAGGTACAAAATTACTTTATTTTTTATCCATTAATTCTTTCATTTCTCCCATGGTCCTCTGAAGTAAGAAGCAGAAAACAGAGTCCTAAAGAACTCAAAACCTGATTTTTTCATTCCTTTAACTTCTAAAATATAATATATGCATAACAATGCACATTGCTCATATTTTATTTACTTTTTGTCCTGAGTCTTCATTCACGCTGTAAAAATACGGTTGCCGTGAACGCAAACACAAAATCTGTTGGTAACGGTGTCTTAAAAAGAGTTTAATCAGAAATTCCAAAATGCTGCTGAATCGAACCAGCACGGCCACCAGGAGAGCGGGCTGCTGCTGTCTCCGTGTTTGACGAAACGTTGAATAAACCACTTTGGTTTCTCAGCAGCTGTGTTCCGATTATTGATTTGGAAAGTATTCTAAATAGGGCTTTGGAGATTGAACGCCCTGTTGCTTTTTCTTTCCAGGTGCAGTCCAGAAGGTTTCCAAAAAGTTAGAGATGCACGTTTACAGCAAGAGGTTGGAGATCATGCTCCAGTAAGTGTGGCGTCCGCTCCCGCTCCGCAGGGCGGCCAAGCAGGGGCTGGGGAGGAGGCCCTTCTGGTGGCGTCGCCACCTGCTTGTGCGGCTCAGACAAGGTCCCTTAACGAGTCCGGGGGCCTCTGTTTCTGCCAGCCAAGGGGTTTGAACCACTTCCTTCCAGCTAAACCCTCTCACCAGTTCTGAGTCCCTGTGACCTGCTTGGCCGGCCACTTTGCTGTAAATACCTTTTACTTAATGTAGAGCCTCACGATGCTTCTCTGTGGCTCACGTAGCAGGATAAAACCTTGTCATCAAGGACAGGTACTCAAATTTTAACCTCGTGTCAGTACGCCTCTAAGAATTGTTATACACTTACTTCTCTCTGAATAGAGCTCCACAGGAGCAGTAATTTTCTGGACTCTTTCAGATAGTAAGTCTGTAAACCGTCAGTCACCTTTAGACTTTTCTCGGAATGCCAGCGATCAGGCCTTTCCTCCACTGTTTCAGAATAATTTTTTCCAAACAAAATAGTCATCTAAAACTGCCTCTTAGTGGATAACTGCAATTTAACCTTATGTATGATATCCCAAAAAGGAAGAAGAAAAAGATTTGAATTGTTTTATCATTTCAGCATCTAGCGTAGTGCCTTGAACACAGCAATCTCTCAAACACTTGCTGAGTAAACGACCGCTTCTGTTTTTAAGCTGAAGGTTACTTACTTAGATGGTTTGGTAAAATACGGCGCTCTGCAGGCTTGGAGGTTTTTATGTTACTGTATCTCTGTCCCTCCCTTTCCCCCAAATTCCACGCTGATAATCTTCTACAGCAGCCATTTACTGGCTTTTTAAAATGGGTGATAGGCTTTAAATGGTGGCTTACAAACGGTGTCACACAGCTTCAGAAGTGCTCTTGGTGGCGTCATTTTGATTTTAAAAAGCACACCTGCCATACAACCTAAAAACCAGCCGACGGTTTGCACTGCCGTGAAAAGGCTGTGGGTCCCGTGTCCGCCGGTTCCCAGCGCTGCTCCTCTGCAGTGTCTGAGAGCCTGGCCTGCCAGCCTGGGAGTCTGCGTGTTTTAATCATTTTAGACCCTGACTCCTCGAGCTGTGGAACTTCACCTGGAAGGGGAAGCGCACACACAGCCTTATCTTTGGTTTTTAAGGAGTTAGACGCCCCTTTCTCAAGCGCCTCTTGGGACCCCAGGGGGAAAAGCCCTTTTGTAGCAGACAGGTGACAGTGCTCTCCTGTGCCTGTCCAGGGGACGCATCGAGCGCAGTCGTGCTGTGAGCAGCTCTGTTTTCAGCGGCTTTACAGAAATAGAAAGCCCTGTGTTGCCCTGGCATGGCTGAGCTTCCCAGGTGCACCCATGGGTGCCGGACGGAGGCCTGGACCCTGCGCCTCCGCGGGGCCGCACGCAGGCATCCGCTCCAGGCTGCTGGCCCTTCGCCCTCGCCATCCCCTGGTCTCCTGCCCCGGACCCTGCCTGGGCCACCTGCCCTCCCACACACACCCTTCCACAAACGCGGGCACAGGAGGCCAGGGCCAGGGCCCACACGCGCCCCCTGAGTGTGAGGTGCCGGCTTGTTTCAACTCCCAGGTCGGTCCCAGTCTGAAAACTGCAGCTGTCACTCCAGCTCTTTAAATCCTTAGGATTATATGTGGATAAATTTCTTTAACAAACCGACAACTGGTTGCATAAAAATGAGGCTTGTTCTTTTGAATACATTTCTGTAGTTAAAGTATTTTCCCTTAGTACAAGGTTGCCCAGCCAGTTTATTCAAACGTATCATTCCCATGACTGCCCGGAAGAGCAGGCAGTTAATGTCCCTTCTCCCCCGACCCCTGCCCTGGAATATAGCTTTTTTCAGTGCTCGACTGTCAAGCTGACCCGTGTCTGGGGAGTTTTTCGAGTCACTGACTACCATTCCTCGCCTGCGTCCCGCCCGCTGCTTCGGCTGTGGGTTGCAGGTGTCTCTGTCATTGATGGGGACAAGTGTGGAAACGGATCGACCGACCGTCGCTCTTCGGTGACGGAGGCAGCGTCTCGGGATTTTCCACCTCCCCGGGGGCCCAGCGCACCCGGCACGGAGAAGATGCTCCGTGAGCCCAGGGTTAACCGGAAGGAGGCCTTCGGAGCGGGTTAAAGGGCTGGCGGCCCGTGGACCTAGAGGCCTGGACACGTCGCCCACACGGGTGCCCACGAGCCAGGGGCTCCAAGCAGGTGCCCTCACTGCCTCGTGCCTAAAGGACTCCCTGCCACAGTTATTATAGGTGACGAGAGCGGATATGAAGTGCCACGTGTGACGCTTGTTCTTAATAAATGATAGCTGTATGTATTTCCTGCCTTACAAAATTAATAAAATGTGCGAAAATAAGTAAGTGCATTTCAGGAGTAGATATAAGGACTCTACCTCAGAACGAGGGCCTATCGCAAATATTATTATTCCCCAAATCTTTACGTATTTATGGAACAGTTTCCACTAATGCCGCCCCTTTGCTTATCCTAAGGGACATATTTGGAGAGGACTGTGTTAGCGTAAAGGACGGATCTGTTCTTAGTGTCACTGTGGATGGAAAAACTGCCAACATAAACTTGGAGACGCGGGTATGTAGCTGTTCCTTCCTGCATTGCAAGGCACTGGGGGATAAAGTGAACGCAAAAAATAATCTGGTTTGCAGTTTACTTTTGCATTTGGGCATTTCCTAGATTTAAAGATAGACTGTGTTTCTGTCGTCAGGTTTTTTTTTTTTTTTTTTTTTTTTTTTGTCTTTTTGTCTTTTTGCTATTTCTTTGGGCCGCTCCCGCGGCATATGGAGGTTCCCAGGCTAGGGGTCCAATCAGAGCCGTAGCCACTGGCCTACGCCAGAGCCACAGCAACGCAGGATCTGAGCGGCGTCTTCGACCTACACCACAGTTCACGGCAACAGCGGATCCTTAACCCACTGAGCAAGGCCAGGGATTGAACCCGCAACCTCATGGTTCCTAGTTGGATTCGTTAACCACTGCGCCATCACGGGAACTCCTCTGCCGTCAGGTTTTACATCCATACTTTTACTTCTCGTTCTGCCCTAAGTGGTTTTCCCTGTCGCTGCAGAGGGTTCCTTTCCCACGTCTCGCTGACTCCCCCGGGCTCCATTTCTATAGTATTCCTCAATCCGCCTCGGCTTTCTCTACTTTGGCCTCCATGCGATGCAGGTTTTCCAGAGAAGCGGCTCTCCTGCTCACAGCAAGATCCAAGTGGCTTTTGCAAACAGTGGGATTCGTGTGTGCGGGGCCTGCAGGCCTTTAGGAATTATTTCATGAGCATAAGTGAATATGTGTCTCCTCCTCGGGGTGTGGGGGGGTGGCTTTTGAAGAGTAGAACAGTTCTGCTAAACCAGTAGCACATGTTTGGGATTTTGTTCATGTATTCTTTGACCGTATAGCTGTTTTGAGCAAACACTCGGTTTATTTTACCTCAATAGAAGAATAAGCCAAGAACACTAACAAGTAATTCGCTAGAGAAGAAATACAGCCAACAAGCACATGAAACAAATGTGTCAGATCAGATCCACTGAGAGTTAAAGGAAACACAGACTGAAAGTATAAAATATCACTCTTTCTGTGTTTCTGTCGGCACCGAGTAAAAAGAGTGCCGGGACCCGCTGGTGGTGAGCGAGGAGGGACACCGCTGCCCGCGGTTCCGTCGGGCCAGGGAGGAGGTTGTAGGGCGGGCAGGGCGTTCTGGCTGCAGCGCCGTTTGCTGATTGGCGTCCAAAGCCTTCAAAGTACATACCTGTATGCACGATGCCATTTGCTGGCTTTCACCAAAGAACATGATTAGGGAAGTGAGGAGATAGATAGATCGATATTTTAGCATCGATTATAGCAAAACTCCAAGAGACCTAAATATCCAAGAGTAGGAGATGGTAACTGAGTAAACACTGGGTCTGCTGTGCCCTTCGTCACGGAATACGCTCAACACAGCTACTGAGAACGGTGATGCAGGGTTTTTTGGGGGGGTTTCTTTGTCTTTTTAGGGCCACACCTGTGGCATATGGAGGTTCCCAGCTAGGGGTCAAATTGGCACTGTAGCCGCCTACGCCAGAGCCACAGCAACTCAGGATCCAAGCCGCATCTGTGACCTACACCACAGCCTGAGGCAATGCCGGATCCTTAACCCACTGAGCAAGGCCAAGGGTCGAACCCGCGTCCTCATGGATGCCAGTCGGGTTTGTTAACTGCTGAGCCACGATGGGAACTCCAATGATGTAGATTTATTAATGTGCAGAGTTGTCCATTACATTATTGAGTGAGGAAAAAAGTTACAAGATAGCAAATACGAATTATCCCATCTTTGTTTTAAAGAAATATATATATATATAGCCAGAAATCTAGAGGTTTATGCACTGAAATGTCAACAATAGTTATCATAGAATTAAGGGTGTTAGCTTTTCTTCCCTAAATTTTTATGTGAGGAATATTTATGGTGTGATAACCTTTTTTTAAAACAAAGTTTTTGTTGAGTTGATGACCATATCCAGTTCTTGCTAAATAATTTGTGTTGCATGACTTCCCTGGAGTGTCATTTACTAGATCAAAACATGGGCTTTGAAGTAAACATATTCTTTATTCCCTTTATTCTTTTTTTTTTCCCATAATTAATCCCTGGTCTGACTCAGTGGCGTCAGGAATCTCGGCATCCGGGTGCATGCCCACAGCTGTGCGGGGCAGCAGTTCTGGCTTCTGATCATCAAGAATCCTACCCCTTCAGCAAATGATTGTTCTTTTTGGGGGCGGGGGGCCCACATCTGCGGTATATGGAAGTTCCCTGGCCAGGGTCGAATCAGAGCTATATACCCTGGCCTACGCCACAGCCATAACAACATGGGATCCAAGCCACATCGGCAACCTACATCACAGCTTCTCGGCAACAGGGATCCTTAACCCACTGAGCGAGGCCAGGGGTCAAACCCGCAACCTCATGGATACCAGTCAGGTTTGTTACCGCTGAGCCATGATGGGAACTCCGGGAAATGATTGTTCTTAAAGAGCGTTAGTTTCTCTTTAACATAGTAATTCTAGACAGGAGTTCCCATCAGGGCTCAGCAGGTTAAGAAGCTGACGTAGTCTCTGTGAGGATGCAGGTTCAATTCTTGGCCTCGTTCAGTGGGATAAGGATCCTGCATAGGTTGCAGATGTGGCTCCGATCCCGATCCAGCGTTGCTGTGGCTGTGGTGTAGGCCGGCAGCTGCACCTCTGATTCGACCCCTAGCCTGGGAACCTCCCTCTGCCACAGGTGCAGTTGTAAAAAGAAAAAAAATCCACTCCAGACACTTGGGCTGCCAGGCATGTTTGTGCTCTCACTTTCAGACCGTGGAATGTGAAGAAGGGAGTGAAGACGACGAGTCCCTCCGAGAAATGGTGGAGCTGGCTGCCCAGAGGCTGTATGAGGCCCTCACGCCAGTGCCCTGACCCCTCACGCCTCTGTAGATGTTCAAACGTCGTGTCATGCTCGGCTCTACTGTTACTTCAAATAAAAGACAGTCATTTCCCTGGGGGCCTCTTTACTCTTGACGACAAAGGGCCTTTAGTCCAACCCTTAGATACCACTACGGGACCAGCTCATTTGTCCATCATTGAGGACTGCTCCGTCAACTGCCGGCTGCCGAGTCTGCTCCAGGGACGGATGCAGGACCCATGACACCGTGAAGACCCCCCCACACTGCGGGAGCAGAAGGGCTGGTCCTCTTTAGGGAAAGGACATGCATGATGGCCGGAGCTTTCATATCCATGATCTGAATTTGGATTAATAATTAGCGCTTTTCAACGTCTTAAGCCCCTTTTCTGTTTCTTCCCTCCCGATAGTCTTTCCAAATTCCTTAGTTTATATGTTTGTAAAATTAGAATTTTCAAGATTCAATAATGTTTTCTTTATGTAAGATCCACATTCAGTTCAGATATTCAAAAGATGCTTTTTATGATTCAGGTTCAAGGATGCTCATATGTTGTTGAGTTGTCTTATGTGTGTATTAATCATCAGTCCAGTTTTCTCAAGTACGAGTAGCTCAGACTTGCAAGGGCCTGGACACGGGTGTCTGGTCTTGTGCTGAGAGACCGGATCGACTCTGCCGGGGGTGGGGGCGGGAGGGGTCTTCGGCGTCTGCTTCAGTGAAAGGCTCCACCTGCTCCCTCAGCGGGAACGGAACAAGCAGGCCCTGGGGCAGGTTCGCCTTCACAGCCTGGCTGTGAAAAGTCAAAAAAAAAAAAAAAAAGATTCCTACTTAGTGTTTGGCCTAAACCAAAAGTCTGAGGGTCACCTTCTGTAAGTGCCATTTAAGATTTTGTTATGATAGATTTGATTTTATTTATTTTTGCTTCTTAGGGCCACACCTGCGGCATATGGAAGTTCCCAGGCTAGCGGTCTAATCAGAGCTACGGCCGTCGGCCTACACCACAGCCACAGCCACACCAGATACGAGCCTCGTCTGCGACCTACACCACAGCTCAGGGCAACGCCCCATCCTTAACCTGCTGAGCGAGGTCAGGGATCGAACACGCAACCTCATGGATACGAGTTGGATTTGTTTCCGCTGAGCCACGATGGGAACTCCTGTTATGATGGATTTTAAAACTTTTTTTTTTTTTTTTTTTTTTGTCTTTTTAGGGCCGTACCCTCGGCATATGGAGGTTCCCAGGCTAGGGGTCGAACCAGAGCTGTTGCTGCCGGCCTACACCACAGCCACAGCAACTCGGGATCCTTAACCCACTGAGCAAGGCCAGGGATCATGGTTCCTAGTTGGATTCATTGCCACTGCACCACAACGGTAACTCCTAAAACATTTTTAAGTTACAAAAAATACACACTTGTGATATCTTTACAACACAGGTTATACACAGCAGAAAGGACGAGTCCTTTCGGAGTCCCGCTCCCTGAGGCAACCAGTTTCACTTAAGGATTCTAAACTGCTGTTCAATCTGCCCATCTCACCTCCAGTGTGCCTCTGACACCAAATCATCTTGTCCCCTCTGGTTCCTGCCGCAGCCTCCCTTCTCTGCCTACATTTGATTCCTAAAGTAGCAGACCTGCCCTCAAGCCTCCCCTGCTGAAATTTCTTCAGGGCTCCTTTACCGTAATTAGGATGAAGTCCAAACACCTTAACTTGGCCTAATGGGCTCTCAACCCTGACTGCGTGTCGAATCTCCCGGGGAGCATTAAAAATGGATTGATGGCGTTCCCGTCGCGGCTCAGTGGAAACATCTGACTAGTATCCATGAGAAGGCAGGTTTGGTCCCTGGCCTTGCTCAGTGGGTTAAGGAGCCGGTGTTGCCGTGAGCTGTGGTGTAGGTTGAAGACGCGGTGCAGATCTGGCATTGCTGTGGCTGTGGGGCAGGCCAGCATCTGTAGATCCACTTCAACCCCTAGCCTGGGAACCTCCATATGCCATGGGTGCGGCCCTAAAAAAACAAAAAAAGAATTGATGCCTTCATCTTGTCAGAAGTGTAGTTAGTTGGTCTGTGAAGCCAGGGAACTCCCAGCCTGAAGAGGGAGTCAGGCTCTGCATCATCCTACCGGTGCCTCCAGCTCCAGCCACCCCCCCAGCACCCCAAGTCCAAGCCACGGGAAGCCGGCTTTTCTAACACGCACTGTTCCCTTGCTCTCCTGGTTTTCACCTTAGGCTTAGTTGTTTCAAGACATCCCTTTTTGGCTCATTTTTATCACAGCCGTTACACTTCATTGTGGGTTGAGATGACAGAGGCCCTCCTTTGAGCAAACTCGAGCCAGACTCCTCTGTCTTCTTTCTGAATAGGCCTCCACCTTGGGCTCCGTCTGTGGCCACTTTGTCCTGCCGAATCAGTTCAGCAAAAACCCCTCACTCTTGGTCTGATCACCCAGGACATCTGCTCAAATGCCTCCTCCTGGCAATTCCCTGGCCTGCCTTCAGCAACAACCCTGTCACCTGAGTTTAGCAAAGACTTATCCTACCTCTTAGGAGTGTTGCATTCCCCTGGCCCCTCAGCCTGCTCCCAGGCTGTAACCTCCACGTTTCTTTCTTGTTCTGGTTGTTTGGCCTAATCTCTCCCCCCACTGCCAAACCCCAGCATGCTGGTCCTCCCTGATGTCTACCTTACTGTCTTCAGCAAACGTCATGAGCTTTTCTTTAACTGGAGTCAGCGGTTGTGAAGGCTTTATTTTTTGCGTGACTAATGCATCCCTTGGAAAAACTTCCCCCCTTCTTTAGTCCCTGCCACTAGGGCCATTTGCTCAAACATTTGAACCCGCCTTCAGCGGCGGATGTTGGGTCTGGTGGTGGCGCCAATACGCCCTCCTTTCGGGGTTGGTTTCCACCCGGGTAACTGACAGGCGACGCTGGCCAGAGGACAAGGAGGGACAAGCAAGGCAGCCATGCGCCCCCAGCACCTCATGACTGGGGATAAATGAACAAAAAGCACGTGGCTCTGCTTGTGTAAACGGACAAAAATATGCTTTCCAAGAATCACCGGCTATCACACGCCTTAAAAATGACCAGTGCGTCGCCAAAAGAGCCCCTAAAGGGAGACTCGCGAAGAACAAGCACCTGGCGGAGACCAGCTATGCCCAGGCCTCGGCCTGCGCAGGCGCCTCCCCATCTCACCCAAGCCCAGGGGAGCCCCGCCTCCGGGCCTCTCGCCCCGCCCGGATATCAGGCCTGGCCCCGCCCCCCCGCCCCTCCCGGATATCCGGTATGGCCCCGCCCCTCCGCCGTTCGCCCCGGCCGGATATCCGGCTTGGCCCCGCCCCTCGGCCGCCGGGGCAATGGCGCTGTGCGAGGCGGTGGCGCGCGGGAGCTCCGGGTCCTGGCCTCGGGTGCTACTCTTCGGAGACTCCATCACCCAGGTACAGCCGCTCCGCCCTGTCCAGTCTGCGGATCCCGGTTGGGCCCCCATGTGGCCCAGTCTCTTGGGCGTCCTCGCCGCGCTCTCCGCGCCTGCGGCCGCCGCCAAGAGCCACGAGCCTGGCTTCTTCAGGGACTCCTGGCTCTCCTCTCCCCACCTGGCCGCCTTTCTCCCGCCTGTCACGAGGTCGTCGCGCCGCCTCCCTGCACCCCGCTTGCCCCAGCGGATGCTGCCCCGAGGCTGAGCGGGCCTGAGGCCGGCAGCGACTTCCCATGGCGCCGCCTCCAGCGCCCCTTGGTGACACCCGGGCGGTGGGTCCTTGCTAATTGTTTGTTGGTAGCTTCAGGGAGAGGGCGTGTTCAGGAGGGCGGCGTGGCATCTCAGCACTGGACACGTGTGTCATTTAGTCTTAGGGAGCCCTGCCTTACGGACGAGATGAAATGCAGGGAAGTTTAGGGACGGGTCCCAGGCCAGGTCCTGCGAGTGGCAAGGCTTGGGTTGGCTGCTCTTTGCTCTATGTCATTCCCCAGGGGGATTTCAGGAAGACCTGCTGCGAGCCAAGGCGCGTTGTTTTTATCCCAGTGTCTTCCTGATCCGTGGCCGTTGGCCTTTTCCCGTGAAACGTGTTTAGTCGCCCACAGCGCCAATGGTACTTTGTTCCCCAGGCGGACCTTTCCCAGGGGGTCACCTGCACAAACCAAGGTGGCAGGTGAAGCACTTCCTGCGCTTCTCCTACCGCCTGGTCCCTGCAGAAAACGTTTGCAACCAGTTGCCCCAGTGCTTGCTGGGGCGGAGCAGACTGATCTTGAATAAGATGCCTCCAAGATCACCCAAGATTGTCTCAACTGTTAAATCCAAATTAGATGTTCTTCCTTGAGGGAGTTCGTTTTAAAATTACCCTACCGTGGTGGTGTTTTGTTTTTTCTCCTTTTACTCACGGTCAGACATGACTTCCTAAGCCAGTTTTCTGTGTACCTGCCAATAATTGGTATCATTGTTTTTAGGCATCTAGGGCAGTGATGACTGTCCGCATTTTATGGGGGTGTATTTGAAAAGATGTTCACTCCCAGTTCTTTCATTAACTTCCGTAGTACTTCCTTCAACCACGGAAAGGTAGTGTGGATTCCCTTTCCTCACTGGTTTTATCTCTGCTCCCTAGATTTAAGTAGCTTTTCTAGGTAACAGTGACTCAATAAAGTCTCAGTAAAGTGCAGGTGACTGGCTCAAATCCACTTGACAGGGAAGACGACAACCCCTTACTCCCAGCGTTCTGCTGAGGTGTCGGTCTAGTAAGTCCCTGAAAGGATTTTCTTGGAGCACAGCAAGTGGTGAGGGGCCAGCACGCAGAGCCAAGGGGAAGCGGGGCTGCTGAGCACAAGGTCCTGAGTGCATCGCTGAGTCGTAACGGGCTTCTCTCTCTTCAGTTTTCTTTCCAGCAAGGTGGATGGGGAGCGTCCCTGGCTGACAGGCTGGTCAGGTGAGAAGGGTTTCTAGACGGATCCGGATCCCTGAGTGTTTGCTGATGGGGGAGAGAGAGTGAGTTTCAACCGTCAGTTCCCCCGTGGTTCCTCTTTACCAGCCTGTCCTACTCACTGTCTCCCTGGGGTTGGGGGAGGGAAGAGCCGCGCTCAGGTTCAGTTACAGCTTTTGCCACCGCCTGAAACCAGACCCCTAAAAGTTGTGGAAAATATATTAGGGGTTTGGTTCCCCCCAAAGGGCTATTCACTAAATATGACAGGTTCTTTTTCATTTATGGTGGATGATTTAAATAATTAGCAAGGAGCTCAATTGAAAGAATACAAAATATACTCTCAGACCTAAGGTGGCTTCCTTTTTTACATAGAGATCCCCCCCAATTTTCTTTATAAACTGTATCAGGAGTTCCTGCTGTGGCTCAGCGGGTGAATGATCCGGCCTGTCTCCGTGGCCTTGCCGGGTCAATCCCCTGCCCGGTGCAGTGGGTTAAGGATCTCGGTGTTGCTGCAGCTGTGGTGTAGGTCACAGATGTGCCTTGGATCCGATGCCTGGCCCAGGAACTTCCATTCATATGCTGCAGGTGTGACCATAAAAAGGAAAAAAAAGAAAATATATTTTAAGTTATTTCTAAATGTGAAATGTGTTTCAAAATGTCCTCACTTTCTCCTTGATCTTTATCCTCGAAACGAGAAAAAAACAAAAAGACCTTCCAGCTTTTTCTATTCTCAGATGTTGCTTTCTCTATTTAAACTGACTTGATCCAAAGCATGAGAGGATTTCTTTCCCCTGCTCTACAACAGGGTGTTATAACAGCTGACTTGAGTGACTACTTACCGGTGCCAGAGACGATTTAAAATACTTCGTGTTTATGGCCTCATTTAATCTTTACAACCGCCCTGTAATGCAGCGGTTTCTATTTCTCCTGCCCATGTTAGAGCTGAGAAAAATAAGGCGGAGAGAGGTGAATAACCAGCTCACACAACCAAGAAGTGTCAAGTGGCCTGGCCCCGGCCTGAGCGCCTGTGCCTCGGGACAGCACAGGCCCTGCCCTGTGTGGGAGGGTGAATAGGCTGGAGTGTGCTGCTCAATCCCCAGCCTGGTGCCTGGCACCTAAGAGGGGCTCATAAATACTAGTTTTTGCTTTGAGTAATCCAGTAACAGTCCCTTCACCTTTTCTGATCAAATAGCTTCTGAAAAGCTAAATAATTATTCAAATGGCCTAAAAAACTACAGACATTTCAGATGTTTCACCAATACATCAATATTTTATAAATATTTAATAGTTAATAGCTTAAAAATAGTTAATGATTTCAGGACTAAAATCTTGGCAGAATTGATAGTACAGGTATAATTTGCTAGAAGACTATTAGAAGCTATTTTTCAGAATTGAGAGTAATTATAAGATGAAGTTGCAGATAGCGTGTGGGCTGGTATGTTTTATTTAGTCACATTTTAAAGGCATCTTCTGGGCGGTTCTCTCGTGGCTCAGCAGGGTAAGAACCGACTAGTATTCATAGGATGCAGGTCCAGCCCCCTGCTCAGTGGGTTAAAGCATCTGGCGTTGCTGTGAGATCTCTTTTAGTTTAATCCTGTCTTTTTCTCATTTTCGCCTAAACTTAAATACCTGTTTTTAGCCAAGAATTCATGTAAAAGCCTTTCTCATTTTCCAGTTTTTTTAGCCTTTTGAATAACTTGGATTCCAGGGATTCTATTTTTCATCCAGAGAAATTCCCTCCCTTTCGGGAGGGAACCTTGGGCCTCACGAGCGGTTTTTTCCTGCCCTTTACTGAGCTCCTGCACTGTCTCTGGCCACTACGTGGTGGGTTGTTTTGGTTTTTGGCCACACACAGCACGCTAAGTTCACAGGCTGGGGACTGACCCAGTGACCCATGCCCAGCAGCACAGCAGTGACAAAGCCAGATCCTTGACCCACAAGGGAACTGCACTGTGTTCTTTTTTTTTCTTTGTCTTTTTAGGGCCACAGCTGAGGCATGTGGAGGTTCCCAGGCTAGAGGTCGAATCAGAGCTGCGGCTGCCGGCCGACGGCACAGCCACAGCAACTCGGGATCCTTAACCCACTGAGGGATCGAACCTCCTCCTCATGGACACTCATCGAGTTCGAAACCCACTGAGCCACAGTGGGAACTCCCTGCACTGCCTTCCGTTTCATCTTCCCCTAACCCAGCAGATGAGGCCTTGGAGTCCCCTCTCATCTGGGAGACCGAGGCTCAGGCCTCGTTGGCAGTTGACGCCGCTGAGATCCCGGCGCTGGCTGCTGACTGCAGACCTTGCCGAGTCCTGGCCGCACCACAGGGGCCTCGGGGAGGGGCCGTTCTCCTCCTGTCCTTAAGTGCTGTCGTGACGTCACCTTCGGAGGGCTGGAGGACAGAATTCTAGGGCGTTCCATTTCAAAGTATTCTACGCGAAGTCTTTAAAACGGCTAGTTGGCGTTTTGTAATCATTACACATAAAAACGCAAGAATCACACTTAAAGAAATGTGGCTGAAGTTTTTGTTGTTGTTCTAAGATGTATGCGTGCTGAGAGCTTTCAGAGTAGCCTCAAAGCGGAGCCCTCTCTGGCATCTGGCGCTTGGCCTGGTGTCCTGCAGGTTGTCACCGGTGCCCTGGCTTCTCTGCTTAGGTGCTTCCATGAAAGAATTTGAACCATATGCCAAAGGCAACCACATCACTTTACTAACCGTAAGCTGAACTCTGCGATTCATTAGGAAAAAAAAGGTTTTTTTTTCTTTTTAGGGTTGCACCTACAGCATATGGAAGTTCCCCAGCTAGGGGTTAAATTGGAGCTGCAGCTGCCGGCCTACACCACAGCCACAGCCATGCCAATGCCAGGTCCTTAACCCACTGAGCGAGGCCAGGGATCCAACCCGCATCCTCATGGACACTAGTCGGGTTCTTAACCCAGTGAGCCACAAGGGGAACTCCCCGGGGAAGAAAAATTTCAGTGGACGATGTGAAACCTCTACAAGCATACCCAAGGTCACAGCTCCTAATGTTGGAGCTGGCATAACAATCCAGGCAACCAGCTCATTCTCCCTGGTTGGTATTTTCCGTGTCTCACCCACCCAGCGCTGTGACCCAAATCATGTGTTTTTAAGGAATACAATGCCTGTTGATGAACGGTTTTAAACAAACACAAGTGATACGTATCTACTGAAACTACTGAGTCAGACCCATTGGGTGATGGTGATGTGTCACTGTGGTTTGTCACCTGCAGCAAAGGTACCCACTATGGGGGGGGGGGGGTGGCATGAGAAATCTTTACCTCTTCTCAACGTTGCTGTGAACTTAAAACTCTTATTAAACTGTAACGGCACAGTCTATCCATGGATGCCACTCTAGCTCGAGCTTATTAGCGACTTTCTACGTAAGCTCCTTGGCACTGTAAACTCCATTTCTACAGGAGATCAGCTGTAGGCTAAGTCATAGCCCCTGAGTCTTCGTCACTCATAACCTCTCCCATCGGGGAATGGGTGGAGGTACCCGTGTCCTAAAACGATGCAGGAAGACGTGCTTCAGCTGTGCCCCTGCTCTGCTCTTCCGAAGTGGAGGCTGGGCGGCGTCAGGGCCCCGAGCACACCCTCCCTCACTAAAGGTTGGCTGCTGGGGACCAGAAACAGTTCTTGGCCCACAACTCATCTTTAAACATGTTTTGTTTCAGAAAATGCGATGTTTTGAACCGTGGGTTTTCAGGTTACAATACCAGATGGGCCAACATTATCCTTCCAAGACTCCTCAGGAACGGGGACGGTTCGGACAGCCCCGTCGCAGTCACGGTCTTCTTTGGTGCCAATGACAGTGCGCTAAAAGGTAACGGCATCTTGTTTTCCTAGTTGTCTTTCCACCGCTTGTGTTACAGCGGACTTGAGGGGACGCTCGTTATTCCTTTGATTACTTATCTCCCGGGAGGTAAAGTTCTGCCAAATTGAAAATGAGTTCTCCCGGTTTACTCGGGGGCGATGCTTCTACCTTTAACGTGAGCGATTTTCGCTGCCGACTTTTTTCTGGCTGCCTGGGTTGTTGGCAGATGGACAGTTGCCAGCACTCCAGTGTTTGTCAGAGTCCATTCGCGCTGGGCTAAGGTTTTCACGTTCCTTGCCCGCTAGTAGATGCGCTTGGCAGCAGAGGGCTCAGATTCCGCACCCTGCAGTGAGTCCCGCTGATGGAGAAGGTCGCTCGGGGCAGCTGCGCTCTGGCCCAGGCACAGGCTTGACTCCTGGCCGCTGGGAAAGGGTTTGAACAGGAGATGTGTCTCCGTATCTTTTGAAAGAACTGCTGCTGTCACTAGAGGAAAAGCTGGCCGGGCACAGGCCTCTCGTCCCTTTCTGCCCGTGAAGGCGAGCCCTGTGCTGGGCTTCACTGAGGAGAAGCGAAGCGCAGGCAGCTTCCAGGTTTCTCCCGTGCTCCCTCCCCGCAGCAGCGCCAGGTCTGCGGTTAACAGGTTGACAGGCACACGGTTAACAGGTTAACAGGCCTCCCGGGTGGGGCTGGGGAGAAAGGAGCGGCGGCAGCTGCCAGCTGGGAGGCCGTAAAGGACAGGTGTTGCAGAGGCCGTCAGCTCTGTGGAAAAGTCAGTTCTTCTCATTTACACAAAACTAGGAAAGAAAATGTTTTTAAAAGGGTAGATTTTTATCAAATTTAGGACAAGGAAACCCACTTTCTAACTATCAAAACAATGGAAGGAATTGCAAAGGAGAATAGGCTTATGACATAAAATAGCCTATGTCAAAAAAAAACCATTAAAAAGAAAATAACACATTAAGGAAAATATCTGCAAAAATATGTAGAAATCAGTAAGAAAATCAACTCCAGTTTAAAAAATAGGTAAAGGTAGGAACAGATACTTCACAACAGGAGAAATTTAATAGCCACTAATTTATTAGAAAATGTGTAAAAACTTACAAAATGAAAATTGAAATAGAATTTTAGTTTTTTGACTCAAATCAGTGGTTTTCAGTAGAACCACCTTGCGCTGACAGTGCAGAGTGAAACGGGCGCTCTTAAATTACTGGGGGGAGAACTCGCCGTCTTTCCCGAAAGCTGCTTGACCACTTGCACCGAGAGATTTCCGTCATCTGGAAATCCAGCCTGAGGAGACACTCGGCCGCGCAGCCAGCCTGTGCCAGGTCGTCTCTGTGCCTTGACAAGAGCGGGACACGGGCACGCCGCGGGGTGAGGAGACAGCATGAATCGAGAACTGTTCGTGGTCACAGAAACGCTCACAGTGTTATTTGGAAAAAGCACGGTGCGGCAGTCCACCTGCAGTGTGACCTTTTTTGTGCAGTGCACGTATCTCCGTGGAAGACGGGACACAAGTACCACCCAGGGCCTGGGGTTTCTCTGGCTGGTAGGACCGTGCGGGGGGCTTTGTTCTTCTCCTAAACTGTACTCACGTGGGGTTTGCAGATGGCCTGCAAGCAGCCTTGGACACTCAGGCCTGAGCCCATCTAGAGCTGGTCCCTTGCAGTGACAAGAGTGTATCTCATTTAGTGCCAGTTTCCTGTGGCGGGCGCCTTCGCCCAGGCCCTCACGCACTTTGCTGATTGAATTTCCAAAGCAACCCGAGGAAGTCGACCCTATCGTCGTCCTCATGCTGCCGGGGAGGAAACAGGGGCATAAAGAGGCCAAGCGCTGTGCAAGGGCCTGTGGCTGGTCAGTGGCGATGCCAGCCTAGACCCTGGCCCGTCTCCCTCCGCCGCCCGGTCTTACTCCTGTAGGAATTTAGCCTAAACAGCGACCCCGCGACCCTGGCGGGGAACAGACTGGCGTGGGTGCAAGGCCCGGAGCCCGCGCCTTTGGCATCTGTGCGCTTGACTCCGCCCTTCTGGCCCCTGGTGCTAGACAGCGCGGTGAGTGGCACGCACCGTGAGTGTGCAGGGAGCTGGCATCACAGACCACCCCGCGGCCTTGGGCTGAAGTGTCCTCGTCCCTCCCCGCAGACGAGAATCCCAAGCAGCACGTCCCGCTGGCGGAGTTCGCGGCCAACCTGAAGAGCATGGTGCAGCAGCTGCGGGCCGCGGGCGTGCCAGCCGCCGGCCTGGTCCTCATCACGCCGCCCCCGCTCTGCGAGGCGGCCTGGGAGCAGGAGTGCCTCCGGCAAGGTCAGCACCCCCTGGCGGGCAGCGGGGGAGGGGGGCAGCCGGCCTCCAGCCCCGGGCTGGCGCCCTTAGGGCCTGGGATTCGTGCCAGGGGCCTCGGGTCAGCAGGAGTTGCGGTGCAGCCCCCGTGACGTCCTGCCTGAGAACTTGCCCTGGAGCAGGGATTCTCGCAGGGCGAGTCCCCGCTGGGGGAGCCAGCCGGGCCTGCTCGTTGCTGCCCTTGCACTTGCCCGCCCCGAGGTGCACACGCAGCCACTGACCTTCAGGCTGAGCAGCCAGACGAGCCACCGAGCGCGCGCACTTCGAAGGGACACCCACGGGTGGGGGAGCTTCCTGGCTTCCCCGCCCCCAGCAGGGCCACCTCCCACCCGCCGCAGCGCAGAGGACCCGCCACGTCCGGGAAGGGGGGGGCGGGGGCAGGAGCCCTGGGAGGCAGCCCCCTGCTCACAGCACCGCGCTTCTGCCGCGTTACCACGGGAGGCATTTATGTCCCGGCAAACTCTTCGTCTCTGCACCTTTCCGTGCTGTGCCAGGGCCTGGCGGGAGTCTCCGGGTACGGAAATGACAGCTGCCGGTTGGGCTGGTGAGGGAGCGAGGCCAGCTGTCTTCAGATGCTTGAACGGTGGCGCTGTCACAGAAAGGTCCGAATGCCCTGCTGTTAGCTCCAGAGGGCGAGGGGGGCCCCCCGACCCAGGGGGCATCAAAGGCGACTTGGGGCGTTTCACCCGGCATCAGGGATCCTCTGTGAGCTAGGAAGTCATGACAGGAAACGTCTGGGCAGAGGTGCCAGCCAGGGCTCAGTGCTGCTCACCGTGCAGCCCGCAGTCGATTCAGGGCATGAAACTGAGTTACACTGTTTTAATGGCCTGGAGTAGTCTAGAAGAATCTGTCACCTAGACTGCAGTAGGCGTGTGTCTTGTGAGACCGTCTGGCCCGTGGATGTGGTACTGAGTGTGGAGTGAAAGGTTTCTCACTCTAGCTGTAGCCCGGTGCCCACCCATCAGCCCCCGCTTGGCTCTCCTGTGGTCCAAGACGAGCAGACCCGCATTGCCTGCAACGCGGTCGAGATGCAGATTTGGGACTCATCCTAGACCTGCGGAAGCGGGGCTCCAGGGGTGGAGCTGGGTGCGCCCTGCAGGTGGTTCTGCCCACCCCAGGCCTTGGGGACCCGGAGCTCCTGGTAGGGGGGTGGGACTGTCCCACTGGCTACAGCAGATAGTTTTAATTGGCCCACAGCCAGGCTCATGGTTTACAGATGGTCTGTGGCTGCTTTTGTTGTGGTGGTGGCGGATTTGGCTTTTTAGAGCCACACCAGCAGCATATGGAGGTTCCTAGGCCAGTGGTTGAATCAGAGCTACAGCTGCCAGCCTACATCACAGCCCACAGCAATGCCAGATCCTTAACCCACTGCGTGAGGCCAGGGATCGAACCTGTATCTTCATGGATGCTGGTCAGATTCATTTCCAGTGCACCACGACAGGAACTCGTTGTCTGTGACTACTTTTGTGCTGTGACGGCAAGGTTGACCAGTTAGTTGTCTGCAAAACCTCAGTGCCTGTGGTCCAGCCCTTTGCAAAGAAAGGTTGCTGCCCCCCCCCCCCACCCCCAGGCCAGCCTGAATGACCTCTGTGGTCCTGTCCAGCTCTCACTTTCTCTGGTTGAATGTCTGCAAGTGACTTTTCCACATATGGCAGTGGCTTCTCATTATATATAAAAACTCAGAGCTGGGGTTCCCGCTGTGGTGCAGGGGGTCAAGGGTCCAGTGTTGAGTAAGAGTCATGGATTCGATCCCTGGCCTGGGAACTTCCTTATGCCTCAGGTGTAGCCAGACAACAACAACAAAACCCAGTAAGTCGGGGACTCGGCCCAGCATCCATCTCGAACGTAGCCCTTATAGCCACCAGCCCGACTTCACTGCACTCCCGCCGGGCCGGCAGCTCCCCAGCCTTTCCTGCCTCTGCGTGCCCTTGGTGGCTCCCTCATCCCCGCCATCCTTGGTCCTGTGCTAGGTGGAGCTGCACGCTGCTGACCTTTGAGGCCCGTCCCCGGGACTGGCCCACTGCGCTCTGTGAGCCGTGCCTGGTACCTGAACCGAGAAACCCTGCAGGCAGTAGCACTTGTCGGAAGACCACCTGGCTCTTCTCTCTTCTCAACAGGTTCCAAGTTAAACCGCCTGAACGCGGTAGTTGGTGAATATGCCAGAGCCTGTGTACAAGTAGCCCAAGACTGTGGGACTGATGCCCTTGACCTGTGGACCCTGATGCAGAAGGACAATCAGGTACGGTGGCTTGCTCGGTCCAGCTGAGATGAGCGGGGTCACAGAGGTGCCCCAGCTGTGCGCCTTGTGCCTGGAGCACCTCGGTGGTAAGAGTTGTCCCTTTCACCAGTTGAACAGAAAAATCAGGTGGAGGGGAGGAGCCAGGGGCTCCAGGACGGCCTGGTTCCTCACCCACATGCAGCAGCTGGCATCAGACTCGGAGCCCCTGACAGGAGCTGCAGGTAGTGACATGAATGGGAGAAAATGGCTCATAATTGAGAACATCCAGGCCGAGTTCATAAGGTGGACTGGGGGCAAGTTAAAAGTTGTCACAAGCCGAACGATGAATTTGAGGTAGGGTGAAGTTCTACCTTAGCTAAAATTCGAGTTTTGAGATACACAGTTGTGTTTTCAAGTCAGAAAGCCCATTTACACGCGTAAGAGGTAAAAAGCCGTCTCCACGCAGAACGGCACAGCCACCCAGGAAGCGAGCAGGACGGGAAGCCCAGGTACGTGAAACAGACTCCCGTGGGACCCAGCGGGCCTGCCAGAGAAATGCCCACGGTGTCCTGCCTTCCTCCGGAGGGGGGCCCAGGTCAGGAGCAGCCTCGGCCACTGCAGGGCTGAGGGCGACCGCAGCCAGGGCCCTGGCTGTGTCTGGGTTAAGCTTCCCCCCGAGACGGTTTGGGAAACGGTGCCGCCAGAGAAGAGGCGACCGTGAGCTGGAAGTCCTCCTGGACTGGACGTGGTGCGGGGCTCGAACCGGGAGGGTCTTAGAGACCCTCTCATCTCACCCGGCAGAGAGGAGCAAACCAATGCCCAGGAGACACGAATCCCCGCCTGTACGAGTTTCTGGCGGGACTGGGCGCAGCCCGGGGGAGGGAGAGGCCTTCCCCAGGGGAGAAGGGCCTGGGCGGTCAGGGGGCCTGAGGTCAGGGCGCGGGGCTCCTGGTCGGACGGTTCCACTTCTTGTCATCCAGTAATGTGGCCATCAATTCAAAACCTAGATGAAGTCAAACACAGTTTGACCCACGGGGCCCTGAGCTCTTTTCACTGCGCTGATTCCCTTCCTGGACCATATTCACTCATTAAGGCTCGTCTTCCCTCGAGGGCCTGGAAGGCTGCGTCAGCTCAGGCGCTTGCAGCAGCGTGAGGTTCCGTGTGGCTCCATCTGTCACACGCAGGTCACCCGCGCCTAGGCCGTGGGAGCAGCTGACCCGATGCTGCCGCACCGGAAGCCTGATGGTCGGGGCGGCCTGGCAGGGAGCCTGGCACCCACGCTTAACGGCATTCTCTTCCCCCACAGGACTTCTCTTCCTATTTGTCAGATGGACTGCATCTGTCACCAAAAGGAAACGAGTTTGTGTTCTCCCATCTTTGGCCTCTGATAGAGAAGAAAGTCTCTTCCCTGCCTCTGCGGTTCCCTTACTGGCGAGACGTAGCAGAAGCCACGCCCGAGCGAAGTCTCCTGGGGGGAGGAGACCAGTAGGCCCAGACCACCAGTTCCCACGGTGGCTCCACAGAACAGCCGTCACCGGTGCAGAGAGACCCTGGGATAAGCCGTCAGAGCGCACGGTCTTCCTCAGGTTTACACTTTGCTCCTGACTCGGGAGCAAACGTCATTAGCACCTGCCACCAAGACTAATAAAAGCATTCGCACTTTTCAGGAAAGCGTTGTAGCTGGGGCGCTGTGTTTTGATAATCGATGTGTATTGATGGATGCAGGTGTTATCAGTGCCACAGCTACAGCACACACCCTGAGCAGCTTGTTACTTCTATAAATGGAAAACCAGTAGACCATTTCTTTAAAAAGTCGCAATTTTATATTAAAAAAGTCGTTTTTCTTACATTCAGCTCAGAACCATTTCACTCATTCACCCACACACCCCACTCACCTTACGTCATATTCCAAAAGTATAACTAAGTATGAGAATATTAGGCCCAGTTAAAAGCCAGCAAATACCACAAGGTGTAAGTTCAAGTATTAGTGTAACAGGTATCTGCGTAACAATCGTCCTTAGGGGATAAAAAAAAAAGGTGATTTGTCACAGGTTTGGTGGATTGGTTGACTGCCCTCGAAGCTTACAAGTTACCTGTTAAGGGGTGCTGGCTGGTGAGCACACTGCAGTCCTTAGCAGGGGAAAAAGCTTTTGAAACCAGAACTCAGCCGGATGGTTTTTATCCCTCGCGCAGGGCGCGCAGACGGTGCTGAAGCACGCGAGCCAGAAGGTCTAGGGTCTAGGGACCAATGGTCTGAGGACAGAGCCCCGGCCAGCGCCTCGCACCCTGTTCGCCTGGCAAGCGCGCCCAACCGCACGCACCGTCTGGGCCACTAGTGTTTGCGAAGAGGCGACCGTCCTCCTGTTCTGAAGGGTTGAGGTTTTGTGGATGGCGGGTTTTTTAGGAGCGTGGCAGCCGTAGAGAGACAGGAAGATACTTACAAAACCCAGAAAAACTGCCCAGCTAGGTATGGCCCTAAACAGTTAATCAGCAGGATTCTGTCAATTCATGTGGCTATAATTTATAATCTTTACTATAAAGCTAGATTGTTTTAATTCTAGAAATTAGAAATTCTGAACATTTAGAAACAGGAAGAAACATTAACCCAGTTTATTCCTAAATTCAGATGTGTGGTCTCCCTTCTGCTCTAAGTTCTAGGCAATACCTCGAACCTGAACCCACCTTTGGCGGGAACGTAGAACCGGGTTCTGCATCAGAAAGCAGATTTGGTTACATTACGCCCTCGGACTTTATTTTACCTGAAGGCAAGAAATCCATCTATTCTGTGTTCCAGTTATCCTCGCAGGAAACTGATGAAATGCCTCTTTGTGTTCACTGGATCGTTACAGTGTCTTAAAAACATGATCACCTCCACAATCAGTGCTGTTCTCAATATAAAGGTAATTTACAAAAACGTAAATAGTCATAACATAATCCAGCTGTGGTTTCTGCTTCTGCACCACAGGTTGAAGGATATTTTAAAGATCAAAAGACTAAAACCTGAAGGCCTCAAAGTAAGCTAGATTCGCCTTACCTCTTCAAAGGAAAAGGGCTACCCACACAGTCTCACGGAGGTGGAGGAAGTCCAAACTCATGACCAGCATCTGCTGGGAAGTCACTTCCTTTTTTCTCCCAAATCTTCACAAGATCTCCGCAGTGATCTGAGGTCAAATCTATAAAAATATCCTGCACGCCAAGTCCGAGAGCTCCGGACGCAGCCCTGAACTAGCACTCCGTTTCCTTGCTGTCAACGCGACTCTGGCGCTGCAGCTTAAAGGACGAGGCCTTTTCACTTCTCGTGACCGGATGGTCCGTGAGATCCTCAAATGACTTGGCGGCGGCACTGCTGTTGGGGAAAGGGTCCTTCTCGAAGCCGTCCTCGTCCACGTGCGAGTCCGTGCTGGGGTCCTCCTGGATGGTGTCCATCCGCTGGTGGTCCAGTTTTGGAGCCACGGGCACCGAAGGCGCAGAGGGCAGCACGGGGCCGGGCTGTAGGGGCTGCAGGCGGCCTGGGGTCTGGGGCGCAGGAAAGGGCTTGATGATGCGAACGGATGCTGAATCCATGCTGCTTAGCATCTCCACGTTCTGGAAAGACAGGGCAGATTCTGATGAACCCTAGCTCCGACCTCGGCCCCCAGACAGACCCACACGGCGCCCTGGCCCCTGCGCTAGGGAGGCACCGGGCGAGGCGCCTCAACCCAGAAGTGACTCCAACAGCTTTCTGGGGTTTTTTTGCTTTTTAGGGCCACACCCACGGCAGCACATGGACGCTCCCAGGCTAGGGGTTGAATCCACAGCCACGGCACGCAGATTCAAGCTGCATCTGCAACCTACACCACAGCTCACGGCAATGCCAGATCCTTAACCCACTGAGCGAGGCCCAGGGAGCAAACCCGCATCCTCAGGGATACTACTTGGATTCGTTTCTGCGGCGCCACAATGGAAACTCCTCCAGCAGCTTTCAGGGCCTGACAACTCTCCGAGGAACCGGGAGAAACTCGTAAGAAACAAGCTATCAAGTTAAGACCCCAAGACAGGAAAAGCCCTGAAACGCTGAAGTCCGCGCTGAGCACGCTCGGCGCTGGGGGCGGGCAGAGCAGCTCCTCTGCTGCTCCGTCCAGCGACGGACACGAGTTCCTTGTCAGCGTCGTGAGAGTCATTTAAGCTCCAGCCTAGACCCTTCCTGCTGCAGCGCGGTGGGAAGGCTGGGAAGGGCGGCTGAGGGCAGGTCTCAGAAGGCAACTGAGAGGGACCGTTTCTGCGTGGGGTCTACTCACGCTGGGGTGCAGCAGAGACAGGGATTCGTACTGCTTATCCAGCTTCTTATCCTACAAGAGAAAGCGGGACAGTTAATGCTCCTCCTGGTGGGACGTGAAGAGCGGACCTAGAGCTCGAGTCGCAGAAAGCGGGAGCCGGTCCAGATGAGAACGCACTTCACCTCGAGCTTAAGGGTTCTGCCAGAAGCATCTCCTGTGCCCTTGAAGGAGCTCAGGTTTTAGGCCTAAAGTAAGAACAGGCCAGGCTGTAAGCGCTGCTTCTCTGAGAGAGGACCCGGGGCCAGGCACCGCCCGCCCTGCATGCCCATGAAGGCAGCCGTGGGGCCCTGCTGGGCTCCGGCCTCAAACCGCCAGGCGGGCCGCAGCCTCCTCTCCCCGACCTTTGCCGGAACTTCTACGGCCCAGTTTCTTGGCGGTCCCGACATCACACTCGTAGGGAGGGCTGAACACACAGTCTGTGCCTGGGGCTGACACCTAACAGGCGGCACCAAGCCTGGGGATGGGCCTGGCTTCCAGCCTGGCTGCTCTGAGCCAGGCCCCGGCCCTGCCTCCCGTCGGCAACTCTGCTCAGACATCAAGGGCCCGCCTCGCGGTCCTCGACCACAACCTGCACTAAAGACAAAGGCGGCCTGACTCTCAGGTAAGAGCAACCGTAATGGATGCCACGTCACCCGTCTACGCTTCAGCCGTGACCCCTTAGCGGAGAGGCTCCCCCTGCGCCACCAGGCCCACCGCCCCGAGGGAGAGCGGTCGGCCGAGGGCAGCAGCGAGGGGGCAGGTACAGAGGCTGGGCGAGCTCTCCCTCGGGGCGCGAAGCCCGGAGTTCCAGGAACAGGCCTGGAAGCCAGGGTCTCATGTCCTCGTCTCGACACAGCAGCGAAAGCCTCGCTTTCCCACAGAAACACGGGGAATGGATTTATAAGACAATTTCTGGAAAAAGGCCCCCAATGTTTAACTGTTGTTTGTCAAAGCTCATTCCTTGCTCATTGTCGTTTCTTGCTCATTCTGAACGAGAAAAAGGACGGCTGCTCGGCCCGTCGGTCACCCGGAAGGAGCGGAGCCCCGGCGAGGCCGTCTGCCCGGGACGAGGGCAGCCCGAGCGCGCGGGCGGGGAGGCTGCGCTCGCCGGGGTCCCCGACAAGCCCCGCGAGAGCGTCTGCGCAGCGGCGCAAACTGCCTCAGCAGTGACACAGGAGGACACGACGTCCACACCCCGCAAGCGCGACTCCTTTCAGGACGCCAGTTGGCCTTTCCACGAAATACGCCTTCCCGGAGAGAACGCGCACAAGGCCCATTGATACGGCAGGTCAGGTCTTCCTAAGAACCGATTTCATCTTTCCCGAAGGTTCTACGGCTGGCGCTGCTGCCAAGTTTAATGAAGTGTTGCATTAGGAGAAACCCTGGCGGGTCACAGACGGACAAGAGGGCAGCTTACCACGCAGTGGACGAGGATGCTGACGGGGATCCAGAGCATCAGGGAGAACACCAGGACGGAGCCCACGATGTTGTCTGCCAGGAACTTCCCTGAGAAGGACGCAGCCGTGAGCGCCTGACCCGGGGCTTCCAGGCGGCACGGCAGATGCTCCTCCACAGGACCCCGCCACGCGGCAGACCTGGCCGCCACCCCTGCGCGGCAGGGCGCTGTCCCCGGACAGGCCCCGTGTGCTGGGGCCAAGGACAGACCGCGGTGCAGGGGGCGGCGCTCAAGGAGACAGGGCCACTGCTATCTGGGCAGCACTGCTCTTGTGGCCAAACTCGAAATTGTGAACCCCAGAGGACACAGTACGTCCTGGCTTCTGCAAAATCGGAGGCCCAGTTTTATTTTTATTAACTTCTCACCACGCCCGAGGCATGGAGAAGTTCCCTAGCCAGGGACGGAACCTGAGCCACAGCTGTAACCAGAGCTGCAGCAGCCACAACACAGGATCCTTAACCCACTGTGCCATGAAGGGACTCCCGAGGCCCACTTTTAAATAAATGACTCTTACATCAGGCGGGATTCAGATTTACATTCTACAGCACTGAAGCACACTCAGGCTGTCATGTGTTCATTTTTTACTAAAAAAGCCAATATTTTTACCTCCCTTGTCTGAAAATTTGCGCATCCACGATACACAGGGGGCAGACCTATAATGAGTCCATTTTTTAAGCCAACAGAGTTATTTCAAAACAAAAGCAGTGGGAGTTCCCACTGTGGCTCAGCCGTTACAAAACCGACTAGTATCCATGAGGATGCAGGTTCGATCCTTAGCCTCGCTTAGTGGGGTAAGGATCCAGCGTTGCCATGAGCTTCAGTGTAGGTCGCAGATGTGGCTCAGATCCAGCAAATGCATTGCTGCGGCTGTGCTGTAGGCTGGCAGCTGCAGCTCCAATCCAACCCCTAGCCTGAGAACCTCCATAGGCCGCAGGTGCGGCCCTAAACCCCCCCCACCGCCCCCCCAAAAGCAGTGACGCTTGCCATGTTCTACTGCAGGGTTAGAGCCTGTCAGTCTGGAACCACGTGTCTAATGTCGTGCGTGAAATCGGCTCCTTCTAAGCAGGCGCCTACCGAAAGTATTGATGCTCAGCTTGTCAATGAACTCCCAGAACCGCTCGATGACGTCCTGCACTCGCTTCTCACACTTGCCCTGCGGACAGAAGGCGCCATCAGCCTCGCGGCAGCGCGTCGCGAACAACCCCACTTTACCCGAATCATGAACAGGAGAAGGGCTCGTCTCCGACACAGGGTCATGGGTACTTAACAGCGGTCACAATTAGTCCATTTTTACACATGAATTTCAAGTTATTAGAAGACAACACTCAAGAAAACCAGTTTGTAGGAGTTCCCTGGTCACCTAGTGGTCAAGGACTCAGCATTGTCACTGCTGTGGCGCAGGTTTGATCCCTGGCCTGGGCACGGCCAAAGAGAAAAAAAAGAACCGCCCGGAGCAGTCTCCCAAGCCCTTTAATCGCTCTCCCGTGACCACGCAGGAAAAAAATCACGTTTCTAGGGGAGCAGGAGGGTCTGATATAGGCGGGTGAAGCCGCCGGTAGGTCTTCCTACCCACCCAGCACCTGTTCCAAAACATGTGATTCTGCCACATCAGTGAATTTTATAATTGGCCTAGAACAGCACATAAGTATGACTCACTGCCTGAAACGAACCAACTTGACCACAAAGTGCCCCCCAGGTCCTGCGAAGGCCCCTGAGAGCACGGGGTCCTCCCCTGCGTGGTC
The DNA here is from genome assembly GCF_054392235.1 of Sus scrofa. Classification (NCBI taxonomy): domain Eukaryota; kingdom Metazoa; phylum Chordata; class Mammalia; order Artiodactyla; family Suidae; genus Sus; species Sus scrofa. The sequence continues at coordinate 139,080,982 of NC_139385.1, read as the reverse complement.
ACACCCACACACACTTAACTAGACTCACACGACAACAAGCAGCCGTCTGACACGGCAGCATCTGTGTTCTTATTTCCTTCCATTTGCAAAATCAAGTATTTATAACATAAAAACGCGCCATCTGGCTGCTGCGGAAGCAGCTGTACATAAACAGATACTCACATTCATGTCACAAAATCCTACTGTACAGGGCTTCCCCTTCCTCAAAAACAAGTTCTTCTGTTCGGCGTCCACGTAGGGCAGGCAACGGCCCGAGGGGGCCCGGCAGCACACCTTGCACGAGTGGTCGGTTTCTGAAACAGAGCGCGGAGCTCAGACACACGCGCCCCCGCCCGCTCCCACGGGGAAGGACTCGCATTCGGTGTTTATTCCCAGAGCTCAGGTGGCCCAGATGTTTCCCCAGCCCCGCCCCAGGAGTAACTTTTTTGCCATTTCTTGAGCCACTCCCAAGGCGTATGGAGGTTCCCAGGCTAGGGGTCGCATCGGAGCTGTAGCCGCCAGCCTATGCCACAGCCACAGCAACTCGGGATCTGAGCCACATCTGTGACCTACACACATCTGTGACCAACACCGGATCCTTAACCCACTGAGCAAGGCCCAGGATCGAACCCGCAACCTCATGGTTCCTAGTCAGATTCGTTAACCACCGAGCCACGACAGGAACTCCATAGTAACTTCTGAGCTCAGACTCCTTAGCGTCTGTGACCTACACCACAGCTCATGGCAACGCTCGATCCTTATCCCACTGAGCAACGTCAGGGATCAAACCCGCATCTTCACGGATGCCAGTCCGGTTCCCACCATTGAGGCACAGTGGGAACTCCAAAGTCCATACTTACTCTCTTAAGCAACATCGAAATCCACCGGAACACAAAAACAAGCAAAACTTCTTTATTTATTCGTTTACTTATTTTGACCAAGTCCACAGCACGTGGAAGTGCTCGGGTCAGGGATCAAACCCGCGCTGCAACAGCAACCCAAGCCACAGCAGTGACAATGCCGGATCTTTAACCCACTGAGCCATCAGGGAACAAACCACTTTGAAAGGAAAATATACACCTTTCTACCATTCGTTCATGTATCAAGCATTTCCCGGGCATTTACTATGCACCCTTCCAGGTACCCCAAGCTCCTGCCACTCACTCAACAAGTTATTTGACACTTACTGTGTGTTACTCAGAAGAGCCACTTACTCCACTGTATGGATTCTAAGTTCCCAACCCAAGGGTTTGGACTTCTGGGATTTTTGTTTGGAAAGCAAGGGAACTCCCTCTGAGGTAGGAGGGAGCTCAGAGCCCAGCCAGTCTCTCAGGCCCCTCCTCAGACCCAGGGGCTCCGAACAGAGTGCGGAAAGCTGAGGACAAGTGTCAGGGAAGCCAGCATGATGTCCCCAACCATCGCTAAGAGAGGGCCTTGCCCCGGGCATCCAGCAGGGAGCGGAGGACAGCAGGCCCAGTGAACATCTTTGGGTGAGATCCGAGGGGAGCACGATTCACGGCCAGTAGGATGCAGACAGCATGCAGGACACGAGGGGACGAGGGTGGGGGGACCTCCCCCCAATGCTCTTCTACCCCACCCCCACGCCGCCTCCTGGCCTGAAAACCCACCCGGGAGGGAGACCGAGAGGGCAGCGTTCATGACAACCGTGAGGGGCCAGGATGGGAACCCAGGGGTCCGCCTCCACCCCCCCCCCCACCGCCGTCCTCGGCCCTTGGCCCAGCCGGGCGGACACAGGCTGGAGCCGTGCTCACCGTTACACGCGCAGGACTCCAGCCGCTGCTCCCGCTCGCAGAAGGGCACGCACTTGCCGTCCTTGCACCTGCCCAGGTCCAGGCACACCGTGTCGTCCTCGGCGTTTCCCGGAGGGGGGCACTCACTGCTGTTACCTGCGGGCGCGGAGAGCACACGGGCACGCGTCACCCGCCACCAGCTTCAAGGGACGGTGGCACCGATGCTCACAACAGAGGGCACCTTGCCTGGAGAAGAGCAAGACTTGTCCCGCAGGGTGAAGGTGGCCGAAGCCTGGCCACCAGCCCTGGCTCCCGCCCGGGTGTCTGCTCGGGCCCCAGGCCTCGCCCCCGGCATCCTGCCCTCGCTTTTCACTGTGGAAGGCGGCATACAGGAAAAGGACTGTCCAGAATAAACCAGAGGCCTGTGCGCCATCACGCCACTAAAATGCAGGCTCCCTAGGGAGGCTCCACCGCAACACGTCTCCCAACCCAGGCGCCCACCCCCGCGGCCCCCTCCACCTCTTCCATCTCTTCCTCACCTCAGAACCTTCATGTTCTTGTTTCCACGCCTTTTTCTTTTTGTCTTTTTAGGGCCGCACCCACAGCATATGGAGGTTCTCAGGCTGGGGTCAAATCTGCACTACAGCTGCCGGCCTACACCACAGCCACAGCAATGTCAAATCCGAGCCGCATCTGTGACCTACCACAGCTCACGGCAACGCTGGGTCCTTAACCTACTGAGTGAGGCCAGGGATCGAACCTGCATCCTCATGGATACTAGTCAGATTCGTTTCTGCTGTGCCAGGACAGAAACCCATTATGGGTGCTGGGCATTCACAGTGTTCAAAGCAAGCTCTGGAAAAAGCACAGCGAGTTCAGTAAAGGTTTACAGGCTGTACTGTTATCCTCTTTCCTGCTGCCCTCAGCAGATACGAAAAAAAAAAAAAGAGTATGTATGAACATTTGTTCTTAAAAGACCAGCATCAGAGTATGAGACACACAGGAAAATAGTTAAAACACAGCATCACCTAAGGTGCTCAAAGCTGACCGTGCTCAGGAGCCCCCTCGGATGCTGCAACAGAGCGCTGGGCCCTGTCCCCAGACCTGCCGGAGCAGGAGCCCTGAGCAGGGGACCCAGTGTTTCCACCTCTAACAAGATCCTAGGTGATGCTGCTGCTACTTTGTATAAAGTATCAAGGGAATAAAAGGTTGTTTGATAAGGAGTATCTTTTTTCAGACTGTTTTACTAATTTTAAAAGAAAACATCTGTCTATTATTACAATAAAGACAAACACTGAGCACAGCTAGAAAATATTTTCTAAAGCTTGACTGAGATATTTAGGCTCCCTAATAGTTAGCAAATTAACATGATACTGACAGCTCTCAGAATGTAAGAATCATAAGTAACATAAAATGCCCATTTAAAAGCTGAAGGAAGGAGTTCCGTCATGGCACAGTGGAAACAACTCCAACTAGGAACCATGAGGTTGTGGGTTCGATCCCTGGTCTCACTCAGTGGGTTAAGGATTTGGTGTGGCCACGAGCTGTGGTATAAGTTGCAGACGAGGCTTGGATCTGGTGTTGCTGTGGCTGTGGTGCAGGCCGGCACCACACCACACCACACCAGCTATGGTGTAGCTCCAATTCGACCCCCAGCCTGGGAACTTCCATATGCCGTGGGTGCAGCCCTAAAAAGCCAAAAAATAATAAACAAATAAATGTTGAAGAAAGAATCAAAATGAAATAAAACCTCACATCCACTAGGATGGCTACAACCAAAAGGACAATAACAAGTGCTGATAAGGATGTGGAGAAACTAGACCCCTCACACACGATGGGAGGAATGTAAAATGGTACAGCCACTTTGGAAAGCCGCCTGGCCGTTCCTCAAGGGATTAAAGACTCACACTATGACCTGGCAGTCCTACAACTAGATACATACAAGGAAGCAAAAATATACGTCCACACAAAAACATGCACACAAATCTTCACAGTGGCATTATTCACAGCAGCCAAAAAGTGGCAACAATCCAAAATCCATCAATTAACGAATGAATACAAAATGCAGTATTTCCGTACAATGGAATGTATTCAGCAATCAAAATAAATGGACTGATTCATGCTACACCATGGATAAGCCCTGAAAACAGTATTCTGAGTGAAAGAAGCCCACACACTGATGATTCTATTTGTATGAAATGTCCCCATGAGGCAAATCCAGAGAGATGGAAAGTGGGTTAGTGGCTGCCTGGAACTAGGGGTTGAGGAGATTCAAAACGCTAGCTAGCTAAAGGGCGCAGGCTCTCTTTGAGGTGATGATAACTGGTAGGTGAATGCACAAGTGAGTTCTGAACCCCTGATCTGTACACTTTAAATGAGCAGATGGTATAATGTATTAATTACATCTCAATAAAGCTGTTTCAAAAAATCGAACCAAGACTAAAGGATACCGAAATGAGAAAAACATAAATGGGAGAGATACACCACACAAACAGGAACAATGACAACGACGGCAACAAAAAACTGGGGTAGCAAACTGAGTATTAAAGCAATTTAAAAGAAATCGCGAGGATCAAAAAGGAACATTATAAAAAAAAGGACCATTACAAACCGGTGAAGGAACAGCACATCAAGAAGAGGCAGAGCAAATGCCCATGTGTGTACCTAATAATATCACTTGGAAATGTTTTCCCCTTTTTTGGCCACCCCAAGGCATATGGAGTTCGCAGGCCAGGGGTCAGATCCCAGCCACAGCTGTGACCTACACTGCCGCTGTGGCACCGAGGGATCATTCAACCCGTGCTGGGCCAGGGAGCAACCCTGCTGCAGAGACGGTGCTGACCCCATTACGCCTCAGCAAGAACGCCTCGCTCAGACGTTTTTTAAAAGAACAACTGAAGGAACTACAGAGAATATCAATAATCAACACTGACAGAAAAGATTAGCTCCAGATAAAGTCCTAAATATAAAAGGTAAAATTATACGTTAATAGAAGCAGCTGTAGAAAATGTCTCTAACCACCTACAACTCAAAAAATAAACACACATACGCACAACAAAATGACAGATTTGATCCAAGTGGAAGGTTTCTGTCTCAAAAAGGACAACAGACAGGAGGAAGGAACACGCACTGTTTAAACCAAATGGATTATCACACAAGAACGTTTCTGAATCAATAAGAGCAAAAATGAAACCCAATTTTAAAAAACAGACCAAATAAATGAACTAGCTATTCACAAACAGCTATCATATATGAGGAGATGTTCCCCCAAAAATGTAAATGAGAGTAAGAAATCACTTTACATTCATCAGACTGGCAAAAAAATAAGAGCCAGATAACACAGTGCGTTGGCAAGGACATCCAAATACAGAGACCTTGACCCACGGAGGGTGGCGCTGACAAACTGTTGTAGAGACCCCTGGAGCGCCTCCCTCCGGGACTAAGCAGGTCCACTCCTCCGCACGCGCCTCCCAAAAGAGCTGCAGGAGCACGTCGGCTGTAGTCCTAGGGACGTGCGGGAGGAAGGCGAGCCAAGCGGCTACACGGTTAACCACACGGAGGGCCGTCATGAAAAAATCTACGCACGGAGTTCCCGGCGTGGCCCAGTGGTTAACCAATCCAACTAGGAACCATGAGGTTGCTGGTTCGATCTCTGGCCTTGCTCAGTGGGTTGAGGATCCGGCGTTGCCGTGAGCTGTGGTGTAGGTCACAGACACGGCTCGGATCCCGCGTTGCTGTGGCTCTGGCGGAGGCCGGCGGCTACAGCTCCGATTAGACCCCTAACCCGGGAACTTCCATATGCTGTGAGTGTGGCCCTGGAACAGACCAAAAAAACAAAAACAAAAAAAATCTACGAACAACAAATGCTGGAGAGGGTGTGGAGAAAAGTGAACCCTCCTACACTACTGGTGGGAATGTAAGCTGGTGCAGCCACTATGGAAAATCATTAGAAGTTCCTCAGAAAAACAGAATTGCTACGTGATCCAGCAATCCCACTCCTGGGCATATATCTGAACAAAACTTTCATTCAAAAAGATCCATGCACCCCTATGATCACTGCAACACTATTCACAACAGCCAAGATACAGAAACAACCTCAATGTCCATTGAGAGATGAACCTATCTATGAAAGAGACACAGACTCACATAGAGAACAGACTTGCAGTCGCTGGCGGGGGGCGGTGGGGGTGGGGTGGGAGTTTGGGGCGAGCAGACGCAAAGTAGTACTACATCCAGGATGGATAAACACCGAGGTCCTACTGTAGAGCACAGGGAACTATACTCAATATCTTGGGATAAACCATAATGGAAAAGAATATTTAAAAAATGTATGTATGTGTATAACTGAGTCACTCTGCGATACAGCAGAAATTAATGCAATATGTAAATCAACTACACTTTATTTTTTTTTAATGTGCAATAGGAAATACAGCTGTAAAAACATGGTACTAGAGTTCCCGCTGTGGCACAGTGGGTTAAGATTCCGACTGCAGCAGCTCTGGTCACACCGGAAGGGCAGGTTCCATCCCTGTCCTGGCGTGGTGGGTTAAAGGACCTGGTGTTACCGAAGCTTTAACAGTCACAGCTGAGGCTCAGATTCAATCCCCGGCCCAGGAATTTACATATGCCGTGGGTGCAGCCATAAATATTAAAAGACAAAACAAAAAAAGAAACATAGGGTATTGCGTTAAAACAGATCTAAGGTAGAATATCAATTTGGCACATTTAAAACACATGTATACACAAAATAACATTTTTCCAAGGAGACACACTTATCTAGGCAAATATTAATAAATACATTAAAACATACGCCTGTGAGCGCAAGGAGAACACAAGTGAATACAAAGAATAAATAACTGAGGGAAATAATCAGGGGCCTTGCACAGACAAGTGTGCCTCAAACTAAGCGTACAAATCGACTCCGCACAAGAGGTAAAAAGGCAGCATCCATCTGAACGAGACACCATCTAGCTTTCAAACAGGCATATACACATTTGAGCAAATTATCCCAAGAGAACCAACAGGAGGACATACCTGTGCAGTAAGACACGCCTTTACAAGTGGCATTAATAGCCTCCTGGCACTTCTTCTGGGCCGTCTCGAACTGACAGTTTTTACAGCAAGGACTGTTCCTATCACTGCGGAGAAAGAGCACAGAGGGACAGCCCGAGTCAAAGGACAGCCCACAGCACAGACCATGGTCACGTCGCAGAGCCCTGAGCGGGCAGGGAGGGTGTCCTGGCTGAGCCACCCTCTCCTGCACAGATTCCCGGGTGCTGGTGCCACGAGCACACAGTCCGCCTGCCCTTCCTGCTGGACGCAGGCAGCACAATGGTCCAAAGTGACTCGTCTTTAAAACATCTTCATGTCCTCGGTTTTCGTTCACTTAAAATAGTAATGAAGAGGAGTTCCCGTTGTGGCTGGGCAGTAATGAATCTGACTAGCATCCATAAGAATGCGGGTTCAGTCCCTGGCCTCGCTCAGTGGGTTAAGGATCCCGTGTTGCCATGAGCTGTGGGGTAGGTCGCAGATGCAGCTCGGGTCTGGCGTTGCGGAGGCTGTGCTGCAGGCCGGCAGCTGAGGCTCTGATTCGAACCCTAGCCTGGGAACTTCCATATGCTGCATGTTCGGCCCTAAACAAACAAACAAACAAACAACCCGTAATTACCACCACCAACAACTACACAGGCCCACAAGGCAATCGGTGGTCAGGAAGCTAGGTGGCCAGGGCCCTAGTCCCCATCAGGATCTACGACGGTGAAACGCACGGCCGACGGTGAAGCCGGCACTCCCCGTAAATCACTTTTCCCCTCCACCTCCAAGCCGGGCCCTCGGCATTAAACACGGAAACATGGGTGCCCTCTAACTGGCGACCTGCTTCCTCCACACTCAGTTTACGTGACTACACAGTCTTCTCCAGCACTACTCTATGGTGTCGATACCCAAAAATCAAAATCAATTTACAGCTCGGGACTGTCATTTTGACTGTTTCCCGTGTTTTGTTATTATCAAGGAACGCGGCCATGAAGACCCTTGTTCTTCTATCGTCGTGCATCCCTGCTTCCTTAGAAAAGGTCCTTCTGTACCATAGCATCGCTGCAGCAAACACGCAAGACTGAAGACTTTGTTTTGCGAAGTCAGACTGCTTTCCAGAAGACACTTTTCTTGCTCTAAGGGGCGAAAGGGGCCGACACCCACTTGCGCACCATGCCGTCTACTTAATCCCAAAGGCCTGCGCTGTCACCCCTGCTCCGCAGCCCCAGCCCCTCCCGGCCGCCTTCCTCACCTGCACTGGACGCCCGGCCTCAGGGTGCAGTCGCTGTTGCAGCAGGTGTCGTTGTTCAGGTACATGATGCCGGGGTCGCACTCCTCCCCCTCATCCACCCTGGAGTTGCCACACACTTTGTTGCTGCGCTCTTGAAAACACTCCTGGGCCTTACTTTCAATGGTCTTATAGATGGACTGTTTACTGCAGTTTGAAAACATCTTAGGAGGAAAAAAGGCCACACAGGACCCCGAATCACATAAAAATCCATTCTCAGGTAGTGTGTGTGCTGCTTCTCCAGGGACAAACTTGAACGTTAAAGCCACAACCAGAACCACCTTGAAGGTATGTCAGGTTCACTGTCCCCTCTAAGTGCCATGTGTAGGGAACTGACTTATCTGCTCTGTAGGATGCTAAAAGGTCATGTGAATTTGGTTAAGGGCCAAAAAGTTTTCACAGGAAATTCAGCCACACAAATGCTGAGACCAACACCCCGGCCAGTCCAGCACAAGGAGGAAGTTGTGGGCTCTGCCAGACCCTAGGCCACCCCTGGCTCAGGCATGGCCCTGCCGCGGGGACAGTGAGACTTGGGCCCAGACCGCCGTCTTCCTAGAATGATTCAGGCCTGCAGAACTGCGTCTGCTGCTCTGGCTCACCTCTCCCTGAAATTTGTACCAACGATCCATATTGAAAGCGTTTAAAAACTGAGCTTTGTAAGAGGCGCAGTAGACATAGTCTATTAAAAGATTAAATTCCAAACTGCTACCTAAATGTTCTCCTGGGCCTCCAAGACTTCAAGTCTCTTCGAGTTTTCTAGAGTTGACCAGCATCTCAAAGGAAGCCTGAACCCGGAGTTCCCGTCATGGCTCAGCAGAAACAAATCTGACTAGCATCCATGAGGACGCAGGTTCGATCCCTGGCCTTGCTCAGTGGGTTAAGGATCCAGCGTTGCTGGGAGCTGTGGTGTAGGTCGCAGACACGGCTGGGATCCCAAGTTGCTGTGGCTCTGGTGTAGGCCGGCAGCTACAGCTGACCCCTAACCTGGGAAACTCCACGTGCCGTAGGTGTGGCCCTAAAATAAAACAAAACACAAAAAAAGGAAACCTGAACCCTAGCTGGCCCACTTGGTGTACAGAACCATGGAAATGACCTTCCGATTTGGGCATTTTACCTGGAGCTCTAAAACAGAGTCTATTTCCCAAACCATCCAAAATTATCCAAAAAAAAAGCAGAACAAGACTTGGGGAAAACTCAGTGTGGTTATTTCTAGCAGTAGGTGCAAACAGCTAAAACATCTTCACTTCTGCCGGAGATGAGCAGCACGAAACCCCTGAGGAGTGCAGAGCACAGGACCCTTATAATATAAACTATACACTGCTCTCTGGCCCAGTTCCCAGCACAGAGCTCCCAACACCCCTGTCATCTCCCAGGGAACAGAAGCGCCTTTTATGCTAATGAGCCAACTCTGAGCGGACTCCAAGCTCAGGCTGGTCACCGGAAAGACTAAGCCAGGATTCCAATCCCACCGCCCAATCTCCTGTGAAGGGACAAGGGCTAAAAACGGAGTTAATGACCCATCATGCCCATGTGAGGAAGCCTCCATAAAGATCCCCAAAGTACAGAGTTCAGAGAGCTTGGGGGTTGGCGGATGCACGGGGGCGCTGGGAGAGGGGTGCACTCAGCTCCTTCCCACACACGTCACCGGAGGCACCTCTTCCACGTGATGGTCATCTGCATCCTGACCACATCCCTTTGTCATAAGCTGGCGAAACATTAAGTTTTCCTTGAGTTCCATAAGCCGCTCTAGCAAATTCATTGAACCCAAGGAGGGGGTCCGTGAAACCTCCAATCTACAGCCAGTTGTTCAGGTGAGGACCTGGGCTTGGGGCTGGTATCTGAGGGCCGGGCAGGGGTTGTGGGTAGGCGGGGGCGGCAGGGCAATCTGATGGGACCAAGGCTTTAACCTTGGCCATCTGGAGTTCCCTTCATTGCTCAGCGGTTAATGAACCGGACTAGGATCCATGAGGATGAGGTTCAATGCCTGGCCTTGCTCACTGGGTTAAGGATCTGGCATTGCAGTGAGCTGTCACAGACTTGGCTCAGATCCTGTGTGGCTGTGGCTGTGGTACAGGTTGGCAGCTGCAGCTCCGATGTGACCCCTAGCCTGGGAACCTCCATATGCCTTGGGTGTGGCCCTAAAAAAAAAAAAAGCAAAAGGAATAAAAATTTTTAAAAAACCTTGGCTATCTGATGCTACCTCTGGGACTACAGTGTCAGAAATGAGTTACACCCAATAAACTGCCTGGTGTAAAGAAAAACCTCCATCCCATTTGGTGATCAGAAGTGTCAGGAGTGAACTGTGCCACGTGGACAGTAAAGCAGACACACAGAAGAAACACAGCAGGGACGGAAGAACTGGGTTTGCCTTATGTAGGAAGAAAAAAAACGTACTGTCTTTCCTTTACAACTGTCTAAAGATGACTGACTATTCCATCAAATACCAAAGGGATTACTTTCTGAAAGAGATTGAAGGCCCCATCAAACTAAACAGAAACACTAAACTGGGTTTGTTAAAAGGCTCTTCCAATTTATTTTTATAGTAAAGATGTTTAAGGGACCTGGTTATTTCCATCCAGGCCTCAGGCATCAGTACTTTGCTGGGTTTATTCACCAGCACTGTAGATTCATGAACTCAATTTTTACCAGCTCTTTATGGAAGACCAGGTCCTTATGAATTCAATTTACACTCAACCAATTAGACGTTCTCTCCACTAGTTTATCAGAGTCACGCTGTCCAGCAGCTGGATCCCTGGGACAGAGCTGAGGGAAAAGTGACGACCCTTAACTCTCACTTCTGTTGCCTCCAGACTCCCTGAAGGCCTCGGAGCCTTCCCCTTGCATCCTTACCACACACCCCTCTCCTGCCACCCATAAACCCCCCTAAGAGGTTACAATCCCTGACGCCACCTGCTCACAGAAAAGCCTGTGGCTTGACGAGTTTCAGAGGCTTGTCTGGTGGAAGGTGCCAGGCTCTGTTCTTCTGGAGCAAGGAACCATCCTATTTTGGTTTGGTAGCCCCTTTTTAGCCAGTCAAAAACATTTTTTATCACAGAATCCATTTAAACTGTAGATTAGAAGATGCTCGATATCTTTTCACAAGGGGATTGCTACCTGATAAACCAGACTAGCAAAAAAATAGTGTTTGGGACAAAAGACACAAATGGATAAACTGCTCTTCACTGACCAGCAGCTCCAGTTTATCTCCGTTCTCATTAGCTGCTGGAAGAACCCCCCGCGGACGTCTCACTTCGCAAGAACACCCGAGAGGAAGAGTTAGCAGTGCGCATGCTCACTTGCGAGTTCGCAAAGTAAAGCCCCCCCCCACCCGCGCGGTCCTGGTGCCTGGTGCCATCCTCGGGACCACGCAGCAGGGACGAGACCAGAGCCGCACTGTCCACCACGGCAGCCACCAGCCATGTGTGGGTGGGTCTTCTGATGCCTTTTCCCTCGCCACGTAGTCACCCTTCTCTTTCCAGAGCTGTCCAGGCCTCTCCCAGGCGGAGAGAGGGGCCTCGCGACGGCGCGCACGGCCTCGCCAGCCGCAGCGAGGACCGCCTCCCACCTCCCGGCCTCGTGACTCGCCTGCAGCACCACTTCCCTCTGCTCCCGCCCTGGGCTGTCGTCGCTGCTTGGGTTTTTTGCGGTTTTATTCAGGCATGCTTCGCCTACCACAAAAGTCACCCGTTTCAACTGTACAACTCGGCGCCTTCCAGCCCCTTGACCATGATCGGAACACCCGTTTCAGAGCAGCTGGCCGCCTCAGGAAGGTCCCGCGCGTCTTTTTACAGTTAATGCCCGGGCCCTCCTCTAGTCGGGGGCAACCCCTGCTGAATGTACAGAAAACAGAATTAAAGTTCAATTCCTCACTCCCTCCAGCCACATGTCAAGTGCTCACTGGCCCGTGTGCCTGTACTGGCCTCGTGGCTACTGTACGGGGCAGAACAGATGCAGAATATTTGCATCATCACACAATCTCCCAGGGGATAGCGCTCAACTGTAATATACGTGATTCGAAATGCAGAGACAACCTCTGAAAAAAGGAGGAAAACTGAATAGGGTGTGTGCGGCAGGGCCGAAGAACAGGCAAAATGGGCAGGGAAGAGTTCCGCCGGCACCGGCTGGCAGCCGAGGGAAAAGAACACAAATCAGGGACAGCAGGAGAGGTGGGGCCTCCCTGGCAATAGCCAAGAAAGAGAACACGGGACAGCGGAATTTCAGAAGGCAGGGCTGGGGCCAGGGAAGCACAAAAGAAAGCCCTCCTCCGGCCCTGGTCAGCGTCCGAGGAGGAGTCGGAGGAACCCTCGGCCGTCTGTCCTGCCTGACTGGATGCAGATTGCAGCCCCCCCCCCCCCCCCCCCCCCCGCTGTCCGCACGCCGCCCCAGGCTGCACAACCTCAAGGAAAAGGAAGAAGGACCAGCGCGACATCAGTGCATACTTTGCGTTCAGACTCTGAGTGTGAGTCACAGCCACGCTCGGGAAGTCTCTGAAGCTGTTTACCATGTCCCAAGGCCACAAGTGTACTGTCCCCTACCAGACACGCTCAGGAGAAGATCGTTCCTCCAGTTACTCAACAAATAACCACTCTCTGCCAGGTGCCCAGAACAGGCACAGAAGAGGAAAACAGAGCCGTCGACCAGAAAGGCAAGCGCCCTACCCACAGAAGGCTCAGAATCTGGCAAATTAAATATTTTCCTACAAAAGTTGATTAAAACATGCAAATCATGAAGCAATGTAGAGTTAATATAAACGACAACTTACAGATGAGATGACAGCAAATTTCTAACTGAAAGCCTGAGCCCACTGGACCCTGCAAACTAGGACTGCAGAGTAAGCCATTGCCCTGATGCATTTTCCATAGAGCCCAAACCACAGCCGATTAACCCTGACAACTAACAGCCCAAATGAGCAGATCGGGATGGACCACAGTTCACTCTAAAACATACAACCAAGTTTCGAGGGACTTTGTAACGTGCAATTCCATCCCTAGGACTGAAGGCTCCTCTGAGCTCTCATTATAATTAAACGTGGCCTCTTCCTTTCCAGCCCATTAAAGCTCCAGAGGGTACATACCTTGTTGTTCTCATGATCACCACTCACGGCTATGGGATACATGACGTATTTTCCTCCCTGGTCCTCGTTTGGGGCACATTCTGCTAAACCATCTGGATCGTGTTCTGCTCCAAAATTGTGCCCCAATTCATGAGTTGTCACAAGGTCAGCTTCCTGAAGGGTCATGCAGAGAAAAGGTTACTTCCCAATACCTGGCCCTCTATTGCTTGCTTGTTGGGCCTTACTATCTGAAATAGGGTCCTGATCAACCAGACCAACAGAGAATTACAGCTGGACTAGATTTCTTCTATCAATATTAGAAATTAGAATACATAGGACTGCACTTAACACTGTTAAACAGAATTATAAGGATGACATTTAAATCAATGTAAGAAAATATAACTTAAAAGATATATTGGGGAGTTCCCGTTGTGGCGCAGTGGTTAACGAATCCGACTAGGAACCGTGAGGTTGCGGGTTCGGTCCCTGCCCTCGCTCAGTGGGTTAACGATCCGGCGTTGCCGTGAGCTGTGGTGTAGGTTGCAGACGTGGCTCGGATCCCGCGTTGCTGTGGCTCTGGCGTCGGCCAGGGGCTACAGCTCCGATTCGACCCCTCGTCTGGGAACCTCCATATGCCGTGGGAGCGGCCCAAAGAAATAGCAAAAAGACAAAAAAAAAAAAGATATATTGGACTGTACACCTGAAACTAATACAACACTGTAAGTCAACTGTACTCCAATAAAATTTATGATAATAAAATAATAAAACCAGAAAAAAAAAAAACATATACTAAGAAAAAAAGACAGACTGGAATGCCCTTAATGAGGCAAACACTGATTCCAAGCACTGTCGTGGCGCAGTGGTTAACAAATCCGACTAGGAACCATGAGGTTGCGGGTTCGGTCTCTGCCCTTGCTCAGTGGGTTAACGGTCCGGCGTTGCCCTGAGCTGTGGTGTAGGTTGCAGACGCGGCTCGGATTCCGAGTTGCTGTGGCTCTGGTGTAGGCCGGTGGCTACGGCTCCGATTTGACCCCTAGCCTGGGAACCTCCATACGCCACGGGAGTGGCCCAAGAAATAGCAAAAAAAGACCAAAAAAAAAAAGTCACCAAGCACTGTCTGGCATTGTTCAACCAAGCAGCTAAGTGCCGCCAATCACTCAGCTCCCACCCGCAGCCCAGTCATCCTCCCATTAAAACCTACGCACAGAGGGGGACGTAAAGATAAGGAGCACAGCAGCACCCTGTTCCCGTCTGACCTCAGCGACTGACTGCATGTCCTGTGAGCGCCTGACACGACCGAGAGGACTCGAGCTACCAGAATCCAGCTAGAGGGCTGTACGGGGCCTATGAGACCACCCGAGGATTTCTACCTAAACGTAACAGTGAATTTAGGGGGTGCCCATAGTGGCTCAGTGGTAACGAACCCAACTACCACCCATGAAGACACGGGTTCAATCCTGGCTGTGGTGTAGACTGGCAGCTGTAGCTCTGATTCAACCCCTAGCCTGGGCACTTCCATATGCCGAAGGTGCAGCAGTCCTAAAAAGAAAAAAAAAAAAAAAAAAATGAATTTAGTCAGTAAAGCTAAAAATTTCCCCATATTTTTCTGCATAAAATAACAAATTCAATTATTGATCTTTCTCGGGGGGGAGGGTCTACTCCACAGAACTCGAAAATATTTGTCATATTTTGCAAGACACCTGATTTTTTAAGACAGAGTCCCAATTCTGAAACCAATCTCCTGAAGGTTTCTAAGTGTTTAAAAAACAGCAAGAAAACAAAAGTCCAGGACCAGATGGCTTCACAGGCAAATTCTATCAAACATTTAGAGAAGAGCTAACACCTATCCTTCTGAAACTATTCCAAAAGATTGCAGAGGAAGGGATACTCCCAAACTCATTCTATGAGGCCACCATCACACCGGTACCAAAACCAGACAAAGATTCCACAAAAAAAGAAAACTACAGGCCAATTTCACTGGTGAACATTGATGCAAAAATCCTCAACAAAATACTAGCAAACCGCATCCAACAATCCATTAAAAGGATTGTTCACCGTGATCAAGTGGGGTTTATCCCAGGGAGGCAAGGGGTTCTTCAGTGTCTGCAAACCCATCAGTGTGAACACCACGTGAACAAACTGAAGAATAAAAACCATCTGATCCTCTCCATAGACACCGAAAAAGCCTGTGACAAAATCCAACACCCATTTCTGATAAAAACCCTTCAGAAGGTGGACACAGAGAGAAACTACTTCAACATGATAAAGGCCGTATACAACAAACCCACAGCGAACACCATTCTCAAGGGTGAAAAGCTGAAAGAATTCCCCCTGAGATCAGGAACAAGACAAGGACGTCCGCTCTCGCCACATAGTTCTGGAAGTCCTAGCCACGGCAGTCAGAGAAGTAAAAGAAATAAAAGGAATCCAAACCGGAAAGGAAGAAGTAAAACTATCATCCCTATTTGCAGATGACATGATACTATACCTAGAGAATCCTCAAGACTCTACCAGAAAACTGTTAGAGCTCATCCATGAATTTGGCAAAGCCGCAGGATACAAAATTAACACACAGAAATCGATGGGATCTCTATACACTAACAATGAAAGATCAGAAAGAGAAATTAGGGGGAGTTCCCGTCGTGGCGCAGTGGTTAACGAATCCGACTAGGAGCCATGAGGCTGCGGGTTCAGTCCCTGCCCTTGCTCAGTGGGTTGATGTTCCGGCGTGGCCCTGAGCTGTGGTGTAGGTCGCAGAGGCGTCTCGGATCCCACGTTGCTGTGGCTCTGGCGTAGGCTGGTGGTTACAGCTCCGACTGGAGCCCTAGCCTGGGAACCTCCATGTGCCGCAGGAGCGGCCCAAGAAATGGCAAAAATACAAAAAAAAAAAAAAAAAAAAAAAGAAAGAAAGAAAGAGAAATTAGGGAAGCAATCCTGTTTACCATCACATCCAAAAGAATAAAATACCTAGGAGGAAACCTACCTAAAGAGACAAAAGACCTGTACTCTGAAAACTATTTGACACTGATGAAAGAACTCAAAAGATGACACAAATAGATGGAAAGACATCCCATGCTCTTGGATTGGAAGAGTAGTCAATATTATCAAAATGACTATACTACCCAAGGCAATCTACAGATTCAGTGCAATCCCTATCAAATTACCAAGGACATTTTTCACAGAACTCGAACAACATAAAGTTTGTTTGGAAGCACAAAAGACCCAGAATAGCCAAAGACATCCTGAAAAAGAAAAATGGAGCTGGAGGAATCAGGCTCCCGGACTTCAGACTATACTACAAAGCAACAATCTTCAAAACCATATGGTACTGACACAAAGACAGAAAGAGAGATCAGTGGAACAGGACAGAAAGCCCAGAATTAAACCCACGCACCTACAGCCAACTCATCTATGACAAAGGAGGAAAGACTATACAATGGACAAAGGACAGCTCGTTCAATAAGTGGTGCTGGGAAAACTGGACAGCCACGTGGAAAAGAATGAAATTAAAACACTCCCTAACACCATGCACAAAAATCAACTCAAAATGGACTAAAGACCTAGATATAAGACCAGACACTATAAAACTCTTAGAGGAAAACATAGGCCAAACACTCTCTGACATAAACGACAGCAACATCTTCTCAGATCCACCTCTTAAGAGTAATGACAGTAAAAACAAAAATAAATAAATGGACTTAATTAAACTGAAAAGTTTCTGCACAGCAAAGGGAACCCTAAATAAAATGAAAAGACAACCCACAGAATGAGAGAAAATATATGCAAATGAATCAGCTGACAAGGGATTCATCTCCAAAATTTATAAACATCTCCTACCGCTCAATACCAAAAAACAAACAACCCCATCAAAAAATGGCAGAAGATCTAAACAGACAGTTCTCCAAAGAAGACATACGGATGGCCAAAAAACACATGAAAAGATGTTCAACATCACTCTTTATTAGAGAAATGCAAATCAAAACCACCATGAGGTACCACCTTACAGCAGCCAGAATGGCCATCATCAAAAAGTCCACAAAGTGCTGGAGAGGGTGTGGAACCCTGTAACCCTGTTACACCGTTGGTGGGATTGTAAATTGGTGCAACCACTGTGGAAAACAGTAGGGAGATGCCTCAGAAAACTAAAACTAGAACTACCATTTGATCCAGCAATCCCACTCCTGGACATCTATCCAGAGAAAACCAGGACTCGCAAAGACACGACTCCGATGTTCACTGTGGAACTATTTTCAATAGCCAAGATATGGAAACAACCTAAATGTCCATCGACAGAGGAGTGGCTCAAGAAGATGTGGTACATATACACAATGGAATATTACTCAGCCATTAAAAAGAATGAAATACTGGCATTTTTAGCAACATGGATGGACCTAGAAATTATCATGCTAATAAGTGAAGTCAGTCAATGAGACACCAACATCAAATGCTCTCACTGACAGGTGGAATCTGAAAAAAGGACACAATGAACTTCTTTGCAGAACAGACACTGACTCACTGACTTTGAAAAACTTATGGTTTCCAAAGGAGACAGTTTGGGGGCATGGGGGGATGCGCTGGGGGTGTGGGATAGAAATCCTGTAAAACTGTGATTGTGATGATCATTGTACAACTATAAATGTAATACATTGAGTAAGAAAAAAATAAATTTAAAAAAGTACTAAAAAGATAAAAAATGAAATAAAAATAAAAAAGGACCTCCCCCCCAAAAAATGGTAGGAAAGAAAACTTTGTAATTTTAACAAAAAGTACTCAAATCCCAAAGGTACAATATGGAGAAATAATTCCAAACTGTGCTTGGAAAAATTCATTAGTGGATGGATTCTCTAACAGATCTATGCTTTAAATACATCAAAGCAATTTATTTTTTGTTCTGTGTGTCTTAGAAAAATTCTGAAAGACTGAGGAAAACGTTATGTAATTAAACCACTGCTGATGCGGTGATACCAGAAAGGCAAAGGAGCACCATAAAAAACAATTTTGGAAATTAAAAGATTTCTAAAAACACATCAATATATTTTTCTTCTCTCATCCCATTTTACTTTTTTCTTTTAATCAACCAAAGTCCATTATTTATTTATGGGGGGGGGGGGAAGAGTGCTACACCCACAGCAATGGAAGATCCTGGGCCAGGGATCCAATCTGAGCCACATCTGTGACCTATGCCACAGCGGCAGCAATGCCAGGTCCTTAACCCACTGCTCAGGGACAGGGGTTGAAGGGGTGCCTCCAAAAGAGACAAGCCAGACCACTGTACCACAAGGGGAGCTCCCAAAGTCCGTTATTTATATGAAGGTTCACTCGTTGTGTTGGAATTTGTGTGGGTTTTGACAGATGTCTTATCTCCGTGATTCATGTACACAGAATGGTCTGCGCTCTGCCTGCTCACTCCTCCCTCCACTACTGGCAGCCACTCCACTTTCACTGCCTCTATGATTCTGCCTTTAGCAGAATGTCACACAGATGGAATCCAACAGAAAGTCACCTCTTCAGGGTGGCTTCCTTTACTCAATAATATACATTTATGGTTCCTCCATGTCTGTTTATGACTTGATAGCTATTTTTATTTTTTTAAGTTGCTGAGTACTATTCCATTGTCCAGATGTATCAGTCTGTCCACTCACTTACTGACAGACACCTTGGCTGCTTCTAAATCTTGGCAATCACCACCAAAACCACGTACACATCCGTCCGTGGGTTTGTGTGAGGACTCCTCTGGGTAAGTCCTAAGGAACACGGGTGCTGCACCCTATGAAGAGTAGGTTTAGTTTTCTAAGAAACTGCCAGACCGTCCTAAGTGCCTACATCATCTCACATTCCCAGCAACGCGTGAGAATTTGCGTTGCTCCACATCCTCATTAGGATTTGGCATCATCAGTATTTTGGATTTTAGCCATTCTAATAGTCAGATAATGGTATCTCAACACTGTTTTGACTTGCAATTGCCTAATAACATGGAAGGTTGAGCATCTTTTTGTATGTTTATTTGCCATCTGTGTATCTTCTTTGGGAACGTGGCTATTAAGATCTCTTGCCTTTTTAAATTTTATTTATTTATTTACTTTTTCATCTTTTTGCTATTTCTTTGGGCCGCTCCCGCGCCATATGGAGGTTCCCAGGCTAGGGGTTGAATCGGAGCTGTGGCCACCGGCCTACGCCAGAGCCACAGCAATATGGGATCCCAGCCGCTCTGCAACCTACACCACAGCTCACAGCAACGCCAGATCGTTAACCCACTGAGCAAGGGCAGGGACCGAACCCGCAACCTCATGGTTCCTAGTCGGATTCGTTAACCACTGCGCCACGACGGGAACTTTTTGCCTTTTTTTTAAATTGAGTTGTTCTTTTTTTTCTTGCTGAGGGTTTAGTATATTCCTTATATACTTTGGATAGCAGTCCCGTCAGGAGGTGCAGGATGAAAGGCTTCGGAAGGGATGTCCTCAGGAAAAGCAATGATCCTGACTGGTCTCAAAAGAAGTTTGGGAGTTCCCGTTGTGGTGCAGTGGTTAACGAATCCGACTAGGAACCCTGAGGCTGCGGGTTCGGTCCCTGCCCTTGCTCAGTGGGTTAACGATCCGGCGTTGCCGTGAGCTGTGGTGTAGGTTGCAGACGCGGCTCGGATCCTGTGTTGCTGTGGCTCTGGCGTAGGCCGGTGGCTACAGTTCCGATTCAACCCCTAGCCTGGGAACTTCCATATGCCGCAGGAGTGGCCCAAGAAATAGCAAAAAGACAAAAAAAAAAAAAAAAAAGAAGTTTGACAGCTAATTATTATTTTCTTCTTTATACTTTTTATTTTCTTCGTATTTCTCACTAAAAACATGTTTTTTAAGGCAGAAACAAAAAACAGTAGTTATTACTTTGTGTGTGTGGTCGCACATGCGGCATATGGAGGGTCCCGGACGAGGGACTAATTCCAAGCTGCAGCTTCGGCAACACCGGATCCTTCAAGCCACTGTACCCAGCCGGGCCAGGGATCGAACCCACACATCCACAGCCACCTGAGCCACTGTAGTTGGATTCCTAACCCAGTGGGCCACAGCAGAACTCCAAGAGGCATTACTTTTAAAAAAGATACCTACATAAATGTGTAATAGCGGTGATTCTACAATAAATTCAAAATCTACTCCTTCAAAAATGGAAAGAACAGGAGTCGCTGCTGTGGCACAACAGGATTGGCAGCATTGCTAGAACATCCCGATCCCCAGCCCAGCACAGTGGGTTAAGGATCAGGCATTCCTACAGCTGCAGGTTGCAACTGTGGTTTAGATCTGATCCCTGTCGTGGGAACGTCCATATGCCACAAGACAGCCAAAATAAATAATTATTTTTTTAAAAAGCAAAAGAGGAGTTCCCGTCATGGCACAGCGGAAACAAATCCAACCAGGAACCATGAGGTTGTGGGTTCGATCCTTAGCCTCGCTCAGTGGGTTACAGCTCCAGCGTTGCTATGAGCTGTGGTGTAGGTCACAGAGGCGGCTCAGATCTTGCATTACTGTGGCTGTGGTGTAGGCCAGTGGCTACAACCACAATTAGACTCCTAGCCTGGGAACCTCCATATGCTGCGGGTGTGGCCCTAAAAAGACAAAAAAAAAAAAAAAAAAAAGAAAAGCAAAAGAACGTACCTTTGTAAGGATGGTTTTACCATAATTTTTTGTGCTGGTCAAACCACTATTTAAATAGATGTTTTTCTTTCCAATTGGACTATAATAAGCTAAAAGAAAAAAGAAAACAGAGACAAATCCCTTGTTTAGTACAGAACTATAATATAATCCAATCAGCTTGCTATTCCCACAAATTCATACAACAAATGGAAAACTCACCCTTTGGACAAACACCTCCATGACTGTTTGCTCTGGGAGAACCAACATAAGCTAATCCAAGAGTTCCCATATCAAAATCTTGGTAGGTGAAAAGATGTGCCAGGCAGACTTTAGATGCTTCTTCAGCTATATCAAAGCTAAATTGCTTTATTTAAAAAAAAAAGTTCTTAATTAACAGTTATATCAGACTAAAAGATGTTCCAACTGAATATTCCAGAACAGTACCATACTATATGACAGCAATTTTTTTTTAATTTTTAAAAATTGAAGTTGATGGATATTATGTTACAGATCCACATATAAATCCACAATTTTTAAAAGGTTATACTCCATTTACGGCTATAAAATATTGGCTATATTCCCCATGTTGTACAATATATCCTGGTAGCTTATATTATACCTAATAGTTTGTACCTCTCAAGCTCCATCCCTATGCTGCCCCTTCCCTCTCCCCAGTGGTAACCCTAATTGGTCCTCTATATCTGTGAGTCTTTCTTTTTTGCCGCATTCACTAGTTTGTTGTATTTTTCATTGATTGATTGATTGATTGTCTTTTTGCCTTTTCTAGGGCCGCTCCTGTGGCATATGGAGGTTCCCAGGCTAGGGGTCGAATTGAAGCTGCAGCTGCCAGCCTACACCACAGCCCCAGCAACTCGGGATCCAAGCCGTGTCTGCAACCTACACCACAGCTCATGGCAATGCTGGATCCTTAACTCACTGAGCAAGGCCAGGGATCGAACCCACAACGTCATAGTTCCTAGTCGGATTCGTTAACCACTGCGCCACGATGGGAACTCCTGTTGTATTTCTTAGATTTTACATTTAAGTGATGTCATATATTATTTATCTTTCTCCAAGTCCATCCATGTTGTTGTAGATGGCAAATTTTCATCCTTTTTTATGGCTGAGCAGTACTCTGCTCTGTGTGTGTGTGTGTGTGTGTGTACACACATACATACAACACATCTTTTTGTCTGTTCTAATAGTTATTGCTTTATTAGTTGTTTTTCAATACAGAGGTGAGTTGCAAACAAAAATACATTCACGAAAACCTTTTGTTTAGTTATATAGTTACATTTACCAATGCTCTTTATTTTTCCCCTAGATTTGGGTTACTGTTACCATCCATTCATTTCAGCCTGAAGGACTTTTTTTTTTCCTTTAATTTAGGGCTACATCTGCAGCATATGGAAGTTCCTGGGCTAGGGGTCGAATCGGAGCTGCAGCTGCCAGTCTACACCACAGCCACAGCCTCATTAATACAGACATGACCTAAATTTTTAAAAATCACAAAATGGTGTCAACACTATCACATCCAGATTCCACAACCTACCTCTAGCAACATCTTCACATCCCAAGCATCCTTTTCTTCATTTGGGTAACTTTTTGCCATATTGTAGTGCCTTTCACCAGGTTTTACCTCTTGTGGAGACTTGAGAATGCGAATCTATACTTAAAGAGAGAAAATACTTAGAGAACGCTTCAGAAAAAGTCACAAGACTGAAACTGTCAGCTATTCAAAAAGAGACCATCTACCATTCAAAAAAATGTTTTTAAGCTAAAATTCTATAAAATTCTTCAGCTCTAGCTATCCCTTTTTTTTTGAGGGGGGGCTTCTTAGGGCCACACCAGCAGCGTATGGAGGTTCCCAAGCTAGGGGTCAAATCAGAGCTGTAGCTGCTGGCTTACGCCACAGCCAAAGCAATACCAGATCCAAGGGGCATCTGCAACCTACACCACAGCTCATGGTGACACCAGATCCTCAACCCACTGAGTGAAGCCAGGGATGGAGCCTGTGTCCTCATGGATACTAGGTGGGCTCTTTACTGCTGAGCCATGACAGGAACTCCCTTTAATTTTTTTTCTAATATCTAATGTTTAAAAACAAACTGAGAGGCAAATGGTATGGAAAACATTTACGTCAATGAATTATTTATAAACTTATAAATGTATTCTTAAAGTTTTATTTCCCTCTGTATTTAGTTGGAAAAAATGAAAACCTAGGTTCTATGAGCCTAAGATAATGTATTCCAACCACAGTCAATGATTCAGAGATGCAAAACAGTAAGATGTAAGGCACTACACACCAGAGGAATAAGAGTATAAAGAATGGGGCTTTTCCTTATACATATACCACAAATTCATATTAATCCTCCTTTTAAAAAAAGGGGACAAATGTTTCTCTCTAAAGGAAAGGAAACATAAAGGTTGGCAAATCTGAAAAAGGAACAAAGCCATGCTCGGCTCCTTGTTTCTGGCATCTCTTCCCATCTGCCTGCCTACAGAAGGGATACCGGGGCCTGCTCAGCTACCCTGTGGTGAGCTCCCTGGGGTGGCTCTGCAGCTTGGGTGGTGGGTTCTCAAGATCAAATCTGGGATGCACGCGGTGGGATCCCACTCTGCACATCTAAACCACATATCCTCCCAGCCACTACCATCATTAAAGACCCTGCCTGGTAGTTTAATCTCCTATCATACCCAGTTTTTTTCAAATGGTTGCAAATTCCTAAAGCAAAAAGGAGCTTATGTCTCCTAAAACTCAAACAAGGATGCAGCTATTTTAAACAAGTGAGGCAGCTTTATATGTGCCATAATGGAATAATCACCAGCATGTTCATGAAATGAAAAAGCAAAGTGCAAAAAAGTACACCATACCACGAATATGTCAAATACACACATATAACATACACATGCTCTACATGCATAAAATATCTCTGGACGATATGGAGGAAACTAGGGACGTGGGTGTCTCTGGGGAAGGAACTAGTTTGACAACGGGTAGAGGTGGAGAAGACTTAC
Organism: Sus scrofa; assembly: GCF_054392235.1. Lineage (NCBI taxonomy): Eukaryota > Metazoa > Chordata > Mammalia > Artiodactyla > Suidae > Sus > Sus scrofa. The sequence goes on along the minus strand of NC_139385.1, from coordinate 139,057,240 downwards.
TTGTCACTGGCTTTTGTACCATGTGTATATATTACCTATTCAAATAATAACTTAAAAAAGAAAATGCAAAACAGTAAAAAGAGAATGGAAAAGGGGAAATACTTCTCTTAGTTTTATACAAGTACTATAAAACTTTAACATTTATAAGTATGATACATGATTTCAAAAGCTCTTTTCTTTTCATTCTATAAATTCTACACTGCAGAACCTATAAGAATGTAGTTTAGTACAAAAAGGCTGGAAAAAATAGAGACAATAATTCCCTTAATTTAGATGTCAAAATGTCTGTCCAAAGCAATACTCAATTTCAGAAAGTCTTGTTTATCAGTCTTAACAATTTGGAGAAATTTTTACTACGTGATATACTTAGGATGACATTTATACATCGTTGCTGGACATTTAACAGATAAGAACTCAGAAGATTTCTGGGAAAAGAGATATAATGGTTCTGCATGTATAAATGCCTTGCAAATGTACATGATATTTTTGAGTCAATTTCCTAAGGATTCAACAACACATGCTAAAATTCTAACTAGACACTAAGCATAATCAAAGAAAAATAAAGCATTGCAAGGGATAAGAAGGCTATGAATTCAGGGGGAAAAAAGATCATAGTAGCACAAAAATAAGAACAAACGTAAGAACAGAATATTTCATGATCTATAAATAATATCAAAAATGCTGTTACGTTTCAGATAAAGAATCACTGGCATTTCAGAATATTTATTCATGATTAAAGCAGAAGATAAGTTTTGGAGTTTTAAATACAAGTGACAAATATTTACATCACATAACTTAGCTGAGTACTACAAGCCACATCTGTTGATAAATACCTGCTCTATCTGTATTCCATAACCTTTAAAACCTGCATTGTCCCATGAAGTGTTCCGATAGATGTCATCAACTCTGTCAATTAGCTCTATCTGTGTGTATAAAAGGGAGAGGGAGAGAAAGGCGTTAGGTCTCTTTACCGCCCTGCGCAACGTCATAGAAGTTCTGCGGGGATTAAAAAAAATCCATTTAGATGACATACCATACCATACCAAGCTTTTGCCCATTACAAAAACGAGCATTAAGATGCTAGTCTTCACACGGACAGCCCTAATGAAGAAGCCATGCCCAGCCTCAAACCTAAAATGGTGTTAGCCAGAATCAAGCAGGCGTACATACAGTGCACCCCAAATTTCTGACGGCCAACTGCCTAGGGAGCCAAAATACCAAGTAATGGGTTTTTTAAAAACTGCCATTCTGGTCAACTACAAAAACGGACTACTAAAAGCTATGGTCGATTCTCCTAAAAGTTCCCTAAGAAGTACTCTGGTCACTCTCCCTAGACAAGTACGCTCACCTGCTTCGGGAGAGGTGCACAGCCAGCTAACGAAGACATGCCCGCCCTGGCCGAGGCCCGCCCTGGGCACGGCGCCAAACTGAGGACCAGGGAAAAAGGGACAGAGGACGAGGCCTCATCCTCCCTCTTTCTCCAGGCCTCTGGTTTGGAGCGAGGCTGCGGGCAGGAGAGAATCCTGAGGGGGGAGCGACAGCGCGACAGCCCAGAACGACGCCAACCACAGACGAGCAAAATCTTCATGACCTATCTTCTCCTCAGAGAAGATATGTAATGGTTCAAAAACTGGGTAAATGAGGCTTGTTCTGGGCACTGCGAAGCAAGTTACAGGTCTGAGAAACTGTTCTTTTCTTACAGAAACTGTAAGACTAGAGTTCCTGTCCGGGCTCAGTGGTTAACGAATCCGACTAGGAACCATGAGGTTGTAGGTTCGATCCCTGGCCTTGCTCAGTGGGTTAAGGATCCGGCGTTGCTGTGAGCGGTAGAGTAGGCCGCAAACGAGGCTTGGATCTGGCGGGGCTGTGGCTGTGGGGTAGGCCGGCAGCAACAGCTCCAATTCGACCTCTAGCCTGGGAACCTCCATATGCCGCAGGTGTGGCCCTAGAAAAGACTAAGAAAAAAAAATTAAAAAAGAAACTGTAAGACTGAGAAATACAATTTTTAAGACCAGACGTCTCAATATATCCAAACGCTTGTGTAATGAACAGAGAAGTACACTAGGAGCCCCTCATACAAAATCCACACTAAGAAAGCAGCTTTTCAAGAAAGAATCTCTCATTCGGGAACAAGAACTGCAGTGACGTCACACACTGCTCCTACACCCCTCGCCATCGACTGACTCCCTTGACAGGGAAGGGAAGGCAAAGCGGGTGAGGACGGCGCCGGACCACACAGACCGGGCACAGTAAAGGCGGGAGAGGCTCCGCTGCGCTGGGCTCTGCCCTCCGAGTGAAGGCTGCCTTCTTTACCGCCGCCAACAACGTCGTCACCTCAGTCAGCGCCCAGTTATCACGAGGAACGAGGTCATGCTGACAAAACACGCCCGAGAAATATGATTCCCCCTGACTTTCAAAATTACAGTCGTAAACGCTTAAAAATCCAGCAGCAGCATCTCTAACCTTGCCCTATAGTTAGGACCACGAAAGTCCCATCTTTTCACAGGTGTAGTTCAACAATTAGCTATTTTACACAGCGTAGGCCAAGCTGATCATCTGCTCCGAGGTATACACAGAAGCACGAGCAACACACACACGTTGACAGAAAGACTTTTCTCCCCCACTCAGGAGCACAGAGCCACACGTCACCAACAGGATCACAGCCGGAATGGCGTGATGTGTTCCAGAGCGCACTTCCATAAAGAAGGGAGGCCGACGTTATCAAACGTCCCCTCAACATAATATGCATACAAATTCTGATGTGGAGACCATCTCAGGGGAAAGGGAAGAGGGTTTTTAAAATTTTGAAGCTAGAATCTCTATACAGTAACGTAAGAGGAGTGCCCATCACGGCACAGGGGAAATGAATCCGACTAGGAACCATGCGGCTGCGGGTTTAACCCCTGGCCTCGCTCAGCAGGGAGCTGTGAGCGGTGAGGTGGGATCTGGCGGGGCGGTGGCTCTGGTGGAGGCTGGCAGCTACAGCTCCAATAAGACCCCTAGCCTGGGAACTTCCATGTGCTGCACGTGTGGCCCTAAAAAAAAACAACAAAAATACAATAATGTAAGAACTTCAGACAACCGTCCTCAAATATTCCATGAAATCACAGAGCATCTGAAACAGATCTCATTTCATTACATTTCAAATTAGAGCGGTTGTCTTTTTTCACGTTTGACCGCGCCCCCAGCATGTGGAAGGTCCTGGGGCCAGGGACTGAACCTGCGCCACGGCAGTGGTCCCAATGCTGCCACAGGGACCAGCGCCAGATCCCCAACCCACGGTGCCACAGGAGAAGGCCAGAGCCACCTTCCCTTAAATGGCCCCACCCCTCGAGGGACTCTGTCCCTTCTCTCAGGCAACATCTCATACTCACCAGGTAGTTTGTGGTCGTGCTCTCTTCCCCTCTGCCCATGTACTTATAAAAGCGATGATCTGCCACCACCAATAATTTACACGTGTTCCTCAGGGGATTGGGGTCGGCTCTTCTCTTCACCCGGTGAACAAGCTCTAATGTGAATTTGTACGCACTATTAAATCAAAATTCATCAAAACAAGGAGTTTTACAGTAACATTTTAAATCTAACACGTTTGAGACAAATATTATTTGAGCTCGGTATCCTCGACAATATCTTGAAAACAAATTTTTGAGGAAAACAAAAAAGTCAAAGTAATACAAGGTTTTCAAACTGTAAAACTGAAAACCAAGGAAAAGCGTAAAAGTACTTAACAGAATAAAACAATGACCTATTTACTGCTGGGCTATAAAGTGCTATTTTCTTCTAGAAGAAGTCTACAAATTAGCCAAGTAACAGTAAAAATATCCAGATAATCAAACATTAAGAAACTAGTTTGTGTTAAAAGATTATTTTTTTAACCAAACTGTTTAGGAATTTATATACCAAAATGCTAGTAATATTTTCTAAGATTTTCAAAAATGAGGAAAGAATACTTCTCCAAGATGGCTAGATGATTTTTAAATGCCTCTGAACTCAGCTACACCAAGACCAATAATCCTCTTTCTAAACAGGAGAGACCTCTCTGGCGACTTTCTTACAAACTTATCTAAAGATTGTCTTGTACACAGCATCATTCGGTCATTTCTAAATGCCTGCAAATGAAAATTTTCCTTCAGATTATTCAAGTTCCCCTTTCCTCTATCTTTTTTAAAGTCCAATCTTTATTATCACCATGATTTTCTAGTGTTTTCAATTCTTATAGACAAAAAAAATGAATTTCTGAACGATTTTCAAGCCAAATCTACAGTTACTGAATAATTATGTTCTCTTTTTTTAATCAACTAACAATCACCCCTACTGAAGACAGCTGTTATGCTTGTTTCTTATTTGAAATATATTTTTTAGTCTTACCATCAGGCGGCTCTCTGTCTACTAGCCCTTTAGGAAGCAACTCTTCATTATCCGCCTTTATATAACCACACACTTTTGGAGACTGCAAACGTGAAACATTCTTGATATCTTCAGACTTATAAACTAACACTCTTTTGTCTTTAGTATCATTAATTAGTCTCCAAAGTGGCTAAAATAGAAAACAAATATAACTGAGATGGAAAATATAAAAATTCCTAAATATTCAATTCTTACAACATCCTTTCCTTGTTTTCAGATAACATTTCCATGTTAAGTAAACACACGAATCATTTTATTAAAAATAAGTCATCTCAATTTTAATCAGAGTTTCTATGTTGGTAAGTAAATACATGGATTACTCACTCTTTGATTTTATCTGTACATGAAAAAAAAAAAGCAGTACATTGCACAAGTTTTGAAATCCTTTAGGAAATCCAGAAAAGAAAATGCATATCCTTTTCTGTTCATTCATTGAAAAATAGATATGTAGTGCCTACTGCATGCTGTCATTGATCTCGGTGAAGAATACACAGGACTAACAGTTAGACAATACAACATTCTTGGGGATTTTTGTTCTAATTTCGTCAATATCTTCTTGCCATCATAGGCTTTATGCACAGGAAGGAACACACATTTTCAGGAGAGAAACCTAAAAACTTGCAACAATATGCCTAAAACTTGCTGACATCAGAGTTGTTTCTTTAAAAAATTTACACTTACAATATTGTGAGGCCATGGTAAATCGGCACTAACACACCTGAACAATTACTCAACACAAAAGGATGTTTCTGTTTTTTAAAAAACAGTTCTTTTCTGTAAGGACACTAGACTCATCAGAACCAAGCACCTTGTACAAAAAAAAAAAAAAAAAAAAAAGTATGTGTATGTGTGTATATGTATCTCGGTATCATTGAGGAAATGAAAACCAAAACCTGAGGACACTCCTTCACATCCACTACAACGGCTATAAGCAAAAAGACACATAACAGGGAGCTTCTGTCCTGGCGCAGTGGAAAGGAATCCGACTAGGAACCACGAGGTCGAGGGTTTGATCCCTGGCCTTGCTCAGAGGGTTAACGATCTGACATTGCTGTGAGCTGGGGTGTAGGTCACAGATGCAGCTCCAATCCCATGTTGCTGTGGCTGTGGTGTAGGCCAGCAGCTATAGCTCTGATTCAACCCCTAGCCTGGGATCCTCCATATGCCATGGGTGCGGCCCTAAAAAGCAAAAAAAAAAAAAAAAAAAAGACATATACCAACAACTATTGGCAAGGATGTGGAGAAACTCTCACCTATTGCTAGTGAGAATATAATATGTGATGTAAAATGCAATAAATGTAAAATAGTTAGAATACAAAGTGCAGTCACTATGAAAGACAGCCTGGCAATTCCTCAAAAGTTAAAAACAGAATTACCATATGACCCAGAAACTCCATTCCCAGTACATGACATGCCCAAGAGCAATGGAAACAAAGGCTAATGCAAAGACTTGTTCACAAATGTTCACAGCAGCATTATCCATAACAGCCAAAAGTGGTGACAACACAAAATCCATCAATTGATGAATGAATAAAAAATGTGGTATACCCAAACAATGGAATATTATTTGGCAAAAAAAAAAAAAAAAAAAAAAAAAAAACTGGTGTACTTGACACATGCTATAATATGGGTGAACCTTGAGAACATTTCAAGTAGAAGCAGCCAGAAGCAAAAGACCACATGCTGTATGACTGCATTTATATGAAATCACCAAGCAAATATAAAGAAACAAAAAGACAAATATAAAGAGATAGAAAGCAGATTAGTGGTTTCATAGGGCTAGGAGGGTTGGAGGGGAAAACTGTAGTGGCCTTCTAAGTAATAAACCACTTTTTCAATTTTTTTTTTTTTTTTAAGAAAGCTTTTTTTCCTCAGGGCCGCACCTGCAACATACATAGGGGTTGAATCAGAGCTGCAGCTGCTGGCCTACGACGTCACAGCAACTTGGCATACAAGCCACATCTGCGACCTACACTACAGCTCAAGGCAATGCCAGATCTTAATCCACTGAGCAGGGCCAGGGATAAAATCCGAGTCCTCATGGATATTAGTTGGGTTTGTTACTGCTGGACTCTAACGGAAACTCACCCACTTTTTCAATTTTCAATTTTAATTTTAAATTTAAATTTTAAAAATTATTAATCTCATGCAAAAGTCTTTCAATAAATCTAATGAGTGTACAGCAAATATCTCACAGGGAAATATTAATGTTCATTTTTGTACTTAGTGAAACAGAGAGGTGGTATGGATGGAAACAGAATCTCTAATTTTCCCAAAGGGAAATATTTGGAAAAGTGAAGAATCTGAGCAAATTTAACTGGAATCCTAAATGCACACATTTTGGATTAAGAATTAAATTAAGGAGTTCCCGTCGTGGCGCAGTGGTTGACGAATCCGACTAGGAACCATGAGGTTGCGGGTTCGGTCCCTGCCCTTGCTTAGTGGGTTAACGATCCGGCGTTGCCGTGAGCTGTGGTGTAGGTTGCAGACGCGGCTCGGATCCCGCGTTGCTGTGGCTCTGGCGTAGGCAGGTGGCTACAGCTCTGATTCGACCCCTAGCCTGGGAACCTCCATATGCCGCGGGAGCGGCCCAAGAAATAGCAACAACAACAACAACAACAACAAAAAGACAAAAGACCAAAAAAAAAAAAAAACAAAAAACAAGAATTAAATTAACATGGAGCTCTTGTTATGGCTCCGCAGGTTAAGGACCCAACATTGTCTCCGTGAGGATGCAGGTTCAATCCCTGACCTCACTCAGGGGGTTAAAGATCCTTAAGTGCTGCCATAAGCCTCGGTTCAGATCTGGTGTTGCCGTGGCTGTGGTATAGGCCACAGCTGCAGCTCCAATTCAACCAGGGCCCAGGAACTTCCATATGCCACTGGTGTGGCTGTAAAAAGGAAAAATAAAAGAACAGACTATCCTAAGGAAATAAGCAAAGACATGCACTGTGACAAAAACAATGCTTGCATTCCCTACACGAATCTTTCCAAGCCCAGAGATTACCTTTCCCAGCCCCCCTTGCAGGCAGGTCAGACAAGAGTTCTAGAACATGAGTGGAAGTGACTGAGGCCACCTCCAAGCCTGGCCCTTCAAAATTCCCTGTGGGATTCTCCAGCCGGGTCCTTCTGTAGTAACCCCAGGGAACACGTGTCCCGACATCAAAGCTACAAGGTGGAGAACCAACCGACCCACACTGGCCTTGACAAGCAACCAATCAACCTGTGCTGGGGGCAGCTACTGAGCCAGGGGAGAGGTGATATAAGACCGAGGCACAGGAGTTCCCGTTGTGGCTCAGCAGAAACAAATGTAACTAGTATCCATGAGGATGCAGGTTCGTTCCCTGGCCTCACTCATTGGTTTGAGGATCCAGCATTGCTGTGAACTGTGGTGTAGGCCAGTGGCTCAGATCCGGTGTTGCTGTGGCTGTGGCATAGGCCAGCGGCTACAGCTCTGATTTAACCCCCAGACTGGGAACCTCCATATGCCACAGGTGTAGCCCTGAAGAGACAAAAAATAAAAAATAAAACCCCGGCACAACAGGCAGGATTTATTAAAAACCCTAATTTGGGAGTTCCCGTCGTGGCACAGTGGTTAACGAATCTGACTAGGAACCATGAGGTGGCGGGTTCAGTCCCTGGCCTTGCTCAGTGGGTTAATGATCCGGCGTTGCTGTGAGCTGTGGTGTAGGTTGGTCGAAGATGCGGCTGGGATCCCGCGTTGCTGTGGCTCTGGCGTAGGTCGGCAGCTATGGCTCCAATTTGACCCCTAGCCTGGGAACCTCCATATGCCGCAGGAGCGGCCCTAGAAAAGGCAAAAAAAAAACCAACCCTAATTTGGGGGAGCTCCCTGATCTAGCGCTTAGGACATGATGCTCTCGCCACTGTGAGGTTCAGTGCCTGGTGTGCTAAGTCGGATTCCACATCAAGCCACGGCACGCCATGGCAAAAGGAAAAAACCCACCTAATTTAGATCTTCATTTACTAACACGGAAAAGTGTTCATAATTACATAGTGATATGAAAAATGCTTGGGAGTTCCCGTTGTGGCGCAGTGGTTAACGAATCCGACTAGGAACCATGAGGTTGCGGGTTCGGTCCCTGCCCTTGCTCAGTGGGTTAACGATCCGGCGTTGCCGTGAGCTGTGGTGTAGGCTGCAGACGCGGCTCGGATCCCGCGTTGCTGTGGCTCTGGCGTAGGCCGGTGGCTACAGCTCCGATTCGACCCCTAGCCTGGGAACTTCCATATGCCGCGGGAGCGGCCCAAGAAATGGCAAAAAGACAAAAAAAAAAAAAAAAAAAAGAAAAATGCTTGAAGACAAACTGTACCTATCATATGGCCCTAATTTTATAGGAAAAAAGTTTGTATATAATGTATAGAAAAAAATCTGGAACGACATTCATCCAAACACTAATGGTAGTTTTATCTCCCAGTTAGTGGTAATCTAGTTTCTGAATTTTCCAGGGAGCATGTATTTTTAAAATAAATGTAGTTTTAAAAAATTGATTGAAGGAGTAATTTAAGACTTGGTTGATGTGCCTGTTCTAGAGCAAATGCTCATTTACTTGGTGCTCAATTTCTGCCTCTGGTCTGCTCGACTCCCCAAAACAGTGACATCAGAGCGTCTACCCAATAACAGACCAAGATACACTGCAAGGCCAGAGATGGACATCTCCTTCTTTTTTTTTTTTTTGGCTTTTTTTTAGGGCCACATCTGTGGCATGTGGAAGTTCCCAGGCTAGGGGTCGAATCGGAGCTACAGCTGCTGGCCTACACCACAGCTCACAGCAACGCCGGATCCCTAACCCATCAAGCGAGGCCAAGGACAGAACCCAAGTCCTCAAGGATACTAATCAGGTTTGCTACCGCTGCACCACAACAGGACCCCCCAAGATGGACATTTTTTCTTCACCATGATGGGTAGATAAATGACCAATGGCCACGCAGTGCAAACGTCATTACAAGTTACAGTACTCACAGCACTAGCACCCTGTCTTATCCCCAATCAGCACTCGAATATACTTGAAACTTTCATTTGGACCCACCCTAACTAGGGTTTTCCGGCAAGTGCTCTGTTTCAGTGATCTCATCACTACCCAGAGTGTTCTCATTTTCCTACTTCAACCCACAAATCCGTGCCAAATGCTCTGTCTTCTGGACTAGTAGCTGACACCTGGCAATGTGTCTCACACAAATGTGGCCAGTATGGTCTTGGTTTCTTTTGCTAGCATTTCTGTAGAATAGTGACCAGAGCCTCAGTTCCCTCTAGTTTCCTCTTTTAACTTCTCCAACTATGAACTATCCACTTTTCATTAATCTAGCACTTCCAGAAAACAGGCAAAGAAGAGTTCGCCTTCATCTTTGAAAATGTTTATACTTTTAGTAGGAATATTAGAGAAAGATAAAGAAAAAACGAGAGGAAGAAAGTTTTCTTTTCCTCTTATCTACCCCACATGTGACTTTCTCTCTAACAGTACTTAAAAATACAGAGTGCATACCAGGACAGCATCTTAAGATATGTAAAAAAAAAAAAACTTTTTTTTAACTCATCTATTTTCCTGGTTTAAAAAAAAAAAAAACCACTTTAAATACAAGGAGAAAAGAAGTAAACAAAATTAAAGACCTTCTTCTTCTTAATGAGAAAAGGCTTTCTAAAAATCAGAGAAATACACTCCTGTAAAAAAAAATTCACATGTAGATTTACCTCTATATTATATTCTGCCCCATCTGTGTTGATTCTTACTGTAATATCATCATCTCCTATGTGGGCGAGAACCCTAGAGTCAGGTTCACCTTAAGAGAAAAAAAAAGTCATCATTAAAAAACATTTAGGAGTTCCCGTCGTGGCGCAGTGGTTAACGAATCCAACTAGGAACCGTGAGGTTGCGGGTTCGATCCCTGCCCTTGCTCAGTGGGTTAACGATCCGGCGTTGCCGTGAGCTGTGGTGTAGGTTGCAGACGCGGCTCGGATCCCGCGTTGCTGTGGCTCTGGCGTAGGCCGGTGGCTACAGCTCCGACTCAACCCCTAGCCTGGGAACCTCCATATGCCGCGGGAGCGGCCCAAGAAATAGCAACAATAACAACAACAACAACAACAACAACAAAAAAGACAAAAAAAAAAGACCAAAAAAAAAAAAAAAAAAAAAAAAAAAAAAAAGAAAAAAAAAAAAACATTTAAATCAAAAAATAAACTGTATCCGACTGTTAACAAAAGTCAACCAGGCCCTTCAGGGAGCGGAGGGTCTCCAGGCTCCGCAGAGAGGTACCGCCACGAACCACAGGCCCAGAAACCAGGCGGGCTTGCTCACTCCTCAGGAGGAGCCTCAGCTCTAACCTGAACCAGCCTCTTTCCCTCAGACTTCTTGGGAGAATTGTCTAGAGTGTGCTAAAGAACAGAACAGTACAGCTCTCCTTCTGGGATAACTCGGCCTATTTGGGGGTAAGAACGAACGAAGGGGAGGTATGAGGTACGAGTTGGAATACACAGGTCTGGCTGTACTATTCGGGTAATTTAGTGCCCTTTCTTTTCTTTTTTTCTCTTTTTCCGCCGCAACCACGGCATAGGGAAGTTCCCAGGCCAGGGACTGAATCCCAGCCAGAGCTGCAACCTACACCACAGCTGCAGCAACTCCAGATCCTTAGCCCACTGTGCAGGGCTGGGGATCGAACCAGCACCTCCAAAGAAACAATCCGGATCATTAACCCACTGTGCCACAGCAGGAATTCCCATTTCTCTTTTTTCTTATGGCAGAAAAATTTCCAGAAGTAAACGGCAATTGCCTGATATAGTTTCTTAAATACATAATAGGATCACAGAGTCCATCATTTTGTCTCCTATCTTCCTTGTATACAATCTCATTAAGAGAAGCCTACCATCCTTCCCCAGAGACAAGAGGTTACTAAATTCATGATTTAAGAGGAAATCCATTTTAATATCAAAGTAGTCCATTAGTATGACATGCTGAATCATAGCCATTTCCTCCTGTTTGACTGTTTCTGCTTCCAGACCTAACAAAACTCAAATAAAAGGAGTTCCCGTCGTGGCGCAGTGGTTAACGAATCGGACTAGGAACCATGAGGTTGTGGGTTCGGTCCCTGCCCTTGCTCAGTGGGTTAATGATCCGGCGTTGCGGCGAGCTGTGGTGTAGGTCGCAGACGCGGCTCAGATCCCGCGTTGCTGTGGCTCTGGTGTAGGCCAGTGGCTACAGCTCCGATTCGACCCCTAGCCTGGGAACCTCCATATGCCGCGAAAGCGGCCCAAGAAAAATAGCAAAAAGACAAAAAAAAACAAAACAAAACAAAAAAAAAAAAAACCTCAAATAAAAGAGACAACCAACAGCACTTCTTCCGCACTCCTTTTCCCTCCCCTCAAAAAAGAACATGCAGTCGAGTTCAAGGTAGACAGACACCTAAGCCCCCAGACACAAGGGCAAACAAATAAGCTCCTACTCACCAACCACGTGTCCACTGAAGAAGTCCTGCCACTTGACGGGGTACTCACTTTCATCTTCCCCATCGACCACCACGACTTTGAAATTCTGGGAGAAGCGTTCAGTACTTGATGTCAGGTATAATTTAAAATGCCTAAAGGAAGAATGCAACATACTTCAAGCACATCAAATGGGGGGGGGCTAATTTTCATTTAGTAAAACCTCCTCAAAAAAGAACTTGACAGGAGAGTTGACATTAATGCAGACTATGCAGGTTATAACTACTATTTTACCAAAGTACTTAGAGGGTTATACCTCCAGTGAGGACAGACTAATTTCTTTAGCCGTAAGAACTTGGCAGACCAAAGAAACTAAAACTCAAAGAACTTAGACATTCACCTTTTCTGGAGACGCTGAAAAATTAGAAAACATAACTGGATAGTTTTAAAATTGAAGTCCTGCTTGTCTTAAAAACGAAAAAAAGGAGTTCCCGTGGTGGTGCAGTGGTTAACGAATCCGACTAGGAACCATGAGGTTGCGGGTTCGATCCCTGGCCTTGCTCAGTGGGTTTAGGATCCAGTGTTGCCCTGAGCTATAGTGTAGGTCGCAGACGAGGCTCGGATCCCAAGTTGCTGTGGCTCTGGCAGAGGCCGGCGGCTACAGCTCCGATTGGACCCCTGGCCTGGGAACCTCCATATGTCGTGGGTGTAGCCCTGGAAAAAGGCAAAAAAACCAAAAAAAAAAAAAAAAAAAAAAAAAAACATACACACACACACATGTAAGTAATATTCCATCCTGGTCTACCTCAGGAACTTGGATACAGCGCCCTGTGCTGCACAGCAGGACCTTGCTGTCTATCCATTCCAAATACAATGGTTTGTTATTTATTAACCCCAAACTCCCAGTCCATCCCACTCCCTTCCCACTCCTCCTTGGCAACCACTAAATCCATTCTCCAGGTGAAGACTGATACTACTGAATATAATTTACTGAACACCTAATCAGGGTTAGCTGCTCTTTATGCCGTCTCCACTTCACACAGTGAAGACTAAGGTTTGGAGGCCAATCAACATATACAAGGTGGGAGTTCCCGTGGTGGCCAGGTTCGACCCCCGGCCTCACTCAGTGGGCTAAGGCTCCGGTGTTGCCATGAGCTGTGATGTAGGTTGCAGACGTGGCTCGGATCTGACGGGGCTGTGGCTCTGGCCGGCATCTATAGCTCTGATTCGACCCCCAGCCTGGGAACTGCCACATGTTGCAGGTGAGGCCCTAAAAAGCAAAAAAAAAAAAAAAAAAACTACCTGGTACAAGTTCTCAAATATTACTAGATATATTTCCCATTAAATATTAAGATGAAAATTTAAATGACCGATTTCTCTGCTTCCTTACACAGAGAGAAGATAAGCAGATGCTGTTTAACATTTTCTATGCAACACAAGAGAAGCACGTCAGGCTATGGCAGTGTTTAACCCTAGAGTAAGGATTCTCAGCTACCTCAAACCTAACTTCAAAAGAAACCCAAAAACCAAACCCCGAGTTCTGATTTTAAAGGCTTCCCCTCTCTCTTCCTTTGCTCCTATTCATTTCCTGCTACTATATCTTCATTCCTTCACGAAGCTTACCAGCACAGCAGAAATAGCACTAGTTTTGGAGTCAGACTTCTGTTCAAATCCTTTATCTTCCACTTTCTTACTGAGTGACCCCGGGCACCTTACCTAACCTGAGCCTCAATTTGTTTTGCTTTGTTCTTTCGCCTTCAAAAAGGGAATAACAAAAACTTCTACGCAGAGTATGTGAGAAGTAGAGGTAACGTATGTAAAGTGCCTACTGAAGGAAATGATACAAAAGAAACACCTAGTAAATTAGAGCTACTACCACTATCACCACTCTGCTCGAATTTGCTATGTTTGGAAACTAGATATACCGCAACATTTTGACATAAAATCTAACAAAAAGAAATTATTCAAAAATAATCTAAGGATGATGGCAATGACCAGGAAAAATAAGAACAGCAACAGTAAAATTATCTGCATAAAATATCAGCTAACACATGTGATGATGGACTTAAGTTCCTTAAATATACTGAGCACTACAATTCAGTTACCAAAAGGATAAACCCAATAGAAAAATAGTAAATGGATACCAAAAGGCAGATAGACAAATAAAATAAGTGATTGATAAACACATGAAAAGATGGTCAATTCCGTACAAAATGAAAATCAAAACAACTATGAGGTACTATTCCCTTCCAAAAGAGTACGTTAAAGATCTTTAAAACCTTATAATGGCAGGGATAACAGGAAACAGGTAAGCTCATTCACTGCTGCAGAACAGACCGGTCTAATGTCTTCAGGAGGAAACGTGTCCATATCAATACACATGGAGAATGTGTACACCCTTAACCCAGTACAGAAATTCACCTTTTAGGACTGTATCCTAGAAAAACACCTAGACAAGATATATTTATAAAGCTATTCACTGGAGCACTGCTTGTCACAGTAAGAAAAAAAGCACTTTGATTAAACCATATCCATCTGTAGGGTACTAGTGAATAAATTTTTATAGTTTTAAGCAATAGAAATATTTATGAGGCTTTCAAAAATATTTATGAAGCTATGTGTGTGTATCTATGTTATCTTATATATATAGATCTATATGCAAAAAAACTGCATTAAAATCTTTTGAAAGTTGGGAGTTCCCGTTGTGGCTCAGCAGAAACGAACCTAATATCCATGAGGATGTGGGTGAGATTCCTGGCCCTGCTCAGTGGGTTAAGGATCCGGCATTGCCATGAGCTGTGGCCTAGGTCACAGATGAGGCTCGGATCTGGCGTTGCCGTGGCTGTGGTGTAGGCCAGCAATTACAGCTCCGATTCAACCCCTGGGAGCTACCATATGCCCCAGGTGTGGCCCCAAAAAGCAAAAAAAAAAAAAAAACTTGAAAGTTTATATAGGAAACTTGCTAGGTCTGGGAAGTGCAACAGAGTTAGAAGAAGTGAAAACTTTTCATAGCTCTATAATTTGCTTTTTTAAATTAGGTGCATATTCTATATACACACACACACTTTTTCTTTGGCTGCACCTGTGGCATATGGAAGCCCCCAGACCAGGGAGAAAACCCATGCAACAGCAGTGACCCAAACCACTGCGGTGACAATGCCTGAGGACCTTAACCCACTGCACCAAAAAAGAACTCCCAGTGTTTGTTTTTTGATATTAGTAAAGCTCCCTAAAAAGACTTTAGAAAGAGATCTGCAATTATCTAACAGATTTACATTTGCAAAACATAAAATACTCAGCAGAAACAAATCCGACTGGTATCCATGAGGACACAGGTTCAATCCCTGGCTTTGCTCAGTGGGTTAAGGATCCGGCCTTGCCCTGAGCTGTGGTGTAGGTCACAGACGTGGCTCAGATCCTGAGTAGCTGTGGCTACGGCACAGGCCAGTGGCTACAACTCTGATTTGACCCCTGGCCTGAGAACCTCCATATGCTTCTGGTGCAGCCCTAAAAAAGAAAAAAAAAAAAAAAAAAAAAACCCACAAAACATAAAATACTAAAATTACTGCCCATCTATCAATTTATGCTATGACAAATGAGCAACTTAATGGGAAAAGGGCACGGAATTCTAGACCCAGTTCACCACTAGGCTGTGCAAATCCTTTCTCTCTAAGCCTCACTGTCTTCATATATAAAATACAGTACCTCGTATAAGGTTGATAGCACTAAAGTAGGAAAATTTAAAGCATTATAATCATTCAATTAATCAAAATTGTTATAATTCCAAAACCACAAATATACCATCATTAATACCTTTGGAATACCTATTTACTTTTTAAAAATTGTCAGCAGTATGAACTTAAGAATAATCAATACACTATTTTAAGAATCATGTCAGATTCTAATTACATTCATTCAAATCTTTAAAATGTAATTTTCTAAGATTTCAGTAGATACTCCTATTTTTCCGTTTTTACCAAACCAAGTCCCCCACTGCGAACATTATTCTACGAATGATTCAAATTACCTGTTCAAGGCTGAAAAAGTTAGTAGTGTCTCTAGGTGTGTTGAGGCCTGCAGATCCCTTTTCCTTACGGAGTGCTGGCGAATGCTGGATAAAGAGAGGATGTCGTAGTCTGAGAGCAGAGAATCAAGCTTTTCTGAAATAAAGATAAAAAGGTTATTAATACCTAAATCAACTGTAATACCATTCACATGAGAATCAGATCACAGACTCTTCCTGATGTAATGCCCCTGGCATGACCTATGAAGGATTCTTACCACACAATCTAATCAAGCTCTAACTTCCAGTTTCCAAGACAAAAAGGGATTAGACGTTGCCAAATAACAACCTCAGGAAGTCATCAGCCACGCCCAGAATGTTCCATTCCTGCAAAACAAATGACCCAATTTCTCCAGGAAACAAATGGCAAGAGAAAAGAAGGAGGGGTGGAGACAGATGAGACTGAAGAGAACAGCAAGTGAGTTCCCGCCAGACACTACAGGCTCAGATCTGGCTGCTGTGCCTGTGGCACAGGCTGACAGCTCCGCTCCAACTGGAACTTCCATATGCCCTGGGTGTGGCCTTAAAAAGCAAAAAACAAAAACAAAACAAACAAAGAAAAGGTACAGCAAGCCAGCCAACGTGTAAGCCTTTTTGGATCCCAGGCCAAACAAATCAAGGTGGAAAAATATCTGTGACAATCAGGGGAATGTGAACGTGAGTCCATGGTCAAACTAGTTACTGATAAGAGTACCACAGTATGCAGTGAACTAGCTTCTAAATTCAAGGCATTTCTTTTCTTTTTTTTTCTTTCTTTTCTTTTTTTTTTTTGCTTTTTAGGGCCAAACCTGGGGCATATGGAGGTTCCCAGGCTAGGGGTCAAATCAGAACTACAGCTGCCGGCCTACGTCACAGCCACAGCTACATGGGATCTGAGCCTCATCTGAGACCTACACCACAGCTCATGGCAACACCGGATCCCTTAATCCACTGAGAGAGGCCAGGGATCGAACCCTCATCCTCATGGATCCTAGTCAGGTTCGCTGAGCCATGACAGGAACTCCTAAATTCAAGGCATTTCTGTTTAGAATTTTTCTTTTTTTTTATTTCGTTCTGTTTAGAATTTCTAAGATCAAAGTTGCCAATCTGATCTGCCCACTGCCTATCTGGACTGTACCAATTCTGTATCAGCTGATACATAATAACAAATAGCAATAAATGTATCTATAGCCTGGGCAAACCAAAACTGAGCAAGCAACCCTTTTAGAGAAATATCACATACTCCAAATGAGCAAAAAAGTAGTGCTGTCCCTACCACTGCTGCCCTCAGCAGACACCACAGAATATTTAATCCACTGGACACCAGGAAGTAGAAGTGGTAAGAACCAACTAATCCCTAGAAAAAAAATAAACATTTAACAGACTGACCTGGCATCCAAGAAAAGCAAAGATGCACTTCCCCAAAGACAGAACAAGCACAAATGAGTTTCTATTTTGCACAGAGTAAGAATAAACACTATAGAGTATATGCTACCCCATAAGTCACTTGTTATCAACAGCAACAGTGCTGTCTCTCCCACAATCAAGAGGATTTGGGGAAGACAATTTTGGTGACTTAAGTCTATACAAAAACTGCCTAAAAATACAATGAGCTGATGCTTTCCTTTTCTCTCAACAAATATCACTGCAGAAGCAATGGTATTCAAAATCATTCCACCGGACTTGGAATGTCCTCAAAATAGAACAGTAGGAGCTTAAAATATAAGTATCCTGCTACTGTGGTTAAACAGGCTCACAAAACCTTTTTTTTTTTTTTTTTTTGGTCTTTTTAGGGCCACACCCACAGCATACAGAGGTTCCCAGGCGAGGGGTCTAATGGGAGCTGTTGCTGCCGGCCTACACCACAGCCACAGCAACGACAGATCCAAGCTGCGTCTGTGAACTCCACCACAGCGCAAGGCAATGCGGGATCCTTAACCCACTGAGCGAGGCCAGGGATCAGACCTGCAACCTAGTGGGATTCGCTTCCGCTGTGCCACGACAGAAACTCCCACAAAACCATTTTTAAAAGAAAGAATCCACACAATACTTTTCTCCTTCAATTTTCCCTCAGTGATGCTCAGTAAGTTCTGTATCAATTCATTCATTCACTGCTCTGTGTTAGTCACTGGTCTAAGTACTGAGACAAAGCACTCCATAGGGCAAAGTCCTTGACCAAAGCAGCACGCATCTCATGTAGGAGAGACACACAATGCATAAGAAGATACACATCAGTCCTGCGGACATGAAAACAGGCCAGCAGAGGCAGGCAGTGCGAAGGGCCAATTTACACAGAGTGGTCAAAGAAGGAAAAATGCCTCCCTGTCACATCATATTCGAGCAAACCTGAAGAAATCATGGGGAAGGCACACTGCTATCTGCTTAAAGGAAATCTGTCTCTGCCCCGCCCCCACCCAGGGCAGCACCCTCGCATGTGGAGGTTCCCAGGCTAGGGGTTGAATCGGAGCTTCAGATGCCGGCCTACACCACAGCCACGCCGGATCCAAGCGCATCTGCGACCTACACCACAGCTCATGGCAACGCCAGATCCTTAACCCACTGATCGAGGGCAGGAATCGAACCTGCGTCCTCACAGATGCTAGCCAGATTTGTTTCCACTGAGCCAGACGGGAACTCTGCGATTAAAGGAAACTTAATCAAAGTTCATTCAAGGCTCTACTTCAAGATAAAAATGAAAATGGTAGCAAATTTCACACTTACTATCACCCATTTTCTGTTAAGGAAAATTTCCTTTAATTTTAATTCAAAGGAAAGCTGTTTCAGAAGGCAACAATCTCTTTTATCCCAATGGACGGTTGGTTACTAGTGACCTGGCCTTGCAAATTATAATGCTTAGAGGCACCAATGAAAAATCTTCAAGAAGCTTTCCATTTATTGAACATTTTGAGTGTTTTGTTTTCTCCAAGACACAAGACTGGGTGTTTTATGTCACCTCCACGAACATCCTTGGTCTTATCACCATTTTACAGATGAAGAAACAGACCCTGGGAGAGTAACATCACAAAGCCAATGTGGCACAGTACTAGGATTTGAACTTGGGCCGGTTTGGCTGAAAACCCCAAAACTGATGTTGACTTTTGAAACTGCTTAAAAATAGCCTAGCTCTTCCTGGACCCTCTACTTCGTGGCCTTCTACTTTTTGACATGTCAATCAAACATGACCTTGCCTCCCTCTGAATTCTGAAGCTGTTTACACCTTCTGGCATCTCTGAGTTATATTTGTCTTATCTCACAAAGAGGTTGTAAAATGGCCAAAAGTAAGCTTCGTTTTAAAAACCAGTCTTACCTCACAACACCCAGCACAGAACCCTGCACAAAACAGCACACAAATTCTCAATGTTGAGATGCTGATACAATCCTGGAGCTCTTCAACTTCCGAGATACAGGTTGGTACACGGACTCAGTTTCATTCAAGATCATAATCACTCCTACTGACTGAGAAACTTAACCTCAATACTGTAGTTTCATTGTCAATGACACACGTCAGCTGTCTTCAGAGGGTGACTGCCCACAACCAGCATCATCAGCATCCCCTGTGAACTTTCTCCTCTCAGTCCCTCCACGATCAGAAATTCCCTGGGTTTAACTTGGCTTCCAGGTGATGCTGATGGGAACTCAAGTCTGAAAACCACTGAACTGAGCTAAAATAAGGAACTGGCTCAACGTGAAGAAAAAGGCTGTGCACAAAGATGTTTGCTGCTCAGCCTTGCATTAATTTTAAGAACAAAAAGTGGAAACAAAGTAAATTAATACCTAGGAGACATAAGTTGTAGCACTTCCAAATGACAAAAAACAAAAACAAACCAAAAAACCCCTGCAATCATTTAAAACACTATTTAACAAAAGGTTTTCAGAACATGAGAAAATACTTTAATGTTATATTAAATACACAAAGGTAGATTTAAAAAACTATTCATACTACATGATCCTAACTATGTATTTAAAAATAGGCCTAGAAAAAAAAAAGAGCAAGGTTATCTTTAGGTATTTTTCTATAATAAATACTTAAAAGTGGCTTGCTAAAGCACTTTAAAATACTGAATGTTTCAATGGTAACTTACCCTCTTTTAATAACTAGCTTTCTCAAACTGGTCATCCTGGAGAGATTACACACAAAATGCCTTCTCCTTGTCCAACAATCTGAGCTCCTGCTCTTGCAAGTGACCTCTCAGATGCTCGGTATTTCACTGCCCTGTACTTCCAAAATTCCAACCATTGGTAATCCAATTTTCTATAGCTTTTTCAACAGAACTTTTTTCGTATATGGATATTTCCCCCATATCCATGTACGAAAAAAACTCAAAAAAACTTTAAGAATAAACCACTTAACTTCTTACGGTAGAGTTTATGACAGTTAATACTAGACAATGCTACAAAACCCATGTTTCTTATTAGCTCAGGGCAAGGTCATATTCTCTTTGTTTAGCAACTCCCAATGGCTGCCCAACACTCTAGAATGAGACCACTCTCCTTGCTTTCTACAAGCTGCTCCAGCCATCTCCCTAAACAAATGAACTTTTCCTCATCTCACCTGGCCAAAAACACAAATTAGAAAACGGACGTGGCGTTCCAGTCATGGTAGAGCGGAAAGGAATCTGACTAGCATCCAGGAGGATGCAGGTTCGATCCCTGGCCTCGCTCAGTGAATTGAGGATCTGGTGTTGCCATGAGCTGTGGTGCAGGTCGCAGCCGAGGTTTGGATCCTACGTTGCTGTGGTGTAGGCCGACAGCTGCAGCTCTGATTTGACCCGTAGCCTGGGAACTTCCATATGCCACAGGTGGGGACCAAAAAAAAAAATAATAATAATACAGAAGTCCCTGTGGTGTCCCAGTGGTAACAAATCCAACGAGTATCCATGACATTGCGGGTTTGATCCCTGGCCCAGACCAGTGGGATAAGGATCCAGCATTGCTGTGAGCTGTGCTGTAGGTCGACAGCTGCAGTTATGAGTCAACCCCTAGCCTGGAAACTTCCATATATGTTGCTGGTGTGGCCCTAAAAAAAGAAACAAAGAAATACATGGAGTTCCCCTTGTGGCTCAGCGGTAACGAACCCAACTGGTACCCATGAGGATGCGGGTTTGATCCCTGGCCTCGCTCAGTGAATTAATAAAGATCCTGTGTTGCCGTGTAGGTCACAGTCGCAGCTGGGATCTGGCGCTGCTTTGGCTGTGGTGTAGGCCAGCAGCTGGAGCTCCCATTCTACCCCTAGACTGGGAACCTCCATAGGCCACAGGTGCAGCGAAAGAAAAGAAGAAAGAAAAGAAAGTACAGAATATAATACACTCAAAAGAATGAAAGTAACTCAGGGAGGCAGGAGGGCACAAGAGCACAGAGACTGTGAAAAGGTGTGAGGCTGGAGAGGCAGGCAGAGGTCTGGTCATAAAGGGCCAGGGAACTAAATTCAGGATTCTGGACTTTGGACAGTAGCCACAGCTATAAATTAGGGATTTCATCACGACTGTGAAACTAAGCCCCACCTCAAGCTGAGTTCCCCTGCCAAATTTATGATGAACCACTCCATCCAAAACTTACTCTTTCTTGTCCTGCTCCTATTGCCTCAGGACAGAAGAGGATCAAAGAAAAGGGGGGACTGAAACAGAGGGCCCTGCGGCGCGCTCCTGGCATGAAAGCCTGTGTCCCCTGCTTCTCGCTTGGAGAAAAAAGCTTTCGTCTCCTAGGTCCTCCCTGAGTTCCAAGGAGCAGATTCAAGCAATTACTGATGCGAGCAGTGAGGAAAGGCAGAAACGAAGGAAAAGCAGTCAAGAGACAAGAGTTCAGGGATAAACAGTCCTAGCTCCTCCCCCAGGGATGCACAGAACAACGGGACACAATCTTCGAGCTGCCCCACAGGAACTAAGACCCCCACCCCCAGGTGGAGGAGAGTGACTACACGCTGACCACAAGCAGGCGGCCCCCGGACTGGCTGGACCCAGGAGGTTGATGTTGACTCCGACACCACCCTGTTTCCTTACCACCAATCAACGGGAGGAGAGTCACCCCAAATGCTGCTTTAAAAACCTTACACCCGGGAGTTCCCTTCGTGGCTCAGCAGCAGCCAACCCGACTAGGATCCATGAGGATGCAGGTTCATTCCCTGGCCTCCCACAGTGGGTTGGGGATCCGGTGTTGCTGTGAGCTGTTGTGTAGGTTGGAAACGTGGTTCAGATCCTGCATTGCTGTGGCTGTGGTGTAGGCCGTCAGTTGTAGCTCTGACTCAACCCCCAGTCCGGGAACTTCCTTATGCCGCAGGTGTGGCCCTAAAAAGCAAAAAAAAAAAAAGCAAAACACAAAAAGCCCAAAAAACAAAAAACATCTTACACCCTGGCCAGCCAGGAAGATGGATCCGAGACAGGCCTATATCGCCCATCTTCTCCACCTGCAGTCTCCCAATCAATAAACCTTTCTCTGTTCCCAACTCAGACATCAACGTGGGTTCGACAACAAAGGCAGAATGCAGAGCGGGCTAGAGGAGACAAAAGCAGCATCTGGGACATGAGCTAGTAGGCTGCAGAGCAATCCAGGCGGAGATCCCTAAAAGACACCCAAGTTTCTGGCCTGGATACCTGGGTAGACAGTGGTATCAAATCGCCTGAGATAAAAACAAACAACAACAACAAAAAATACCCCCAACTAGGAGCAGGTCTGGGAGCGGGATTTGTTAAAAGAGAAAAACCACAGGCTCACTTTTGCTGAAGCACCTGATACCAAACCTAGGTTTAATACCTAACCCAAGTGTAGTTTCCACCTTCATCAGAAAAGTAGTCTTGGAGTTCCCGTCATGGCGCAGTGGTTAACGAATCCGACTAGGAACCATGAGGTTGCGGGTTCGGTCCCTGCCCTTGCTCAGTGGGTGAAGGATCCGGCGTTGCTGTGAGCTGTGGTGTAGGTTGCAGATGCGGCTCGGATCCCGCGTTGCTGTGGCTCTGGCGTAGGCCGGTGGCTACGGCTCCGATTCGACCCCTAGCCTGGGAACCTCCATATGCCGCGGGAGCGGCCCAAGAAATAGCAGCAACAACAACAACAACAACAACAAAAGACAAAAAAGACAAAAAGACCAAAAAAAAAAAAGAAAAGTAGTCTTAACCCATCAGTTTGGAACTGTCTGGTCAGCACCAATGAGGTCATCAGCCACATGGGGCTCCCCCATCCCCTGGGGAAGAAGAGGTCTTCCATAGGACAAAACCCTTCCTTCCCGGTTCCCTTGGCCCCAGAAAGACGATGGCCTGGCCCAAAACAATCCTTCCCTCTCTTTGCTGATGGCTCCCTTGCCCCGCCCCTTCTTCCCATAAAAACGTTCCATTTGGTTCCCTCGGAGGGCCTTTCTAGCTGCTAGATGGGAAGCTGCCCAATTCATAAATTGCCCGATAATGCTGATTAGGTTTTCAAATTTACTTGGTTAAAAATTTTTTTTATAACAGGTTGCTATAAAGGGCCCGGTGGGTACTAGAAGATTCTGAAGTTCTATACTCTGTTCCTTACCTACAGTTTGCAATCCTTCATTTACATAGAACTTTTTTGCATTAAGTCATCATATCTTTGCAGTTACATCACTGATAAATCATACAGTGATTTTAGGCAGGAAAAAGGTAAATCTGTTATTCTAGGATTTTTAAAATCAACATCAGTGGTATCAAGCAACTGATACTTTATTCCTTCTTTATGTTCTCAAAGAATAAATAGAAAGTTGGACCTTCAGGCCTGCAGCAAACCAGCTTTTGGATATAGATATGGAGTTGCCTATAGACTCGATAAACCTTCCGCTTCACCCTTCTCTCGTACCTCAACTGTCCTGTCTCCAGGATAAGCTTTTATGGCCACTGCCTTGGGTACAACGACATAAAGGATACCCTTATTTCATTCATTAAGCCCAGAGTCAAGTTTTTAAGAGAAAACTGATTTTTTTTGGTCTTTTTAGGGCCACACCTGTGGCATACGCAAGTTCCCAGGCTAGGGGTTGAATCAGAGCCATAGCCATCAGCTACCACAGCAACGCCAAGATCCAAGCCGCACCTGTGACCTACACCGAAACTTGGGGCAACGGCGGATCCTTAACCCACTGAGCAGAGTCCAGGGATCTAACCTGCATCCTCGTGGATACTAGGCAGGTTCTTAACCCAGTGAGCCACAATGGGAACTCTAAGATAAAACTGATTTTTAAATAATGAAGTGTTGTATGAGAAGAGTCTGGGAACGTCTGGGAACTTTTCACTTAATTTCTCTTATTTTTGCAATAAATTGCATCTTCCTGGAATACCACTCGCAAGTGTCTCATGCCAAACCCCTGAATCCCTATGGCGCTCTGCTCACTCTCCACGCCTCTACTTGCAGAGTACAAAGAGTTCCCCCAAAACTGCTGTCAGAAGTGGAAAAGATAAAGCCACAGCTGCTATCAAGTGTTTATTCTGCTTGTGCAGAA
Source organism: Sus scrofa (assembly GCF_054392235.1). NCBI lineage: Eukaryota > Metazoa > Chordata > Mammalia > Artiodactyla > Suidae > Sus > Sus scrofa. The sequence goes on along the minus strand of NC_139385.1, from coordinate 139,032,922 downwards.
GACACCTGAGACTTGTCTGCTCTTCAACACTCCCCAAAATACACAGGACAAGGGAGAGACCTGGCCAGGTCATTCTGCAACATGACCCTGAGGCGTGGGTGACTTCCTCTTTGGGACCAAGGAAGAGATGAGAAAAAGAGAACAGTGCTGTCAGCTAGGCAGCGGACCCCAGAGCCTGGGAACCAATGGCTTACTTTATGGGTTTATACCAGTTAGGGAGGCTGGAGGATGAGCCGCCTCAAATAATTCCTCATCGAGAGCACTTCACCTAGGCTGGGACTAATCCTGGGCCACGACTCTCAACCAAACCAGTCACATGGAAACAGGAGCCAAAATGAAAGCGAGCACAGCCCAAGGGACCCTCTGAAGACCCATAAGGCTCTGTAGCTGAAATGGATGTAAATTCAGGTTAAGCAATGAGATTACTTCCACAATTTCTAGCCCTGCTGCCTATTCCTAGGTTAAACCTTGTCTCCTACACACAGGCTTCCAATCAAACAGAGAAGTAATTCTGGCCGTGTTATGTCTGAAGTGCCTGTGAACACTGAGCTGGAAAGACAGAACACGTCTAGGTCAGAGATGCATATCCAGTGGTCATCAGAACAGTCAAATGGTAAGTGAAACCATGGAGGCAGATGCCTTGTCGGAGCCAACAACTCTTATTAAAGGGGAAACAAAGGAGGGGTGTGGGGAGGAAGAGCGCCGACTCCTGCGTTCCTTTTAGGATACATGGAAAAGCACTTCATTCACTCCCTGCCTCAGTGAGGCCTTTTCCCATCCCTCCCGCCCGCATGATCTTTCTCTCCCCTCATATTATACTTCCCACTGAAACCACTATCTCTCACAAACGCAAAATGGAGAAGGATCCAAAATTCAACCACACTTGGCCTTGAAGGACACCTACACTTAATGTTCTGGAAAACCCCGTGAAAGCCAAATGGAATTCTCCAGTTTCCCCACCAGGGCTGTCTGCGTAACTCTTATCTTCATTCTATTCTAGAAATACAGTTTATCTCTTTGACTAGCACAAAGCAGAGTTAGGGAGGTCCCGTCGTGGCGCAGCAGAAATGAATCCAACTAGGAACCATGAGGTGTCGGGTTCGATCCCTGGCCTCGCTCAGTGGGTCAAGGATCCAGCATTGCCGTGGGCTGTGGTCAAGGATCCAGCATTGCCGTGGGCTGTGGTGGAGGTGGGAGACGCAGCTCAGATCTGGCGTTGCTGTGGCTGTGATGTAGGCCAGCGGCTACAGCTCCGACTCAACCTTTAGCCTGGGAACCTCCATATGCCTCGGGTGCGGCCCTAAAAAGGACAAAAGACAAAAAAAAAAAAAAAAAGCAGAGTTACATTAAATTTCTCTTAAAGCAGTTAGGGTGTGTGTTTCAGTTTCAAGGGAATGCAGTCAGTAAGCAAAATTACCATCAAAAGAGGAAGTCAGATGTCAAAATCTTGAGAGAAATGATGCCGTCAATATGAGAAACAGGCCCTGCACTGGGGAGACGCCCCACCCCATATACTTTTGCATTTCAGAATATATGTTTCAGATCCCGACTTCCATCCCTCATCTGTGACCTATATTTTTTCCTTCCACCCACTACATCCTCTTATTAAGAGTAACACAAAGAGAAAACTCTTTTGAAATCAAAGGGAGACTTATATACCCCAGCTGCAACTTCAAGATATCATCATGAGTAAGCTCACATGACTCATAACTTTCCTAAATTATGCAATTCATAACAGCTCAGCTGAAATCATCTCGGTGACCTACGGTGTCCTCCAAAAGCCAGGACTCTGTTACACATTTTTGTCCTTCGGAAAATGTCGTATCCCTAATTGATATTTAGCACTGCGTTTATGGTAACACTCATGGATAAGTAGGCTAATAAACAACCATGCCCTATAAGTATGAAATTATTCATTAGCCTTGACCAATTCAATCTAAATGGTAGGGTTACCGTAAGAAACAAAAAAAGTCACTCTTCAAAAAAGAAAAAATACCCACAAGGCATACATTTGTCACTAACTGTATGAACTTGACAACTCACCATGCCTTTCTAAGACACATCTTTCCGCCTCCTTCATTTAATAAAAACGAGACACAGGAGTTCCTGTCATGGCGCAGTGGTTAACGAATCCGACTAGGAACCATAAGGTTGCGGGTTCGATCCCTGGCCCTGCTCAGTGGGTTAACGATCTGGCGTTGCCGTGAGCTGTGGTGTAGGTTGCAGACATGGCTCGGATCCCGAGTTGCTGTGGCTCTGGCGTAGGCCGGTGGCTACAGCTCCGATTCAACCCCTAGCCTGGGAACCTCCATATGCCACAGGAGCGGCCCAAGAAATAGCAAAAAAAAGACAAAAAAAAAAAAAAGAGAGACACAATCTCCACGGTTCATTTCAATTCTAACAGTTGCTAAGTGCCTCTATCGAGAGTGTCCTTATTTCGAGTCTGGGCTCATCACCTCCTTCCCCAGTTAGGTCAACCCCGCTTGATGATAACATGGTAACTCCCACAATGTGTTCTATCACTCACCTTCATATTGTTCTAGAATTGCCTGTTCATATATCTCTATCCCACCATGCCAAAAGGTTTTTTTTTGTGTGTGTGTGTGTGTGTGTGTGGCTGCACCCAAAGCATGTGGAAGTTCCCGGGCCAGAAATCAAACCCGCACTGCACTTGTCTGATCTTCATATTTCCAATAACACTTGCATACAGTACGTGTTCTTCAAACATCTACACCATGCATTTTTCTGGCACCAGTGGTCCGCACTTTGCAAATAAAAACACATGATAAAAATAGAAAAATCCCTTACGATCTGTGAATGCTGCTGAGAATTAATCTAAAAGTGAGGATTTCTTCTTTGCGATTCCTAGGATTCATGCTACTTATTTCTCCACTACTGAACATGAGAATAAAAGTGAAACAGCTGTGTTAGAGTGGTAAAAATATAACTTTAATACCTCGAAATACATGTTAGCTTACTTATTTATTTATTGCTTTTTAGGGCTGCACTAGTGGCATATTGTTCCCAGGCCAGGGATTGAACTGGAGCTGTAGCTGCCAGCCTACGCCACAGCCATGGCAATGTGGGATCCAAGCCTCAACTTCAACCTACACCACAGCTCACAGCAATGCCGGATCCTTAACCCACTGAGCGAGGCCAGGGATCAAACCTGCAACCTCATGGATCCTTGTCAAGATTTGCTTGTGGAGTTCCCGTCATGGCGCAGTGGTTAACGAATCCGACTAGGAACCATGAGGTTGCGGATTCAATCCCTGCCTTTGCTCAGTGGGTTAATGATCCGGCGTTGCCGTGAGCTGTGGTGTAGGTTGCAGATGTGGCTCGGATCCCGTGTTGCTGTGGCTCTGGCAGAGGCCGGTGGCTACAGCTCCGATTCGACCCCTAGCCTGGGAACTTCCATATGCTGCGGGAGAAGCCCAAGAAATAGCAAAAAGACCAAAAAAAAAAAAAAAAGATTTGCTTCTGCTGGGCCACGACAGTAACTCCATGTTTGTTCATTTTATTAACATTTATCCTTATCACATGGCTCTTACCCTATTCCTCCATCCTGACCATCCCTAACTCCCCATTTTTTTCAATTTGTACTAACGTATCACATCTCAGCACTTCCTACCAGGTTCTCCCCAGTCTGTCATTAGACTAATCACCTGTAATCCATTTCAATTTAAGGTGACTGACAAAGCAGTTGTTCAGGTGAGAGCGTAGCCATCATTAACACCCTCAGTCAATTATAAGGAAGTTCCGGGTAAAATAATGCAAGTTTTATTAGCCATAAAGAAAATCCACACGGTGTCTCCATCTGCCCGATACTATACATGCAATCACGGTAGGGTTTGGGGACCAAAACCACCATGAAAATTCACTGAGGCTCTAACTTCTCACACTGGGAAAATATACTGGTTCATACTTTATTACCAGTTAATTAAACTCTCTCACATGCCAAGTTTTTTTTAACTGATAAAGAACCCAATCACTACACCTTGACACAAATTAACTGCCAGCAATTTACACATCTCTTAATGTTAGTCCATCCTTAATCCAAGCTCTTTAGAAAATCTAAATCACCTACTTTCTAGGCTCAATCAAATTGGTGATTCCTGATAATCTGTTTAAAATGGCAAGGCAGGCATTCACAGCAGCAGCATTACCAGTTGGCCCGGTAAATTTAAGCGCCCCCACCCCAGCACCTCCAATAAGCTCCAATTTAAATAACTAAATACACGCTTATGGCGTTCGCAAAATGAAACTCTTGAGCTACCAGTCACTGCCTTCCAACCAGATTACTAAGTACCCCCTACAGCAGAAAATCGAGTTCGCTCCTTTTAGAGCCAGGAAGAGCTGCGGAGCTTCCTCTCCTCCTCCAGAATCCCGCCTTTGGTAGGAACACAATATAGGTTTGTTCCTCAGAAGGGCAGGGATCTGGACCGCATCCTCCTCTCCAAACGCGAGCCACCATCACTCCCCGCCTCACCTCTTCCCAAACACAGACTCAGGGGACAGACCCCTCCCAGGCCCCGAGTCCCCCTCGGAGGCCCCCTCCAGGATCCCTCCCCCGTTCAGGGAGACGAGCCCATCTCCCTTCTTTCCCTGAAGTCCGAGAGCCACACCCCCTTCCCACGCTGAAAACCTCGGGACGCACACAGCCGTCCACACCCCGCCCCCAAACACCTGACAAATCCCGCTTCCCTGCTCTTTCCCGAAAGCTGCGCTCCCCAAGCACCCGGTGCCGGCCCAAGCCAACTCCCAGGGTCTTTACCGAGTCGCTGAGGGGAGCCGAAGCCCGGCTCGTCCGGCGGTCGCGGCGCCAGCACGATAGGAACCAAGCTGGTCAGGAAGAGCGCACACTGCCTCATGTTCCCGGCCCGGCAACCGGCTCCACCTCTCCGAGCAGCCTTCGCCTGACTGGGGCTCAGGACGCTGCTCACATTGGGGGACAACGGGATCCGCCTGGCCTGTCCCCTCAAGCCTCTCACTCCTCCCGCGCCGCCTACCGGAAGACTCTGGAGCCTGACTCTAGGCCCCCCGGAAGCGCAGGCAGCGGAGCAGGGCCTGGCTCAGCCCGCTTCCGCCCGCCGCCAACGCCCGCCCCGCCCACCGCCGGAAGCCGGGCGCCGCGCGGCATGCCGGGAGGGCCTCGCTCGCCCCGCCCCGCGCAGGCGCGCTGCCATCTCACCGCCCCTCTGCCCGCCCCCTTCAGCCCCGCGAGGGCTCCATGAGCTGCCCGCGGCGTCCTGACTCGACCCCGTGGAGCCTCGCCTCTGTCCCCGGGTGACCGCCGCGAGGGAGGCGGGAGCTCGCGAGTAGGCCCTCAGAGGTGCGTCCAGCCGCCTCCGACGTCTCGGTCCCACCGACATCTGGTTAGGATCCCTGTTACCCTTTTTGCGAAACGAGCTGTTGAAACCGCCTGGAGCCCTGAGCGGACGAGGGGGAGCCTGGCGGGGCGTGCTCCTGGTTACGACCCAACGACGAAGTGTCCGCGACGAAAGACGGGCTCCTGGGAGCCCGAGGCCTCGCGTCCGCGCGCTGCTTCTGCCAGCCCAGCAGCCCAGATGCAAATGGGGTGCAACTTGGTTTGGGCGTCGGACCCCATGGGCGTATTAAGCCTCCCTCTGTCGTTGTAACGAAAAAGGCTTTGCAGAGGGAAATAAACAAGCGCTTCCTTAATGCACATTTTCCCGTGGCCCTGCTGTACGTAGAGTCTGCAAGTATTTCAGAAACTATATCTTAGGCCTAACGCCTCATCTACCCGTACAGGGTCTTGAATCGTCCAGCCAACTTCTTGAAATTCAGTACTGTGTTTGGGCACTTCAGCTTTGATTGGAAATTTGCCAAGGAAGTTTGGGCGGGAGGGTTGGTTGGTTTTTTTGCTTTTTAGGGCCGCACTAGCGGCATATGGAGGGTCCCAGGCTATAGGTCAAATCTGAACCACAGCCGCCTGACCACAGCCACAGCCACGCAGGATCCCAGACGCCTCTGTGGCCTGCACCACAGCTCGGCGCAACGCCGGATCCTTAACCCACTGAGCGAGGCCAGGGATCGAACCGCAACCTCATGGGTGCTAATCAGATTCCTTTACGCTTTCCAATCCTTTGCGTAATTTTAGCTCTGGTGTAGTGGAATGTACTGAGTAAAACATTCTAATAACGTTGAAAGGGAGTTGCTATTCTGGTTCAACTAAAGTTGATACAAGTAGAACATAACACATTTTCCACTTGGGAGTGAATGGGGACAGCCTTCCCCCGATTATGAAATGGTAAATTGTTAGGAGTAAATTATTGGTCCTGCCTGGTAAAGTTTCAAGACTACTCCTGATAAAATACTCAAACTGTGGTTTAAACTTAGGTTCACTGTGGTATGCCTTGGTAAAATCGCAACATCTTTCCCAGCCGTTATTATCCATAATTAACTGGTTTTGTGCATTTTCGGCTTACCTGAATCTGGTCTATTCATCTGAAGTATAAAATGCCTTCATTAAACATTCATTAATGGCATACCTAATCAAAAAGCAAAGATTCATCTCTGCAAATTTTTTTTTTAATGTACCACATAAAAATGTGATGGTTGTGGAGTTCTCATTGTGGCTCAGCAGTAATGAGCCCTACTAGTATCCTTGAGGAGACAGGTTCCCCTGGCCTCACTCAGTGGGTTAAGGATCCAGCATTGCTGTGGCTGCGGCGTAGGCCGGCAGCTGCAGCTCCATTTGACCCCTAGCCTGGGAACTTCCATATGCCACAGGTGCAGCCCAAAAAAATAAATAAATAAATCCGTAACATTAAAAGTGTTAGGTTTAAATTTACCCTATGGGATATAAGTACCTGACAGATTTGGTGGCCACTGTGATAGCCAGCCTCCCTGATGGCCCCAATGATCCCTGCTTCCTGATACTCACGGCCCCATGGTCCCCTGCCACGCTGGACCGACGTTGGTCTGTGGAGCCAAGAGCACACAGCAGAGGTAATGGTATTTCACGTCCAAGGTTAGGGTGTAGGAGACTGTCCTCCATCCCAGGCGTTCTCTTACTTGCTTGCTCTCTTGGGTCGCTCATTTGAAGCCAGTTATCATATCATGAGAACATTCAAAAAGGCTGGGAGGAGTTCCCATCGTCGCTCAGTGGAAACGAATCTGACCAGGATCCAGGAGGATGCAGGTTCAATTCCTGGTCTCTCAGTGGATTAAGGGTCCAGCATTGCTCTGGCTGTGGTGTAGGCCAGCGGCTACAGCTCTGATTCGACCCCTAAACTGGGACCCTCCATTTGCTGCAAGGGCATCCCTAAAAAGCAAAAAAAAAAAAAAAGAAAGAATCCAAGAAGCCTGCGGAGAGGTGCATAAGAATAGAGTTCACCAGCCCACAACTGAGACCTGCCAAAGACTGCATGTGTGGGCTTGGACGGGACTCCCAGCTCTAGGCAGCCCTGATGACTGCAGACCCCAAGCCAGCAGCTTGACCGCAGCCCCATGAGAGACCCTGAGCCAGAACCTCCCACACAGGCCATTCCCTGATTTTTGACCCTCAAAAACTGGGAAATAATAAATATTTGTTGTTTCAAGCTCCTAACTTGGAGGTAATTTGTTACACAGGCACCATGGCCCATTTGAAAAGTGCATGAACAAATTGACTGGATCCTGGTGTCCTCTCCTTAACACAGAAGTGGTTCTTTTATGTTTATATATATATATATATATATATATATATTTTTTTTTTTCCCCCTAGGGCCGCACCCACAGCACATGGAGGTTCCCAGGCTAGGGGTCCAATCGGAGCTGTAGCCACCGGTCTACACCAGAGCCACAGCAGCTAAAAGTAGGAGCCGGAGTTCCCTTTGTGGTGCAGCAGAATTGAATCCGACTAGGAACCATGAGGTTGTGGGTTCAATCCCTGGCCTCACTCAGTGGGCTAACAATCCGTGTGGCTGTGGCTGTGGCTGTGGTGTAGGCTGGCAGCTGTAGCTCCTATTTGACCCCTAGCCTGGGAACCTCCATATGCTGCGGATGAGCCCCTAAAAAGCAAAAAAAAAAAAGGAGTCAATCCACAAATCCCCATCAGACAACAGACCCCGTCACTGCAATGTGACTGTCTCCAAAGGACTCCAGTTCCCAGGATTTTAGTTCAGAAGTTTTAATGTATTTTAGACCCTTTTAGAAAGAAAAATGAAAAACAGGAGTTCCCGTCATGGCTTAGCAGAAACAAATCCAACTAGGAACCATGAGGTTGCCGGTTCAATCCCTGGCCCTGCTCAGTGGGCTTTGGATCTGGCGTTGCTGTGGCTGTGGTGTAGGCCGGCGGCTACAGCTCTGATTCCACCCCTAGCCTGGGAACCTCCGTGTGCTGCAGGTGCGGCCCTAAAAAAAAAACAGAAAAAAGAAATCCTGCCATTTATGACAACGTGGATGAACCTAAAGGACATTATACTCAGGGAGAAAAGTCAGACACAAAAAGTCAAACAGGGCGTGATCACGCCCTATGTAGAGTATTATACAGGTTAAATTCGGAAAAGCAGAGGGAGGATGGTGGTTGCCAGGATCTGGGGGAGGGAGGTGTGGAGATGAGGAGACATTGGTCAAAGGTACCAACTTTCAGTTATAAAATGAGTAAGTCCTGTGGATCCAACGTATACTGTGGTGACTATTTAAGAACATTGTTTGTAGGAGTTCCCGTCGTGGCGCAGTGGTTAACGCGTCGGACTAAGAACCATGAGGTTGTGGGTTCCATCCCTAGCCTCGCTCAGTGGGTCAAGGATCCGGCATTGCCGCAAACTGAGGCATAGGTGGCAGATGCAGCATTGCGGTGGCTCTGGCATAGGCCGGTAGCTACACCTCTGATTAGACCCCTGGCCTGGGAACGTCCCTATGCTGCGGGATCGGCCCTAGAAAAGGCAAAAAACAAACAAAAAAACCTGTTTGTGTACTTGCTAGGAGAGTAGATCTTAAGTGTTCTTAACCACACACCCACAAAAAAATGGTAACTGGAGTTCGTATCATGGCTCAGCAGAAACGAATCTGACTAGTATCCATGAGGACGCAGGTTCGATTCCTGGCCTCGCGCTCAGTGGGTTAAGAATCCGGCAGGGCCAGGAGCTATGGTGTAGGTTGCAAACTCGGCTCAGATCCCACATTGCTGTGTCTGTGGCATAGGCCAGTGGCTACAGTTCTGATTCGACCCCTAGCCTGGGAACCTCCATGTGCTTCAGATGCTGCCCTAAAAAGACAAAAAAAAAAAAAAAAAAGTGACTATGGGAGTTCTCTGGCGGCCTAGTAGTTAAGCATCCGTTGTTGTCACTGCTGTGGCACGGGATGGCCCAGCAACTTCTGCATGCTGTGGGCACGGCCAAAAAGAAAAGTGGTAACTAATGGATATGTTTGGGGTTTTTTTGAATCTATATATTTTTATTATTAAAAGAGTTATAATGTTGAATTAGATTTATCTTTCTCTTTAATGACTACCTGCTTTTTTTTTTTTTTTTTTTTTTTTGTCTTTTTAGGGCCGCACCCAAGGCATATGGAGGTTCCCAGGCTGGGGGTCTAGTCAGAGCAACACCAGATCCGAGCTGTGTCTTCAACCTACGCCACAGCTCAAGGCAATGCCGGACCCTTAACCCACTGAGCAAGGCCAGAAATCGAACCCGCAACCTCATGGTTCCTAGTTGGATTCGTTAACCACTGAGCCACAACGGGAACTCCGACTACATACATTTTTTTATTAAAGTATTGTTGATTTACAATGTCGTCAATTTGGATATAACTAGCTTTATTATGCTAATTGCCTCTCAGTGAATAGTTATATAAAATCATCATATTGTGTAGCTTAGATAGACACAATTTTTGTCAACACCTCAATAAAGCCAGAAAAGAAATAATATTAAAGACTCACGTCATACGTTTGCCCTCAAAGGACTTAGATGCTAAAAGACACAAGGGCACATAGAAACACAAAATCACATACAATGTGACAGTGGACTGAGAGAAAATCTATGTCATGTATTTTTTATGTTAATTTAAAAAAAATTTTAATTTTGGAATAATTTTAGATGTAAAGAAAAATTTTCAAGGTAGTGCAGAGGGTTCTCATATGCTCATAGCCCAGCTTCCCCTAATGTTAATCTCTTCCATAATCAAGGTGTATTTGTCAAAACTAAAAAATTAACATCAGATTTCACAATTTTTAAAAGTATGTGCCTTTTAATGGTCTTTTCATTTTATTTATTTATTTATTTATTTAGCTTTGTAGGGCCACACCTGCAGCATATGGAGGTTCCCAGGCTACGGGTCGAATCAGAGCTACAGCTGCCGGCCTACGCCACAGCCACAGCGACCCGGGATCTGAGCGGTGTCTTTGACCTACACCACAGCTCACGGCAACGCCAGATCTTTAACCCACTCAGCAAGGGCAGGGATCGAACCTGCATCTTCATGGATGGTAGTCAGATATTTGTTTCCACTGAGCCACAACATGAACTCCCTTAATGGTCTTTTGCAAATTGTGGTTTGTTTTTTGTTTTGTTTTGTTTTTTTAGGGCTGCACTTTTAGCATAGGAGTTTCCAGGCTAGGGGTAGAATCAGAGCTGCAGCTACCATCCTACAGCACAGCTGATGGCAACACCAGATCCTTAACCCACTGAACAAGGCCAGGGATCGAACCTGCGTCCTCATGGATCCTAGTCATGTTTGTAACCTGCCGAGCCCCAGCGGGAATTCCCTTATAACATAAAATGTATCCTTACGGACATTGGGCACACTCACAGTGTCAGACAACCATCACACCGTCTCGTTCCAGAGTGTCTCATCACCCCGAAAGGAAACCACAGACCCATTAAGCAGTCACTCCCCATTGCCCCCTTCCCCCAGCGCTTGCTTGATTACCGCTAATAGGACCGCACAGTTTCTGTCCTAGAAGCCAACCCAGGATACCGCCTTGCTTTGCGTCACACTGACTTTCTACTCTTCAGGTCACACACGGCTCTTTCTAAATATTTTATTCTACAGAGCAGCCCCTGTTAATATGTTTGGTTGAAGGAGTTCCCATTGTGGCTCAGTGGTTAATGAATCCGACTAGGAACCACGAGGTTGTGGGCTGGATCCCTGGCCTCGCTCAGTGGGTTGAGGATCCGGTGTTGCCATGAGCTGTGGTCACAGACACAGCTCGGATCCCGCGTGGCTGTGGCTGTGGTGTAGGCCGGCAGCTGTAGCTCCGATTGGACCCCTAGCCTGGGAACCTCCATATGCTGCGGGAGCGGCCCTAGAAATGGCCCAAAAAAAATCGTCCCACTCATCAATTGCTTATAAGGGTAGAATGGTGTCCTATAAAAAAGATTACGTTCAATCGCCTCTTGGCCTCTTGGCTAAGATCAGGGGTGAAAAAGGTATGTTCAAGTCCTAATCCGTGTATTTATGAACGTGACCGTATTAGGAAATAAAGTCTTTGCAGATGTAATCAAGCTACGATGAGGTCCTGCCAGATTAGGGTGGGCCCTAAATCCAATGACCAGTGTCCTCATGAGGAGAAGTCACACGGGTACACACACAGGGAGAACCTCATGTCATGACGTGGGCAGAAGCTGGAGGGACTCTGCCACAAGCCAAGGAAAACCGAGGGTTGCCTACAACCACCAAAAGCCAGCAAGAGGCAAGGAAGGATTCTTCCCTAGAGCCTTCAGCGGGAACTCTGCTCACACCTGGATTTTAGATTTGTAGCCTACAGAACTGAGAATAAATTTCCCTGTTTTAAGCTACCTAGTTTGTGATAACTTGTTATAGCAGCTGCAACAAACCAATACCTCCTCCCGGAATACACATCGAGCTTTCCTCCCCTTCTATCTTTTCTCCTGAAATTCCTCTTGCCTAGAACACATTTCCAGCTCTCAAAAACTGAGCCATCCTTCAGTGGCTGTCTTAAGATACTGTTGTGGGTTCTCAGGTCTCTTTCACCACTTTTTAGTGGTGAAAAGTGTCACCTTTTGTAGATCCCATGGTAATTGAAAAAGAGAAGTCAGAGACCTGTTGACCAACAGAACTTTAGGAAATTTTGTGTGTGTGTGTGTGTGTGTGTGTGTGTGTGTGTGTGTGTGTGTGTGTGACCACCCTCCAGAGTTCCCAGGCTAGGGACCAGATCTGAGCCACCATTGCAACCTACAATGCCTGACCCACTGTGCCAGGCCAGGGACTGAACCTGCATCCCAGGGCTCCAGAGACGCTACCAACTCCCATTGTGCCACAGTGGGAACTCCTAGGAGACCATGTTTTGTTTTGTTTTTTTCCATTGGACACAAAACATAAGACTCAGACACTCCCCTAACCCAAGCCCAACTCAGAGAAGCTTCTGTGCAGATTTGATAGATTTCAGTATCATACTAATATTTTCCCCAGGTTCTTCCAAATACTGTGTGATTTCCAACCATGGCAGCCCTCCTCACAGAGGCATCAGAAGGACTAATGTTATGTGGTCCAGGGCCCAGGCCTCATCCTTTTCATTCCACAATTTATATTTTCACCCCCCCCAGTTCTGCTTTGTTCTTAGAGGGTTTCATTATGGCTTAGAAGCTAAGGGCATGGACGTTGGAGCCAAACAGCCCAGAAGTGAACAATCCACCATCTCTTAACCTCTCCTAGTCTTCTGTTTAAAATAGGGAATTAAAAGTACCTAACTCAGGAGTTCCTGTTGTGGCTCAGTGGCTAATGAATCTAACTAGGAACCATGAGGTTGCGGGTTCGATTTCTGGCCTCACTCAGTGGGTTAAGGATCTGGTGTTGCTGTCAGCTGTGGTGTGGGTCACAGACGCAGCTCAGATCCTGCGTTGCTGTGGCTGTGGTGTAGGCTGGCGGCTGCAGCTTCGATTTGACCCCTAGCCTGGGAAACTTCACATGCCGCGGGTGCGGCCCTAGAAAAGACCAAAAAAAAAAAAAGTACCTAAGTCATAGGGTTGAACAAGAGAGGCTGGCCTTTATCTGGTAGAGATTTAGGGAAATAACTGCAGCTTTTTTTTTCTTTTTAGGGCCACACCTGCAGCATATGGAAGTTCCCAGGCTAGAGGGTTGAATCGGAGCTGCAGCTGCCGGTCTACACCACAGCCACAGGCACAGCCACATGAGATCGGAGCCAAGTTTCTGACCTACGTCACCGCTCACCGCAATGCTGGGTCCTTAACCCACCGAGCGAGGCCAGAGACTGAACATCCACTCTCATGGCTGCTAGTCGGGTTCTTCACGGCTGAGCCAGGACGGAAACTCAAACAGCAGCATTTTAGAACAACTTGTTGGGGCAGCGGAATGATGAAAGAAAAAGCAGAAAAGCCATACGTTACGCACATATTTGGTCTTCAAAAGCCATTCTGCCAGAGGGTCGCCAGCAGAAAAAAGGATAAACTTAAATTTATGTTTTCTCCTAATTCTAACTTTTCATGGTAAATTGCCCTGATTTAATCATGATTCTTCAGGCGTTCCCAGGTTCTCTGGAGGCCAAGGGTGGAGGGTATGGACCAAGCTCCTCTCCCCGCAGGTTCCTCGTTTCTGTTTTTAGTTGGGGGTAAACTCTCCTTGTCTGGGGCCTGTACTCCATTTGGAGAAAACCCGTTTTGGGGTATGGCCACTGACTCTGCTGAAGGAATCTCATTTCATGAATCTGTCCCCAGAAAATAGAATAATGAGTTAAGTCTTGAATGATGTGCTCTTTGGCAAATTCTTTTTTTTTTTTTTTTTTGCTTTTTTGGTGAGCACCTGCTGCATATGGAAGTTCCCTGGCTGGGGGTCAAATCGGAGCTGTAGCTGCCGACCTACACCACAGCCACAGCGACATGGGATCTGAGCAGCATCTGCATCCTAGAGCACAGCTCACAGCAATGCCAGATCCTTAACCCACTGATCGAGGCCAGGGATCAAACCCACATCCTCATAGATCCTAGTTGGGTTTGTTAACTGCTGAGCCACAAAAGGAACTCCACAAATTCAAATTGATTTTTGCTTGAGGATGAAAGATCAAATCCACAAGGAACTCCCACATTTTTGACCCAGCCTAGCAATGTAACCTCCTTGCCCACTTGTCAAAGCTACTGTCGACTACCTGTGTGTCCGGCCTCCTTGGCCGCCCCTTCCCCTGCCCTGCCTGCTGGCAGAGCGCCTTGCGTGAATTCTAAGATGGTCAAGACTTCAGATAGCAAAAGACTGAAAGAGAGGCAGCAAAACCATGGGCTGGCAGGCCCTGAAGGGCAAGTGTCAGGATCCTAGCAGAATGCATTTTTTTTTGTTACTAAAAAAGTAACAGCTACTTACTTTTTTAGAGAGATGTTGGCTTGGGGCCAGAGGTATGCTGCCCCGCCCACAGTTGGTTCTCAATAAAAGTTGATGAAACAGAGAAGCAAATTTAGGCTGAGAGAGTCCTGGCTGATTAGGAACGAGCACATCCTTCTTAAATAAAACCAGATCCTTTAGCACAGGAAACTCTACTCAATATTCCGTGATAACCTACATGGGAAAAGAATCTGAAAAAGAATGGATGTGTGTATATGTATGACGGATTCATTTTCTTGTACAGCAGGAATGAACACATTATAAATCAACTATATTTCAATAAAACTTTAAAAAAAATGAATGGGGAAAAAACCCCAGATTGTAGGAGTTCCCATCGGGGCTCAGTGGGTTAAGCACCTGGCTCAGGGTCCGGGAGGATATAGGTTTGATCCCTGGCCTTGCTCAGTGGGTTAAGGATCTGGCGTTGCTGTGGCTGTGGTGTAGGACGGCAGCTGCAGCTCTGGCTCAAGCCCTAGCCTGGGAACTTCCCTGTGCTGCAGGTGCAGCCCTAAAAAGACCAAAAACAACCCAGATCGTTTAAGCAATAGTGGGCTTAGGAAACGGAGGTGACGAGCAGGTGTGCGGTGCTTGGTGGCAGGCTCCTTGCTCTAAAGGATGGCACTCCCACTGCAGCGGGTGTGAATGGTGTCCTCCGAGCTGGACAGTCTCCGGGGTGACTGTGACCTCCCTGCAGGGAGCCCAGGGCTCAGGATCTAGGAGCCCAATCAATGAGATCGACATATAAAACCATCTTAGAAGCTAGACACCAGAAAGCATTCTTCTGAAAGGAGCACATCTATGCCGATTTCAGATTCTGCAGGAACACCAGGGAGGACCGCCTGTCCCGGGGTGCCTTAATTCCAACCCGCGTGGTCCGTGTGCCATCCTGTGCTTGGCTTCTGAGGGACTGGTCACGCCGAAGAGCCAAACATAACAGAGTTGCCCAGGGGGTACTTCCCGTTTGTTGACTGGCTAACTCTGAAGTGGTACAGGTCAGACAAGTAAGTCGATGCATATTTTTGGTATCATGACAGCCCTTGGTATTTCATCACTACAACTATCAGGTTATGTCATGGTTAAGTGATATTCTGCCTTGTTCTAGAAATTATTTCACAGCAGCCATCCATTAAAAACTCCAGTTAGTGACAAAGACGGGATTTTTTTTTTTCTTTTCTTCTTTTTATAGGGCCGCACCTGTAGCATAAGGAAGTTCCCAGGCTAGGGGTCGAATTGGAGCTGTAGCTGCCGGCCTACACCACAGCAGCCACAGCAACTTGGGATCTGAGCTGCGTCTGTGACCCACCCCACAGCTCATGGCAATGCTGGATCTTCAGCCCACAGAGTGAGGCCAGGGATTGAACCTGCGTCCTCATGAATCCTAGTCAGATTCGTTTCTGCTGACCCACGACGGGAACTCCAAAGATGTAAATTTTAAGTGAACAAGGGAATGTGACTGTCATCCAATGTAGTCATGTTTTCAAGCCTTTTGTTTGTTTGTTACTGTTTGTAGCTGTAGCACTGTGTCTCCAAAAGAAATATTTTGCAGAAACTGAAAGCAGAAAATAGAGCAGAGTATTTGGGTTGGAAGTACTCCTGGACCATCTGCATAGAACCCATAGGACTTCCTGAAATTTACACAAATTACACACACACACACACACACACACACACACACACACACACACACATCAGGGGCTTCCTGATTTTTCCCAAAGTCCCACAGCACGTTAATAGCAGGAATGATATCCAATACCAGGATACGTCTGCAGTCCACGGCTCTGTTGCCTAAACCACAGTAACTCCTTAGAAAATTCCTATAAAGGGGCCCTGGCTGAGAGGGGCTGGTTTTCGACTGCCACCTGACAGGTGAGTATGGAACGAGTGTAGTGACAGGGTCATCCACCCGGCACAGTATCCACACAAAGAACAGCTGGAAGGCCCATCATTGACCGGTTGTCACCTCCAGTGCTGCCACAACAGGGCACAGAGGTTGAGCCCTTAATGCAAAGTTCCCATGCGAGAGACATCTATTTGGGGAGCCTGGGAGGATACAGGGCTCTCCTTACAGTTAAGGGCTCTTAGCTCCTGGAGGAGAAGAGCACCCCTGAGGGTTTTCTTGAGAAAGACAAGGAGGGAGTTCCTGCTGTGGCTCAGTGGTTAATGAATCCTACTAGGAACCATGAGGTTGCGGGTTCCATCCCTGGCCTCGCTCAGTGGGTTAAGGATCCAGCATTGCCATGAGCTGTGGTGTAGGTTGCAGACGAGGCTCGGATCCTGCGTTGCTGTGGCTCTGGCGTAGGCCGGTGGCTACAGCTCCGATTCGACCCCTAGCCTGGGAACCTCCATATGCCGAGGGAGCAGCCCAAGAAATGGCAAACAGACAAAAACAAAAACGAAATGAGGACACATCCGACAGAACCTCCCTGGCTTTGCAACAAGGTAACGCCCCCACCCTACAAAAGAGGAGGATGCTTTACATTAAGAGATCTCAGGGACCCTGCAAAAATGGCAACATGGGGAACTTTTTGGAATCCAGATTCCGACAAATCACTACAAATGGTTTTTTTTTTGCCATTTCTCAGGCCGCTCCCACGGCATGTAGAGGTTCCCAGGCTAGGGGTCCAATCGGAGCTGTAGCCACTGGCCTATGCCAGAGCCACAGAAACGCGGGATCCGAGCCACGTCTGGGACCTACACCACAGCTCACGGCAACGCCGGATCCTTAACCCACTGAGCAAGGGCAGGGACCGAACCCGCAACCTCATGGTTCCTAGTCGGATTCGCTAACCACTGAGCCATGACGGGAGCTCCTAAAAATATTTTTTGAGACAACTGGGGAAATACAAATACGAGCTGAATAATAAATGATGCCAAAGACAGAATGTAATTTTGTTAGGTGTGATGATTATGGTGAAAAGAAATGCCATATACCTTGAGATGGTCACTGAGTTTTGTGTAGTGAAAGGACATATATCATTTGCTTTAAACTACTTAGCAGAGAAGTAAATGATTTCATAACGAAGAATGAAAGCAGGGGAGTTCCCGCCGTGGCTCAGCAGAAACCAATCTGACCAGCATCCATGAGGACGCAGGTTCCATCCCTGGCCGCCATCACTGGGTTAAGGATCCAGCATTGCCGTGAGCTGTGGTGTAGGTTGCAGATGTGGCTCAGATCTGGCGGTGCTGTGGCTGTGGGGTAGGCTGGCAGCTGCAGCTCTGATTTGACCCCTAGCCTGGGAACCTCCATATGCTGCAGGTGCTGCCCTAAAAAGGCAAAAAAAAAAAAAAAAAAAAAAAAAAAAAAAACAAACCAAAAACAAAAAAACAAAAAGCAAAACAAAAAAAAGGGATACAGCAGCATAAAACAAGGTACACCTGGGAGATGTCTACCCAGTTCCTATTGCTAGGATGGTGCCCTTGTCGATTTTGTTTACGTGGCATAATGCCTTGCATGTCACCATCAAATATTTATGGCATGCCGGACCAGGATGCATCAATTATCTCACCTGCGCCTCTAAAAATCCTCTGAAGCGTTATCCTTATTTATGTACTTATGTTGGGCCCACCCGAGGTTCTGGGCCAGGGACTAAACCTGAGCTGCTCAGTGACAAGGCCGGATCCTTAATCCGCTGATCCCCTAAGGAACTCCACCCCTGTTTTGTTGATTTTGACACATCATCCTCGAGGTAATCCAGCTACGACGTAAGTGCTGGAGGCGAGGTCGACATCCAGTCATTTGACTTGACTTTCCCTACAAGCACTTATAGGAAATTGGTGTAACCTCAGGAGCGCCCCCTATCGGCAGGTGGTATCAAAAAATCCTCGTGAACGTGGGCTGTTTGGATTGTCCTACTTTTCCCCTTTTGTCCTGGCTGCTGTGGATGCTTCACCTTTTCCTAAATGTGGACACACGGCACAAAATTCCTTCACTGCTGGACTTTATTGAGCTGCTGTACCTGAAAGGCAGTGTGTGGGTGCATGTTTGGTGCTTCACGTGTGCATTACCGACCTCTCCCCAGACCACAGACTTGAGAGATGGGCCAGCCCTTTTATGTCTTCAAGGCTTTTCTTGCCAAACACAGGATTGGAAATATGCTAGGTCAGCAACAAAGACGCAACTCACTTCTACCTTTTTCAGTATTTGGTCTAGTAGAAATTGAAGCAAAATTTGCAGACCTAACCTCAGGAGATCTGTCACGCTGAAAGAAACTCTTGTGGTTTGGCCTGAAATAGCTTGCTTTCTTCCTTCTTCTTTTGTCTTTTTAGGCATAAGGAAGTTCCCTTTCCGTCCCTCGGCATAAGGAAGTTCCCAGGCTAGGAGTGGCCTTGGAGCTGTAGCCACGGACCTCACCTCAGCTCACAGCAACGCCGGATCCTTAACCCACTGGTTGGGACCAGGGATCAAACCCAAGTCCTCATAGATACTAGTCGGTTTCTTAACCAGCTGAGCCACAATGGGAACTCCCTGAAATAGCTTTCTGAGCCAGAGCTATAGCCCTGCAGACTTAAAAGCAAATGGGGCATTCCCATTGTGGCTCAGCCAATTAAGAAGCCAAGTAGTATCTATGAGGGTGTGAGTTTGACCTCTGGCCTTGCTCAGTAGGGTTAGGGATCCTTCATTGCTGTAAGTGGCGTAGGTCGCAGATGTGGCTCAGACCCTGCATTGCTGCGGCAGAGGTGTAGGCTGACAGCTGCAGCTCCAATTCGACCCCTAGCCTGGGAATTTCCATATGCCACAGGTGTGGCCCTAAAAGAAAAGGAAAAAAAAAAAAAAAAGAAAATGTGTCAACACCACACCACATGTCTATGTATTAGTTTTCTCTATCTTACCTATGAGGAAACTCACTTATATTTCACTCATATTTAATTTTTGCCTTTAATCAACAATTTCGAAACCAGAGGGATTGATGAATAAGAATGAAAGGAACTTAAATGCTCTGTCTTGCAAGGGGAGTACTGGGCCTCTCGGTTGACTCCGGTGACCCATAGGGCCACTAGTCAGCTCCCAAGGTGTCCCGGCAAGCTCTGGGCCTCCCGGCCACTGCTGATACATCCTGGCTTGCTGCCTCAAGCGTTAGGCCCATCTCCCAACACCCGCCTCCCATGAACGCCCAACACAGACCTCTAAGCTCCTATCTATCAGCCAGATGGCTCCTTCTTACCCAAGACCTTAAGATCGGTGGTAACTCATCCACTCGGCCTCTTCTCCAGTCACGAGGTCTGCTGGCTCAGGATTAGAGGGTAACTGCAGGTTGTTCTCACCTTAACACAAATCCATTATCATAGGCAGAGACTGAGAGGCAGAGTCACCCAGGGCCCCCTGTGCTCTTCTGCAGGTTCAGCCCCATCGATTTCAGTTACGGAAGAGGAAGGGCCTCTTATTCATTCGCTTCAGGTGGGCACAGATGGCAACAGTGAGCTGCTAGATTCAGAATCCTTTTGTCTTTTTACAGCGGCCCCTGTGGCACATGGAAGTTCCCAGGCTAGGGCTTGAATCGGAGCTGCAGCTGCCAGCCTATGCCACAGCCACAGCATTGCCAGATCGGAGCCGTACACGTGACCACACCACAGCTTGTGGCCATGCAGGATCCCGAATGCACTGGGAAAGGCCAGGAATTGAACCCACATCCTCATGGAGACTATGCCAGATTCTTAACCTGCTGAGCCACAATGGGAATCTTTTTTGTTTGTTTGTTTTCCTCATTTGGCTGTGCTCATGGCACATGGAAGTTCCTGGGCCTGGGATTGATCTGGCTTCAGAGCTGTGACAAGGCAGGGTCCTTAAGCTGCTGAGCCACTAGGGAGCTCCAAGATACAGAATCCTTTGATTGATTTTTACTCTCCTGCTGTGAAAACCACTCATCTTTACTTTGGTCTTAGATGCTCACACTTCTTTAAAGCAGTGGTTTTCTAAGTACCAGGTCCTGCCCCTCAGCATCACCTGAGAACTCGTTAGGCATACCCTTTATACCTATGGGTCCTACCGCAGCCCTACTGCATCAAAAACTTATAAACCCTCCAGGAGAGCACGATGCAAGCTAGAGCTTGAGAATTACGGCCTTGTGGCACCCTCAATCGCTTAGCAGAGTTACCCCTTGGAAAGTCAAGCTGCCTGTCCTCTGGCCTTTTTCTTCTTATTTCAACAAAATGAC
Organism: Sus scrofa; assembly: GCF_054392235.1. Classification (NCBI taxonomy): domain Eukaryota; kingdom Metazoa; phylum Chordata; class Mammalia; order Artiodactyla; family Suidae; genus Sus; species Sus scrofa. The sequence continues at coordinate 139,012,475 of NC_139385.1, read as the reverse complement.
CTTTCCCCACTCGGCGCCATCGGAGGATGCGAATTAGAAGCAAGACCACCGTGTAATCGTTTCTTTTTTTTCACGTCGCATTCCCAAGTCACACTGTCATTTTCTTCTTGTGTCCATGTCCTTGAAAATCTAGGGCAATAGGTCTCCTCCAAGTGGGGTCGGTTCTCTTTTCCATGAGACTGGCTTCCCTTTATTCGACCTTTCTGATTCCGAAATTAGGCTGCGGGCGCTGCATAATCACTTAGGCCTGGAAATACTCTCACACGGTGGCTCACAGGCAAGGCAGGTGTCTACCTTTCATAGGTAAGAAAAGGGAGGCTGAGAGATGAGGCCCACAATTCAAAAGGAGCCAAGCTGCAGGTTCTCGGAACCAGTACAGTCCTGGGCTCACATCAGGTGCTCAACATATTTAGCAAGTGAGTGAGTGACTGAGTGGGAGGGAGCTGGATCTCTTTCCACTAGGGCATGTCGCCCACGTTTCGCCCTTGTGCCACTAGACAAGCATCTCGCCCTGTTTGTGTTCTAGCGCCAAAGTAGGGGTGTTGCCACGAGTCTCAGAACATAACAGTTTTCAGAAACCTTTCCAGTGACCCCTCCGAGGTTCTAAGTTCCAGAACAGCTCAGAGTACATACCTGTGAAGGAGAGGGCTGCAACGCAGGGCCCCGCCTGAAGACCCCTGGGGCTAGGATGGAAAGAGTACTCATTCCAGGCCGGCAGAAAAAGCCTGGCAGCAGCAGCAGAAAGCGAGGAACAAGTAGCCTGTCTCCCAGGGACCCTAGTTATTCAAACCAGATGGTGCAGAGTGGGGTTCATAAGAGGAGTGGCAGGGATTTTCTCAATAAATGACAACTTCTATTACACACACACACACACACACACACACACACACACGTGCATGTACACACGCACGCACACCCTCAGTAATGAGGTTAACCTGAGCCTCCTCATTCAGTGGGTTCAGCCCCCCTACATTTCCGTAGTGAAAAGAAAACCAGGCTGCATTCTAAGTTAATTTTTTTTTTTTGTCTTTTTTGCCATTTTTTGGGCCGCTCCTGCAGCATATGGAGGTTCCCAGGTTAGGGGTCCAATTGGAGCTGAAGCCGCTGGCCTACACCACACAGCCACAGCAACTTGGGATCCAAGCGGCGTCTGCGACCTACACCACAGCTCATGGCAACGCCAGATCCTTAACCCACTGAGCGAGGCCAGGGATCGAACCTGCAACCTCATGGTTCCTAGTTAACCACTGATTCCTTAACCACTGAGCCACGACGGGAACTCCTCTAAGTTAAATTTTAATTGGCCTTAAACGAAATGCTTCTGTCTTCAATAATGTCATCTGCTGTCGCAGACAGAAAAAAATGATTTTTGTATACATAGGCAAACTTCTATTAATACCCCCTCCAGGGCATTTCTCCATAGCCTAGGGGACAGTGGGAGCCTAACCTCAGGAGCACAGCTCACGACTGAGGGCAAAGCCAAAGCCCGAGTGAGCGAGAATGCAGCAGCTGGCCACAGCCCAGTGTCTCAAATAAACGAGTTCATAATTCCATTTGTCTAAAGTAGCAAGGACACGCCTAAGTCTTTTGTTCAAATTGCAGTAATTAAACAACTCTTTGGATAAACACTTGGGTGAGAACCTCAAATACTCCTCAAAGCTGTATTCCAGGCCAAATCGGGTAATTTAGGAGCCGAGGCCTATTGTCCTGCCTTTTACCTGGGACTCAACCCAGCTTCAAACCCGCTTAGAAACCGATAGCCCACGAAAGCCTTCATAAGCCTCTTGGCCGGTTGAGGAAATCCTAATTCGGCCATGCTCCTGGGGTTTAAGTGCTTCGGCGATGGTTTTAGGCCAAGGCTGTGACTGCAGAAACTGTGTCTGAGGACAAAGAAAAGATAAAAGAATTAATCCTTACATAATCCTTCACGCCGTGTGGAATAAAAGCATCATTCTCAGAAGAGGGAATCTCCTTTTTTTTTTTTTTTTTTTTCCTGAAGGCCCTTCTGGGACCCCGTGCTCAGCACATTCTGCTGTAGAAAGTGCGGCCATTATCACACTGCCGCCGTGCTGCAAGTGGAGGCCCCAAGAGTGTCACCATTTCAAGAACTCTGGTGCCATTCGCAGCCGTAAAATCATGGACAACTTGCAGTCCTAGGACATAAGTTGCAAAGAAATCTTTAAGACATCACAACCGGAGTTCCCGTCGTGGCGCAGTGGTTAGCGAATCCGACTAGGAACCATGAGGTTGCGGGTTCAATCCCTGCCCTTGCTCGGTGGGTCAAGGTTCCGGCGTTGCCGTGAGCTGTGGTGTAGGTTGCAGACGCGGCTCGGATCCTGCGTTGCTGTGGCTCTGGCGTAGGCCGGTGGCTACAGCTCCGATTCGACCCCTAGCCCGGGAACCTCCATATGGCGCAGGAGCGGCCCAAGTGGCAAAAAGACAAAAAAAAAAAAAAAAAAAAAAAGACATCACAACCCACTGTTCACATACACTGAAAATAATTTCACCATCACCCTTATTAACATTCCATAGGAGTTCCACTGTGGCTCAGCGGGTTAAGAACCTGATACCCATGAGGATGCAGGTTTGATCCCTGGCCTCGCTCAGGTGGGTTGAAGGATCCGCCACTGCCGTGAGCTGTGGTGTCGATGGTGAATGTGGCTTGGATCCCGTGTTGCTGTGGCTCTGGCGTCGGCCAGCAGCTGCAGCTCCGATTCTACCCCTAGCCTGGGAACTTTCAGATGCTGCAGGTGTGGCCCTAAAAAAAGACAAGCCCTACCTTTCTACTTTTCTATTTAAAAAAGGGGAGGAGGGGGCTGGCTTCCATTATCCACTAATTGGTCCTGATCTAATGTTTAAAACAGCACTAATCTGTCGGTGCTTTAATCTCTTTCCCAAAAAAAGGGCAACACAGCACAGGAGCCAGAGTACCAACTTGAGGTCACACAGGAGGTATGATTGGAATCCTAACACCCCTATTCAGTTATGAGACCCAAGTCCCAGGACATGTCATTAGCTTCTGCGCCTGCTTCCTCCCTCATAGATCAGAAGAAAAACCTACCTCAGGAGCTTTTTGAGGAGTTCCTGTCGTGGCTCAGCAGTTAACAAACCCGACTAGCATCCGTGAGGATGCAGGTTCAATCCCTGGCCTTGCTCCATGGGTTAGGGATTTGGCGTTGCCGTGACCTGTGGTGTAGGTTACAGACACGGCTCGGATCTGGAGTGGCTGTGGCTGTGGTGTAGGCCAGCAGCTGCAGCTCCGATTCCACCCCTAGCCTGGGAACCTCCAGATGCCGAGGAAGCGGCCCTCAAAAGACAAAAAAACAAAACCAAAACCAAAAAACAAGAGCTTAATGAAACTGAGCTGTTCTTGTGGAGATGCTTATAAAATAGGACCCATTAAGCTGAGTAAGTTAGGCTCTTAACAGGCTGGCCCAAGGTCACTACATCCACGTGCAGCTACAGGTGGGATACTTGCGCCAGAACGCTGACTGATGGTCTTACCACTAAATTGAAGCATTTAACATACAATTAACATTGATTATACAAGAGCCTTCAGTGGGAAACACTTGAAGGCCATATGTGAAATGAAGACCCTAAATTTGACAAATGCTTGGTAATTAACACTATTTCTTTACTTTCTGAAAATCTGGGGAGGGCTCACACCTGTAACGAAAACAAAACTTGCAGAAGTATACATTAAAGACTTCATTTTCCAAATCTGAGTGTCAAGAAGAAATAACTTCAATTAAATTCTTTTCAATTTAGGCAGTGGAGAATTACTGAGAATCCGGAACTATTCTCATCTGGTTTTTCCGGTCTAGTTTCAGGTCAAACATTAGCTGGGACCTTAGGAAAGTCAGCTGATCTTTTTGGACTTGTTTCTATAACCATAGGTGTAGGTCCAGCATGTCCTGATATTCCTTCAGCTGCTTTTAAAGCAGCTGCCCGTGGTTTTCTTCAAGGGCAAAACGGACAGATTACGAGTAAGTAAAAGAGTTTTAAAGAAAAAGAAAACTGGGAGTTCCTTTGTGGCTCAGTGAGTTAAGGATCTGGCATTGTTACTGTAGTGGCTCAGGTCGCTGCCGTCGCACAGATTCAGTCCCTGGCCCAGGAACTTCCACATGTACTTGGCATGGCCAAAAAAGCCCCTAAACAAAACAGGAAGCAAATTTGAATAAACACTTCAGATATGATAGGGAAAAAAAAGATAATTCTATTTCTTTTTTGACTGTGTCTGTAGCATGTGCAAGTTCCCAGGCCAGGAATCGAACTGGCACCACAGCAGTGACAACACCGGGTCCTTAACTGCTGGGCTATCAGGGAACTCCCATTTATTTGTCATGATAAAACAAGCTGAAACAGCCACAGCTGGCAACTTGGTAGGGCATCTCATTTCGAACGACAGGTCTGTCACTTAAGACATGACCTTAGACAAATAACTTCCATTTTTTTCTCTGACCAGGTGTTCTATCAGTCAAGGGGAAGCTTACTCAGCAGGGCAGTTGGAAGGATTAACTATGAATGTGCGTGCCTAGCACACGACCAGGCACCAGGGCGAATTCAATCAATGCGGATTCCCTGTAACTAGAACAGAAGGGCCAGGCCATTTATAGACATGCTCAAGGTGTTTTAATGTTAAACAGAAGACAGTTAAGTCTCCAGCTTTCCTCCTGGGCGTTTATTGCTACTCCCTCCCTTTAAAGCATAAGGTCTGAGGCTTTCGTAAGTGAAACGTGGTCAAGCAGTAAATGGCAAGTCGGCTACAGATTGGATTTCATGACAGTCTGGACTCACGTCTTCCGAAAATATTTTTGCGGCAGGTGGCTTATATTGATACTTAATTGTGATGGCCTCAAAATTCACAGTAATATATATGATATAAATACACGGAAACTCTCCTCTTACAAAACTGATCAAATATACATTATATAAGGGAAGATGATGGATATACGGCAGAGTGAAACATACAACATAATTGCCTTAATCAAGATCCTGTGAAAGCCTTCCTAAGCCATAATGGTGAGGTTAAGGGTTAGTTTTAATATATATCAGATGGCACCCTTCTATAATCAGTCCAAATAAAATTAGGCTCATAATAAAAACTGTCACGTTTGTGCCTAAAAAAAGCTTGTATTTTTGAATGTTTGGTTCAACTCAAAAAAGTCTCTTTCAATATAAATGACTAGAATTTGATCTCAAATTAGAACTTTCACACACTTTAAACAAACTTCCCATGATTTCTGTAAAGCCTGCCGATACAGACCTGTGCGCAGGCAGCCTACCAATCGCACCCAAAAAGCGTGCTCTCCTTTCCCAGTCTCAGATCAAGTGATCGAGGCTGAAGGTAGTACGTGCTGAGGAGAATCCCTAAGGCTTCTACTGAGATAATCGTGTTAGAACGCAATCCCCCCTGCCAATTCAGTTACTAAAACCTAAATGACATTTTCTTTCTTTTTATGGCCACACCCGTGGCATATGGAAGTTCCTGGGCCGGGGACCAAATCTGAGCCTCAGCTGTGGCAGCAACACTGGTTCCTTAACCCACTGGCTGGGGGTTGAACCGGTGCTGCCACAGCAATCTGAGCAGCTGCAGTTGAGTTCTTAACCCAGGTGCCACAGTGGGAACTCCCTTAAATGCCATTTTAAAGGGAAAATTTCCACTTAAAATGTTCTAAATACAAGGTAGGTTTAAGTTTAAAATTTCTTAACTACCTCAGAACATGATTCTAAGTTAAAAAGCTCAAATCTGGCTTTAAACACTCACGCCACCTCAAAACTTTACTCACCGCCACCCCCCGCCAGGAAAGTTGTCCTTTGCTACCGAGTTCTTAACAGTTTTTTTGTAAATATCCTCTAGATCTAGTGTGAGGAGGCCCCCAAATCAGAGTCAAAAGGAGGTATGACAGGCTGGGCCCCTTTTTATTTGCTTTTTAGGGCTGCACCCATGACATATGACAGATTCCAGGCTAGGGGCTGAATCAGAGCTACAGCTGCAGGTCTATACCACAGCCACACCAGATCCTTAACCCACTGAGTGGGGCCAGGGATTGAACCTGTGTCCTCATAGACACTAGTCGGGTTCGTTACCGCTGAGCCGCAATGGCAACTCTGGGCCCCCTTTTAAAGATGCTGAGGCTCTCCTAAAGCAAGGAGCTAATTTGGGACCAATCTGCTCTTTAAGAAGGAAAGCTACTTTCATAACTCGCCCAAGTAGGGTAGTAATTACTTTATTCAGTCCTTAAAACTTTACTGTGAAGACTGATCATTTTTCTAATTCACATGTTCTTCCCATGTTTACTGGTGTAAACAGCAGTCTTGCTGATTTAGGTTTAAAGAAAGCAGTGTCTTGCTGATTTAGGTGTTGCAGGACCAAGGTCCTATTAGTCTCATTAAAATAGATAATTTCTGCAAGCTCCATGAATCCTGTCTTTTCATTTCCGCTTGGAAAACAACTGCAAATGAAACCTTATTTCACAGTCACCGTTTCGGAGGAAAAAGAATAATTCTACCCAGCTTAGTTTTTCAGATTTTTTGAATTTAAAAAACAAAATTATTTGGAACTCGCCAGTGGTACAGCCGGAAGTTGACAAAGAGAATTACTTGAAGACTAAACAAGGTACTCCTGAACTCGGACGTTCGGTGGGTCTAACACCTGCCAAAGCATTCGTAGTCGCGTAATTTTAACTGAGTTTCTAGTTTTAAAACGTCTGCTTTATTCCATGTAACAATTAACGACCATACTATGATTTACATCTGAAGAGATGGTCCATAAAATTGCTCTACGGTAAAACACTAACTCTTACAAAATGTAGTCAGTTTGACACCTGTCCAGACATCCCTAGCCAGGTGGATCACGATGCAGATAAATGGGTATCACTACTCCGCATCAAAGGAGGTATCAAGAGACTTCAGAAAGTAGTAAATTCGCCTGTTCCTTAAAATGAGGATGCAACTGTGACAAAGCCATAGTAAATGGTTTATAAAATGTAATTTTATTTTATGTTACTCTGCTGTTACATAGGGCATAACATTTTCACAAGGCTTTTTTTGGGACTACAGTCAATGATTAGCAACATACAATAGTGGTCCAACTCTCTAAATAACAATCACTAGACAAACTGGACACCCTCTCCCATGTGCACAAACCTGCATGGAAAAGTACTAAAGTTTTAGACTTGACGTGTGGACTTCACTTTCCCTCTCTAGTGTATTAAGAAATGACATGCACTTTAATTCGCCAAAAGCAATGCTTGTACTCTGGCAGCAACATGCTACTTCTATGACATAGTAAAGTGAATACCAGAACTACAAAGGCAGGAGGTGTAAGTGAATTTTTATTGGGAAGGAAGGTTGTCAACTTAAACAGCAGCAAATGAAGAGTGAATAAGGAAACTCCCTGTTGTCACAGATACACAAAACCTCCGTCATATACGATACAGGAGGCATCTTAATTTGCGACCCCCCAGCCCCCAAATGTCAAATGCTTTTCCATTCAATCTAATACTTCTGGATTCCTACCAAAAAGGAATACATGAAGAGCCTGGGAGAGGAAGAGTAAGGGCGGGAATGTAGAAATTAAGAAGTTATGTAGAACATCCTTTAAATTGTAATTAACTACATTTTCATATCTTCACAGTAATACAAAACACAGTCCCTTGCAGAGCTGGTTCAGATTACTTAAATACCAGATACATTTTAGTCCTCTACATAAGTGTTGGGCAGGTACTTATGTTTATACGAAATGAAGCTATTAATACTTTTCTACAGCAGTAACTGCACACCAGGAAGGCCAAGACAAATACAAATCAAGGGATGGCGTTTTCCCAAAGCCGCAGTGTGAAAAGACTATCCACAGTTGATTCCATACACAGGACTGGGGTTCTCTGCTAGAGGGAAGCCGGACGGCGGAGGAATGGAGGCGAGTACAAAGGCTTCTTGAGGGAAGGAGGACACCGCCCTGGATGCGCTTAGTTTTCTGCCCCTTCTGCTGCATCACATTCTTCTCCTGCACTGTCTGATGTCCACAACTAGAAAAAAAACCCGTATTCAGTTACTGTTGCTAGACTAGATGATTCTTCCCAGTCTGATGATTACATCAAAACGTAGTTCTGAGATCAGTAACTTATTCAAGCAAGAGAGATTATGCCCTGATACCATCAACTCCTCCCGCAGAGTCTCCTCAGACCGTGCACTGCGCACTGACAAGGAAGGAAGAAGCCTGTGAGGTTGAATCTGACTTCCTAGCAGTTATGAGATCATGGTTTTTCAAAAAAAAAAAAAAAAAAAAAAAAAAGGAGTGAAACAGAACAGAAATGAGACTTTTTTTTAATTTAATATATTCATTTCCTAAGAGCAAGTGCAGCTTTGATATAACTGCCCCAAAAGATACGGAGCCTGAATAAAACAGAAATAGTTTTGTTCCTGAAAAGGAAATAAAATTGGAAGAAGGAAAAACTCACTGTGAGGTTGTCTCTAAGCAACTGCATGATGAGGGTGCTGTCTTTGTATGAGTCTTCGTTCAGTGTGTCGAGCTCTGCAATGGCCTCATCAAATGCCTGACAAACAGTCACACCCACGGTAAGTAACTATTATCATGACCCAAACTGGTTACCATCACACCTCATTTTCATAAATTAGACGAACATTCACTTTATGTTCCATTATCCATTAAAAACAAAACTCAATGAAATCATTTCCTCAGATTCTCAGCTTAAGAACTTTTTTTTTTGGTCTTTTTTGCCATTTCTTGGGCTGCTCCCGCGGCATATGGAGGTTCCCAGGCTAGGGGTCCAATCAGAGCTGTAGCCGCCAGCCTACGCCAGAGCCACAGCAACGCGGGATCCGAGCCACATCTGCAACCTACACCACAGCTCAGGGCAACGCCGGATCGTTAACCCACTGAGCAAGGGCAGGGATTGAACCCACAACCTCATGGTTCCTAGTCGGATTCGTTAACCACTGCGCCATGACGGGAACTCCTCAGCCTAAGAACTTTTGAGTATGACTTGAAACTTATAAAAACCCGGCAGGCATTATCTTCCAGTCCTTTCCATTTCTTTCACACTCTTCCGAATACTCTAACCTACATGCCCTTTAGACAGATCTTATTACTCTAAACCAGAGCCGGGAGAGTAAGGGCCTGCGAAGCGCAGTGGCGGGCGGGGGGGGTGTGATGCTAAGAAAAGGAAGGGTTATCCAAATAAATGCAGTAGAAACAACTGGAAAGCAACAAGCTGCTCTCCAATCACCTAGAGGCCGTTTCCGCGTGCAGAGCTTACCGTTTTGGCCAGTGTGCAGGCAAGTTCTGGATTATTGAGGATCTCATAGTAAAATACAGAGAAGTTAAGAGCCAGTCCCAGGCGGATGGGGTGTGTGGGTTGCATCTCTTTCTTGCTTATATCAAAAGCCTCTTGGTAAGCTCCCTGGGAATTATCTATCGTTTCTGTGAAGGAAAAAACAAAATAAAAAACATGATACTGAAAATACCCACCTGGTATTCAGCAATACCTTTAACATAGGCTGCTAGCTCAGTAGAACCAGATTTTTCTCTGTAGCCTTCTTTTATTTATTTTTTGGTTTTTAGGGCTGCACCTGCAGCATATGGAAGTGCCCAGGTGAGGGGCTGAATTGGCCCACATCACTGCCACAGCAACGTGGGATCAGAGGCACCTCTGCGACCTACACAACTCACAGCAAGGCCAGATCCTTAACCCACTGAGCCAGGCCAGGGATTGAATCTGAAACCTCATGGTTACTAGTCAGATTCGTTTCTGCTGCACCACAATGGGAACTCCTCTGCAGTCTTCTTTTAAAACCATAGCGGCAAGCCAAAAACATTACTTTGTACCAGGTTTTTAAAAAACTAGTTTATAATGTTGCTTGCTTATAATCAGCTTAAAAAAAAAACCTCATGTAATAATACAACAGATTTTTCCATTTCTGGGACTAAAACAATTTTCTTCCACGTCTTTTGATTAAAAATAATTTGGTACACACACATCAATAATAACTCAATAAAGTTCGGAAAAAAGCTAGCTATAATGTTCCATCCTGAAATAATGGAAACATTTTACAAAGATCACCACCAAAATCTCTATTTTTGTGATTTACCTGTAGAAACACCACCTACCCTTGGTATCAAGGTGTATTATGTGAAAGGCAATATAAAAGCACCCAGAGATAGATCCAAATCTGCTCTGACCAGAGTTTAATTACTGGCCTAATGTTACCTTCCTGAAAAAAACGTCCAGGAAGCACTACCCACACTAATCTGATTAAACCATGTTTTGCAAAGGGCAGGTGTTCTGAATGAGGCCTTTGGTCCCACTACAGCTTGAAAAAAGACGGACCTAACAGAAATTAAGCTGTTCCTTCACAGCCAGCACGTGTGCATTTTCCTTGCTCTGAAATGGCGCATTTACTGAGGTAATCACAGCTGGCACAGCCCTCGCCTACTAAGGAGCTCTTGCTCCCTGGCACAGAAGGAAGCGCTACAATGAGTACGAATGGCGTCTCAGCTTGTAGGTAGTAAAAAATACCAGACTACCAGAGTAGTCTATGCACAGGACTAGAAGAGGCCGAGTCAGAAATGGTTAGATCGGATGAACGCGTGGCTATGGCTCAACCTCTCGATCCCTTCGGCTGGCTGACATTTAAGCGTTTAGTTCTGTGCAAACACTAATCATGTCCAGGTCTGCTTATCTTTATAGCAACAGAAATTACATATGAATAACAACAGTACACAGACTGTGTTACAGTGAGGCACAAGAGTTTTCCTTTATGTGCTCAAATACACTGCTTTTGGGGTGGTAGAACTGTCTCACTTTTAGTTAGCGTCTCTCTATGGAGCAGAGAGGAGAGGAGGCCGTAATGTGTGTGGGTACATGCCCTTTTGGGATGGGGCAAAATGAAGAAAATAATGAACTTCTGGGAAAAAAATGAGTTAAGCGGAACTTCTATAGCTTGATGAACACACACAGAATTTAACAGGATGGCATGCCCAGCTGTCATTACTCCAGGAGACTGAGTTCACTGCTAATAAGTTTACCTTGACCTTTTTATAATCACGTTAGGTAACTTGGTCATTCTTTGCCCCATATCTATGTTTTCTATGATAAATTATATACCAGTAATACTACTCTCATCTTACCTCTCTTTTTCAGAAATCTGGTTATCTATAATAAGCAGTCAATGTTATGATCCTTCAAGATGGGTAGTAGCTAATGAATTAATATGTCAAGCAGAAAAAGTACAACATCCTATTTCTCTAGCCTACATGTAATTTCCAGTTACCTTAAGTTTCCAGATATAAGATGCTAAAGACCATGTGACATCCAAAGCATATGCAAAGAACTCTGGGGCTAAAAATATGATGAACCAAATTTTAAAGGCTAAAGAGTAATAAGCCTGGGGTTTTCCCTACTGGGACACAGCAACAGCCATTTATTCACATGTTGTCTATACTCGCCTTTCCACGACGAAAGCAGAGCTGAGTGGCTGCTGACAGAGACTACATGGCCTATGAACCCTGAGATATGCACCATCTGGCTCTTGATAGAAAATGTCTGTCACCTTGGGAGCGAGCTCGAGAAACAGGACATTCTCAGTATCAAGAAGGCCCCCTGTCCCCGCCCCCAGTTTCGACACCCTTCCCAAGCCCTTTCCTGATTTCTAACGCCACAGACTAACTGGGCCTGAACGTGTGCCACGGCAGTGACAACGCCAGATCGCAGCCTGCCGACTGAGCCATCAGGGAACTCCTTATTCAACACCGGATTGCTGAGATCTGTCCACACGGCTACAGGCAGTGGAAACGCCTCTTCACTTCTGTACGGTACACCTAGAATGTGTTCCTGAAGCAAAATTATGACACAGGCAGATGTGCTTTGATCCCCACCTCATCCCTCCTTTAGTCCCATGGGGGCTTTTTTCACTTCCCCTCCCAGATACTCTCCATTTTGCTTCCCTCCACCCACCAACCCCTCATTCCTCTCCTACATCAGGAAATGTACCTCTAAGCACAGCTAAGGGTTAATGCACCAGAAGGTTGTAAAGCTTCGAAGCCTCTGTCAAGCCTGAGTACAAAAAAGGGGCAAATTTACTTGTGGATAGGCAGGCATCACTGTGCCAGGGGACGGATGCCGGGATCCTCAAAACAGGACCCGACCACTATCTGTCCGTCCATCCGATTGGTGATACCCATGTGAATTGTTTCGAGGTTTGTGTTCTTACAAATAACACTGCTATGAATATTTTTGTACATGTGTTTTGTTTAATATTTGTACATACTTCTTTTGGGAATTTATGAAGGAGTGGGGTCTCCTGATGATGCCTCTGGAGTTGCCATCATAATGTATGCATTTGTGGATCTGTGATAGACATTTGCTTTTTTTTTTTTTTCCTCCTTTTCAGGGCCACACTTGTGGCATATGCAAGTTCCCAGGCTAGGAGCTGAATTGGAGCTACAGCTGCCGGCCTACACCACAGTCACAGCAATGCCAGATTCTTAATCCACTGAGTGAGGCCAGGGATCAAACATGTATCCTCATGGATCCTAGTCGGGCTCGTTAACTGCTGAGCAACGAAGGGAATGCCCAATACTTGCATGTTTTTTTAAATAATATTTAATAAACTTTATCAGGTTATAATCAGTTTATGAGTTTAATTTTTCAAAAAGGGCGCATAATGTAAACTCATGACTGTTTTCATTTTTGAGAATGTAAGGCAACAGTATGAATTTATCCCGCTCTCCTTTTATTTCTTAGCTGTACCCATAAAACCAAGCGCACTTACGTTTCCGATCATCACCGCAAGCAACCTCAGCAAGGTACCGGAAGTAATCTCCCTTCATTTTCAGGTAGAAGACCTTACTCTCTGGATTAGTTGCATTGGCTATTAAATACTTATCCAACAATTCCTGAAAGAAATAAGTTAAAACATTAGGCACTAATAAAAGTAACTACCAGTCACTCCACACCGTGCCACCCTGGACTGAAAGCATGGGCTAGAGAGCAGGGGCCAGGTGGCTGCCATTAGTTGAATGGCTTGGCTCACAGTGAGTGATAATTTCTAACGGTAAAGCTAGATGACATCAACAATCATAATTAGAAAGAGCCTGTCAGTTCGTTCATCCATTCATTCAAAGAGGCACTTGCTAGGTGCCAGGCACTGCATGTGACCAGAGGGGAAATAAAGAGAAGGTTCCTGCCCTCAAAGAGCTCACAGTCTAGTACGGAAAAAGGTAAGTACACTATGACCAGTACACAGGGCATAAAAGACACATGAACAGGGGGCTATGGAAGCACAGGGGACGACTATCTGGCTCTGCTGGAGGGGCCACTGCTAGGACAAGCTTCCCCGGGGAAGGGATGTGTCGAGAAGTAACAGAAGGAACACAACAGTGAGAAAACAAGCATGTGCAATCACTTCAGGGAGGGAAACAAAATGTTTAAGCCATCAAGTTTGAACAGTATAAGCAGAGCAAGGAAGTCGTCACGGCCCAGGGCGGGGCTGCTCAGCATCCTCTGCCAACCAGTGCCCATCCAGAACCAGGGCGAGTAAGGGGATCCGAGTAAGTGATCTACAAACTTAGCGGGCAATCTGACAGTTACGGCTACTGAATGGAATTATTTTTAAAATCATTTTTGAAAACTGGGTTAGTATTTAAGTATATCTTTTATTTCCCATTTCATACAAAGAAAACTTCGGCTTGATCCAATGAGCCAGCACTTCCCAAACTGAGGTATTTGTACAAGGTGTGCCTGAGAGTGTTAAAAAGTCACAAAAGACAAATATGAGAGGTACTTTCTTGGACTATCAATTTTACTTGATGCTAAGTAATTTAAAAATCTTTCTGTAACAAAAAATATAGAGTAGAATGAAGTTCTCAAAGAAATTTTAAGGTATTAAAACCTATACCTCATAGGTTTGTTTTGGGAGTAAAATCAATAAATAGATACTGGAGAAGTAAAAGATGATTTAGAAGATGTACCTGAGGGAGTTCCCGTCGTGGTGCAGTGGTTAACGAATCCGACTAGGAACCAACCATGTTTCGGGTTGGATTCCTGGCCTCACTCAGTGGGTTAAGGATCTGGCGTTGCCATGAGCTGTGGTGTAGGTCGCAGACGCGGCTCGGATCCTGCATTGCTGTGGCTGTGGTGTAGGCCAGTGGCTACAGCTCCAATTAGACCCCTAGCCTGGGAACCTCCATATGCCGCGGGAGCGGCCCAAGAAATGGCAAAAAGACAAAGAAAAAAAAAGAAAAAAAGACGTAGTTTGAACTCAAGAACTTGTTGTTTTTCTGAATAAAGAGCCTAAACAATTTGGAATGATTATATGCATGTTATTTTAAAGGAAATAAACAGAAAAACATTTTAAATCTTTAAATTTATTGAAAAACATGTTTAGGTTAAAAAAAATTTTGTGAGGGTCTGAAATTCAGGGTAAGTTAAACTTAGTATTATAGGAAAACTACCTAATGAGTCTCTGGCATGTATACATTATAAAAGCGGCAAGTATCAAAAGTGTGGCTTAAATCTGGAAAGCTGCTGGGCCAAGAGTCAAGCAAGAGATGGGCCACACCTAAACACAACTAAAAAGAAATGCTGCTTCTGCACCACCACACTCTTAAATGGGGAGAGAAGCAAAGGATTGTGTAAGGATTTCTTCTGCTCAACACCACCAGCACAACTGTAACAGTTATTAAAATGAGCTTAAGAAAAACTCCTTCCCAGAATCTTACAAAATCCTATTACCGAGTAACTTTTTCCTCTAATACCATTTTTAAATACTGTGGATGACTTTCAATTTTAAAACTATTTTTATGGAACACATGAATTTGGGGTTTCTGGGCAGAAGGTAGGGTGGGGAGGCGGGCAATGGTGAGAAAGCCACAAAAAAGTTCACTAGCTTCAAAGTCTCAACCTGACTCAGTCATTTTTACTAAAAGAAAAAAAAAAAAAAAAAAAAAATCAGATTCTGAGAAGCGGTATCCAATACTGAAAGCACAGTATTTATGCTGTGGGAACCAACACCTCCGCTTGTATCCAAACTGAGGAACTGCCATGTAAAATGAAGGGCCTCTCGCTTTTCTTTTTCACTCAAGTGAGTCAGTCACTTCAGACGAGATCCCACAGAGGAGCTCCAAAACGGCGCCAGCCCTGCTCAAGACAGTATTTATAGTTAAAAAAAAAAAAAAAAAAAAAAAAAAGCTTACTTGCAAACTTCAAAACCTAATACTTTGCGACTAAATGTGGCAGAGATGTGGTAGCAGGGCTGAGAAGTCTAACGAGACCAAGGATCTGGGGCCAGAGAGAAATGGGATCTAGCTCTCGGCCCTGGGGCACTTGAGCCAGACGTGGGAATGCTCCCGAGGGCTGCTGGCTCCCTGGCCTCCCAAGGACTCCGAAAGCAGCGAGACAGCTTCTGCATCAGTGACTACACAGCCACTTCCAGGCTAACTGCAAAGCTTTCCCTTCTGAAATTATCAAGGTTGATTACTAGTTTGCATATAGCCATTACGTACGATTTACAGTGTTGGCTTTTATAAAGTGACTTGTGCATTACTTCCATCCTGGAGTTTCAGCCAGGTAGCATGGTTCTTTGTCAGATGCCACTAGCTCTCTGTGAAGGAAACAACAGGTACAGAATAATTCTGTTTTTCCATCAAGAAGTGATGTATATTTTAGCCCAATTAAAAGACAATGGATTCTGCTTCATGTCTTACCCAAATGGTCATAGACGTGTTAGTTAGCAACTACTAATAACACACAGAATGAAGTGTGTTTATATACTTAAGGTATATAGCCCAGGTGTACACTTTTTTTGTTAAAAATTAAATTACTAAAAAGACAATACAGATCAGAGAATAAAAACCAAAATGACAAGTGGCTCTCTTGATTAAGAACAATCTTTCTGGATAAGGTCATTCGTAAGAAGTCAGGAGAGAGGAAGGGAATCAATTTTAAACATTTATGCAGTTCAGAGTTCCTCCACAAAGCAGAAGACCCCCTTTGTAACTCTTCAGTTACCAAATTTTATGGTCCTGGGAGGCCTGAAGAGCTAAGACTGGGGGTCCCTCCAGTGCTGAGTGTTAACTGATTGAGAGGCAAGAAGTGCATTTCTTTTAGAAAATCTGAGATCTGCGGAGAGGTCGGTGTGCTTACTACCCCAAACCACAAATGGACTAGTAACAGAACATTCTAGACCAAAGAAACTTAAACACAAGCAGAGTCAGAGGAAAAAATATAAGTATAGGATGAAAATAACAATAAAAAGGATTATATCGTAAAAACTGTAAAGAACTATAAAAAAAAGGAAATCAAGTAAGTGATATAAACTTGGTATAGTAACTATTCCTCCCTCAACCTCACAATCCTAGAGAAAAGATTAGGAAAAATGAACAAAACTCCAATACTAATTCTAACTCTAGGAATGAATTATTTTTGCATACAATAATCCTACCACCAATTCAGTAGCTTCTCCAAAACAATTCATTTGGTTTCAGTGGTAATAGTCCAAGGTATTCAACAAACTAATACCTTAATCTGCTGAGCCGCCAGGGAACTCCTATAGGAAAAGTGACTGGTTTTACAAAAATAAGCTGCTCTTGTGTCTCATTATATAGCTTATTCTTTATATACCAAATTGATTTTTTTTTAAAAGAGGGCAGGTAACTGATGAAGAGCCTTAATATACAAACAAAATAATCAACAAGAAGTAATTTAGTTTCCTCTCTATCGGCTTGTTGAAATTCATTAAATAAAACACCATTAACATGTTCAACCTCCAACTTTAGGACACATGTTCTCTGTGTGTGTGTGTGTGTGTGTGTGTGTGTGTGTATTATATACATATTTTTGGCTGTACCTGCAGCATATAGAGGTTCCTGGGCCAGGGACTGAATCCGAGCCACAGCTGCGCAATGCTGGATCCTTAACCCACTGCCCCACAATGAGAACTCCACTCTATATTTTTATCAGTTTAATCATTTAGCAGATATTCCCATAAAAGGTTACACTATTCATTCACCAAATATTTTAAGTGTTTTATATGTGCCAAGCCTATTTTAAGATCTCTGTATTGGAGCTTCCATCCTGGCTCAGCAGTAATGAACTAGTATCTACGAGGATGCGGGTTCCATCCCTGGCACCGTTCAGTGGGTTAAGGAGCCGATGTTGCCGTGAACTGTGGTGTAGGTCACAGACGCGGCTTGGATGCTGAGTTGGCTGTGGTTTAGGCCAGCAGCTGTAGCTCCGATTTGACCCCTAGCCTGGGAACTTCCATATGACGCGGGTGTGGCTGTAAAAAGAAAAGGGAAAACAAACTCTGTCTTATTTACATAAAGAAAACCATTGTGCTAATTTTACAAATGAACAAAATCACACAGGAATCAAACTTATACAAAATCATTTAATTAATTAAATGGGGCCAAGAATCTGAAACCCAAGGTAGCCTTTCTAAGTAATACCATATAAATTAATGAAGCATATCTAAGAGAGATGAGTTTTGGCCTTAAGTTATTTTATTAGTAAAACAAACAACAAAACTATTCAACAAATGGAATCTAGTGTTAAGAGCAAATTTTTCTAAAATCCCAACTTCATGTATCATATACAGGTCAAAGAACCACTGACACAATACACGGGAAGAATAAAGTCTCTAGATAATAACAGTCTCTTAACTAAGTTGTAACTCCAAGAGACTGAAATCAAAGCAAAATTCAGTATTTAAGAATGAAGTAATATTTCATCCAAAAAATTATACACACCCAACCGCCCTGATGTGGGGCAGGCTGAGAGATTGAACACTTAGATTGAAGACCTTACAGAGGCTGCCTGTGATAGGTTGGAATTACAGGATGGGTTCAAGAGAGAGGAAGAGAAGGGACAAGGTAACTGGGTTACTTCAAAATGTATGACTTTAGAAAGCAGAATACCATTTGTGAAAGTGACTTTTGTTCTTAGCTCTATGATCCTGTGGCAAATCACAACTTCTCAAATCTCTTTCTGTAACTATACAAGGAAAGTGTCTACGATCTAAAAGCATTCTAGGAGTTCCCGTCATGGCGCAGTGGAAACGAATCCGACTAGAAAACATAAGGTTGCGGGTTTGATCCCTGGCCTCGCTCAGTGGGTTAAGGATCTGGCGTTGCCGTGAGCTGTGGGGTAGGTCACAGATGCAGCTCGGATCTGGTGTTGCTGTGGCTGTGGTGTAGGCTGGCAGTTGTAGCTCCAATTCAGCTCCTAGCCTGGGAACTTCCATATGCCGTGGATGCGGCCCTAAAAAGACAAAAGACAAAAAAACTAAAAACTATAAAAGCATTCTATTCTCAGAAATTATCATGCTATTCTATCGGTTAGGGTTAAATCCCCTAAAGGATTTGTACCTTAACCAAGGAGGCAATGAATCATGTGTGATATGATCCAAATTGATCAGATATCACATCATGAATTCACCTATGGAAGTATTTCCTACCCTTAATAAAGTGGATTCCTTGAACAGTTAAGTGTCCATTACTTAAAAATGTTAACTGATTTAGAACTGTTAAGCCTTAGAATCCGAGAATGTTGAATCCTGAACCCCTGCTCTGGTGCCCATTTAAAAAACGAACTCAGGGGAGTTCCTGCTGTGGCACAGCAGGCTAAGGATCAGGCGTTGTCTTGGCAGCAGCACAGGTTTGATCCCCAGCTTGGGGCAGTGGGTTAAGGATCTGGTGTTGTTGCAGCTACAGCACAGGTTGCAGCTGTGACTCAGATTCAATCCCTGGCCTGGGAACTTCCATATGCCACGGGTGTGGCCAAAATAAAAACAAAAAAGAACTAAGGAATAAAGTAAAATTTTTCAGAAAGATAGAGGTCAATGTTCAATGTGACCGATCCCAGAGGCTGTGTGATCTCACTGACATCACATGGCAGATGAAGTCAGAGCTCAAACCCAAGTCACAAAGCCTACTCAGATCCTTCCTTTCATCTCAAGGATAAACCTTTGCACGCAGGACAATATCAAACCCTCAACCTCTACCAACAAACAAATATTTTAAGAGTGACGTCTGCCCTGGTTTGCCCAGGAGAGCCCCCGTTTGAGCCTCTGTCCCAGGATAATTATTCATGCCATCTCTTTCATTCTTAGAAGTCGATCGCTTGAGGAGACACACACTCATCCTGCAGATAAGGCATCAATCCTAAATCAGTTTTATTTCCAAATAGGAAATTAAAAATAGGAATTAAACTTCTTCCTCTAACATTTAATGTTCATTCAAAAGGTGCAAAAAAATTTTCAGACAATTGTAAATATTAACCTCATTAATGCCAAAAAAGAAATCAAAGCACCTTTAGTGACCAACAACACTGAACTTTTAGAGCTTTTCCTTTGTAATACCTTTGCTGCCCCTTCTCGTAACTAGTATTTTATATCTCCTTAATTCTCCGAAAGTGAAATTATCTACACACAATTTAAAAAATACATTAATGTCCTAACCAAGATATGAAGGAGAAGTAAAACAAATCTGTAGTAAAACGGTATGTACTTCAGTACGTACACGTTCATGAATAAAGTTTAAAACATGATGTAGTGAGACATTTGCCTCTAAGAATCACCATGAATGCAAGAACCTTCAAACATAGACGTGCAGTCTGTTCAAGTATCATGAAAGGCCAAACCAGCCAAGTTACAAACAAAACAAAGTACAATCTTTTCTTGATTTTTACATGGCAGTTGCATTCCTGGCTAATGGTGTATGCTTTAAAATCGTGAGGAAATAATAAAACTTTGCGTTGAAACATAAATCAAAATTAGGTTTTGGCTCAGATAGTTAAGATACGGCTGACCTCCGTCCATTCACTGCCAGTGATGCCCTCCCCACACCTGTTCAGAAACAGCGGGCAGGTCAAAGGTATGTGTGAACGTCCTGTGGGAGAGCTAAAAAGGAAATAGCTGTTTTCTTAAAAAACCAAAGGGTTTTTTTCTTTTTGGTCACCCCACAGCATATGGAGTTCCTGGGGGCAGGGATCATATGTTAATTTTGTCTATAAAATAATCAACATATTCTCTAGTTTTAATAATCTGTGCTAATTCTAAGGTACTAAATCAAAGGAGCAACCTGTTAGGCAGATCAACTTCTAGAAAAAATGTTTAACGTTTTTCATTCACAAAATTCTGATATGGTTAAACATTGAGCAGAGTGCCTACACCACACAGTGAGACTCGTTACGTGTCAAATCAACACCAGCCACGACACGGCAACAGGCTGAAATAGACACAACAGCGACCCAGTGTCACCCGTGGTACTTACTGTCTCAAAAACGGCAGACGGCTTTTCTTCAATTATTTGTTTTTCTAATTATTTTTTATCAAAGTAATAATATACAATAGTTAACTAACTACCACTCCAAAATTTCTAGAAAATAAAGTCTCCCCACTCTATTCTGTTTCATTCCTTCAGCAATTTTTTAAAAATTATTATCTCATAGTGATAGAAGCTGAATTCACCCTCACAGGAGTCTTCTTCCCTTACTCCCATCTTCTGTTCATATGCAATGACTCTGCTTTCCATTAAAATAACAAGTAATACATGTCCATTGCTTAAAATTCGAAAGTGAAAAATGAAGTTTCCCTCCCTTCCTTGGATTGAGATAATCAATTCCTCCCTTCCCTAAGGCAGCCATCGTTGCCAGTTTCTTGTACAATCTTCCAGGTACTTTATAGATTTAAAACCCATGCATGTGCCCCCACCCCAAGTTAGCGTCCCACACGCACTATCCCACACTTTGCTTGTGTCACATAATCAGCCCTCTGAGACCACCCTGTGTTCATATGTTTAGAACTGCCTCACTCGATGGAACACTGCCCAGTATTATGTGTGCCCACTGAATGGGCATACAATAATTAGTCAGGCTCTTCTGATGAACATTAATCTGCTTCAGATCTTTTCATATTTTCAACAATGTACTAAATGTACACTTGATCCTTAAAGGACAGTTGTTTACATGTCCACCTTTGAGGCAATTTCAATTTATGTTTCCACTAGCAACCATGGGTATTCTAATTTCTCAACATCCTTTTGAACCCAGCATATCACCGAACATTTAAAATTTTTTTCCTCATCTAAAAAGGGAAAATATTTTACTATAGTTTTATTTGCAGTTTTCTTTTCTTTTGGCCATGCCTATAGCATGCAGAATTTCCCGGGAAGGATTAAACCTGCACCACAGCAGTGACAATGCTCGATCCTCAAATTTATGAGCCACAAGGGAACTCCAGGTAGTTTTCTTAAAACAGTATGTTTATCTTTTACCATTTTCCTAGTGAGTTTTTTCCCTTCCTTGTATGTAGGGATACATGTTAATGATACTAGTTCACTCTCCAGATGTATCTCATATAACTTTTTGCACTTAAAGATTCTGTCTGGCAATAAAACTGCCACTTATTAAAAACACTTTTTTAAAGAATGAGAGTTGCAACATTTATTTAAGGTTCTCTCGTTTTTTTTTTTTTTCCTTCCCGTTTTTGCCACAAAGGCAGTATGTGGGAATTCCTGGGCCAGGGAATGAACTTATGCTGCACTGTAGCAACCAGAGACAGAGTGGTGAGAACAAGGAGCCCCAAGCCGCTAGGCCAGAGGACTCCCTAAAAATATTTTTATTATATTAAATGAGATATAATATTACCAACCTTTCTCACCAATATGAGAAGTTAATGTCACCATTTGATTTTAGCACAAATAAAATATGTGGAGTTCCCTCTGTGGCTTGGTGGGTTAAGGACCTGACATTGTCTCTGTGAAGATGCAAGTTCCATCACTGGCCTCGATCAGTGGGTTAAGGATCCAGCACTGCTGTGAGCTGTGGTATAGGCTGCAGGTACTGTTTGGATCTGGTGTTGCAGTGGCTGTGGTGTGGGCTGGCAGCTGTAGCTCTGACTCAGTCCCTGGCCTGGAACTTCCATATGCTGTAGGTGTGGCCATAAAAAGAAGGAAAAAAAAAAAAAAGTAAAAAGAAAAGAAATACATGAAGAGAAGACTTTTAGTTGAAATACAAGCCTGAATGTTTACGTACTGCCTACCCGACCATATGAAATGGTAACGCATATTAAATGTTACCTGGCGAGTGGTACATCAGGTTAAAATACACAGACACACCCGATTCACCCTTAGTATGGAGCATTTAGAAATCTGTGACTCTTCACCTTAAAATAGATGGGTAGAAACATGGTATTCTGGTTGTGGCAACAGTGAAACTGAGTAGACTTTCCCTTCTAAAAATAATCAAAATGCTAAACAGAAATAATTAAAATAGAAGAAAAAACACAGCAGAGCTTTAAAGGAAGGGAGATATTCATGCGCCAGATAGGAAGATGCCTCAAAGAACACAAAGTAAAAATGTATCAAACAATGACAGTGGTGTGTAGGGGATAGGGACCCTAGAAAGGCTTTGTCCAC
Organism: Sus scrofa; assembly: GCF_054392235.1. NCBI lineage: Eukaryota > Metazoa > Chordata > Mammalia > Artiodactyla > Suidae > Sus > Sus scrofa. The sequence goes on along the minus strand of NC_139385.1, from coordinate 138,990,037 downwards.
CGCCACTGAGAAGTAGCAAAAAGCTATTTCCTGTGCTCTCTGGGGGCAGTGAGGGGGTATGTGTGGGTGGGTCGGGGGTGTAGTCTCCTAGGACAAACTGAAACAGAAACCTATGTTCTGCGCAGGCTCTAGTCCAAATCTTATTTCATACATGATGTGTGAATCCTCAAGCTGAAAATGTGTATAAAAGTGGGCCGAGGCTCAGTATATCCAGCAGAAACAAATCATCAAAACCACAGTGCAGGAGTTCCCGTTGTGGCCCAGCGGAAACGAGGAAACGAATCTGACTAGAAACCCTGAGGTTTCGGGTTCGATCCCTGGCCTGGCTCAGTGGGTTAAGGATCTAGTGTTGCTGTGAGCTGTGGTGTAGGCTGGCAGCTACAGCTCCAAGTCCACCTTTAGCCTGGGAACCTCCATATGCCGCGGGTGCGGCCCTGGAAAAGACAGAAAGACAAAAAAAACAACAAAACAAAAAACAAACTAATCAAAGGACAGATCCACCACAATGAGGGGTCAGCAACAAACAGATGGTTAGTACTCATAAACTTTAAAAATGAAAAAACGTGTCATAAAACATAAAAGAGAATCTTCTAAAGATATACATTTTAATATTTATGGATTAAATGCCCAGGACTGGCTTCAGAATAAGAGGTTGTATTGGGGGACGTAAACAAAACAGAATTCGTAATTGCTAGAGCAGGGTAATGCACATATGGGTGTTACAACAGCATACTCTTTATTTTTGTTTGAAGTTTTGAAAAAATTTCTTGCTAAAATAATAAACAGAAGCCCAGGGAAAGAACGGGATACAATCACTTTTTAAAAAGTAGCTTGGAGGTAGGGAGAGACAGAAGCGCTACTAGAATTAAAAAAAAAAAAAAAAAAATTAGTGACACAGAAGGAATACTTGAAGAAACTACTCAGAAAACAGAAGAACAAGATAAAAAAAATGTGCGGGTAAGCCAAAGAATGCAAACAGAAAGCGATGTCTAAGATACGGCATCTAATATAACATGCAATAGGAATTCCAGAGAGAAGAGAATGAGGAAGAGGTGTTACACAGAGATAACGGCTGAGACTCTCCCAGTTAATAGTATAAATAATCTTCAAAGTGGAAAAGCACACTAAATCCCACGCAAAATAAAATAAAAATAAATTCATACCTAGACCATCATGGTAAAATTGCAGAATGTCAAAGACAAATAAATTCTTAAAAGCAACCAGAGAAATGACACGTTACCTATAAAGGAAGAAACAACAGTATGACTGACAGTTGATTTTTCATCAGAAAACAATCCAGGAAGTATCTTAAAGTGCTGAGAAAGACAACTGTCAGCTAGAATTCCATAACCAATTAAAGACATTTCCAAAGACAGAAGTTCCAACTAAGACCTTTACTGGAAGAACCAACCTTTTTCGAGTGGGAAGGAAGAAGTAAGGGAATAAAAGAGAGGGCACCAAGTAGAGTAATTATGGCCACTAACATACTGAGTAACTGGAAAGTTCCTGGTCTTACTCTACGAAAACACTCTTCCAGAACTCTAACGACAGAGTCATCATAAGATGCCGAATAACAATACCTGTGTGACCCTCATGTTTGCAGAGGACAGTTTTCCAGATTATTTAGGGCAAAAGTTCTTTTATATTAAGTAGGGCAAAAAATTAAGTTGGCTATTAAATGACATTATTTTCCAACCCTCTTTTAGAGGATTATCTAAATTTCTGAAGACAGTGAATGCGTCCCCCCCTCTAATCCAGCAAAAAACGTCTGCCTTTAAGACTACACTTTCTGAAATATGACAACTCTGATAATGCCACCTTCTACTGTTTCTATCCAATCTACTATGTTTCATTAGAATCATCATGGATCTCAAATATCTGAACAGCTCACCATCCATGTTAAGGTCACTGCCAAGATGTGGGTTTATTTTAGATATTTACTGGCACGACTTTCATCAATACTTACATGCAGCTGACTCACAAATCTGCCCTCTACCTAGTTGGGAGTTTACTTTTGCAGCTTATACGTCAGTTTATTCTTCTGTAAAACAGAGCTAAAGGCCAGGCTAAAGGACAATACAGATTGCTTAAGAGCACTGCTCGGCACATGAATCTCAATCGCCATGCACCGCCACACAGATCCTTCTCTTTTTTTTTTGTCTTTTTGCTATTTCTTTGGGCCGCTCCCGCGGCATATGGAGGTTCCCAGGCTAGGGGTCTAATTGGAGCTGTAGCCACTGGCCTACGCCTGAGCCATAGCAACGCGGGATCTGAGCCGCGTCTGCAGCCTACACCACAGCTCTCGGCAACACCAGATCCTTAACTCACTGAGCAAGGGCAGGGACCGAACCCGCAACCTCATGGTTCCTAGTCGGATTCGTTAACCACTGCGCCACGACGGGAACTCCCAGATCCTTCTCTTAAGCACCAGGCCAAGTGCTCCTATTTCTATTTACTGACATCTGGATAGGCCATGGGGGCTTTAAACTTTATTCATCCAAAACATATCAATTTTGTGGGGGGTGGGGCATGCACCCACAACATATGGAAGTTCCCCGGGGCCAGGGACTGAATCCGAGCCGAAGTTGCGACCTGCAACACAGCTGCAGCAATGCTGGATCCTTAACCCAAGGCACCAGGCCAAGAACGGAACCTGTGCCACCAGAGAGACAACACCAGGTCCTTAAACCACTGTGCCACAGCAGGAACTCCTAAAAACATAGGAAATCTGCCTTCCTAACACAATCCGCTGTTGATTCTCCAATCAGAAAGAACAGTGAGGGGCATGAAAACAGAAAAGGGACACAGACACCGAAGGAAGAGGATCCAATACAGTCATAATCAAGACGTTGCTTATATGGAAGGCTGACGACATTCACTGTACTACACCACACATGAGGGACTTGAGCCTTTGCAGATTCTGGTATCCACGGGGTTCCTGGAATCAATCCCCCTTGGATCCTTAAGGCATGACTCTCTAGTTTAGGGGAGTGTGAATTAATCATTCAACCCGCCGATCAGTCCAGGTCCTACCCTGAGATGATGGCCATTAAATCCTCCCATTTCCCTTGTTACAATGCCACAGTTGCTAAGCAACTTCCTGACTGTGACTCGATTCCTATGTGAGTCTATCTGCCTCTCGAATGAGAACTTACTGGTCCTGCCAACCTAAGTATTTCAATCTTCATGCTAGTTATTTCTCACTGTAAATGGGTAATATTCTTGGTTATATATATATATCAATCACATGAATTTGATTATTGGGGTCTATCCCTGAACATGGCTCCACCCTGTAACTTGCATAAACTTAGGTAATGCAATCCCTCCCGCCACTCCATCCACAACCCCAGCCTCTCTGTAGTGTTACATGGCTGAGTATTCTGATTCATTTGGAAATACGAATACCTACTAGACCTCAATATGCCAACAGGAATAAATGTATTTCCAAACCTGTTTTTTCCACTAATTATCCCACCATCCTCCTACCTCCTAGCCACCCAGGATTATCAGCACAACCTTTGATTTTTTTCACTCTCCATTTCCCATCCTACCCCCAGTTAAGCACTATTGACTGTACCTCTGTACCAGTATTTTATCTATCCTCTCCGTCTCATTCCTATTTTTATAACCCAGAATTAACCATATCATTTCACTTCAACTAATCCAATAACCTAACTGATCTACGAGGTTTTAGACCTCTTTCCATAATCCATCTTATATGCTGCTACAAGATTAACCATAAATTCCATTGTAGACCTGTTAATCCCCTGCTCCAAAAATCCCAATGGCCTGTTAAAGAATGAACTTAAAGCCTAGCACTCACAGGTCCTTCAGGATTAGACTCTGAACCTAGAGTTTCCCACTAATATAAGTGATAGAGAGGTACTGACCCCTTAGCCATCACCACGCAGGGGGAAGCTGAGGATTACTATGCGGTGTTACTGGACATTCATGTCTCCAATTTCTATATACTAAAATCTAAACAGATCTGGAACATACACTCATGAATGTGAACTGTGCCTTCCTCGGCTAAAGGGTGTAGACTAAAAACCACCTTGTAAGGGGGGGTGGGGAGTGGGAGGGACTAGCAGTCTGGGGTTAGCAGAGGCAAACTACTGCATCTGGAATGGATAAGCAATGAGATTCTGCTGTATAGCCCAAGGCACTATATCTCATCACTTGTGATGGAAGATAACATGAAACGAAGAATGTGTATACACACACACACACATATATATACATACATACATACATACATAATACATAAATAAAACTGGGTCACTTTACTGTACAGCAGAAATTGACAGAACATTGTAAATCAACTTTAATAAAAAAATAGAAGAAGGGAGTTCCCGTCGTGGCGCAGTGGTTAACGAATCCGACTAGGAACCATGAGGTTGCGGGTTCGGTCCCTGCCCTTGCTCAGTGGGTTAATGATCCGGCGTTGCCGTGAGCTGTGGTGTAGGTTGCAGATGCGGCTCAGATTCCGCGTTGCTGTGGCTCTGGCTTAGGCCGGTGGCTACAGCTCCGATTCAACCCCTAGCCTGGGAACCTCCATATGCTGTCAAGTGCAGCCCTTAAAAGCAAAAAAAAAAAAAAAAAACCAAAACCAAAAAAATAAAACCCACCTTGTACAGAAAGTGTTCAAACTTTTGAGATATGGGTCTAAAAGTAACAAAAGACCTAAAACCCAACACTGGCCAAAATGTGTCAAAGTAGTAAGTCAAAATGATTACGAATTAATGGGTCAGGATGAGCTGCCATCATGATCCGAGAAAGTAACATGGCTTCCTCAGGCCCAGCATGCGCTACTGCAGTTATAATGTAGGTAAAAACAGGCCGGAGTAGTCCATGCAGTCAAGCAGCCAATTATTTTTACTGGCAAAAGGAAATAAGGAGCTAAAACTCAGAAGATAAACAGGCAAAGGCGAAGGGGAGGAAACAGATAAAAAGAACTCAAGGTTCTCCACAAAAAGAAAAACCTTTAACAGAAAGAGAAAAAGTTTACCTATGTCCCCATCCCCAAGCATTTCCAAACTCTTTTTCCTGGATCCTGTCTAGCCACCACCGTCCCATGACTTAGGCAAAATCATCACCAATGCCGTAGCACTGCTTTCAACATCTGCTGTTGCACAGTAGCGCTTTTTAGGGCCGCTTTTGTGAGCATAATACACCCGTCTCTCCTTCCCTAAACAATCAGCACTTAAAAAACAAAAACAATAAAAATGCTCTCTTGTATAACAACGTTCACCCCTATCTTCAACCCAGCCACGACGCTGTTTACGACTTCACTGGGGAAGACACATAACGAAGTTTCAGCCTCTGACAAATAATGGGGTGTGTATAAAACGGCAACGTGTCAACACTACAGAGAATCATGGTCTTTATCTCCTCCTTTCACCGAAGCAGCCAAGCCCACTCCAGATATCCTTAGAAACAAATATAATGTCCAGCCCTTTGTCACTGGCCTGCTATAGCTCCACTTTTTAGCAGCTGGATCCTGAGTGGCCATAACAGCAAGCTATCCCTCCTGCTCAAGGATTCCCAACTCTCTAGCCAAGATATAAAGGTTTGAAAGGACAGTTCGACACCTACACTGGTAACAGCCATATTGTTTTACAAATTTGCCAATCTGCATAAAAAACAATTACACACACAAAACTACAATTTACCAACATTTACAGATCAGTGCTACCAAAAGAAGCAAGGCAAGTATCAATGTGCCTCCTTCCCCTTGGAGAACTTGCAATTTACTAGTATACAGAAACTACATCAGCCGTTAGCTGCTGCCATTCGCAAAGCAGAACCAGACAAAACAAAATAACAGAACAAGGAGCCAAATCTGGAGTTTCCGTCGTGGTTCAGGGGTTAACAAATTCAATTAGGAACCATGAGGTTTTGGGTTCGATCCCTGGCCTCGCTCAGTGGGTTCAGGATCTGGCGTTGCCATGAGCTGTGGTGTAGGTTGGTCGCAGACGCGGCTTGGATCCTGAGTTGCTGCGGCTCTGGCAAAGGCCGGCAGCTACAGCTCCGATTAGACCCCTAGCCTGGGAATCTCCATGTGCCAAGGGAGTGGCCCTAGACAAAGGCAAAAAGACAAAAAAAAAAAAAAAAAAAAAAAAAAAAAAAGCCAAATCTTAGTTTGGTCATTAAGTAATCCACCTAGACAGACATCCTGATACTTAATGACCAAACTAAGATCTGACTGCCTTGCTAGCTTAGTATGTGGGTCAAGTTTTTGCTATATCCTAGGAAAACTACTAAATATAGATACCAGCAAAGGTACCACTGTACTTGTATCTGAGCTTTGTCTTTTTAAAGTCTATGACATATTGAATTAAGCCATTTCTACATTATGGAAATTACACACTTCTTTGCAGGTGAATTTTTTCCATCTATGGCTAACCAATGTCACATATATTTATCTTTGCAGCTGTACTATATACAACCCTACAGTCTAGCCTTTAGTCTACCTTTAGAGCTGTTACAGCACATTAAGGGGAGAAGAGAGTCAACAAATTTAAAAGGCCATAGTAAGAAAATAATTCTGCATCTGCAACTAAACTTATCTAGGTTACTGATTATATTCAACTAATCTACTAGGTATAGCACAAAAAAATAACCCTGAAAAATAAAGCAGTGCTTCCCAGTATGCAGATGAGAAAGATTCAGTCCTTGTTCATTGCACCCTTAAAGCTTTATCAATGCTGATCTGAACTAGATCCAGCCGCAAAGGAACTCAGGACACTGATAAATTCTAGATAATACAGAACTAGATGAAAATAGTGTATTACTATAATGACCCATCCTTACACAAGGGAGAGATTTTAGAGCAAAGGGAGAAGTACACAACACAGGACAGAGGCACAGGCAGTTCTGTGTGGCTGGAACATGGGAGAAACACTGAAAAAGGAAGCTAAAGGGAAAGGCTAGAAGGTCTCATAAAGGTGGTAATGGTCTCAAAATTCTTTTAAGTCTTAATCATTTTCTCTCTCCCTGATCCAAGTCTTTTTAAGCAGTTGTCAGTAAATAGTAAGAGATAAAAGGAAAACAGCTCCAGCTGCAGAGCATGGACTTACAAAGCCCCGATTCTCCTCCACATCCATGTAAGAAAGAATTCAGAGAAAGATGAGGTGATCTCAGAAGTATAGGGTCTATAAAGGAAGGCTTTACAATGAAAGGCAGTGGGAACAGGAAGAACACTATTCTAGAAGAGCTGAATTTGAGGTCACAGATAACTGGCTGCATAATTAAATCAACTTGCCTCAGTTTCCTTACAGGCAAAACACAGGTCTCTCCTACTCATAACTGCACTTGGGATGAAGAAAGGAAACAAGTCTGAAAGCATCAATGAGCTGTAATCTGTAACTGATTACGGGAACAAGTGCAGTGGGACCTAAATTACATCTTGTAGGACAGGTGTGATTTCAACGTCTACAAGTGGGAGATGGAAGGCTTTCCCAGCAGGAAGAGCAGTGAGTAGAGGGATTGGAAACAGACTATGGAGTGCCCTGGGCAAGCAGTTTGGCTAGAGCGTAAAGACGGAGTAATCACAAGTTTTCCTTAAGAGAACCACTTGTTTTTTTTTTTTGGTCTTTTTGCTATTTCTTGGGCTGCTCCCGCGGCATATGGAGGTTCCCAGGCTAGGGGTTGAATCGGAGCTGTAGCCACCGGCCTACGCCAGAGCCACAGCAACGCGGAATCCGAGCCGCGTCTGCAACCTACACCACAGCTCACGGCAACGCCGGATCGTTAACCCACTGAGCAAGGGCAGGGACCGAACCCGCAACCTCATGGTTCCTAGTCGGATTCGTTAACCACTGCGCCACGATGGGAACTCCCCACTTGTTATTTTTCCCCTAAGTTGAGAATTTCATGTCAAGGATGTATGAACATTTCAACAAACGGTGCTGGGACAACTGGACAGCCACATAAAACAAGTGAAGGTTAGGCGTTCCCTGTTCCCTTCGTGGCTTAGCCGTTAATGAACCAGGGCTAAGATCCATGAGGATTCGGGTTCAATCCCTGGCCTCGCTCCGTGGTTAAGGATCCGGCGTTGTTGTGAGCTCTGGTGTAGGTGGCAGACGAGGCTCAGATCCCGTGTTGCTGTGTCTGTGGCGTAGGCTGGTTGCTACAGCTTTGGTTAGACCCCCTAGCCAGGGAACTTCCACATGCTGCAGGTGTGGCCCTAAGAAGTAAAAAGAAAAAAAAGAAAAAAATGAAGTTTGGACCCCTTCTTCACATTATATACAAAAATTAACTCAAAATGGACCAAAAATCCAAATGTAAGAATTAAGATGATAAAATGCCTAGATGAGAACACAGGTGTAACTAACTCTTCATGCCCTTGGATTAGTAATGGTTTCTTAAATATTACAAGAGCACAAACCTAAGACAAAAAGAACATCGGGCCTCATCAAAACTAACCACTTTTGTGTTTCAAAGGGCACGATCAAGAAAATAAAAAATAACCTACAGTAGTTCACTTGTGGCACAGCAAGTTAAGGATTCAGTGTTGTCACTGCAGTGACTTGGGCCGGATTCCTGGCCTCAGGAACTTCCATGTTGCCAGTAGGGAGGGGAGTGGCGGGGGCAGGCGTAGGGGGAAGGGGAATGGAGGGAAGGGAAGGGAAGACAACCCAGAACAGGAGGAAATATTTGTAAATCAAAGAAAGCTCTGATAAAGGTCCAATATCCAGAATATATACAAAGAACTATTACAACTCAATAAAAGACAGTCTAATTAAAACATGAGCAAAGGATTTCAATCGACACTTCTCCAAAAACATACAAATGGCCAATAAGCACATAAAAACATGTTCAGCATACATTAATCATGTTGGAGATGCAAAAGCAGTGAGACACCACTTCACATCCCCTAGGACTGCTGGTGAGGATGTAGATACTGGAACTCTAATTCACTGCTGGTGGAAATTTAAAATGGTGCAAGTCGTTTAGAAGACTGTGGCAGTTTCTCAAATGGTTAGCAGTAACCTTCTTAATTTTTTATTTACTTTTTTGTCTGTCTTTTTTAGGGCTACACCCAGGGCATATGGAGGGTCCCAGGCTAGGGGATCAAAGCAGAGCTGTAGCCACTGGCCTACAGCACAGCCACGGCAACACCAGATTTGAGCTGGGTCTGTGACCTACACTACAGCTCATGGTAATACCAGATCCTTAACCCACTGAGCAAGGCCAAGGATCGAGCCTGCATCCTCATGGATGCTAGTAAGATTCATTTCCGCTGAGCCATGACAGGAACTCCTATTTATTTTTTCTTTTTACACCCATGGATTATCCTCCGCCAGGGACTAAATCTGAGCCACAGCTGCAACCTATACAGCAGCTGTGTTAACACTGTAACCCACTGTGCCGGGCTGGGGATAGAGCCTGCACCTACATGGTGATCCGAGCCACTGCAGCTGGATTCTTAACTGCTGTGCCACAGTGGGAACTCCTAAATAGTCACCATTTGACCCAGGTATATACGTTAAGTGAAATGAAAACATGTCCATATAAAAACAGGTACACAAAGGCTTATAGCAGCATTTATCGCAGACATTATTTGTGGAAGCAACACAAATGACCAACAGAAGGACAAGATGCAATCTGATACATGCTACAACATGAGTAAGCCCTTAAGCATGATGCTAAGTGAAATAAGCCAGATACAAAGGGACACTTATACGCAGACTTACTAGAATAGTCAAATTCAGAGACGGAGAGTAGGAGGGTGGTTTACAGGAGTTTGGGGAGGGGAAACTGGGAGTTATAATTAATGGGTACAGTGTTTCAGTTTACACGATGATTCTAGAGATGCACGGTAGTGATGGCTGCACAGTATGAACCACACAATCACAAATGGCTAAGGTGGTTTTATGGTCCATTTTACCACAACTTAAGAAACAATTTCATTTTAAAACAAGAAGAAATGAAGTACTGATACATGCTACAACATGCATGAACCTTCAAAACACTACATCAAGTGAAAGAAGTCAGATGCAAAAGGCCACATACTGTATGATTCAATTTAAATGAAATGCCCAGAACAGGGAAATCTATGGACAGAAATTAGGTTACTGTTCGTCTGGGACTGGGATAAGGGATATCCACTTTCCTACTGATGGATTGCTTTCAGTTTTCTCTTCTTAGAATAAAGCTGCTATCATCATTTTTTTTTGGCTATAATCATTCTTGTGCAGGCCTTTTCCTGTGTAAATACCTAAGCGTGGGATTTCGGGGGGGGGGGGGGATTTTTTTTCCTTTTCCTTTTTTGGCTGCCCCCACGGTATACAGAGTTCCTGGGCCAGGCATCAGATCCCAGTGGCAGTTGCAACCTACACTGTGCAATGCTGGAACCCTGACCCACTGTGCTAGGCCAGGGATCAAACCTGTGCCCCAGTGTTCCAGAGACGCCACCAATCCCTTTGTGCAACAGCGGGAACTCCAAGAAGAAAAAAATCTTTTTTTTTGTCTTTTTGCCATTTCTTGGGCCGCTCCCTCGGCACATGGAGGTTCCCGGGCTAGGGGTCGAATCGGAGCTGTAGCCACCGGCCTACACCAGCGCCACAGCAACGCGGGATCCCAGCTGAGTCTGTGACCTACACCACAGCTCATGGCAACGCCGGATCCTTAACCCACTGAGCGAGGCCAGGGATCGAACCCAAAACCTCATGGTTCCTAGTCGGATTTGTTAACCACTGCGCCACAACGGGAACTCCTAAAAAAAATTTTTATTTTTGTCTTTTTAGGGCTGCACCTGCGGCATGTGGAGGTTCCCAGGTCAGTAGTGGAATTGGAGCTGTAGCCTCCGGCCTACGCCAGAGGCACAGCAACACTAGATCCAAGCCACGTCTTCAACTTACACCACAGCTCTTGGCAATGCCGGATTCTTAACCCACTGCGCAAGGCCAGGGATTGAACCTGCAACCTCATGGTTCCCAGTTGGATTCGCTTCCACTGCTCCACAATGGGAACTCTAGTACTTTTCTTTTCTTCACATCTTTTAAACGATGCCTCTCCACCATCCCTCCTTGATACTTAGAAAGTCAATGGTAGAAAGATATTTTCTGTTATTACTATGAAAGAACTAGGGCTAAATACAAAAGTTGGTATTGATAAACATCATGAAAGAATAAACATCCACATAATCCAGCAGACTTCCCAACTGTCGAGCACCTTGAGTTAACTAACCCTGTGCTATGGTGTCATTTTATGACTGAAATTGCATGAGACTTAAAATTACATGCACTGCTGAGCAAGGAGGCAAAATTTCAACACTTTCAGTCACTATATTTTTGTTAACCTCAAACAACGGTCTGTGCTGGAGAGGGGAGGGAAATGGCCATTCTCACCCACCACCGGAGATGGCATAAACCCCCAGACTTCTCAGAACGCTCTTGGGCAGGGAGATGCTTATCTTCTGAACTGGAAATATCACCTCCAAAAACTTAACCTAAGGAACTACAACAGAAAGCATGCAACAAGGATATTCTTCCCCGTGTTATTAATAACAGAGAAGTATTGTTTCCAACCTAAATGTTCAATAGGGCATTAGGATAATTAAGCAACATCCAAATGACACACACGTTAAAAGTCTGGAACCACACATACCAAACTATTAACGGCAATCATGAAAGTGAGGGAATATTTGCTGTTCATCAATTTTAATTGCCTCTTCCTAAATAAACTTCACTATAATTTCAGCTGTATCCTTTTTCTCTGTGCCAGGGCCTTAGAACTAACCCTTGAGGTGGAAGTTTGACAAGGAAAAAAATATGAAGTCTAGACAAAGGGTTCTGACAAGATGCCAACACATTAAGAAGAACCCAAAGGACAGGTGTAATTCAGGACAACATAGCATGTTGATGTAGGACCTAAGCCAGGGTTCTCCACTTGCCATTACTGACACTTTGAGCCGGGTAATTCTCTGCTGTGGGGGATTCTCCTATGCATTATCCTGAGCAGCATTCAGGCTTCTGCCCCCCATAAGTTACCATTTAATAGCACTTCCCCACTCCCACTGCAGTCTTAAAAACCAAAAACTGCCTCCAGAATTGGCCAAATGTCCCCTGGCAAAAGTAAATTCACGGTGGCTGAGAACCACTCATCAAACCTTATACTTATATGCCTGTATGTACAATATTCCATTCCATTTCACTCTACAAAACAACTCTTGGCTTCAAGGAGCTTACACTCTAAAGGCAAAAAAAAAAAAAAAAATCAAAAAGTCAAATTTTACTTCATATAAGGAAGGCTTCAAAATTACAGATTAAGGAAGTTCTGTCCACCAAAGATGTATCTTCCTGCCCTCCTAACTTTCAAATATAATGGCTTATATTTATTAAACCAACTCCTCAAAACACTGCGATCTTCAGTTAGCTACTAGGTTATCTGAGGCCAAATGGGTTTCATTTAATTTCATCTAAAGCCGCACTACCTGGATTCAAACCCCTGCTCTACATTCACCAACTCTGTGATACTGACCAAGTTACTTACCTTTTCTCAACTTTAAAGCAGAAATAATGCTATCAACCTAACTGAAGGGAACGCAGAATATAGCAAGTGCTTGAAACAGTGACAGTATGTAGTAAATGCCCAATAAACCTCAGCTATTAGCTACTATTGTAATGACAAGCCCATAGAGGCAAGCTTCATCATCACCAACTGAAAGGAAACAGAGGCTCAGAGAAAACTGCTTGTAGTCACAAAATCATAAGGTTATGGAGCAATGATTCAAAAAGTCTCTCTTGATTCCAGAGCCCACAATTTTCCCATTATGTCAAGAAGATTGCATTAAGGTTCATTACTATCAAGAACAACCTATTAGAGTTCTTTGGTGGTCCAGCACTTAAAGGATCTGGTGTTGTCGCTGCTGTGGCGTGGGTTCCATCCCTGGCCGGGAATTTCCATGTGCCACAGAAACAGCCCCAAAATAAACAGAATGAATAAACTAAAAAGAGCAGGAGTTCCCACCGTGGCGCGGTGGTTAATGAATCCGACTAGGAATCATGAGGTTGTGGGTTCCGTCCCTGGCCTCGCTCAGTGGGTTAAGGATCCGGCATTGCCGTGAGCTGTGGTGTAGGCTGGTGGCTACAGCTCTGATTCAACCCCTAGCCTGGGAACCTCCATATGCCGCGGGAGCAGCCCTAGAAAAGGCAAAAAGACAAAAAAAAAAAAGTCTTACCTCAAAATAATCACCACTAGACCTTTTCATTCAAAGATTAACTTAGAACACAACTAAATGCAAGCACATTACTGAATTAAGGTTATAGGGCTTTTGCACACCAGAGACAACTTTCAGTTTCTACATACAAAAACCGTTTACACATCATACTACAGCAACCTACTGAAATCGGTCTAAGACGACCATCAACACACAAGAATCACATGGGGTGGTCTGAGACAGAGGTGACCTTCTCGTATGTTACATTCTCCAAGAAAGGTCACAGACTTCGTAAATGCTATTTGTTCCCAAGTCCCAGAAGGCCTGTGTGGACCCCTTTCATTTCTTCCATTTGCCCTTATCCCCACACCAAAGTTCTTAATGACTCTTAAATGCCTTATGCATGTTTTAACCACTGCCCAGATACCATACAATTTGCCAGTCTTTCGCACTTGACTCTGCTGCTTCGAGCACCTCTTGTTTGGATTGCCAAGAACGCCTGCATTACCACCTCCTAAAAACACTGCACTGAAGTCGTCAAGTTTTTCAACATTTTTCAAAACGACCGACGTGTTCTTTTACCTGGACTTTAAAAACTACTCATTTTGGAGTTGGCAGTCAGGGCACAGGGTAGAAGGACTGGGACCACATAACTTTATAGTCCCAAGACACTGGAACTAGGAGAGACTTAGAAACTCTAGCCCAACCCTCTGGTTTTACAATGAGGGGCAGAGATAACTTGGCTCTATCTTCTTTAACTTTCTCTCAGAGTCTTAACAAGTTTGGTCTTGTTAATTTCTTTTGCTCTAGTTTAATTACTTATTTGGATTTTAACTTTTGTTTACTGACTCCCCTATTTAGTACTCTCTCAATACAGTAATTATCAGAAAAAGGGTTAGGAGTTGTCCACCATGTTTGAGTAAATAGTCCAAATAATTCCATCCCCAACCTACTCTATGAAAAGGAAAGAGGCTGAAATCTCTGCTATTTTAGACCAAAATTTTGCCTATCCTCTATGATACTCTTTTATTAGCCTCCTACAAGTCAGTGTCATCGACTTCCTTCACACCAAATTCTCCTTCCTGTTTGCCAAAGGGGGGGAAAAGAGAAAACCCAATTTTAGTACGCATGTGCAGCAACTTTATTATTTATTTTTGGTCTTTTTGGGGTAGCACCCTCGCCATAGGGAAGTTCCCAGGCTAGGGGTCAAAATGGAGCTGTAAATAAATAAATAAAAATAATTTTTGTTTTGTTTTGTTTTTGCTTTTTTAGGGCTGCCCCTGTGGCACGTGGAAGTTTCCAGGCTTGCAGCTGAATCAAAGCTGCAGCTCCTGGCCTACACCACAGCCACGCCAGATCTGAGCCGCATGTGCGACCTACACCGCAGCTCACGGCAAGGCCGGATCCTTAACCTACTCAGTGAGGTCCTCATGGATTCTAGCCAGGTTTGGTACTGCAGAGCCACAACGGGAACTCCCGTGATCAGCAACTTTAGAGTTCATGCTTCCTTCCCCAATATTTTGATACACTTTTACTGAATCACTAATTTACCAAGTACCAGAATCTCGTTCACTAGTCTATCACGTCATCTATTTTTTTTTTTTTTTTTTGTCTTTTTTTGCCTTTTATAGGGCCGCTACTATGGCATATGGAGGTTCCCAGGCTAGGGGTCCAATTGGAGCTGTAGCCACCGGCCTACGCCACAGCCACAGCAACACAGGATCTGTGCTGCATCTGTGACCTACACCATAGCTCACGGCACCGCTGGATCCTTCACCCACTGAGCAAGGCCAGGGATCGAACCCACAACCTCATGGTTCCTAGTCAGATTCGTTAACCACTGCGCCATGACGGGAACTCCTATCGCGTCATCTATTACAGACTAACAATTAGTTCAGGTTACAAACTAATAACTGGCACTCAAACCAGACATTCTAGATGCTGTTACCTGCACACCATTCAAAACTCTTCCCTGTTTTCCCACTGTCCATCAACTGAGGAAAACTTCCCTCCGACACTGTCTTAAAAACTACAGTTTCTATCTTCGTCTACAGGCTTCTTTCCTGTAACAAGAGCTGAATCTACACATATTCTGCTCTTCACACCGAAACCTTCCTCCAAGAATCAGGCCCATCCTGAGGTCCTCCCGCCTGGAATACTGACACCACCCCTCCCGACCGCCTCCCTCGCGGCTCCTTTCCAAAGCTGCTCTGTGTGAAGCCTTCCTGAAGTTTCTGTCTCCTGCGACCGCCACAGCATTTCTGCATCACCAGCTTATGGGAATTACACATTATTTACACTTGGACATTCCTCACATGCGCTTCTTACTATAAATTATCGAAGGACAAAATCTATGGTTCTCAGCTTTGCTCCCCCCCGTGTTAGCACAGTGCCTGCCTTGTCCGTGCTAACCTCTCAAATGGAGGTGCCAACTTAAAGACAGGCTTTCTCAGGATATTTTTGGTAGGTTTGGCCATTAAGTCATAACTTAGTTTCTTCAGCCATTTTACCAATAAAAATATTTTACTTATATTTTGGTGTCTAATTAATCTAGTCTTTTATTTCACTTAGTGAGCGTGTGTGTGTACACATATGAATATTTCATATAAACCTGTCCTAATTGCAGCGGTTCTCTTCCGCTGAAATGATGTCCGAGAAAAGTCTCCTGAATATACTTGGTCTCTCAAGTCGCTTTTCGAGTAAGCAAACTCTCCTCCACTCATGCCATCAAAAAAACGAAAATTTGTAAGAGCCACAAAAATAAAACAAATATTCCCGGCTACCTTGCTAGAGAATAGCAAAAATTCTGTGGTACTCCTGGATTGCTGCAGGGTAAGTAACAAAGTGCAAAGTAAAGACAGAATAGAAAAAGATGGAAATATGCTGTGGGAGTGCCCCAAAGTAACACGGACCTAAAAAAGCTTGTCCTTGACACAGGCATCCTGATGCATCTTCCTTGACAACAGAGAAGATGCTCTCAAGAGCCATTACCATACGCACTGAAGCCCACCACCACTTTCAAGACAGCAAAATTTTTTTGAATATAAGCAATTCAGGGCAGAAAGTTTCTCTGAGTGCCTCCTTTACAGCAGGCAGGGAATGGCAGCTAAGACATAGATGACCCTAAAATCTCACCCACATAAAGCCAATAACCTCAACAGAAGTTTCCTCCACTCTGTACACTCTCTGCATTGCTTTCTTTGCCCCTTTACCAGCTTTCTCCACCAGCCACGATTTTGTTCAGATCATCTGCTATTGGTGTTGAAAAAATAGGTGAAAGGAAAAAAAAAAAAAACAAAAAACAAACCTCCTGCCCCACCAATTCGATGGGGCAAGGAAGAGAAGATTGGGACAAGAGGAATGTCCCCCTCTATTCCATCTTGAAATATCGCCAATCTAGCATGACTGTCTTTCAAAGGCCACCTAAAATACTACATGGAACGAATACATCAAAAATCGCCAAGGCCCCCTGTAAACGTGGCCCATAAGAAAAGAGGCAAATGCATCAGATGTTTCATTATTTTATTAGTAGAAATGACTCTTTGCAGTATCAAAACACTTAAAAACACTCCAGAAGATAATGCTGGCATTGAGATTTTAAAAACTTATCTTACCGATCGAAAGACCCATACAATGACAAAGCTAAAAACGTTCTCTCTCACTAATAAGAGTGAATCACAGCAGGCACCCTACTCCACCCAACAGCCACCCACGCTAAGACTGGACAGTTCAAAACCTGCAAAGTCCTCCTTGCCTCCTCCACACCAGATACGAATTCACTTCAACACATTCGTGTTTCAGCGTAGCTATGTCATAGCAAGGAAACGCTGTCAGGTACTGAAATTTGGCAGGACATTCGATTTAGCGGTGCTCTTTTCACTTTTACCAAATTCCCCCCTTTCCCCGTTTTTAACAAGGAAAAAGCTCAACAGATACTCTTGCTTGAAAAATGAAGCACCCATTCAGATTTTCGTAAAGTTCCACGACTAGGTTTGGAAAGAAAACCAAGCCTTGCTCACACACGTATCGAACAGGAGCCCGGCACCTTCTTTCAAAGGAAGCCTGACGCCTATGAATTGATTAACTACATTTAAAGGGTTCCCAGGTTTCCTCTGTAAGCTTGAACACGATGCTCAGTCTTGTACAAACCCACTCGCGTGTTTCAAAGTTACAATGGTGGGGAAGCAACCCAGCATCTAAGAAAAACCTACTTACCACTGGGGCGGGGAGAAGCAGCTTCTGGATCTCAAGAACTGAAATAACACAGCGAGCAGGCCAAGGCTATAACCTCCTCAAACCCTCGACGTCGGCAGACAATCGGGAAAGGCCCGGCCCGACTCGGTCCCCGTGAAATTCTCAAGGGAGGGCCTTACACAAAGGGGCCCCGGCGCCCCGGGACGCACGGCTCCCCGGCTCCCGCCGCCCGGCCTCCCGCCCCCGGAGGGTCGCACACTCACCAGGACCGTGGTGCAGATGGACCGCAGCTCGGACTCCACTTTCTCCCGATAGTCCTTAATCAGCTGCAACTTCTTGTCGGAGGTGTCGGTCTTCTGCTCGATGCTCGAGATGACCCTCCAGGCGGACCTGCGGCCCCCGACCACGTTCTTGTAGGCCACCGAGAGCAGGTTGCGCTCCTCGTTGGACAGCTCGGCGCCCTGCTCCGTCACGGCCTTCATGCAGGTGGCCATGTCGTCGTAGCGCTCGGCCTGCTCGGCCAGCTTCGCCTTCTGGATCAGCTCCGTCTTCTCCATGGGGCCGGGGACAGGGCAGCGAGGGCGAGCACCGACCCGGACAGCGAGCAGGCGTGCGGCGGGCCTGCGGGAGGGCGGGGGCAGGAGGGCGGGGGCGGCGCCGTCAGACAATGCGCCCGCCGCCCGGCCGCCCGCCCGCGGCGCCTTTTGTCTGTCCCCGCACGCGCGGCCCAGTTGAATTTCCCTCCCCCGCCCACGCTCCCCACGGGGCGCCCGGGAGGCCCGGGGGGCGCCCGCCCAGGCGGCCCCGGGCGGGAGAAGGAGGAGGAGGAGGAAGGGCCGCTCCCGCGCCCGCCCGGCCCAAGATGGAAGCGGCCGTTGGCCCGCACCTTCCCGCCGGAGCCGCCCCTGAGGAGAGCGGCGTCGAGGCCAGCGGCCGCTCCCCCCGGGGCTGGCCTCCCGCCCGGCTCTCAGGCCCGGCCAGGCCCGAGGAAGGCCGGGGGCGACCCTGGCGCTCACCTTCACGTCTCCGCGGCCGCGGCGCGAGTCCCACCACTTTGATCGGCTTTTGGCTTTAGCCGAGGACCCTCCCGTCTCAGCCTACCTCGGAGCCGAGAGGCGGGCCGCCGCGCGGCTGCCCTCGCTCCCGCCGCCCAATGGCGCGCCGAGAGGTCCCCTAGGGTCCCGCCTCCCGCCCCGCCTCTGGCCAATGAGCACTGAGCGCGCGGAAGGGGGCGAAGGGGGCGGGGCGGGAGGGGAAGCGGAGGCTAGGAGGGTGGGTCGGCTTGGGCAAGTTCGGTTGGCTCGCAGGCTGCGGCTTCGGCCACGGGGTTTCCTCCAATTAGATCCAGGGTAAAAGGACGTCACTGTTGCCATGGCGATGCTGTTACCAACTCCCCTCATCCTCCCCGCCACCCCCAGCCCTCGTGGGTGCGGCACGGGAGCGGGCGGTTCGCACGACCTCTCCTGCAGTGGCCGGGTCTCCTGCTGCAGCACCGCTGCAGATGGGGCATTGCATCTTGTGGGCTAATTAATGCAGCTGCGGCTCTCCTGAGCCCCGGTGAGGTCGGGCCTGGGAGGGTGATACCATCGGCTGTTTGTTGCACAAATGCCTTTCTTTCCTCCACCTTCCTATTCGTGACAAACGTTTGAAGCTCAGTACACAGAACCCAGCCTTTAATGACGTTGCGATGGGGACTGCGAATTAGATATAATCCCATCCCCATTAAAGAGGAATTCGTTTCTGGAGAAAGCGGCTTAAGCAAGGGTCTTACACGAGAAATTCATTTTCAGACGGGTACCTAAACCCTGAAGTTCCCTTGGAAAATACCAAAAAAAAAGTCCAGACAGGTCTCTCTGGCGATGCCAGATGTTGCGATTTTCTTTAAAATGGGAAATGACATGATTAAGGATAATCTGAAGAAACACACTCTTCCCCCAACTGTTTTTATATTTCTTTTCAGCATTCCCAGGTCATGTGTCTAAATTCATATTTTTCCCATCATTGTGGTCTTACATGTACATGCTTTTTATTTTCTGGTATTAATTTTGAAAGGACGCTTGCAAAGCTCAACTTCCCTCTCTAGATGTTGACTTCTGACTTTCTCCTTGTGAACACCCTTCTGGCATGAGAATGATCTGCCCAAATGCCTTTTATCCAGGGTCATGGCTATCCCTTTCCTTTCGCTTCAAACTGGGCACTCCCCTCCAGCCACTCCCTTCTCTCCTGGCACTCCCTGAATAAGGTGCTGTCCTGAGTGTCTGGGCTCAGGCTACCATGATTCCAGGTCCAGCCCAACACAGGGAAAATGGATCATTGAAAGTGAAGAAAGCCACTGCTGAGAAAGAATTTCAGATTCCAAGTAGAGCCTGGAACAGACTTGAAGACTCTAGAATGGAAGATCTGAGGGCCAACAGATGGCCGGAGAAGGTTTGGACTTTCCAGAAATCTAAACTCCCTCCCAGCTGCCCCTCCCAGTCCTGACTCGCAAAGGTTGCTTTGTGCTTTGACCGACAGGAGAGGCCTGGGCTGGAAAGAGCTTGTGTGTGTCTTAAAGCAGAAATACCTTACTATGTTTCAGCATTTTAGTGGAGAGCCCTGCTGTTATTTCTGGAATCCCCGGGGCTGGGTCCCCGGGGCTGGGCTGTAGACGGATGA
Source organism: Sus scrofa (assembly GCF_054392235.1). Lineage (NCBI taxonomy): Eukaryota > Metazoa > Chordata > Mammalia > Artiodactyla > Suidae > Sus > Sus scrofa. Next base: position 138,970,023 of record NC_139385.1, on the reverse strand, counting down.
GTGTTTATGGCCGTGTGGGCTGGGGTGGAGCCGAACACCAAGAAATCCCAGTGGAAAGAATTTGTATGTGGAAGGGCAGATAAAATGCTTTCTGTATGACCGGTGAATTTCAAGCTTACTGAAAGGAGAGACAGCCCAGGCAAGAGAAGGCAGTGGACGTGCACGGGGGTTGGAGACCCTTGAGCAGGACTGTCAGGGGACTAAGCTTCTGTGGCCGGAGGGACCGTAGGGGCAAGAACACTGATTCTTTGTCAGAAAGTCTGAGCTGTACTGCCATCTCCTCAGGTGACCTTGGGCAAGTTTTTGCTGCACTCGGTAACTCAGTCTCTAAAATTTCTGCTTTCATTCAATCATCAAATATTTATTGAGTACTAGCTCATACAGGTACAGTCATCTGCAATCACGGGCGAAAACTGCTAGGAAACCATGAAAAGGTTTCATACACTACGAAAAGGTAAAGTATTTTACGAGGGACCAGAGAGATATGTTAGATCTATTTCCTTCCCTCCTTTCTTTCTTTCTTTGTCTCTCTCTCTCTCCCTCCCTCCCTCTCTTTCTTTCTTTCTTCTTCTTCTTTTTTGTTTTAGGGCTGCACCGCAGCAGGTGGAATTTCCCAGGCGTACCAGATCCGAGCCATGTCTGCATCACAGCTCACGCCAACACCGGATCCTTAACCCACCGAACGGGGCCAAGGATTGAACCCGAGCCTAGTTGGGAGATAGTTGGATTTGTTATCTCTGAGCCTAATGGGAACTCCAGTAAGTTAAATCTGAAGTCCTCTGCCCCTGAAAGGAATCAGTCAAAGAACGTTAAAGCTCTGGGCACTTGACGCCCCTGGACACATAAAAAGCTAACACTTAGTGAGTGATTACCTGTGTCAAACACCGTTTTAGGTCTTTTGCAAGTATTAATTCATCTAATCCGCTTAATGCCACTATGAGGTAGGGACGAGGATGATTCATCCCCTTCTCCTTTTCACAGATAAGGACACTGAGGCACAGGGAGGCCAAGGACCGTGCAGTGAGTGGAACAGCTAGCGAGCGGCAGGGCCTGGATATGGACCTAGTCATACAGTCTGGGCCCCAAAGCCCATCCACGGGAGGTCTCTGCGGGACCTTTGCTCATCGCTGCAGAGACTCGAGGAAAAGTCACACCAGCCTCTGTTCCCTGGGAGTTTCATCCCAGTAACCATGAAATGTGCGGAATATCCACGTCCCGTGAGCTGGGAAGAACTCTGGGGAACAGACCACTGAGACAGACAGGACTGAGTTCTTTATTTATTTGATGTTCTTGTTATTTTTTTCTTAATTACATAGTGAGAAGAAGCTGCTGGAGCAGGAGGGAGCACGCGGAACTCGAAGCCAGACGCTCGGAAATCCCAGCTCTGCCATTGATTTGCAGTTTGACCTTGAAGACCATGGTCCTCCCGGAAGCTCCGTTTCCCAACCCTTGAAAAAAACCCCTATCCCAGAGGGGCTGTGGAGCTCTCCCCCAGGAAACGCTGGGCAGGTAGCAAGTGTTCAGGGAATAGTAGGGTTTCCCCCTGTCTTTCTCTCCGCCTGGGGGTAGGATGCAGGGAAAGGAGGGAGACGCCCATCCTGTTGCAAGGAGCCTGATGAAACGTGAGCGAAGGCTGATCTCCTGAATCACTGCTGTAATTAATAGAATTAAAGCTCTGCAGACCGGCTCCGTTCCACGCACAATTCAGAATGAATGAGTCCTCCTGGTTGAGTTTACTCTCATAAATTGTTTCAGAGGTTTATTTGCCCAGAGCAGTGGGTCATCCAGAGGAACTTCCTGAACTTCCTGTGGCAGATGTTTCACTGACACACAGACATTTGAGTGGGACTTTTGCGCTGCACATTTCCTTGTGATCCTTATAATTCTTCTGTTTAGGAGATCCCATGGCACTCAGCGGTAACAAACCCGACCAGTATCCATGAGATGCGGGTTCGATCCCTGGACTCGCTCTGTGGGTTAGAGGATCCCGCGTTGCTGTGGCTGTGGTATAGGCTGCCATCTGCAGCTCTGATTTTGACCCCTTGCCTGCGTGGGAACTTCCATGAGCTGCAGGTGTAGCCATAAAAAACAACAACAACTAGAAAACCAACTTCTGTTTACGGGCTAATTGAAGAGGTGCCGCCACGCTCCCCTCTGCCCAGAGGAGCTAAGTGGATTCACGTAAAGCCGGGACAGGTCGGGAAACTAAAGGAGTCTGGTCAGGGCGAGATTTTCCTACCCATTTCCTGGCTTTGGGTCACGTCACACCAGCAACGGGTGATGTTCATTCCTGCATCTGCGGCATCCCTCTGTGCCCCCACGTGTCCCATTTCTGGGACACCCCTTGGCTACCCGTTGTTTTCCAGTTCTCACTCTGTACTCCCAGGAAAAACAATCAAATCAAATCACTCCATCATTAAAAAACCAGTAAGTCTTCAAGCAATATTCCTTCTGCCATGATTTGCATTTTCAGAGGAAAGAACGCTCTTACACTTGAAGGATAAAATTTCTCTGGTAGAATTTCAGGCATTCTGAACCAGCTTTTGGTCCCACAAGCCTCTTAGAGAAGGGCTTTGGCATTCTGATATTTCTCCAGCATTTTCTATGTGCCAGACAATAGGGGAATTTTTTTTTTAAATTGAGGTATGGTTGATTTACAAAGTTGTGTTAATTTCTGCTCTGTAGCAAAGTGATTCAGTTATACATATACACACATTCTTTTTTATGTTATTTTTCACTACAGTTTATCACAGATTATTGACTATAGTTCACTGTGCTATGTAGTAGGATCTTATTGTTTATCTGTTCTATATGAGTTTGCATCCACTAATCCCATTGGGTATCTTTTTAAAAGCTTGATTGCTTTTGTAATGATAAACGTGATGATGATAATGTTGATAAAAATATAATAGCCCACGTTAAATAAAAAAGTGAGGTGCTCCTGTCATGGCTCAGCAGGTTACGAACCCGACGAGTATCCATGAGGCTGCAGGTTCGACCCCTGACCTCGATCAGTAGGTTAAGGATCTGGCATTGCTTCAAGCTGTGGTGTAGGTTGCAGATGCGGCTCAGATCTGGTGTTGCCATAGCTGTGGCATAGGCTGGTGGCTGCAGCTCCAATTAGACCCCTCTCCTGGGAACTTCCATATGCTGCAAGTGCAGCCCTAAAAAGCAAAAGCAAAAGGAAAGAAAGAAAGAAAGAAAGAAAAGAAAGAAAAAGAAAGAAAGAAAATATAAATGCACAAAGCAGAGTATAAAGAGCTCGAGAGACTGCTTCTGCAAGGGGGCCACTGCAGGCATTTAGGTGACCTCCTTCTAGGTGTAGCTTTTTTCATTTGAACACAGGCGTGTGTGAGTGAGATTACATTCTTCACTTTGTTCAGGGTAATGGTTAATTCTGTGTGTCAACTTGCCTGAGCCCCAGAGTGCCCAGTATTTGATCAAACATTATTCTGGGTGTTTCCGAAAGGTGTTTTGGGGAGAGATTAACATTTATGTTGGTGGACTTTGTGTAAGCAGATTGCCCTCTGGAACGTAGGTGGGCCGTACCCAATCCGTTGAAGGCCTGAATAGAACAAGAAGAATAGTATCCCTTGGAGCAAGAGGGAATTCTCCAGCAGGCAGCCTTGGACTTTACCTGCAACATCAGCTCTCCCTGGGTCTGCAACAGACAGTCTTCAGACCCAAACAGAGCAATTCTCCCAGATGTCCAGCCTATAGGCCTACCCTGCAAACTTTGGACTTGCTAATTCCTTGTAATAAATCTCCACGTTGATTTATCTTCTCTTCTAGTAAATATATACATCTCCCATTTCGTGTCCCTGGAGAAACTTGACTAACACTTTCATTCAACAAACAGCGTGATATGTTTCACTAGCTTTAAGTGTAGGTCCGTGCCGTGTCAGTTTCACCTCTCTCCTTTGCCAGACAGTGAGCTTTCCGAGGGTAAGTGTTTTCTTCTTTGCTCTTATATCCAAGGTGCCTTCTCAACAACAGTGAGGCAGCCCACTGTACAGGTGAATAAACTGGAACTCTCGAGGGTTAAATTACCAGTCTAAACCGGTAAGCTACAGAGTTCTGATTCCGATCTCCTTCTCAAAAAAACAAGATGGCACTGCCTCCAACGAGAGATGAAAACTCCAGTGTTGGCTGGCCTGGGAACAATGTTTAGTTATCTGAGCTTGTAGGTGGTTAAGTATATATTTGCTGATGAGTCAGCTGCTGGTTTTATTTTCATATGAAAGTCTCTGTTTTTACTCTCAACATATCTGCCAGGAGAGGGTACCTTCTTTCTTTCCTCTTGCCTGTTCGCTTGAGTTAATGACATGGCTGTCTCTCCGCTCTTCGGCCAGCTCCCTCGTTGGACTGTGACCTTCCTGTGGGTAGAGTTTCTTCTGCTTCCAGGTCGCTGATGACTCTGCCCCGTGACAGACATTCATCAGGGTCTGTTTGGAGAGAGAATCCAGGCCATCCAGGGGGGCATTCTAATACCAGCAATTGTTTGCATGGTGTGCTTACTTTGGGCCAAGCACATACAGAATTACTAAAGGAATGGTAAATTCACAGAGGAAAGCATACAAAGCAGAGCTCTACCTTCTGCAGGTATTCCATGGGTTGTATCTGCTGGGAAATCACCCTAACGTTCCCACACTGATGCTCACCCACGGAGTTGTGTGAGGAGCTCAAGGAGCTCCCAACCCCTGATTCAGGCTCAGTTCCCTAGTCGTTCATTCAGCAGAGTAAGGGAGGGTCTACCATGTGCCAGACTGCCTGGGGACCGGGATTCCAAAGCGGATTAAGACACAGCGCGCCTACGGGGAGCTTGACGGGGAGCGTGGAGGTGGAGCACTGACCCGCAGCTCCGGGGAGAGGCAGGAAGGTCTTCCCAGCCTTTCAGTCTCGGATGCTCAGCGACCTGACTTTCCAGCCACATCTCCCTGTCTAGAAAGGACTGTTCAGAAGGCAGGGAGAGAATTGCTCCCGGGGAGTTCCAGCCATGGCACAGTGGGTTAAGTGGGTGTTTTCCTGATGCCCAGGGACCTTCAAGGCCAATTTCAAGGTTCTTAGGATGCTTGTCATAGCAGATACAGTCCATGGTATCTGGGTCCCTGTGGAGGCTCGGGTTCAATCCCCAGCCTGGGGCAGTGGGTTAAAGGATCTGGCATTGCCACAGCCACAGGGTTACTGCCGTGGCTCGGATTCAGTCCCCGGCCCCAGGATCTTCCATATGCCATGGGTGTAGCCAAGGGGGGAAAAAAAAATGGGAGTTCCCATCATGGCGTACTGGAAATGAATCGACTAGGAACCATGAGGTTGTGAGTTCGGCCCCCGTCCTCACTTAGTGGGTTAAGGATCCGGCGTTGCTATGAGCTGTGGTATGGGTTGCAGACATGGCTCAGATCGTGCATTGCTGGGGGCCGCCAGCTGTAGCTCCGGTTAGACCCCTAGCCTGGGAACCTCCATATGCTGCGGTGTGGCCCTAAAAAAAAAAAAGAATTGCTCCCAGGAGCCCCTCTGGAATCCCCTCCACCTTCTTACCAGGTGCTTTGGAACCGAGAAAGAGCTGGGGTCTGTGGTCAGCCCAGGCCTGTCCCCATGGCCTACCCTGGGTACCAGTCCACCTCTGAGGTCTGTGGAAGGTCATCAGCTGGCAGGTGGAGACGACAAACCTAGAAAAAGCAATAATGAGAAAGCCCAGGTGGCTGGCGCCTTTTCGCGGAAGGGCAAAAACCCAGTGTCAGGCGGCGCCCGGTACAGAGCAAGGCGCCTTCATCATCACAAAAAACGATGCTTACGTTCTCATTTGTGTGGTGGTTGTTGTTAAAGTCCATGAGATACCACCCCCCCCAGCTCGTTTGGATTTTTAAAAAAGTTTTGGTCCGTAGAGCAAATGCATCCTCCACCACCCTCAAGTTCTGACTCATCCGCGGACAATTCAGCACCGTTGAATGGATGAAATGAACACAGAGGAGTCGGAGGACAATGCACACAGGAGTGATTGTGTGGCTCTCACAATAAGTGCTGTGGGAGTGGGGAGAAGGGGGACGCGAGTGTGGGCTGGGCTCTGGCAGGAGAAGGCAGGCGTCAGAAGGCCACGGAGAGAAAGGGGTTGGGAGGGGAGCCGGGGGAGGGCCCGGGACGGCTGTGGTCGGCACCCATCATTCCACTGCCTGGGTGGAAGCCTCCGGAAGGGTGGAAAGGCCATGACAGCTCCTCCTTGTGCGGGGGAGGAGGACAGAGCGCCGAGAAGTGGGCTCGGGACAGAAGGCTGGGGTGCACACCCCCGGGCATCCACCCTCTGCTGGACCCAGCGGCCACACGGGCTGCTCAACAAGCGCTGGGCGCGTGGGGGAAGCGGGTTAGAGTCACCTTCTGGGCCTTCAGAAGGGCCAAGCTTGTAGACCAAAGTGCAATCTCACCCTTTGCTTTACTTTCCTGCTTAAAATCCTCCTGCTTCCTTTAGCTGCAGCTCAACATGTTGGTTGGACGAAGCAGCCAGACGGCCTGGGTTTGAATCCCGACTCCACTACTCACTAGATAGGTGATCCTGGCAGGTTGAGAGCCTCACTTTGCCCACTCGTTAAATGGGGCTGATGATCATAGCAAGAGCGACCTCACAGGAAGGTAGGAAGAGTCAATGAGTTACCACGGGGCAGGTGCTTTGAACAGTGCTATCTACGTGTTTGTTAGATAAAAAGAATCAACACAAATTTGGGGTGACGCACAGGCTCCCCAGTGTTCTCACCCCAGCTCCTCTCCTGTCTGATCTCTTGGGGCCCCCACCTTCTGTGCTTCGGCGCCTCTGAGCTTTGCTCCCGCCATCCTCTCTTGCCTCACACTGTCACCTGGTTAAGGTCTCATCCCCTGAGGATGCAAAAATGCCAGCTTCTCAGGACTGTCCCTGGGCTCCTCTCCCTCCCAGGCGAGCTCCCTCATCCTGTGCTCTGCAAGCAGGAAGCTGGGGACATCAGGCCCCCACTGGGCTGAAGGCACCAGGACGGCGGGCTGTGTCGCTGTGCCTTGCCCAGGGAACTCCAGGGCCTGGCAGAGCGCTTGGTGGCTACACCGGGTACCATGAAATGGACAGCTGGATGGACAAATGAACAGGGATGCCAGCAGCAGTCACAGGCAAGTGCACCTTGGCCACAGGACAGGGTGCACTGGGGCTGCATGCGCTCAGGATGGCTTCAGGCTCTGGCCAGGGTCCAGCCCCCAGCTGGAGCCTCCCGTGACTCCAGCCGGGAGGGGCTGGAAGCTCCAGACGCCCCCATGCCCCCCCCCCCGCCCCGTCCCATCCAGCTTTGTAAACAAACTCCCACCAGCACCAGAAGGCCTGGTGATTAAGAAAAACCAGTGAAGGGAACTTGGCAGAAGAAAGGCCATTTTGAATACGAATAATCCATGACTTATTTGGATAGTTTCTCTTCCGGATTTCCTTAAAGCCAGGATGAGCCCAGGTAAGAAATTTGGGGGCATTATACATCTAAATGCAATACACGAAAGCTGATTCCCCCCAGAAAATAGGAACTTAAAAAAAAAAAAGAATAAGCTGGTTCCATCCGAAGCTTTCCTTGGAAGAAGGGAGCTGGATACTGCCCTACTCTGCTATTAATACTCCAGCTATTAATACCCGGGAGGCGCCTGGAGGCAGTACTCTAATCAATGTTAACGAGCAAAGGATCCCTCGCCACTCTCCCTGGTTCTGAAACTCAGAGACACAGCCAGCCAGACTGATGAGCCCAGGAGTCTGGAAGGATCCTACAGCAGCCAAATTGCCTAAATGTGTTTAAGCAGAATGCGGTAGCAGCAGCTGCTACAGCTGTTGGGTGAGCTTCCTGAAACAAAGGGGAAAAGACAGCAGCCTGTTGCTCTTGAGCCAATGGATGTAGACCCTGAGACCAAATAAGAGAGATGAAAAGACACACAGGAAGGCAGTGAAATGAGAATTCAGTTCATGGGCCAAGGTAGGCAGTCTGGGGTCTTTGGCAGAAAGATTTAGCGGCCACATAGTGTTCCTGTCGTGACTCAGTGGTTAACCAATCCGACTAGGAACCATGAGGTTGCGGGTTCAATCTCTGGCCTTGCTCAGTGGGTGAAGGATCCACCATTGCCGTGAGCTGTGGTATAGGTTGCAGACGCGGCTCGGATCCTGTGTTGCTGTGGCTGTAGTGTAGGCCAGCGGCTACAGCTCCAATTCAACCCCTAGCCCGGGAACCTCCATATAACGCGAGTGCGGTCCTAGAAAAGGCAAAAGGATGAAAAGAAAAGAAAGAAAGAAAAAAAAAAAGAAAAGAAAAGAAAGAAAGAAAAAAAAGAGAAAGTTTTAGCTGCCATAGAAGCAGCCTCTGAAAGTCTGGGGATTGGGGGCTGAGGCTGAAGCTCAACTCTGAACTTGTGATGAGAGGGCAGGGATTTGGCAGCCCCTGAACTCTCTGAGGTCTGGCCAGCCCAGACAGGATGGTCATGGAGGCCCCCAGGGTCCTCAGAGGCTCCGTGCGTAAAAGCACGTTTAGCCATGTAAGCCAACTTCCCTTCCCCTTCTGGAAGCCCAGGGACCCAGCTTGGTCGAGGTGAACTTCTACATCAGGGTCCTTCCTTGTAAGTAACAGAAACGGATGCAAATTGACAAATATAAGACCATCACCTCTCACCAGTTGTGACGAAGGCCGGCAGACCAGGCCTCTAGGATGGGCGGACAGCAGGAAGAGGGTGCAGCCTGAATTGTGGCCACCGTCCCACTGCAGAACTCCCACCAGAGACTCTTGTCGCTTCTGCCACTGGACCCCAGATGCCGGTTCCTGCAGGACTGACTCCATGGCCCCTGCACTGGCTCCATCCTTGTTTAAATCCAAGGCAGCTTTGCCACTGCCCCCAGAGAGAATTCCCCACCGTCCCTGCTTCTCTGGGTCATTCAGTCTAGATTCAAAATCCCAGTGGGAGCGTGTCCAGCCAAGCCTGAGTTAAGGGCCACGTGTTATTACAAGGCAAGCTGGGAGGTACCTGGCACATCTGCTTTCCAAAGAGGAAAGTGGGTGCTGCTCCCCCCATAAGGTTCATAAAGTGGGGGATTCCTCAAACAGAGGATGGGGATTCAGATGCTGGGGACCCCCCCATAGCCCACGTCCCTGGCAGTTATACTTGGGCTTCCAGTCACTTGGCGGAGGAAAGCAAAAGCCGTGGCTGGAGGGGAGCATATGAAATTCGGAGCCTGGTGAAAGCCTTGGCTTGGGCCTCCTCTTTCTTTCTCTGGAAAAAAAGGGGGGGGGGCTGCTTTGCTGTGATTGACCCCCTTGCTTGGGAGGCTGGTCCTCACTCAGACTCGACATCCTCCCAGATCCCCAGAGGTCTCTGTCCGTGATGCTCCCCCACCTCTAGGGTGCGTCACACTTTGAAGACGTGAGTGACTTCATTTACATGCGTCTTATAAGGCTCCCCCAGGATGGAGACAAACGTCTCATTCATTTAATAGTTAACAAACACGTATTGAGCGTCCGTGAGGCCTTGGGGCAACAGAGGGGACAAAGATGCGGCCTGTGCCTTAGAGAAGAAGGTCACATCTGGTGCCAGGTGTGGCGGTGTGAAGGCTTCTGACCTGGTTTAAGTGGGTCTTAGAGAGTAAGAAGGGAGGGGAGCAGTGCCCTCCAGAGCGAGGGGCGTGGTGCGTCTGGGGGAACCGAGGGGGTGGGTGGGGTGCGGGTGTGGCCCAGGCAAGGGGGGCAGTGAGGTTGCTGGTGAAGACCCAGGCCACATGCTGAGGAGCCTTCAGTACCTTTCTGGGGAAGGGGTTTTGGATCCTGAGATGTCAGGAATCATCAGACATGCATTGCTTTTACATACATATGTATTTTCCTTTTTAGGGCCGCGTTCTTGGCATATGGAGGTTCCCAGGCTAGGGGTTGAATCGGAGCTGTAGCCACCGGCCTATGCCATAACCATAGCAACGTGGGAGCCAAGCCAAGTCTTCAACCTGCACCACAGCTCATGGCAATGCTGGATCCTTAACCCACCGAGTGAGGCCAGAGATCAAACCCACAACCTCATGGTTCCTAGTTGAATTCACTTCCACTGCACCACATGGGAACTCCTATTTATTTTTTTTATTCTGGCAAAATATGCATAACATAAAGTTGGCCATTTTAACCATTTTGCAACCTACAGTTTGGTGGCATTAAGTGCATTCACATCATTGTGCCGCAGCCGCCGTCGTCCATCTCCAGAATTGTGTGTGTGTGTGTGTGTCTTTTTAGGGCTGCAGGTGCTGCATATGGAGGCTCCCAGGCTAGGGGTAGAATCAGAGCTGTAGCCGCCAGCCTACGCCAGAGCCACAGCAACATGGGATCTGAGCTGCATCTGTGACCTATACCCCAGCTCACGGCGACACTGGATCCTTAACCCACTGAGCGAGGCCAGGGATCGAACCCGTGTCCTCAAGGATACTAGCTGGGTTTGTTACTGCTGAGTCACCATGGGGACGCCCATCTCCAGACCTTTTCAATCTTCCCAAACGGACCCTCGATGCCTGTTAGACAACAGCTCTGAATCCCCCCTCCGCCGAAGCTCTGGTAACCACTATCTACTTTCTCTGGGGGAGGGAGGTGTTTAGCAGCTATTTATTTTCAGAACGCTCTATTTTTAAAAATTTTATTTTTATGGAAGTAAAAGTGATTTACAGTGTGGTGTCAATTTCTGCTGAACAGCGTGGTGACCCAGTCATGCACATGTATACTTTTTGTCTCTATCATCAGATAGGTTTTTTTTGGCCACGCCCATGGCACGAGGACGTTCCTGGGCCAGGGATCAAAACTGTGTCACAGCTGTAACCAGAGCCGAAGCAGTGACAACCTGCTGAGCCTATCATTGGACACGTCGAAGCAAGAGAATGACCTGATGGAATTTTCTAGAAGGATCCTTCTGCCTACAATATGAAGAATAGTTTAGAAGACTGGCTAGGAAGATGTTGCAGAAAACTGCAGACAAACCGAAGGGGCTGAAAGAAGGCAAAGGCCATGGTGGCAAATGTTCGGGGAAGGCGTGAGACAATTCGGAGGTATTGATTAGATGTAAGAGTCGGTTTCTCCAAAGCATCTCTTTCTATTTTATTTTCTCCGTACTGACCCCGCATCCCTTCCTGTGTGAGGGAGAGAGAGGATTTACCATCCTATAAAATTGATTTTTAAGTAATCCTCGGACACTACTGGCTCACAAATATTTCAAAATTATAGCCTAGGTAGATGACAAAGTCTAGCCCCACATGTTACCGTGGGGATTAGATGACCAGGAGACTTTGGGACAAATTTGATCACTGCACGCTTTGATCAATTTTATTAAGAAGGAATAATTTACAGGAGTAGGTGGGGCGTTCCCGTCATGGCTCAGTGGTTAACGAATCCGACTAGGAACCATGAGGTTGCGGGTTCGGTCCCTGGCCTTGCTCAGTGGGTTAAGGATCTGGCATTGCCGTGAGCTGTGGTGTAGGTTGCAGACGCAGCTCGGATCCTGAGTTGCTGTGGCTCTGGCGTAGGCCAGTGGCTACAGCTCCGACTCAACCCCTAGCCTGGGAACCTCCATATGCCGGGGGAGCGGCCCAAGAAAAGGCAAAAAGACAAAAAAAAAAAAAAAAAAAAAAAAAAGGCAGGAGCAGTTGATGATCATTAAGTGCGCAGTGGCCATTCAGAACAATTTCTGTGCTAGGAGCTTGCGTTCAAAAGAGAGCTGACTGTGAGAGGGTCTGGAGTAGACCTCAGAAAACCTGGATTCCATCCTAGTTCTGCCCTTCACCCCAGTATGGCTCTGGGCAAGTGGCTTAACTCCTTGCGTCTCCGTTCTTCTTTAGTAACGTGGTTGTTGATCAAATGAGCCGATGGATACAAAGCACAGCAGAGCATCTGACCTGCAGTGAGAGCTCATCCTCGCGGCCATTGTTGTGGTCCTGATGGTGACGCTAGTGGTCGAGCATCAGCACCTCGGGGCCTCTTTCAATGCTGAAGCCCTGAGCTTTGCAGCTGTTCTTGGAGGGAGATAGAATTATCCAACCCTTGTGGTTCCGAAAGGGAGGCGTGGCCCTCTCCCTGCAGGGTCTCTCTCCCACCCTGAATACTTGGCCTCTACTTCTCTGCAGAAAAAAAAAATTGCATATGATGCTTCTGCCAGCCTCCTTCCCTCTGCTTCTCATTTCTTCTCCAACTCTCCCTGGTTCCAATCACCCTGCCCAAGTCTTCCTCAGCAGCTGAGATGTCTCCTCTCCTGCCCCCATCGTGTCTGGATCGCCTGCTGGGTCTGGGAGCACAGGAGGTGAAGGACTGAGGCCCTCTCCTCAGTCCCCTCTCTTGGGCCACATCCGTCTCCCCCTGCAGCTCGGCTGCCCTGAGCCTGCACACTAGCCTCTCCCTGCCACCCTCACATTTTTTAGGGCCACACCTGTGGCACATGGAAATTCCCAGGCTGGGGGTTGAATGGGAGCTGCAGCCGTCGGCCTGCACCACAGCCACCGTGGCACCAGATCCGAGCCACGTCTGGGACCTACACCACAGCTCACGGCAATGCTGGATCCTTAACCCACTGAGCAAGGCCAGGGATTGAACCTGCATCCTCATGGATACCAGTTGGGTTCTTAGCCCACTGAGCCACAACAGGAATTCCTGCAGGTGCCCTTTGGAAAGGTGTGTTCTGGGCACAGAATCTCGTCTAGAGCCTTAGACAATGGGCCTTTCCCCTGGAGGGCCAGGCCACAGGGACCAGTGGGACCCCCCTGAGCTCTGAGCTGGCTGATGGGCTGTGAGGAGGTGCCTGGCAGCACCCAGGACAAAGCACGGGCCAAGCGCGAACCCTGCTGATGGAGAAGAGACTGCAGGTGAGACAGAGGTGAATTGGAGGCAGCTTTGGAACTCACACGACTAGGAAATGGCTTAAGCCTTGTCTGTTCCCATAGGGCTAGGCTTTCTCTCCCTGAGGGAGAAGCCATGCTTTCCTCTTCACGGTGTATAGTTTTTTTTTTTTTTTTTTTATTGAAGTAGAGTTGCTTTATAAGTAGTGATCCCTTCTGCTGTACAACAAAGCGATTCAGTTACACAGGCACACACCCCCATCCTCTTTCAGAGTCTTTTCCCACGTAGGTGACCACAGAATGGTGGGTGGCTTTAGATCATTTGCTTTGTTGGCAAGCTCCACAGCCTGGGCATATGTCTAATCAGCCGACTGATTAGAGATCAGATATTTGCTGATGGAAAAGCTTTAAGGCGCTTTAAAAAATTGCTCATTGAAGTGAAGCATCACAGATGCCCAAGGTACTTTGGCTGCGAGGCTTGAGGCTCTCTATCACCCCATGTAGTTTATTTTTCCTGTCCTTACATCTTTCAGAGTCTTTGAAAAGTGGTTTATTTTTCATTGCATGCTCTGGCGTTTCCCCACCTTGAGGGCAGGGACAGCGGTGGTCTCGCTCCCAGCATATAGTAGGTGTTCAATAAAATATTAATGTCAGGAATCTATTCCAGCAAAAATTACCCATTCTTGGCAAAGTCAGAAACTCCTTGGCTCAGGCATGGCCACATCTTGATTCCTCGATTCAAGCGAGTGAGACCCCAGTATGTGTTCACTGGTTCCCCCCTTGATTCCAGGGCAGGTGAGGGATAGTTGGGGGCGTGGTTTAGTGGACATTAAAGCTGGTTGGGGGCGTGGCTTATTGGACAGTAAAGGAATCGATGCTTCCCCAGAAGCCCTTTTCACACGTACCTTCACTTTGCAACCATGTCCCTGGTTTCTGATGACAGCTGGTATTTGTCTACTGTTCCTGGTACAAGATTCTTAGGCTCCTGACAGCTTTCATGGAAAAGTTTAGGCAGGAAAACCATTACACCCTCCAGAGTTCTTTTAAGGTGAATTTCATCACTGGCCAGAGTTTCGAGAACAAATTGCTATTCTGTTGGTTAGCAAGGAAGACTATTTCCGACAAACAAAATTTCCTTCCAGCTCAGCTTTGCTGAATCTAACTTGGACTCTGCTTCACTTAGACCAGCACCCCACCCCACCCCACCCCCGTCTGTGGCTGGAAAGAGCCTTAGGGAGCATCCCCTCCAGGGCCCCACCTTGTCACTGGGAGTTCACAGCAGGTCATGCGGGGCCAATGTCAGACGGAGAGTGACCCAGGACAGTGGCGTAGGTTATTGACATGTTGAAACATGTCTGCTCTCAGAGTAAAGAGCTGTGGCCTCCAGGCTTCCCAAAGGCTCGCCTGTTGCTCCAGCTCCTCCCCCGGGACCGTGTAGACTGCCCCCCAGCTCCCTTTCTGGCCCCCCCTGCCCAGCCCTGGGGGTGGGGGTGAGGGAGCCAGCTCTACAGCTGGTGGAACCCTGCTGTGCTGGCTGGTTAAATGTTTTGGATTTCGCTCCTGGGCAATGGGGTTTGGATCCAATGCACTAGAGAGCTGTATTGATGGGCTCACAGCAGTGGAAGCTGTGAGTGACCGTTGCTTTAGGACAGCGGGGTCATTGACTGCTGTGGGTTAATCCTCAGAGGCGGGAGGGCAGGAATTTGAGGTCCTATTCAATGGCGCTGGCGAAGGGTCCCTGAGAGGCGATGGCTCTACCTGCCGAGGACTGAGAGGTTGCGGCAGAAATGATTAGAGAGAGATGGAGAGAGAGAGGATGGCACTCCTCCGGCTAAACCTCTCTGCCAGCTCTCCATCACACGAGGATACGCCTCTAGGTGTGGCATCGAGCCCCTCGCCCGGTCCTTGCCTACCTCCGCCCTCACTCCTGGCATCCTCCCGCTCCCAGCCTCCCTCCTCTGCCACCCCCCTCTCTGCCTGCGTGTTCCTCCCTCGACGCAGCCTGTCCTGCTTGTTGCTGTCCAGGAGCTGCTCACTGCCAAGACCAAGGGTCTCCTCTTTCAAACTCGCCCCCGCCCTTTTCCAAACTACCCTGAGCTCAGGACCTCCCGTCACCCCCATGGTGCCTTTGCAGGTTTGGGAAGAGAGATCCCCCCAGGGGCCACTGCTGAGGCAGCCCCCATAGTGCAGGTTGTCTTTGAGCCTGCCCCTCCCCTAGCGGAGTGCCAAGAGTGTGGGGGGGGGCCCGCTGCCCTGGCAGAGCTCTGCGTCACCCTTCCCATCTTCTATTGCAGCGGTGGCTTCCTCCCTCTGAGCGCGCCAAAGCCTTTCTCTGTGTCCCAGGCACCCAGCTGAGGAAGTGGCCCGGGGGTAGTTTGTCCACAAACATTTACTTAAGGAGAAAGAGAGCTAGAGGGACAGAGAGAGGGTAGGTGGAAGGGAACCTCTTGCAATGCAGTCCCCCAGGGCCCTGGGTGCTGTGGCAGGGACAGTGGCAGCAGTGAAGGAAGAAAGGGGAGTGGTGGGCAAGCCAGGGGTTGGAGGGTGGTCTCGGGGCTTCCAGGCTGCCGGGAGGGCTTCTCTCCCAGCTCCTACCCTGTCCAGCCCCATAGCCTGGGTGGCGTTTAGAGATGGGGAGAAACTAACCAAGGGCAGAACCCCCATCCCGGGGGCGATGGGCTCTTCTGGACGCAGGAAAGTCCGGAGCCTTCAGGGGATCAGCGTCAGAGGTTAGGGAGAAGGAAGGGACCTCCCCAGACAGGTGCCTGGGAAGTCCTCGGGACTCCTCAGAGAAACAGATGCCGTAGGACCCGTCAGAACTGCGCCCACTTTCCTGAGCAGTGTCCTGGGCTGGGGCCACGGAGAGGAGCAAGGACCCTCCGCCCTTGGGGCACTGCCAAGGGCATGCAGTCTGGCTAAAACCTGTTCCAGGACAACATGGGACATAGCAGGTGCTGTAGTAGGTCTAAATGAACAGTCTCCGGGAGAGGAAACTCCAACATAATGTGGAGGAAGGGGAGGCGGGGAAGGGCTTCCCAGCCAAAACGACATCTAACCTGGGGTTTAGAGAAGGAAAAAGCGTCAGCCCCGCAGGTGCAGGGTGGAAGGGAATTCTAGGAAGGGGGAACCGCATATGTGAAGACACTGAGTCATAAGTGGAAAACTGTGCTCCAGGAGGCACGAGCGGGTGACCCTGCTGGGAACTTCAGTCAAGTACAGAGCAGGGAGGTGAGAGATGGGGCCGAAGAGGGAGGAAGGGGAGAGGACGCGAAAGGTCGTAAACAGATTTCGTATTTGCAGGGAGATCTGTAAGCTACATGTCGCAATAACTCAACTCATGATCTTTCATCAAGCCCTTCTCTACGCAAGACAGATGTCTTCCCATCTTCCTGGCAAACCTCATTAACTTCTGTTACTAACTAATGGGGCGTCTTAGATATCACACAGTCTAGACCCGTTTGGTAGATGAGGAAACTGAACTCACTTGTTAACGTGCTGAGAGCTCCCAATTTTTTTAGTGGCAGAAGCAAGACCAGAACCCAGATCTCCCAGTTTCCCAGCACTGGGTCCCAGTCCCATAGTGTGTGCAAAGCAAGCTCTTCAGAGCTGAATTGCTTCTTATTTATTTAGAGACAAAAATGGGCTGTGAAGTGATACTCAGGACAAAGAAATCCGGAATCTCACCCGCCGTTCAGAAAATCGGTGGAACCCATGACTTGTTGAACAGACTTCCACTGCATAAGCATAATTCTTAAGTTTGGGAAAAAAGTGCTTATAAGCACTGAGGCTTCTTCCCGGCTCCCTTTGCCGCCCGCTTCTGAGGCCGGCCTGGCAGCAGCTCCGTCGCGGGGCTGGTTTGCATGAGATCCACCTGAGGGTACTTTTTCCTCTCCTGATTCTCCCGCTGACCTCACTCTCACTGAGGGCGCTGTTTCGGGCCCGCTCCCGCTCTTGTTCAAGGTCACCCTCAGAGGCCATCCATCCCATCAGTATTCTTTGCAGGCTGCAGCCTTATTGGTTTGCAGAGACAGCAAACATTGGGAGATTAGAAGCTGTGTGATCCTGGCTTTTCTGGAAAATGCCAGGCCCTGCAACCAGGTGCAGTTTGCAGAGAGAGAAGACAGGGGCAGACAGCAGCTGATGGTTGGCCAGAACTGGTGAGAAGGTCTTGCCTGGCTGAGGGGTCTCGGGGGCCAGTTTCTTTCCTTAGACCCTCCTTGGCTGCTTTCCTATGCATCCTTGTTGCAGCCCAAGCTTGCGACTGCACCCTCCCACCCTTGGTTCACTCCTATCTACCCCCAGCCTGACCTGGGAGCCATCTTTTAAACCGGAAGTCAGTGGGCACCTCTGCCAAGCCTATGTGGGATGTTTGGCACTGGCCCCAGACACCTACTCTTAGGCACCCTTGTTGTGTGGGGCAGTGGTGATGCCCAGGTTTGGTGTCAGGCAGACAGAATGCAAACCTCAACTCTAGTTACTCCCTGCACGACTTTGAGAAATTTAGCTGCCTTTTCTGAGCCTTGATTTTTGAACCCAGTGTAGACTGGCGCCGTCCACATAGTAGCCGCTGAACACGTGAACACTGGCCACGTGGCTGGTTGGAACTGAGATACGATGTGAGCGTGAATACACACTGGGTTTCCTCCCCTGCTGCGTCCAGCAGTGACTGTAGATGCCCCAGTGGGCATCATCCATGGCCCCCGTGAGGTGTGGGCTGGAGAGGACGTTCCGGAGGAGCACCCTCCCCACGCGCCACGCTCATGGGGACACCAGACATCTGCGAGGCAAAGCATGTGCCGTGGACAGCAGCCTCTTGGTGCCACGTCTCACCCTGTACCTGGCAGGCCAGCACAGCATGGGAGAGAAAATTCCATCTTCCCACACTCAGCCTTGGCACCAGGGTGCCACCGTGGGAACGCTGGGGTATAGATTGTGCCACCAGGAGTTCCTAGCTCCGACTCTGCCCCCTACTACCCCCTAGCTCCCCTACCTTGGAGAGCTGCTCCTTCCAAACCTAGACCCGCTCGTCTCTGAAACAAATTGGTCTCCCAGGGCTGTGGCTGAGTAAGGCCACTGTTCCTTGGCTTGTAGATGCATCGTCCCAGTCTCTGCCTCTGCTGTCACATGGCATCTTCTCCCTGGGCACCTTTGTCCTCCCATGCATGGCATTCTCGTCCTGTATGGATGTCAGTCATAGTGAATTAAGGGCTCATCCTCCTCCGCTATGACCTCAGTGTAATTAATTGCTTCTGCAATGACCTTCTTTCCAAATAAGGTCTCCTTGTGAGGTGCTGGGGTTTAGGATGTCAACATCTCTCTTGGGGGGAAGAGAACTTAACCAGAACACATCAGGAGGAGCTGAGCTCAAGGTCTCTTGCCTGCTCCCTTGTTTGGCTACTTGCCTCAACGGGAAGCCATGTCTTCCTCTTCTCTCAGCTACTGCCTCCAGGTTCTGGAAATCATTTTTATCTCTTTGCCCTGGAACTGCATCCATCTCTTGTTGATTGCTCACCACATTGTAAAGAGTTCTTAATTAAACTGTCCTTTGATTTCCCAATTTGTGCATCTGTTTCCTGGCACAGTGCCTGGCTAGCCACCCACTTACTTATCCATTCATCCATCACCCATCCATTCACCCACCCATCTACCTACCCACCTATTCCCCCATCTCCTTACCCCCATCCATCCACCATCTGCCCATTCACCCACCCACCAGACCTCTCATCCACCCATCCACCCACCCATCCACCAGTCCACCCATTCACCCATCCACCTACCCACCCACCAGTCCACCCATCCATCCACCCACCATTCCACCCAGTCCATGCACCCACCATTCCACCCAGTCCACACACCCATCCACCCACCCACTCACCCATCCACCCATCCACCCACCCGTTCACCCGTCCACCCATCCACCCGTCTGCCTTTCGCCCACCCACCAATTTGCCATCCTCCTGTCTCTCCATTCGCTCTTCTGTTCTACCCAGTATACAGTTCCTTGCGGATGCTCAATACATTCAGCGAACACAGCCCTTGTGCCACGGCCAGTGCTAGCTTCTATGCCAGGAACGTAGTAAGTAAAACACAGCCCCTGTTCCCCAGAAGCTGGGGATACAGTCCAGGGAGAAGAATAACATACACGCACACCTTATTTCCTAATAGCTCTCTGCGTCTAGTGGGGGAAAAGAAAGTCTGAAGAATTACTCAGCAACTTTAGAGATGATTTAGGAGGTGCATTCTGGGCTCTGTTATTTTCGAATTTCGAAGCTGTTTGTGCCTGCAACGTTCTGTCTTCTGAAAAACCAAGAGAGACAGAGACGAGAGTTAATCATCAATATCTCCCTCTGAAAGAGGCTGCCTGGAGTTCTTTTGTACCTTGGTGGGTTCAGGATCTGGCGTTGTCACTGCTGTGGCTTTGGTTATAGGTGTGGCATGGGTTCGATCCTGGCCAGGAAACTTCCACATGCTTCAAGCATGGCCGAAAAAAGAGAGAGGATTCCTGATGGCCAGCTGCCCCTTGACTGTGTCCCGGGATGATAGCTCTCCCTCAGGCCCCTGAGCCAGCCCTCTTTTCATTCTCTGGTCCACCCAAGAGGGGAGGCAAGTTCTGAGGTCATACACAGGGGTGGGGAGAGGAGGCAGCCAGAGCAGTTGGGATTCATGGTGAGACTCCTGCAATGGCTTGCTTCTCTCAGCAGTTCCCTGTAACCTGTACAGGGCTGAGCAGGTGGCACCATGTTGCAGAAGGCTGCCAAGGATCTGAGTTTCCTCCAAGGATGGGGCAAGTTGAGTCAGTTCAGCAGGTGTCGGCTGAGTCCCTGGAACAGTGATTCATCACTCCAGGCTTGGTGATACAAGGACCAGACTCCAGTTTGTCCCAGTGACCTCATCCTCTAGCTGTCATGACAGTGATGCACAGTGGGGTCCAGGAGACTTGCCCAAGGTCATGTAGCCAGCCAGCGGGCATTAGCTGTGAGGTAAGGGTGAAGTTTGTTCGATAAATACATAATGAGTGCCAACCATGTGGATGTCTGTGTGCTAGGTGCAATGGACAAGATGCAGAGTGAGGGCCTTGAATTCTGGAGGTCTTTCCTTTTTTCTTTTCTTTTCTTTTCTTTTTTGTCTTTTTAGGGCCATAACCACGGCATATGGAAGTTCCCAGGCTAAGGGTTGAATTGGAGCCTCAGCCACTGGCCTACGCCACAGCCATAGCAACGTGACCTACACCACAGCTCCTGGCAATGCTGGATCCTTATCCCACTGAGCGAGGCCAGGGATTGAACCTGCATCCTCATGGAAACTAGTTGGGTTCTTAACCTGTTGAACCACAATGAGAACTCCCTTTTTTTTTTTTTTTATTGCAGTTTTTTTTTCCTTTCTTTCCTTTTTGGCTGTGCCTATAGTATGTGGAAGCTCCTGGGCTTGGGATGGAACCCGAGCCACGGCAGTGACAATGCCGGATCCTTAGCCTGCTAGCCCATCAGGGAGCTTTCTTTGGTTGGGGGGCGTGAGAGAAGGAAGCTGGGCAGGAGGGGTGTATGAAGATCACGCTCCAAACACTGCCAAGGATTAGGCTGCATGGGCGCTCTCACAGGGCAGAGACCTGTCTCTGTGCCTCTGGAGCCCAGCACTTAGTAGGCGCTCAGTGAACTTTGCAGAATTCAATCAACTCTGCCCTGAAGAGGAGGCCCTACAAAAATGGAGATGTGGAGAAATAGTCTGCATTCGAAATGTTACAGTAACCAGCCATCAGCAAAACTGCCCAGTGAAAAGGCGGCTCCCTCCCCTCTCTCTTCCTGTCTATCGCTATGGTGACCATTACCAGGACCGGTCAAGGTCAAACACGGTCAACCCAGCAGCAATACTGCCAGAGATTCCAGCAGCTGCATCTGGGGTTATACTCCTGCGAGGAGATCTGCTGTATTTCACGTGACGAATTTCTTCGCTCGATCGTAAATTCTTTTGTTATTGTCCAGATGATAAAAACATTAAACACCTTTTTAAGAAAGAAAAACAAACCACCCCTTGGCCACCAGACCGATTTAATTTTCACATTTTCCTCCCAGCCTTTGTCAATATGCAGCATATTTTATGCTCATTGGTAATCCCAGTGAACATACAATTTTGTATTCTGCTTACAGAGCCTTTTTTTTTTTTTCTTTTTTAAAGAATTTGTTCTTTCGTGTGGATTCTGTGCTCGGGGCCAATCTTTGTTGGCACATCGGTTTTCCTCTTAGGAGCACGTCACGGAAGAGACAATGGGAGATGTTTTCCTTGCTTGTGCTGGGCGTCTGTGAAATGCTTTGTTTTGCAGCGTTCTGCAGACCAAGGAGTTAACACGAGAACAGAACAGAACAGACTTTTCCTACAGATTATTTGTCTTGTTATCTAAATGGGGTGTTCTCTCTGTACTGGAGGATATTTCCCACAGAAATGGAGTAGACACAGCTTTGGCGGTAGACTGAAGCAGCCAGGTTTGGAATTCTGGACCTGTCACTCACTAGCTGTGTGGCCTTGGGCCACTTCCTAAGTCTCTGGTCCTCAGTGTCTCTGTACAGTAAGGACAGTAGCATCTATCTCGTTGGGTGGGGGGAGAGGCTTAGGTGAGATCCAGACCGGGATTGGCCCCTTAGCGCACAGTCCATGTCTGGGCGTGTCTAACTCTTCCTCGGTTCTCCCCATGTGATGCTGGGGGACCCTGAGCAAACCCCTCGTAGGAATTTGCACATAAGTGAAAGGGGAAAAGGCCCAACGAGACTGGACCGAATAATGAGAACCAAAGGGCTTTGTTATTGAAGGTGTCCTGTCCATCTATTTGGTCCTCATTTCACCATCTCTTTTGTGTCTGTCTTCCTTGCTCCTAGCATGAGGGGTGAAAGTTTGAGGGAGATTCTGAAGTGTGCCCCACAATGGGAACCAGAGCCAACCCCGACTTCCCTGGGCCAGAAGCTTCCAGGGACTCCCTCGCCGACCCAGCTCCGAGCCCCGGGGCTCTTGCATCGAAGCACAGGCTCTCTGTAGCCCGGTGCGCTGCGCCGCCTCCTGCACCCAGTTCCCTGGGAGCCTGCGTGGAGATGCCCAGGACTCCGTCAAGAGCCGGGCTTCCAAGCAGCAGCATGTGGGCACATAAGGGGGTCCCGGGGCTAGGGGATCCCCCCCCAGCCTCGAGCAGGGCGGCTGGGGGATGCGCTGCAGCAATAGCCTGGATAAGAACGCGAGGTCTGTGCAGGTGGACAGCCCGCCGCCTGCCTGCCTCCCCTTCCCTCTCTTCCCTCCTCTCCTTGGCTGCATTTGCCTCCTTTATTTCACAGGGCTTACTGCCACCCGGCCCCATTGTCACAGCCGGCAGCCTCCTCTGAGCTCTGCAACCCTGGGCTGGGGCATGTTCCCCTCCACCGTTCTAAATATTTTTTTTTTAGAAACTTAAAAAAAAAAAAAACCTTTTAAAGGAAAGCAGAATCAATTCTCAAGTTTTGAGTCACCTCTCTTGCAAAGAGAAACTGCTTCTGCTGGGAAAGGAAACTGGGGAGAAAACCACGGACAGATGATCTCAGACTCTGACGTGAGAACAGAAGGCGTTTTTTGTTGGGTTTTGGCCACGCCCACAACATGCAGAAGTTCCTGGGCCAGGGATCGAACCTGAGACACAGTAGCAACCATGCTGCATCCTTAACCTCTAGGCTGCCAGGGAACTCCCTAGAAGGAACATTTAATGCAGGCGGGTAAATGATAGGCTCCGAACGGGGGGCGAGGTAGGGAGCTCCATATACCTTTTCGCTCTTTTTCAGCGCAGGGTCAGTCCAGTGTTGCTCAAGCATTTCCTGTTAAGATCGCTAAAAGAGGAAACCCTTCATTTCTCCATGCACACTCACACCAACACTGCTGACACCAAATGTGTCACTGACAAATTCTCACATCTCTGGACACCAAGTAGGTGTCCTGCAGTTCAGTTCTGACAGTCACCCGCTGCAGTTAGCACAGACGCCGCCGCAGGGAGGTGGAGGGGCTCAGGGCACAAGACTGCGCCTCCTTCCGACGTCATTGGCGAGTTCCCCCCGCTTCTGTCTGACCTTGCTACAAGCGGGGGGGCCCACCATCGCCTCTTCAGGTTCAATAATCCGCTCCAGTGGCTCACAAAACTCAGGGAGCCACTCCCACGATATAGGACATAGTTAAGGATACAGGTGAACAGGCAGAAGGGGTCCAGAGGGCCAGGTCTGGAAGGGTCCCATGTGCAGAAGCTTCTGTCCCTGTGGAGCTGGGCTGTATCGCCCTTTCCACCTGTGAATGTTTTCCTCAACCTGGACACTCTCTGGATCAGAGACGTGAGAATTTGTCGGTGACACATTTGGCGTAAAGGCTTTAAAACAGATTTCAAATAGGAGAGGACTTGAAAAAAAAAAACTCTCAAATACATGCCATTTTTACACCTAACGAAATTGACAATAATCTCTTAATATTACCTTTTTTGGCCAAGGCCATGGCATGCAGGAATTGAACCCGTGCTATAGCAGCAACCAGAGCCATAGCAGCGACAACACCAGATCCTTAACCTGCTGAGCCATCAGGGAACTCCACCTTTTTATTGATTTGTTTTTAAAAGGCCAGTATTTGTAGAGGCCAGCTCATGGGTCCGGCGGATATTTCCCACCTTTTGGATGTGGCTGATTTCACCCACCTGGTGACATTTGGCCTGTCCCCCCGCCAGGATAGGGCATGTTTGAGATGCCCAGACCCGCCCGGTTTCAGTGAAGTTTAAATGATGAACATTGTGGCCCCACGTGAAACACTGTAGCTGATGCCCTGCTTATCTGCCTCATGGGTTTCTCCCAAATGTTGTCTGGGGGGAGGGGAGGAAAAGGGGTGGCAAATACTCCTGGGAACCCTTAACCAATGACAGATAAAGTCCCCAGCTTCCCCATCCACTGGTGGGATCTTTTTGAGGCATGTTTTAGAAGATTCTTCAGAGGGTCCCCAGTTATCCATTCTTCACTAGTTCTCTTGTGATTAACTTTTTTTTTTTTTTTTGTCTTTTTGCCTTTTCTAGGGCCGCTCCCACAGCATATGGATGTTCCCAGGCTAGGGGTTGAATTGGAGCTGTAGCTGCCGATCTACACCACAGCCACGGCAAATCGGGATCTGAGCCGCATCTGTGACCTACACCACAGCTCACGGCAACGCTGGATCCTTAACCCACTGAGCGAGGCCAGGGATCAAACCCGCAACCTCATGGCTCCTAGTCGGACTGGTTTCCACTGTGCCACGACGGGAACTCCCCTGATTAAATTGTTAATGGGGGGTAACTACCCTTTATGATTAACACACACAATCACTTCATTGTCTTTTCTCTCAGGTTTTATTTATTTTTTCCTTCACTTCTTCCTGAGATGGTCTCCCAAAGAAGCTACCTCCACCCAGATCCTTGTCTCAGGCCCTTTTTCTGGTGGATCACAAACTCCACTCCCTATCTCCCATAAATAGTGGTTATATTTGGAGGTTTGGCTAGATTGATTGTCTTTTTCTTCATGGTAGATGGGCTTCTTGGGAGGTGCTTATGCTGTATTGTACCACATCTGTCACTGGCATTGTGTAGGCGGGGGAACCTGCTAGTTTTTTTTTTTGCTTTTTAGGGTAGTACCCATGGCATATGGAAGTTACCATGTTAGGGGTTGAACTGGAGCTATAGCTGCCGGCCTACACCACAGCCACAGCAACTCGGGATCCGAGCCGGTTCTGTGACCTACACCACAGCGCACAGCAATGCTGGATCCTTAACCCACTGAGCGAGGCCAGGGATGGAACCTGCAACCTCATGGATACTGGTCAGGTTCGTTTCTATTGCACCACAACAGGAACTCCCGACCTGCTAGCATTTTATGCCTCAAAGTTTCAGGGACCGACCTGGAAGACTTAGGCTCCCTCCTCTAACATTTCCTTGTAATCCACCTGGGAGCTGCCCTCCCCGCATCCGTAGCACCTGTATCTACACCTTCCAGAGCTGACTGATCCTCTCCACCTGCAGGTAGCACACCAACTGGTTCAATGGAGCGGACGTGTCTGGCTCCCCCTCACACGGAGCTCCCAAAGCAGCAGAGCTTGGTCCCCTTCTGGTCGCCAGAGCCTCCACGTGAGTCATTTCAGCCGGGCTGTGTACCTTTTAAAGTCCTCATGGATGGAACACTTGCTGTCACACAAACAGAAGCGGCCCATCAAAGGTGTGCTTTGCTCTGCCGGGTGGCTGTGAACCGATTCCTGTGAGGCTTCGCACCTCGTCATGGGAAGCAGAGGGGAGACAGCTGGACGAGGGAGCAGGCGTGTGTGCGTGTATCTGTGTGCACAAGTGCGGGTTCACACAAGACCTCTCTCCCCTTAGATGACATGTCACTGCTGACTTGGAATCGGTTCTCCTGGGAAAGGCCCCCCCATCTGCATTTCTACTCCCTGTCACCAGTTGCTCCCTGCTGTCTGAATACCTGAACCGGAGGGTGTTAAGTTGGGAGGTGGCTTGATGAGTGAATGGACATGGAGTTTCCGGCTGGAAGCCCTGATGCTTCACTCTGAGACCTTGACCTGGTCCCTGAGCCACTCTTGGCCATTTTGTTCCTACCTTTACATTGGATGTGATAAAAACCTACGTTCGACTGCTTTGCCTTCACGCGTCAAATGAGAAAGTGCACAATGAAAGAAGAATCTGGTAAGTAGTAAAGCGTTGGATGAATGCGAGAGGGCCTTTCTATGCCTCCGTGGGGAAAGATTTTCAGTTCTTTCTTGGACAAGTTTAGATAGGAATAGAAAACGAAGGTTGCCCCAGACAGGGTGTTTGGTTGCAAACAACCCAGACAGGCTCGGGCCAAATGAAGTAGAAAAGAATCTTATTGATAGGATATTGAGCAGCATTTAGCTTTGCTGGGAGGCTGCAGAACCAGGTGTGGAAAGTAGGAGAGAAGAGCTCTGGGAAATGATCACGGTCATGGCCAAACCACGCCATGGAACTGGCTGACTGGTATGGTTGGTTTTATTTTATTTTATTTTATTTTATTTTATTTTATTTTATTTTATTTTATTTTATTTTATTTTATTTTTTAGGGCTGCACCCATGGCATATGGAAGTTCCCAGGCTAGGGGTCCAATTGGAGCTGTAGCCACCGGCCCACACCACAGCCACAGCAATGCCAGACCTGAGCCACGTCTGCGACCTATACCACAGCTCACAGCCACGCTGGATCCTTAACCCACTGAGCAAGGCCAGGGATCGAACCAGCGTCCTCATGGATACTAGTGGGGTTTATTACTGCTGAGCCACAACAGGAACTCCTGGTACGGTTGCTTTTAAACACAGGACAGCACGGCCCAGATTGGTCCAAGGTGCTGGGGCTGTTGGTACCTCCCGCTTCAGGTGGTTTTTGGTGGTTCCGGCTCCTGTGCCTGTTTTTGGCCAGCATGTCAGTGGGATTTGAGGCAGGCCCTGTCACCACCTGCCCCTGGACTCTGTGGGGCTGGGATGGAGGAAGCACAGAGAGGGTAGGAAAAAAGCTGGTCTGGGCCAAACCAGAGAAGATGACGCCAGACGCTGCCCCGTGGGGATTTTAGCTGTTAATTTACATGTGTGTTTATGTGGCACCTTATATCTGGAATGATGTTTTTGTTTTTATGTGTGTTTCTGAGTACACCTGCATCGTTCACTCACTAGTATGGGTACAATTTTCTGCAGCTGAACTCAGATCCCAATGCAAAGTCCCAAGTGCCAGAACCTCTGTAAATACTGTCCTGGCAAAGACGTTTCGTGGCTGCTATTTCACTTTCTGGAGGGAAGCCTGGGAAGGTGGAGTCTGTCGGGACGGGCCACGCCCTGCTGTGCTCAAGACTGACACGCATCTGCTCTCCTCGGGCTGGTGCCAGCTCACGTTGGCGCACCCACTTTGCTGACTGGCAGGTCCTCCTTGGAGGCTGTTTGCAGAACCTGAGGCCTAGGTGCAGGTGCCCTGTCCCCAGGTCATGATGACTTGAGCTGGGAGGCTGGACAGCTGCCTGGAGCTGGCCCTTGAAGTAGAACGTGTAGACGTGCTTCTACAATCAGCAAATCTGGGCTCTTAAGCCCGGTTGACTTCAACTTGCTAGGGTTTGTTTACTCAGGAATACAGAAGTAAGTATTTATTCTACTTAAAAAGCAAACAGTTTTATGCGGTCGAATAAATCCCCACAGAACACTTCAGACTCTTTGGATGGCCCTGAAGACTCTCAAGTTGCTCTCATGCTACAGAAGGAAACACGAGGGAGCTCCCCTTGTGGCTCAGCAGCTTAAGGAATCGACTAGTATCCATGAGGATATGGGTTCAATCCCTGGCCTCTCCCAGGGGGTTAAGGATTTGGTGTGGCCATGAGCTGTGGTGTAGGCCACAGATGAGGCTCAGATCCCGTGTTGCTGTCTGTCGCTATGGCTCTGGCATAGGTCAGCAGCTGCAGCTCTGATTTGACTCCTAGCCTGGAAACCTCCTTGTGCCGCAGGTGCCACCCTTAAAAAAAAAAAGGAAGGAAACTGGAGACTCAAGAATGAATGAACAAATGAGTGAAATCTACTTTGGGCCCCGACTTATGCTTCTGAGCCCCCCCCTTCCCCCCCCCCGCCTAAGCTGCCGGGACTTCGCTGCTTCTGTGGCACCCGCTTTGTGTAACACCCCCTCCCGCAGGCAGCCCCCAGCCTCGCCCTGGCACCCAGCTCGTCTTCTGCTTCCCCACTGCAGATTTCTGAGTCTTTCTGAGAGCATCTCTCAAAGCCTCCTTGGCAGCACGTGGAGACATACGTTTTCATTTTCTCATCATGACAGCTTTAAGGCCCTATGAGTCTTGAGTTAGAATCACTCCCTTGATACTCTTTAATCCTTCGTAATACCCTTTTGGGCAGCCGTGGCCGTGGGGACAAGGCTATTAGTTATTCTCTTTGGCCATGACACAAAGAAGCTGCTGGATTTCTCCCAGGCCCTGTCATTTTTGTTCTTAAGAGACTAAATGCCATCGCCACAGTCTAGCGAATAGTAAACGTCCCCACAAATTTTTACTTTGCAGAAGTTCAATCAATTTAAGAGCAACTTTCCCACAATGTGCTGGTTTTATAAAAGGAACATGGAACCCGTATGTTCGTGCTGGCCTGCTGAGCACAGGGGCCTTGGTGGAGGGTGGCCAAGCCGGGGCTGGGGCTGGGCTGGCCTGCAGGTGCCTTGATGCATAGCCAGGTCAGGATGGCTCTGCGAGGTCATGAAATGCATCCACCTACTTGCGACCTAGACATTTCCTCTGGCTGAGATTTTTTTTCTTTTCATATTTATGTGTCAGGCCATCTCAGTGTCACTGGTACAACGATCACTTAATACTTTATTTTAAAAGGAAACTTACTATCAAGCCTCCGCATGTTAACTATATTTATTTTGCTAAACATAAAAATGTTAGAATAAAAAAGGTTCATCTAGGAGTTCCTGTTGTGGCTCAATGGAAACAAATCTGACGAGTATCCATAAGGGCACAGGTTCGATCCCTGGCCTCGCTCAGCAGGATGAGGATCCGGTGTTGCCACAAGCTGTGAGGTAGCTTGCAGATGCGGCTCGGATCTGGCGTGGCTGTGGCTGTGGTGTAGCCTCCAGCTGTACCTCCAATTTGACTCCTAGCCTGGGAGCTTCCATATGCTGTGGGTGTGGCCCTAAAAGCAAACAAAGACCTTGAAGCACATGGGCTCTACCAGGTAAAAATGGGTCCTTTTTTTTTTTTCCTTTGGGCCCTTTAATATCACTCAAACCATTGAGGCACAAACAATAATAAAACTGCATTTTTTTATGTTACAACTGCATGATATACCAATTTTCTCAAAAAATCTCCTTTGCAGTGACATTCGCGCACACACACTCTGGTCCATGGTTTGATGCAACCAAGGTCAGAAAGGCTGGCATGGTGATAAACTATCAAACTTACCCAGGGCGTTAAAGGGCTCGAATGTGTCCCGACTGCCCACTACACACAGTGTACCGGATGTTACACACGTTACCTAAGTGAGAGGTGAAAAATCCTTCTGTCTTTGGCAGCAGTGGCGATCTTGGCTTAATGCTTGGTGGGTGTTGGAAGGCAGTCATCAGAGTCTTTGGATTGGCGCTGGTGATGATGGGTTATTTGAACTGGAAGTGCTCTGAAAGCGCATCAAATCCAATCCCCTCATTTCCCACTAAAGAAACCTAAGGCCCAGAGAGGTGCAATGACTTTCTTTCCTTCTCTCTCTCTTAAGAGCCGCACCCACTGCACATGGAGGTTCCCAGGTTAGGAGTCCAATCGGAGCTACAGTTGCTGGCCTCCGCCACAGCCACAGCAACGTGGGATCTGAGCTGCATCTGCAGCTCAGCTCACGGCAAGGCCAGATCCTTAACCCACTGAGCAAGGCCAGGGATGGAACCCGCAACCTTGTGGTTCCTAGTCAGATTCGTTTCCGCTGCGCCACGCCAGGAACTCTGAGGGGTGATGACTTTCTATTGTTGTTGCCACCGTTATCGCCATCATCACCTACCATTTATCGAACGTCTTCCAAGTGCATGTATCTGGGGCTGCAGAGAAGCATAAGAAGGGGGTCTTGCCCTCAAAGAGTTTGCAGTCTGTTGAGATCATTGGTCTCGCAGGGAGTTAGTAGCTGAGCTCCAGCTAGAACCCAAGCCTCTATCCGAATTCCAGGGCAATGCTTATCCCATTATATGGTGGTCTCTTTTGCTACCACGGTCACGTGGTGGGTGTTACGGTAGGGCCATTAGCAGTGTAGATCCTTACAGGTGAACTCATCATATCCCTCACAGCATGGTGATCTGGCTCAATGCCAAGTTCAGGTGTTGGGGTGGGATCGGAGCTGGGTGCCAGGTGTGATGAGTTATGAGAAAATGCCTAGGGAAGAATTTCATAGGCCCGGCTTGGCTCAGGTGTCCCCTTTTGGGCCAATCACCTATGGCCATAGAGTCAATAAGCGTATGGAAATTCCTGCTGGAATCAAGTGGTTGGGGTCAGAGGAGCCGTTCTCAAAAGGAGCGGCGTGTTTCCCAGAAGAAGGAGGAGGAGCCAGGCAAGCCAAGCAGTAAGCCATCCTCCTCCATTGTATACACAAGGGGAGTTCCCGCTGTGGTGCAGTTGGTTAAGGATCACAGCTATGGCTCAGATTCAGTCCCTGGTCCCGGAAGTCCCACATGCTTCAGGGGCAGCAAACAAACAAAGAAACAAAAGACACAGAGTTCCCGTTATGGTGCAGCAGAAACGAATCTGACTAGGAACCATGAGGTTGCTGGTTTGATCCCTGGCCTTGCTCAGTGGGTTAAGGATCTGGCGTTGCCGTGAGCTGTAGTGTAGGTCACAGACGTGGCTCGGATCTGGCGTTGCTGTGGTGTAGGCGTAGACGGGCAGCTGTAGCCCTGATTAGACCCCTAGCCTAGGAACCTCCATACGCCTTGGGTGCAGCTCTAAAAAAAGGCAAAAAAAAAAAAAAAAAAAAAAAAAGACACCAAAGAGATTTAGAGAGGAGAGCGGTCTGCCCCACTGGGGATGAGGGATGGCATTTAAGGTGGAACGTGAAGGAGACTATGTTTGCAAAGGCCCAGGGCTGAGAAAACAAAAGACAAAGCCACACATAGAAGGTAGTTACGTCTGGACTAAACTGGATAAAAGAAAGGGAACAGTGGGGGGGGGGGGGGAGGTTGCAAAGTCAGAAAAAGGTTAAATCCTGGAGAACTAGGAGCCAGAATTTGGGCTTTAATTTGCAGCCACTGGGGATATGGTTTAACAGATAAAACCCAAGCTGCCCGCTTACATTTGAATTTCAGATTCAGATAAACAGCAAATAATATCTGCATGGAATACTTACATTGCACAAATATTAATTGGGTATCTGAAAGTCAAATGTAAGTGGGCATGCTGCATTTTTATTCGTTAGATTGGGCCATCCCAATTGGGCAGCCAATGAAGGGTTTTAAGCCAAGACATGCATGAAGTTGACGACTCGGCCCAAACGCCAGCACCCCTTAAGTCCGGTGCCCAGAATCCTGGGCCATGAAAACCGATGCCATTCCACTCGGTGAGGCTTTGCCTGCTCTCCAGTTTCCTTGGGTTCTCACAGAGAGACTGGATCTCCATTGCGGAGCGGGGGTGTTCAGTGCCTCGTTTTGAGGTCTTCGTGCTCTCGGCTCTGGAACGTTCAACCTCTGTCACTATGGCAACTCAATCGGCGCCATAGAATTCAATTAACCGGAGGCCTCCTTCCCTTGAGAATGACTCAGGAGTCAAAATCCCTGGGTTTGCTGACGTTCCCCCACGATTTAATCCCTCAGGGAGCCTGGGTATAAACACAGGCAGAGCTGAACAAAAAGAATCACGCATTTGCACACGTGTTGCCTGCTCTTCTGCCCCCAGCCTTCCTCCTCCAGCTGAACAGTCGCAGGGCTGCTCCACCCGGCCCTGGGCTTCCTCGACGGCCGTGAGGAAGGCCACGTCCGCCTTCGCAGCCAGGCCCCTGGGGAGCTGGTACGAGCTCACCCGAGAGCAAACTCTCCCGCAGTTTTCATTTGTACAGTAGCACCGAGTCAGCTGGGCAAAGACGTCCTCTTTGGGGAGAAATTGGATGGCCTGATCCCAGCCGTGGGCCGCTCGGTTCAGATGTGTGAGCTTTCTCTCTATTCGCGAAGGGTCTGCCTTGGCGAGAGGTCCAGAAGAGGCATCCAGCGCCAATTTCAAAGTGGCTTAATTTTATTTATTTGTGCAAAAAAAATTTTTTTTTCCTTTTAGGTCTGCACCAGGGATAAGGCCAAGGGGCACCCCTAACTATGGCAGAAGTAAATCTCCTTTTGTCTACATTTGGGCCAACACACGGAGGGTTTCTTTATAAAACGGCCTTGTCCTAGGGGCCTCCGAGTCCACAGCGGGGATGCTGGGGCCGGAGCCTCACACGGGGGCTCTGGCCAGCCCTGCCTGCCCACCTCCAGGACGGGCTGCCCACAGAGCCCTCCTGCCCCCCGGGCTGGATTCTCTCCTGACGACCTCCCTTCTCTTCTGATTGGTTTCGGCCGCTCCCTTTCTGCAGGTGCTGCTATTGTGCGTCCCAAACGCAGACGTGTGCCCCCTGCCCCTGGCCCTGCCAGCATCGCCCTGCTCTGTCCTGCCTGCCAGCCCCCAAAGACCCCAGTGAGACTTTCCCCACGTTTTTCCTGGTTCGTGCATACTCTCCCCGGGATTTAATTACCATGAAGAGCTGCCTGCCATGTGCTACACTCGGCGTGGTGCTGCACGCAAAGCATTTCCTTTATACTCACTCACAGAGCTTTCTGAGTATTTCATCCTCATTTATGAAACAGGAAGCTGAGACTCAGGGGGGTCGAGTTTGTTGTCGGAGCACTCAGAATCTTGAAGGGGTTGGGTCAGGACCCCAACCCAGTCTCTCTCCGCACCTAGGGTCATGGAGGCCCCCTTCAGGCATCAAGCTCCACCTGTAGAGCAAATTTCCTTCCAGAGCCTGGCAGGAGCTCACACTCCGGGAGTCCACCCCCAGGGAGTTCCGTCCAGGCTCTCCTGGCCCAGCTCTGAGCCACCTGCGACCATCCCGAGGTCACAGAGTCACTTGGCCTCTGTCCTACAGGGTTTGCAAATGGTTTAAACAAGAGGGAAAAAGCATCCAGTTTTCTCCCCGTGGCTCCCTTCCTTCCCAAAGTGAGCAAAGCCAGGCTGTTTATAAACCTTGGAAGAGAACCCCTGGCCTCTTAGCAGCCCTCACGCTACTAGGAGACCAGCTCTGCACCTGCCACCCCACCCCCCCGGGCCGCCTTGTCCCTCCCTCCCTCCTGAGGGAACAAATGCAGTGAGATTTCCTGGAAAAGAGCTCCTGTAGCAGAGAATCTGCCAGACTCAAGGCCCAGAAAGGAGGCTTAAGCTGAGATCATGGGCTCTTTCATCTTAAAAAAATTGTCTAGTCATGGAATATTATGCATTAATATAATAGATTCAAATACAGACATATAAATAGAACCTTGAAGCTTCCCAGAAGATATTACTAGCAGCGTGGTATGTATCATATCTCTAAAACTAATTATTCTTTATAATTTACTAATTTCAAATTATAATTACAAAGAGTACAGGATGTGTTATATATATCTCATATATCTTTCTTAATTTTTTAATTAAAGTATAATTGATTTACACTCTTGTGCCAATTTCTGCTGCACAGCAAAGTGACCTGGTCATACATATATATATATATATTCCTTTTTTTTTTTGCTTTTTAGGGCCACACCCGCAGCATATGGAGGTTCCTAGGCTAGGGGTCTAATCGAAGCTACAACTACCAGCCTACACCACAGCCATAGCAACACAGGATGCGAGACGGGTCTGTGACCTACACCATAGCTCGCGGCAATGCTGGATCCTTAACCCACTGAGTGAGGCCAGGGATCCAACCTGCAACCTCGTGGTTCCTAGTCGGATTCATTTCCGCTGAGCCAAGGCAGGAACTTCTACATTCCTTTTCTTATATTATCTTCCATCATGGTCTATCCCAAGAGATTGGACAGAGTTCCCTGCGCCCTGTTGTTTATCCGTTCTAAATGTAATTGCGTCTACCAACCCCAAACTCTCCATCCATCGCACTCTGCCCCCACCCCTTCCCCATGGCAACCACAAGCTCATTTTCTATGTCTGTATGTCACATATATTTTTTAACATTAATGTGTAAAGTTACAATATATGAAATTCTATTTTTCCATGACTTTTCACATTCTAATTTTCACATGCTAAATTTGACTTGGAAAGAAATTCCCCATGAGCACACACAGTTCTCCTTTCAGTTTCTAATGTTGTTATGGCATCTTTTAGAGTAGGGTTAACCATGATTTAAAAAAAAAAAAAATCATGGTGCAGGGGAAATGAATCTGACTAGGAACCATGAGGTTGCGGGTTCGATCCCTGCCCTTGCTCAGTGGGTTAACGATCCGGCGTTGCCCTGAGCTGTGGAGTAGGTTGCAGACACGGCTTGGATCCTGCATTGCTGTGGCTGTGGTGTAGGCCGGCGGCTAGAGCTCTGATTGGACCCCTAGCCTAGGAACCTCCACAAGCTGCAGGTGCGGCCCTAAAAAGACGAAAAAAAAAAAAAAAAGAAAAAGAAAAAGGAAACCTTACATCAGCAGTTCTTGAACTGTGATCTTTGAACCTCTAGGGAAATCTGAAACCCTGCAGGGAGTCCTTGAAATCCAAAGAATTGTCATAGCAGTGCTAGGATGTTCTGCCTTCTTCTCTGTGCTGACAGCTGCTCTGAGGATGCAAACGCAAGGCTAGGTTATCTGCTGGTGCCTGAGCACAAATCCAGGCAGACAGACCCCAAACTCTTCTCGTAGCCGTTGTTCTCCACCCTGAACTCACAGTGGAAAAAGGAAGCCAGTTGGACTGAAGAATGTCCCTGATGTGGCAGTAGAAATGACTCAGTTTATTAAATCTCGATCTTTAGAGACATGGCCTTTTGGCATATTCTCTGCAAGGAACTGGAAAGTAACTACACAGCACTTTTATACAGACTGAAATATGACGGTTGTCTGAAGAAAGCACGTCTGCCATTGTGTTGCAAGCTGAATTAGCTACATTTTCTAAGGAACATCATTTTTGCTTGAAAAGAACAACTGACAGGCAAGAGATGATTATTCGGAGTTGATGTTTGGCAAACATTTCCACGAAAATGAACAAAGTGAGCCTGTCATTTCAAGGAAAGCAAATGACAGCATTTGTTGCCAAGAAGAGTAGCGTTTTCAAGTGAAATCAGAATTTGAAAAACTTATATCTGCCACCTTAAGCTTGATAGTGCCCCCAGTACTGAAGATGGATGAGATATTGTTGCAGATTAATGTGTGGGTCTTTTTTTTAATAGTGTGTGATGAAACGTGTCAACATTTGGGAGCTCTGTACGACTCAATGAAGCAATATTTTCTAAACAACACAGGCATTATGCTACAAAATCATGCGTGGATAAAAGATCCATTCAAAATACAAGACAGAACAATGGATTTTAATGTAACGAGTAGAAAAAGTGTGTTGCTAGGGAGTCAGATGCTCCATTGCAGCTATCTTTAAGACGCTACACTTGCTGAGGATTTAAGTAAGGTGAAGAGGAATAGCCACAATTATCTGGAAAAGGCTATTAAAATATTCCTCTCTTTTTAAACTATATTATCTCTGTGAAGCCAGCTTTTTTTTTTTTTTTCCTTTCTGTACCTGTGGTATGTGGAAATTCCCAGGCCAGGGGTCGAATATGAGCCTCAACAATGACAACGCCGAGTCCTTAACCACTAGGCGACCAGGGAACTCATACCCAGCTATTCTTTCAGCACTTCAACCAAAGCAATATATCAATGGATTGGAAAATGGTGCATGAATCCGGCTGTATATGTGAAATGATGTCACTCTCTTGTCACTAAAATTTTTTTGTTGGAAACATAACAATGGTTTTTCCCAAGAATATGTTATTTACCTTCACAATAGTGAGGGACTATTATTTAAAATTCATGAATAGATCTTTAAAAATTTTATCTGTTTTAATTTCAAGTAAAATAGTGATAGATATAATCCACATAATTTTAAGGTCTATGGGTCCTTTGATAATTTTTAAGAACATGA
Source organism: Sus scrofa (assembly GCF_054392235.1). Classification (NCBI taxonomy): domain Eukaryota; kingdom Metazoa; phylum Chordata; class Mammalia; order Artiodactyla; family Suidae; genus Sus; species Sus scrofa. The sequence goes on along the minus strand of NC_139385.1, from coordinate 138,934,541 downwards.
GATGGGAGCTCCCGTCATGGCACAGTGGAAACGAATCCGACTAGGAACCATGAGGTTGCAGGTTCAATCCCTGGCCTCACTCAGTGGGTTAAGGATCTGGCCATGAGCTGTGGCGTAGGCTGGCAGCCGTAGCTCCCATTTGACCTCTAGCCTGGGAACCTCCATATGCTGCAGGTGTGGCCCTAAAGAGAAAAGCAAAAATAAATAATCAGTTAAAAGAAAAAAAAGGACATAAAATGTCCTGAGACCAAAAAACTCGAAGACTCTTGCTATAGATCTCTTAGACCTGGAGGCAAGTTGATATACCTGACCCTGCTTTAGTCAAAACAGGCAGCTCAAGGTCATTCAGAGGCCAAAGGTCCCAATTATCTATGTCTCCCTGTCTGGGGACCCTCCACGATACTCAGCACACACATACTCCTGATTTTCTCTGTTCTGAGAAGCTAGACAAACAGGCTTGTTGAAATTAAGAATGCATTTGTGTCAATAGGCTCCAAATAAGAAGGAAAGAGAGTAAAGGCCCTGGATTTTATAACAACCATTCAGGAAAATCAGAAGCTCTGTTTTAGGAACTTCTAGATTCCCAGGGTTTTCTGGGAGAACATTTTCCAGAGCCTTGCTACTCAGAGCAGTGGTCACGGGCCATCAGCATCTTCTGTAGCTTAAGATGCCTGAGCAAGATCCCCACCCCCGCTATGAAGTCAAAATACACACTTGACAAAGATTCCCCAGGAAATCTGAATGCTCATTAAAGTTTGTGAAGCACTGCTCTCGGATAAACATTTAGAGTCTAGAGTCTAAAATCCAAAAGGACTTCTAATTTCCAGAATGGTTAGCAGCTTATTTGAATTCATTCTCTTACTGAAAGAGACCAAAAAAAAAAAAAAAAATGTGGATAGGATGCATCTTCATAAAAGCATTAAAGAGATTTCAAGACAGCAAGAAACCACAATACAAAATGAAAGGAATATTCATTTGGAGAGGTAAGCCTGAATTGAAGATGTTTTTGTGCTGAGGTCATTTGCTAAACCCAGGGTTGAGAGATTCTTGGGGTGAGAGATACAGAAGGAAAATCTGGAAGTGGAAAAGTCCCTGACTCATAAATTCTCACGCCTTGAACTTGGTAATGTTTCCAGGTGCAGGAAAAACAATTGGAACTCCTCTCTGGGGGAAGATATCTTTATACAGGATGGTAAATGATTCCTCCAAGGAATTTTGTTTTGGCCTCGCCTGTGGCATGCGAAAGTTCCAGGGTCGTGGATTGCGTCCACACCACAGCTGTAACCAGATCCACAGCAGTGACAATGCTGGATCCTTAACCCATTGAGCCACCAGGGAACTCCTCCCACAAGTAATTTTAAAACTGGTGACAAGGACAGGTTTTCAAGTAAACTAGGTTCTGTGCTGTAAGATAACTATGTGGACTCCGTTTAACAAAATAAAGGCAGGCCTGAAAATAGCTTCAGGGAATAGGAATCTATCAAAGGTCATGGAGCCGATTTGAAAAAGAACCAAATGGGAGTTCCCTGGTGGCTCAGGGAACTTCCTCGTGCCCTGTGCACAGCCAAAAAGAAAAAAGAAAAAGCGTAATAAAGCCTGTAGAAATGAATATATTCAATAAGTTAAATAAAAACTAAAAGAGTGGATTCCACAGCAGCGTGTACATGGCTAAAGAGAATATTCTTGAATTGTAGAATAGGTGAGAAGAAGTTCCTTCTTTTTTTTTCCTTTTTAGGGCCACACCTGTGGCTTATGGAAGTTCCCAGGCTAGGGGTGGAATCAGAGCTGGGGCTGCCAGCCTCCACCACAGCCACAGCCACTCAGGATCTGAGCTGCATCTGTGACCTACACCGCAGCTCATGGCAATGCTGGATCCTTAACCCACTGAGTCCATGCCGGGGATCGAACTCATGTCCTCATGGATACTAGTTGAGTTTCTCACCAATGAGCCACAATGGAAACTCCTAGAAGAAGTTTTTAAGGGCACGACATAGAAGAACAAAAAGATGGAAAATTCAGGTTGGAAAGGCAAGAGACAGCATGAATAAGTGTAATACCGATACACTTAGAATCCTAGAAATGTGGCAGAGGTGATGTTTGAAGAGCTAGTGGTTGAGAATTTTCCATAACTCGTAAAGGAAAGACATTAATCCACATATCTGAGAATCACAACGAATCCCATGTTGGAAAAATGAAATGAAATTTACACTGAGCTACAGTGTGAAACTTCAGAAAAACAACCCAAAGCGATCATCTGAAAAGCAGCTAGAGAGAAACGTCTCACGAGCAAGACTGGAACTGAGACCTGACGTTTCAAAGCAGCAGTCGCTGCCAGGAGACAAGAGAATTCAATAGGCTGAAAATAATCGCCCACTTCAAACCCCACGCTCAACAAAACGTCGTTCAAGAATAAAGACAATAAGGATGGTTTCATACAAGGATGGTTACGAGAGTCTGTTACACAAAGCCCTACCCTGTGGGAAATTCCGCTGCATGTACTTCGGGTGGAAGAAAGATAAGCCCAGTTGGAAAGACTGAAGTGCAAGCAGAAATGAGGAACAAAGAACCTGGTAAATGTGCGAATTAATTTAAATGAACACAGACTATGTTCAGCAATGATAATACTGGCCTGCAGGGTTTTAAACACATGACAACAATTGCACAGACATTGAGAGGAGAGGAAATAGACTTAAAAGGAGGGAAGAGAGCAAAAATACAGCTAAGCTAAGAAGGCTTGTCGTACTTTCAAAGGTTAATGCTAAATCAAGCCAAATAGAATGTGTAATTTCCAAATGAGTTGGTGGTGGGGGGGGGGAGTAGAATGCTAAAAAATAATCAATCTAAAGGAAGGCAAGACATGAGAGGGACAAAAAGCAAATAAGCAGAACAATTAGCAAGTTAAAAATAAGATAGCAGATTAAAAAAATATTTTTACTGCTGTACAGCTCAATGTCCTGTGATAAACCATAATCAAGAATATAAAAAAGAATGGATGTCATTCCCATCGTGGTTCAGTGGTTAGCGAATCCGACTAGGAACCATGAGGTTGCAGGTTCGATCCCTGGCCTCGCTCAGCAGGTTAAGGATCTGGTGTTGCCGTGAACTGCAGTATAGGCCGCAGACGCGGCTCGGATCCCGAGTTGCTGTGGCTGTGGTGTAGGCCGGTGGCTACAGCTCTGATTGGACCCCTAGCCTGGGAACCTCCATATGCCTCAGGAGTGGCCCAAGAAATGGCAAAAAGACAAAAATAAAAAATACAAATAAAAATAAATAAAAAAGAATGTATCTACATGTATAACTGGGTCACTTTGCTGTGCAGGAGAAATCAACACAGCACTGTAAATCAACTCTCCTTTCATTAAAAAATTACACAAATAAGCATATACTTATAACCTGTGGGGGAAATTTTAATATAGAAAATGTAAATAATGTACAAAAACAGACAGAATAGTGTAATGATCCGCATGGACCCATCATCCTAAACACTGGATAATCTCGTTTCATTTTTCTCCCTCATTTTTTTTCCTTAGGGTATTTTAAAACAAATCTGAGACATCACATCATTTCCTCATAAATATCTTAGAATGTTTCTTTATCAGACGAGGACTTTGAAATATAGCCCTGCAGCACCATTATGACAACAATGTTATATTTAAACAGAAATATATCAGAAACTGTGTTAAAGGGGATTGAATAATCTTGTTAAAACAAAGATCATCAGACTGGATAAAAACAAAGTCCTACTCTATGCTATTTTTAGTTACAATATAAGCGTTCAGAAATGTTGAAAGTAAATAGTGGAAGTGGATACATTATATAAATATGAATTAGAAGAAAACTTGGACAGATAACAAGTTAAAAAGGTATTTTAGGAGTTCCCATTGTGGCTCAGCGGGTTAGGAACCTGACCCAGTGTCCATGAGGATGCGGGTTCAACCCTTGGCCTCGCTCAGTGGGTTAAGGATCTGCCGCTGCTGCGAGCTGTAAGGCGAAGATGTGGTTCAGATCTGGCCTTGCTGCGGCCAGGGCTGGAGCCCCTCTTTGACCCCTAGCTGAGGGACCTCCATGTGCTGTGGGTGCGGCTGTAAAAAGGTAAAGTGAGGATAAGAGCAGTGAAGGCACCAGCTTCGGGGTTGCTCAGCAAAGGACACCTGTGAGAGAGACGGGGGGATGTCGTGTTTGCCCCCTGGTGTCTGTGTCCTTTGAGCCCTGCTGTAGGCTGGGGGGCAGGTGGGGAGGTGTCTTTCTGGCTGGGTTTGCAGGTGGGAGGAGCACAGGAGAGGCTGGGGCCAGGGAGAAGTTCACGTGGCCCTGGCACCCTAGGAACCCGAGGGCTCCAAGGCAGGGCGAGAGCCCTTCATTTCAGGGGGTCCCCGCACACGAGGCCTCAGGCTGACGTCCCGCTGCCCATTCCAGTGGCTGGACAGGAATTTTATGGGGGAAACACGGCCCACGGGAGATGGACCAGATATGTTCATCCGGACCTGTCCGGATCCATCTGGGAGGAAAGCAGTGGAGCTTCAAGGTGGATCCTGGCAGAGTCCTGCAGGAGCCAGGTGGGGCTGCCAGCATCCTCCTGCTGGCATCAGGGGGCTGCTGCTCCAGCTCCAGGGGCCAAAGCAGAAATTCCGCCGGCCGCCCACACAGACGGACAGACAGAAATGTGCACACAAATTTAGCACTCCCTCTCTCTCTCTCTCTTTCTCTCTCTCTCTCTCTCACACACACACACACACACACACACACGCACGCGCGCGCGCGCGCGCAAGACAGGCACATGAATGCACATCCATAGAGAGAGGGCAGAAAATGACATTAGATCTGGAAGGTCTCTTTTCTTTTTAGGGCTTTGCTGTGGGTGAATCGGAGCTGTCCCCACCAGGCTACAGCACAGCCACAGCAACAAGGAATCTGACCCGTGCCTGCAACCTACATCACAGCTCACAGAAACACCGGATCCTTAACCCACTGAGCGAGCAGTGTCAGGGATCAAACCTGCATCCTCTGGATACTAGGCAATTTCTTTTTTCTTTGTCTTTTTGTCTTTTTGTTGTTGTTGTTGTTGCTATTTCTTGGGCCGCTCCTGCGGCATATGGAGGTTCCCAGGCTAGGGGTCGAATCGGAGCTGTAGCCACCGGCCTACGCCAGAGCCACAGCAACGCGGGATCCGAGCCGCATCTGCAACCTACACCACAGCTCACGGCAACGCCGGATCGTTAACCCACTGAGCAAGGGTAGGGACCGAACCCGTAACCTCATGGTTCCTAGTCGGATTCGTTAACCACTGCGCCACGACGGGAACTCCTGGATACTAGGCAATTTCTTAACTGGCTGAGCCACACCTGGAGCTCCCCGGAAGGACTCCTTCACCTAATCTCGTCCAGGGAATATAAGTCTTTTGCAGTAGAAATAAGGCAGAAGCATAGGCGGGGCTGAACTGAATGAAGCAGGACTTACTATAAATCCAACCCCTTCCTGGCTTGGATGAGCAAACTAAGGCTCAGACCAGGGAACTTGCGGCAGAGCCAGAACTGAGCTTCTGAGCCCAGCCTGGAATTCGCGCCTGCCCACCAGGATTTGAGGAGTGGCGAGAGAACACCAGGAAGGTGCTGGAACCATGAGGTGGGGCGGGGGGATTGCACAGGATGGATCCAGAAGGCAGATCTCCCCAGCCTGCCGCCCACACCACCACACATTAGCAGCAATGCGGTGTCAACAGCTGGGGGCGCAAACCTCGCTCACCCTGTCTCTGGCATCGTCTTGACGCCTGACCTCATGATCCATGGACGCCCCTGGAACCCAACATGCAGGCCCTGGAGCAGGCGAGGGGCTGAAAGCCTGCATCAGGAAGTTTGAATAAAGGAGAGAAACTGCTGGATGAAGGAGGGTGCACCTCCTTTCAAGAGAGCCACGAGGAGATTTCTGTCCTGAGTCAGCCGTGGCCTTAAAATGAGCGCCCATTGCTATCGGACTCGTCGGAAGCAGCTGGGATGACCTGGGCTCCGACTATCAAAAGTCCCCGTGCTAAATGCATCCAGGACCTCGTGTGACAAGCACTCAGAGGACCCAGGTCCACGTCCTCTCTCCACTCAGCTGCCCTTTGCCCTCAGGTCGAGCTCCTCACGGTAAAGCCGTAAGAGACCAGTTGTCACATTTTCAGGACAATGTCCAGGGACTGCTTCTTCCTGTGTGCTTTTTCTTTACTTTTTTTTTTTTTTTTAATCATCTAGGAGCCTTTCCTGGAAGCCCATGCCAGACTCTCATCTTTCATTGGCCTCAACTGTGCTGCAAACCCACGCTGAAAAGTGACTGGTCAGTAGAATGAGGTCCTTCCCAGTGTTCTACTGCCCCAGGGATGAGGGCTGACCACTCGTGAGCCTGGGGAGCTGACACCAGCCGGTTCTGCTAGAGGGACTCCCTCGCCGCCTTGTACCCCTCCTCCCCTCCAGAAACACCCCCAAGTTGGTAGAGCAGGAGTTGAAATTACGTGTGATCTCCCTGGAATCTCACAAAAAGCCATACCATCCTGATCTGAGACATGGGCATCGAAACAAAAGGTGAAGCTGTGGATCCAGAGTCCCCGTGCCCAGGGCTTTCTAAGCCCCAGTGTGGTGGTTCCAGGCTCCACGCTCTGCCCGGGCTGGTCCTGAGACCGGCGTGGAAGCGGGGCGGGAAGCTGGAGAGAAGGCAGCGGGGTGGGGGTGGGGGTGGAGGTCACAGCCTGGGGTGGGGTGGGGGATTGGGGCGGGGGGCTGGATGGGTCCCGGCTCAGCCACCTGCTCAGATGCAACTTCCCTTCTCTCTGCCCCAGTGACCCCATTCAAACAGAGAGGGAGCAGACTCTGAAATCTTGAAGGTTCCTTCTGGTTCAAATATCCTTTGATGTAACCCTTTCTGAAAGAGCTCTGGGGCCTCCGAAAAAAGGACTCAGCGTGTCTGTGGCTTGTCAGCACCGAGGCCCCGAGACCCGCCTCCGAGGGCTTCGGCTCCCCTATTTTGGGCTCATGAGTTCATCCTAAGGCCCGTGCCAGCCCCTGCGGTTTCTCCTCCTTCCATCCTGGTCTGTATGACAAAATGACTAAAAATACCGGGCTCCCCAGGCCGCAAACGCCCTCCCCCGGGTCAGTCCCCTTGCGGTCTCAGATGTGCCTCGGATGCGAGCCCGGGACCGGCCCTGCGGTGGGGGGGGTTTGACTCCCTGCCGCTCTGGTTCGTCTGTGCAGGCAGGTGCGAAGGGCCCGGCTGTGCGGCCTCCCACTCTCCAGCCTGGTGAGTTTGGCTGCCAGGAGCCCTGGGCCTCAGTTTGCCATCTGGAAAATGGGGATACTGTTTCCAATGTCATGGGAATGAACTGAGAGCCTGGGTGGAGGAGAGCCCCAGGGCTCCACCCCATGTGTGCATCTGCTCCCTCGTCCCCTCCTCTGGGCTCGTCCATCTTGGAGGGTTCCGATCCCGTGAGCCTGTGGCTCTGCTTCCCAGTCCGAGGCAGTCTGTGTACAGGAAGCCCCTCTCTGAGCTGCATCCTGACACAGTCTCGGATGAATTGCGTGATGGGAGAAGGTGCTGCCCAGCAGGCCCGCGAATCGCTCCCCTCCGGTCCGCGCGCCCCAGCTCCCTGCCCTGTCACTGTGTCCAAGCCACTTGAGTCCCCGGGGTCTGGGCGTCTCGGCCTCCCTTCTCTCTGTTGTGGCTGTGGGAGGCCTCTGGAAGTAGAGACGAAAAGGAGAAATAAAAGGCAATCGTTGTGATAGAACGTGATGGAGGATAATGTGAGAAAAAGGATGTGTACACGTGTGTGTATAACTGGGTCACTTTGCTGTACAGCTGAAATTGACAGAACATTGTAAATCAACTATAATAAAACATTTTTTAAAAAAAGGCAATAGGATGCTTCACACACGGGTGACAGCCAGTGTGGGGGATTCTGAGAGCATCTCCTCCGGCTCCACAAGGGGCCCCATGGCCTCGGGCTCAAGCTTTAACCACCCAGACTCTCAGATTTGTCTTCTAGGCAAAGAGAAAATTTTGTTTGTTTATGTATTATGTATGTATATATGTATTTTTATTTTTATTTATTTATTTATTTTTTTTTTTTGTCTTTTTGCTATTTCTTGGGCCGCCCCTGCGGCATATGGAGGTTCCCAGGCTAGGGGTCGAATCGGAGCTATAGCCACCGGCCTACGCCAGAGCCACAGCAACGCGGGGTCCGAGCCGCGTCTGCAACCTACACCACAGCTCACGGCAACGCCGGATCGTTAACCCACTGAGCAAGGGCAGGGACCAAACCCGCGACCTCATGGTTCCTAGTCGGATTCGTTAACCACTGCGCCACGACGGGAACTCCCAATATATATGTATTTTTAAATGATTTTTATTTTTTCCATCGTAGCTGGTTTATAGTGTTCTGTCGATTTTCCACTGAACAGCCAGGTGACCCAGTCACACACACATATACACCTTCTTTTTCTCACATTATCCTCCATCCTGCTCCATCATAAGTGACTAGACATAGTTCCCAGGGCTACACAGCAGGATCTCATTGCTCATCCACTCCAAAGACGGTAGTTTGCATCTATGAACCCCAAGCTCCCTGTCCATCCCACTCCCTCCCCCTCCCCCTTGGCAACCACAAGTCTGGTCTTTATGTCTATGAGTTTCTTTTCTGTGGAAAGGTTCCTTTGTGCCATATATTGGATTCCAGATATAAGTGATATCCTGTGGTTATTTGTCTTTCTCTTTCTGACTTACTTCACTTAGTATGAGTCTCTGGTTCCATCCGTGTTGTTGCAAATGGTATTATTTTGTCCTTTTTTATGGCTGAGTAGTATTCCATTGGAGAAAAGTTTAAATGCCTCCCTTATCTATCCTTAGAGGGGAAGGTCTGGGGTGAGAGCATACTAGGTATACATCTGCAGTTATGTTATTTACAACCTGATGACAGCCCTAAAAAGAATTACACCCCCCCCAGGTTTGAGATCAAATCTAGCTCAATAATTTGTCGATGACACGAATTCATCAAATGTGCAGGGTGTCCAGGGGGCACCAGGCTAGGGTGGGCTGGGATGTGGAGCTGCTTCAGGTGTATGGTGACAGCCATCCACCATGGCAGGGGTGAGGGTGGGAGTGGTGGAGACCCCCAGGTAGGCTGGGGAGACCTGGGGGTGTCCCCTGGGGAGGTGCTGCTGGTGGTGAGGGGTCCATGCTAGAAAACCAAGTAGAACCAGCCCTGCCTTAGGCTGAGGCCCGCGGGACAGAGGGCAGCCTGGGAGTCGACCAGGTAGGGCGTTATCTCCCCAGGAAGACAGGTGACCCTCAGAGAGAGGAAAGGGCGTCTCAGAATCACAGTCAGGAAGTTGTCAGGCCTGGGGGCGCCTTTAAGAATCACCTTCTCCAACATCCCCATTTTAGGAAAGGGGATTCTGGGGCTTAGAGAGGGAGGGGGCTTGTCCCAGGCCACCCAGTCAGGCCAAGACAGTGCTCCTGCTGCGATGCCACTGAAGACAGTTGATGGAGAGTAACGGTCTATTCCCCCGGAAGCCTTGTCCTTGACCTGACCTCTGTCCTGATCTGCTTATCTTGAGCTTCCTTGAAGCTTTTTTTTTTTTCTTTGTCTTGTTAGGACCACACCTGCAGCATATGGAAGTTCCCAGACTAGGGGCAGAATCAGAGCTGCAGCTGCCTACCTACACCACAGCCACAGCCACACCAGATCCGAGAAGCATCTGCAAACTACATCCAAGCTCACAGTAACACTGGATCCCTAACCCACTGAGCGAGGCCAGGGATAGAACCTGCATCCTCATGGTTCCTAGTTGGATTAAAATCCACTGAGCCACCACAGGGACTCCCCTTGATGCATTTTGAAGAAAGTCACTCTTTTCTGCTGCCTGTCCTGCACCTACCACAGGGTGGTCACGTGACTGTGCAAGGGGCCATTGGAAGTGGGCGTTAGGGTTCAAGGAGGAGTTCACCAGCCAGAGGAGGCAGGACACTCCCAGCAGAGACTGTACCAAGATGTGCAGTTGTGTGCTCAGAGAGGTAAGGGATTTGCTGGATGAAAGGACAGACACACCACGCCCCGGACAGTGGCCACTGAGGACGGGGCCAGTGCCCTCCAAGCCTGGTGGCAGCCAGGCAGACCCAGATCTCAGACCTCAGTCCCTGTGGCCTCCCAGCTGCAGCACCCACCGGCTGGTATTTGTGGGACAGTTTCTACTGTGTTGCCAAGGGAACAAGGCATCCTGTCACCACCGCTCACCACCGCTGGGCGGCCAACACCCACCACACCCAGCTCGGAGGCTTTGGCCCCTTTCCTCCAGAGTCACATGTACCCTGGATTTTATATGGTGGGTGTGCTCACAGGGTGGGGGTGCTGCCTGGGTGAGGGCATTGCCGCTGGTTCCTGAGTGCCACCCACCCACCCACCCATGGCTCTTGGCCCTGAGTCCTGGGCAGCTGGTTCGAAGGAAGGTTTAAGTGGCTGACCATCCACCCTCATGCGTTAAGGTCCCTGAGTCCCCTTCACTGTCCCTTGTTTTGACTGACCCCCTCTCCCACCAAGGACCCAGACCACAGACGGCCTGACTAGAATGAGAAGACCGGGCGGAGGCGTTAACTTGCACTTGACCCCAGAGCGGGGAAGCCAAGCAGCCCCCAGTCTCCCCACCTCACTGGCTCAGCTCAGCAGCATCTCTGTGGTGACCTCAGCTGCCCAGCCATCAAGGCCAGGGCAGCAGGGGGGCCCAGAACCGGGAGCCGAGAGACTTGGGTCCAGCCCCCGCCTGCGGCTGAGAGCCTGCGTGGCTCTGGGCATATAGGGGGCTCCGGCACCTGCCACCTCTGGGCTCCAGGTGCAGGTGAGGCTCAGAGAGAGGGGCAGGGAAGCTCCTTCAGGTGTGCCCTGGGCTCCTGGAGTAGGACAGGGAGGGGGACTGCCGGGGAAGCTTGGTGACATTTCTAGGGAAAAGTCACAGACTTTTTTGGACAGAATCGGACTGGAAACATGGGCCGGCCCTGCTGCCAGGGAGGCTGGCGGCTGCAAAGTGGGGAGGGGAGACGCAAACCCAGGCTCTTGCCTGCTCGCTGTGGTCCAGGCCAGGGCCCGCTCTGCACCCAGCCTCCCTCTGCTCAACACAGGGGATGGGGTGTGAGCTGTGCTTGAGCACGACCGAGTCTATCTCTGACCACATCCCGCCCCCCTGCCTTGCCGAGGGAAGCGCTCTCAGTTATTCCGGGGCCCTCACCCCTGCAGGGGGCAAATTCACACTGGTTCCTGCTGAAATGCCTCCTGGCCCAGCTGCCCAGCCCTGCCCGATGCCCCTGCCTCTGAGCCTGCTGTCTGGGGCTCCGGGCCCTGAAGCACAGCCTCCCGGGGTGCCCTCTCCTGTAGGCGAGCATCCTCAAGCAGGGTTGGGACCCCACAGCCCTGTGACGCCAGCTGGCCCCCTACCCCTCCCTGGGCCCGGGAACCCCCCTCCTCTCCAGCCGACGTAGGCACACAGGCTCCCCAGGAAACAGAGGGCAGGGTGGAGAGGACTTTGGGGTCCACACCGAAGCCCCCCAAAGCTTGAGACCTAGGAACCTGGCTCTTCTGCTGGGGAGCGGGGAGGGGGCTACTGCAGGGAGAAAACCCTTATTTCCGTCTCCAGAAACCTGAAGCCTCTTCGGTGATGCCACCCCCAAAGGCCATGGGACTTAGAGACCAAACCTCGTCACAAGATGCTTTGCCCTGGCACCTGTAACTTATTCATTTATTGGTGCCCGTTGGATGCCAGGCCTGGAGAAAACGGAAAAATGAGGCCTGGTCGCTGGCTTCAAGGAGCTCCTGGTCTAGAGGGGAGACAGGCAAATCCCGGGGGCCGTGTGAGTCAGGAGCAGCGTGCACCCACCTGTGCGGAGGCTAGAAGGGCCCAGAGGCGGGGAGGGGGGAAGATTGCTGCAGAAGAAGATGCGGCCCCAGGGGAGGCTGCTCTGGGGGGAGGGGAGGGGGCCTAACACTGCATCCCAGGGGGTTGTGCTCGCCCAGGAAGGAAGCTGTTCATCTCCAGGTGACCCCCCACACTCCCACCCCCACCCCGGGCTGATGAGTCCCGGATCCTTGCCCCTCCCGCCCAGGCCCTGTCCCTGGAGCCTGTAAGTCATTTGAACATCCATTTCTGTTCCCTCTGGTGGGTTGGCCTCTGCTAACTCAGACCTCGAAGAGCCGGCCCTGGCAGGTGGCAGCTGGAGTGGAGAGGATTTGAACAACATCCTCAAATATCCGAGCAACATGTAACGTGGCGTTTCCGACGGGAAAGGGCCCCTTCTTACTCTCCGTCCAGCCCCTCCCCGCCGTGCGCGTGGTCCCGTCTCCACATTCCTCACTCAGTTATTCAACAGTCGTTCCCATGGAGTTCCTGTTGTGGTGCAGCAGAATCGAATCTGAGTATCCATGAGGATGTGGGTTCGATCCCTGACCTCGCTCAACGGGTTAAGAATCTGGTGTAGCCACGAGCGATGGTGTAGATCTCAGACGTGGCTTGGATCCTGCGTGGCTGTGGCTGTGGCTGTGGTATAGGCCAGCGATTTGACCCCTAGCCCGGGAACCTCCATATGCCACAGATGCAGCCCTAAAAAAAATAATAATAAAACCCAGTTGCTCCAAGATCCTGTCCTCTGTGACCATGGGGATGGGTGAGGCTGCACAGGGAGAGAGAAGAAGGAAATCACTGCCATTCAGTGGCGTGGGGCTGGGACAGAGGGACGTAGAGCCCCCCACTGGCTACAGGACAGAAAGGGTGGCAGAGCAGGGGGCACTTGAGCCGGGCCCTGAGTGATGAGTCGGAGTTCCCCAGGCAGATTCGAAGCAGAGGAGAAGGGAACAGAGCGAGCAAAGCCAGAAAAGCGTGAGCAGCAGCAAAGCCCTGAGCGCTGCGCCGAGGGCTGTCACCAAGCCCCAGGGAGTCGCTGAAGGGGTTTGGGCGGGAGGACCCTTGCTGTCTGTAACTTGGGTTTGGATGATGTGATCGTAGGCAGCCCAGGCCGGTCTCCCCGCCTCCCGTCCCCTGCCGGCTCCACCGCCTTCCACGCTTCTGGGAATCCTACACTCTTCACCAAGAACCACAATAAAAAGGATAACTGCCATCGATTGAGTTATTTATTCCATAAATACCCACTGAGCTCCTACTATGTGCTAGGGCTCTTTCTAGGAACTTGAGACACAGCAGAGAAGAGATTGTGGCTCTCAAGGAGCTGACGCTCCAGTGGGGGAGAGATGAAAAATAACGTGCTCAGGGAGTTCCCGCTGTGGACGGGATCAGCAGTGTCTTTGCCATGCCAGGATGCAGGTTCAATCCCCGTTGAGGCACAGTGGGTAAATGATCCGGCATTGCCACAGCTGTGATGTAGGGCGAGCCTGTGGCTCGGATCAGATCCCTGGCTGGGAACCCCATATGCTGCAGGACGGCCACGAAACAGAGAAAAATATTCAGGATGTTCGAAGGTGATAATGACATGGGAAAAAAGGAAAAATAGAACGAGAAAATGGGAGGAGTGTGTGGGACCTGGGTTTGAATTTAAATAGGGGTGTTGGAGAAGGCGTCATGAGAAAGGGATATCAGTGCAAAGACCGAAGGCGGGGAGGGATTGAGCATCATTGCCGGAGGGGCCCCGGGTCCCAGCTCGTGCCCGCCTGGCTCCGGCAGCGGGGCGGCAGGAAGCGGTGAGGGTGGGGTGGGACCGGCCGGCCACACGGGGCGTCTGAGCCATCCTCGGAGGGTCTGAGCTGGGGCGGGGTTGTAAGGGTTATGAGGTCACTCTGGCCCCTCCGTTGGGAGCAGTCAGGTCAGGAGGTCAAGGGCAGAAGTAGGGAGACCAGGTGGGATCCAAGAGGGCCCAGGGCGGCTGGAGGTGGCAGAAGTGACTGAATTCCTGATAAGGTTTTCTGTTTCTTTTTTGCTCTTTTTTTTAGGGACACGCCTGCAGCACATGGAGATTCCCAGGCTAGGGATCGAATTGGAGCTACAGCTGCCAGCCTACACCACAGCCACAGCAACACGGGATCCGAGCCGCATCTGCGACCTACACCACAGCTCACAGCAATGCTGGATCCTTAACCCACCAGGCAAGGCCAGGAATCGAACCCACAACCTCCTGGTTCCTCATTGGATTCGTTTCTGCTGCGCCACGACGGGAACTCCAGGTTTTCTGGTGTGTGCGGAGGAGGCTGGCCAGGGGCTGGGTGCTTTGCAGACATCCCTTTCCAATCCTGTCAGGTCCAGTTTTGTGGAGAAGACACAGACTCAGTTGCTTGTCACCCGCCCCCCGGCGGGGCGTGTGAACTGACCTCTGCCTGGTTCCAAAGCCAGGTGTGCACCGCCAGGCCCCTTGTCTCAGCCCCCAGCTTTGGCACTGTGTTGACATTAAGGCGTGTGTCTGCAAGACACACACCACACAGCACACCTGCCCAGATACGCCACACAGCACAGGCACAGCACACACTCACCACAGTAGTCACACACACACACCACACCCGCACACACCACACAGAATACCCACAGCACACACACAGCACAATAGTCACTCACACACACCACATCTGCCCAGACACGCCACACAGCACAGGCACAGCACACACTCACTACAATAGTCACACACACACACCACACCTGCCCAGACACACCACACAGCACACACAGCACACACTCACCACAATAGTCACACACACGCACCACACCCGCACACACACACCACACAGCACAAGCACAGCACACAAAGTCCACGACACACATGCATGTACCATATCACAACACACCCCAATACCACGCACACACACCAAATCACACCTCACACTTGCCACCACATTCCACACACACACACACACACACACACACACACACACACTGCTTGTCCACAGAGTGTGACTGTCTAGCAGGGGACTCGCCCAGGACGGCACAGACTAGCTCTCTAAGCAGCCCCCCAAGCAGCCCCCCGAAGCCAGGGCCGTGGACCCGGACAAGCCCAGCTGTACCTTGGCTCTGCCACTCTCTCCTGTGTGACTCTGGGTGAGCCATCGAGTCCTGCTGCGTCTCAGTTCCCTCCTGCGTAGAACGAGGTGGCACAGCCAGTTCGGGGTGGGTGCTGGTGACGGCTTGCCTCAGTCTCCCCACTCGGGGCCCTGACAAGCCACTGCAGGGGCCTCTCTGGAAAGTGTCCTGAGAACCGGAGCAGGTGGCCACAAGGCCACCAGTCTGTCCCTGATCTCCCAGGAGCCGGCTCTCACTAAGGGACAAAAGCTTGTTCTAGCCACAGAGGCCTTCCGGCCACTGCCCTGTCACTGCAGCGCTGACCCAAACCAGGGCCCCCGTCAGATCCTGAGCCTTGCTTTCCAGCTGTGACAGCCCTCAGTGGCCGAGAGGGGTGGGAGCGACTCCTTTCATTTGGACTTTGCTGTGACTTGTCCCCAGGAGATGACACATTCTGCTTGGAAAGGAGATTAGCTGGAAATCCATGTGTTTAGAGGGCAAATCCCTTGACTTAAACACATTCCCAGCTGAAAGCCAGTTGCAGACAACAGTTGAAGCATCCAGGCCACCCTCGGCTGAGCGGCCCCTGCTCCTGGCAAACCAAGCTGGTCTGGGACCTTTGATGTGCATGGGGTTTCACCCTTGATGACATCTCGGGCGGGGCTTCTGGGAATCCAGCAGGGCCGCTCCAGAGCCCCCACCTCCATCCACAGCCGGCTCGACGCGGTCTCAGAGGATGGTTGCTGAACACACGCTCACACACACACGCGGGACGTGGGAACACGCCTTTCTCTTTCTTTCTTTCTTTCTTTCTTTCTTTCTTTCTTTCTTTCTCTCTTTCTCTCTTTCTCTCTTTCTCTCTTTCTCTCTTTCTCTCTTTCTCTCTTTCTCTCTTTCTTTCTTTCTTTCTTTCTTTCTTTCTTTCTTTTTTTGCTGTACCTGCAGCATATGGATATTCCTGGGCCAGGGATTGAATCCGACCTGCAGCTGTGACCTACACCACAACTTCAGCAACACTGAATCCTTAGCCCACATTGCCCTGCCAGGAATCAAACCCGTGTTGCCACAGAGACAAGACCAGATCCTAAGCCCTCTGCCCCACAGCGGGAACTCCAGAACACGCTTTTCTGTTTTCTTTCTTTTTGGGGGCTGTGCTTGTGGCATGCAGAGATTGCGGGACCAGGGATCAAACTTGCACTGCAGTCCTGCCACAGGGGTGAAAGGGCTGGATCCTTAACCTGCTGAGCCACCAGGGAACTCCTGAACATGCTTTTCTTGAATGCCTTAATATACGCTATGTTACATGCAGGAGTGTGCTCTGTGGTAGAAAAACAGTGGACTTGATATAAAAATATCTGGCTTTGGAGTTCCCACTGTGGCTCAGTGGGTTAGAAACCCGACTACTACCCACGAGGATGTGGGTTCGAGGCCTAGCCTTGCTCAGTAGGTTAAGGACCTGGTGTTGCTGTGAGCGGCAGTGTAGGTCGCAGTCGTGGCTCAGATCCCTCGTTGCTGTGGCTGTGGTGCAGGCTGGCGGCTGTAGCTCTGATTCAACCCCTAACCTGGGAACCTCCATATGTTAGGTGCAGCCCTAAAAAGCAAAAAAAAAAAAAAAAAAATCTGGTTTTCAATTTTGTCTCCGCTGTGACGTTTCCGGTCTCTGACAAAAGAGTAAACTCTCTGAGCCTTTGCGCATTTGTCAGCGGGGGCTGGGAGGGTCATTCTAAGCATTAAGCTGGACGAGATAGTGGATGTGCGGACCCAGCCCAGCCCGGCAGGACTGTTCGTCCCTCCTCGAGAAATTAATCTGGTTTGGGAATTGATTTTGGAAAATGTTGGTCTAATGTGTGCCTGACGAATTCACTCGTGTCAATACTCGGGAAATCGTTATCCAGCACCTGCCCCGTGATCGGGCGTGACCTGGTTTCGGGGAATCAGGACCTGTGGGGGGCGGGGGCTCCAGGTCTGGGGGAGGGGAAGATGAGTGAGCACCTCCTGCCCAGCCCCTGGGTCCAGCCCACGTTGCCCCTTGGTGCGATCGTCCTGAAAGGCCAACTGGACCCTGCTTTACACCCAGGTGGCTTCCTGGTGCCTCACAGGAAGGTCCCTGCTGACCTCAGGCCTTTGGTGCTCGGGTCCTATTGGCCCCTGCAGACCCACGTCCTACCTCCTGCTTCCTCCTTGCCCTGCCGCCTCCTGCAGGGCCGCCCCTGGGCAGCACACCCTGCGTCACCCCCTCCTTCCATCCTCTTCCCTTTGCCAGCCGGCTCTCTGGGCGCCCAGCTTGGGCTCCTCCCCAGGGAGTGACACGTCCCTGTCACTTAGACCCATCACCACGAGACACTGATGTCTGGTTGTCTTGCCTGGGGGCCTTTCGAGGGCAGGGGCTAGATTTTGCTCACTCTAATTCCCCAGGGCAAGTCTGGGGACCGGTGCCGGGGCTCAACCCATTCAGCTGAATTGAAGATTTGTTTGTAAGAAACAGGCTTCTTATTTTAAATGCTCCTGATTAGTCAGCAGTTTCAAAACGAGAACTGGTCCCCCAGAAACGTGTGACCCTCCCACCCAGCCTGAGGCGGGAGGTGGCCCTGGGGAGGCCTGGATGCTGCTCAGGACCACGGAACCCCTGGGGCGCAGGGACGTGCTGGGCTGCCCGGTGCTGGAGCCTGCGGAACCGGCCTCGCCTCCCCCGCCTCCGTGCCTTCTATTCCCAGTTCTGTTTTCTGCATCTTGCTGCCTGGGCCCTTTTTGGCGCGTCATCGGCCATCTCCCTCAGAAGGCAGAGGGGCTTGTTTTCAGAAGTGCTCACTGATGTTCCCGGAGGCCCGTGGGGGCGCCTGCAGGAATGCTCAGTGTCCCCTGAACTTCCTCACTCACGGTCTGCTCCTGCCTCTCTGCTGCCTGGAAGCCCTTAATAAACAGCAACAGCAACAGTAATGAAAGCAGTCAGTCATCGAGAGCCTCCTATGTTGCTGAAATCGCTGTGAGTTTTTTTTTCTTTTCTTTTCTTTTTTTTTTTTTTTTTTTTTTTTTGGTCTTTTTAGGGCCGCACCCGTGGCACATGGAAGTTTCCAGGCTAGGGGTTGAATTGGAGCTGCAGCTGCCGACCTACACCACAGCTACAGCCACAGCCGCGTGGGATCCAAGCTACATCTGCAATCCATGCTGAAGCTTGCAGCAACGCTGGATTCTTAACCCACTGAGTGAGGCCAGGGATCGAACCCACAGCCTCATGGATACGAGGCACATTCTTCATCCACTGAGCCACAAGCAGGAACTCCAAAGCCACTGGGACTGTTACACTTACACAGCCATACCCAACACGCCAGCCAATTCCGATATGAATCCAGACGGACTTGACAAAGCTCTGGATTCTAAAGGGCCCCAAAGGCCACCGAGTCGTGGAAGGCAGCCCAGCCTGGAGGGAGGTCACGGGCCAGAGGCAGGAGCGTGGCGCTCCAGAGCCTCAGCGGATGGGCCTCCCGCGGTGCCCAGCGCGCAGGAAGCTGTCAGTCCACGCGGGCTGTCATCCTTGGTGTTATTGAAGCCGTTGAAGCAGGGGCGTAACGAGGTGGCCAGGAACTCGGAGCCCTGGCTGCTGTGGGTGAGAGAGGCGAGGGCCTGAGCTGGGGCTCGGAAGCACTTTTTATTAGTTAGGAGCACTAAGCTGTCAAGAGAGCAGGAAAAGACTCACACCGCCTCACACACCACACACACACGCACACGCACACACTCTCAACTTGGCTAGAACCTCCACAAACACGTTACGTCAATTCTTAGTTTTGGGTGCAGTTTCTTGGACAAGAAGTGTTATTATTTTTACTCACTACTAAAAAGAGAAATGGGAAACTCTTCGTCTCGCAGAGGGTGACTATGGAGTTTCATACTATAAAAGAACACTTAAAAAGAAGTCAGTCAGGAAAAAGATTCCAACAGAAAATGGACAGAAGGTCCGAGGTAAGAAATGCAGATGCCCCATGAGCACTCAAGTAAAACCTTCACCACCCTGGAGATGGACCGTGCGAGGGAAAGGAAATACCTTGTTCTGCCTGCTAAACCCGCCCGAGGAGGAAACATATGGCAACCTGCACGAAAGTCATAAAAGGACATCTCAGCCCAGATTTTTTTTTTTTTTTTTTTTTTTTTTTTTTGCCTTTTAGGGCCACACGTGCTGCATAGGAAGCTCCCAGGCTAGGGGTGGACTCGGAGCTATACCTGCCAGCCTACACCACAGCTCACAGCCATGCCAAATACCCAACCCACTGAGCGAGGCCAGGGATCAAACCCGCCTCCTCAGGGGTACTAGTTGGATTGGTTACGTCTGAGCTACAATGGGAACGCCTCACCACAGAAATTTTACTTCCAGGAGGCGATGCTAGGTAATTAAGAAGAGACGCAAAGATTTATTTACAAGAATGTTCATCCCTAACAGCAATTTGATGGTAGTGAATGGCTGGAAATAACTGACACAGCTAATGGGAAGGGATTGGGGTTTTTTTAATGGGTTACTTAAGTGCCAGCCAAAGTGACATTAGCGAGTACACACACACACACACACACACACACACACACACACACTTCCGGTGGGGTGTGTGGCTGTATACACAAGCATGTTGACATAGTTAATCTCTAGATGGTGAGATTATGGGCAACTTTTTTGCTGCTCTCTCTCTCTTTTTTTTTTGGTCTTTTTAGGGCCACACCTGTGGCATGTGGAGGTTCCCAGGCTAGGGGTCAAATCGGAGCTGCAGCTGCCAACCCACACCACAGCCACAGCAACACCAGATTCGACCTACACCACAGCTCATGGCAACGCTGGATCCTTAACCCACTGAGCGAGGCCAGGGATCAAACCCGTGTCCGCATGGACACCGTGTCAGGTTCTTAACCCGCTGAGCCACATTGGGAACTCCTTTTCTGTTATCTTGATTTTTGTACTTTATCTGCACTGAACAGGTAAAACATCTAGAATGAGGAAGTGTCTGTGTGCTCTCATCAGCTGCGTGGCCTTTCCCCACAGGAAGCCTGGAGGGGTCAGGCGGCCATGGCCACAGGGGGCCTGGGGCAGGACTCAGGTTTGTCTGTGTCCAGAGCCGGTGTTCTTTGACCCAGTGTGTGCCCTGAACCTGGAGCAGCGTGCATTTGGGAAAGGGCAGCCTCTCTGGCTCCCTGGCAAAGGGAACTTCCAGATGCTTCCGTGCCAGGGGTGGAGGGACTGTGGCACCCCTCCCCTCCAGCGCTCTATCTAAGCCAGCCTCACAAGAACCCATCAGACACCATCCTGCTGCCAGAGTCTCTGCAGCGTCCCAGAGCCCAGAGCAGCCCGCAATCAGAGCTACCCCGGGGTCCCCCGGGAGCCAGTCTGGTACCCATGAATTTGGGGGTTACTATTCATTTGGGGGTTACAAATTCATGGGAGGCCTGCGGTCCTCCTGGAGGCTGAGCTCTGGGTGGGGACCTTGGCTGGCCCTGCCTGTGCCCATCACGTGTTGGGCAAGTCCGTTTGTCTCGCTGGGTCGCAGTTTCTCCAGCTTCAGAATGGGGGTAGTGTTTTCCATTTCTTGGAGGCCTTGAATGCCTCCCTAAGGAACTCGGGTTTATTCCAATGGAGGAAAACTATTCCAGGGGGGCTCCCCTTCGCCCCCCACCAGGGCCTGCTGAGTCTAGCTGCAGCGGTCAAGGCCGAGCTTGAGGGATTTCCACCCTAGAGAGTGTGCTCTCCGCTCAGAGGGAGGTGCCAAGGGGAAACCTGATGCCTGACTCCTCTCTGGCCCTGGGTCAGCGCTGCGACAACCTTGTGGTCACTTCAGCCTCCCCCACGCCAGGGGTCCTGGACTGAGAAATCCACCGTGGTCACAGACAAATGCGGCCCGCACCTGCCTGGCTCACAGACGCTGTGCTGAGCCCTGCAGAGAGAATGTTTCCTGGGAAAATTTTTCCCAGATGTTTTTGGAAAATCAGAGCTATTTCTGAAAGGCGAGACTTCCTCTCTGCAGGCTCCCAGATGTTTTCTCTCTTAGACTGTCGTCCTTCAGCAAACTCGAGAAGTTTACTCTCCTTCTTAAGCAGCGAGGTACGGAAGATGGGTCTATTATCCCATTTTATGGGAATGACACACTGAGGCTTGGGGAGTTCAAAGGCCCTCCGCTAGTCGGAGCTTGTTCAGGAACCCAGGAGCTCTGGTTCTGCTTTCTGAGCTGGTGACTTTTTCACGGCCTGCCCACACCCAGGAAGATATTTTTAAAGCCTTAAAGCCCTCATGAAATAACAGGTTTTCCACTTACTGGTTGTATCAGTTGAGCATGTTGTTAGTAGGACAGCCAGCTAAAATATAAGACATCCAGTTAAATTTCTTTTTCTTCCTTTTTCTTTTTACGGCCACAGGTGCGGCATATGGAAGTTCCCGAGCTAGGGGTCAAATCGGAGCTGCAGCCGCTGGCCTATACCACAGCCACAGCAACGTGGGATCCGAGCCACATCTGCGACCTATGCCACAGCTTATGGCAATGCCGGATCCCTAACCGCATGATCGAGGCCAGGGATCAAACCTGTACCCCATGGATACTATGTTGGGTTCTAGACTGGCTGAGCCACAATGAGAACTCCTAAATTTCAATTTTATATGTCCTATGCCGGATCTGCTAACTCTGGTGCTAAAGATTATAGGTCTGTGTCTCTCCCAAAATTCCCGTGTTGAAATCCTAACCCTCAAGATGACGTGTTAGGAGGTGAGGCCTTTGGGGTGATGGCATCATGAGGGGTGAAGCCCCGTGAACAGGATTAGCGCCCTCATCGAAGGCCTCCTTTCCCTTCTGCCAAGCGAGGACGTGACAAAGAGGAGCCACCTCTGGACCAAGAAGCACGTCCTCATCGGATGTCCCATCTGCTGGCACCTTGATCTTGGACTTTCAAATTCCAGAACCAGGAGGAAGAGGTTTCCGTTGTTTAGAAGCTACCCATTCCTAAGTATTTTATCACAACAGGCAGACCAAACTGAAACACCTGGCAACCCTAGTTATTCCTCGGATTTTAGGAGGCGAAAGGGAGCTGTTGTGAAGAGCGCCCGTGATCACGCATCAACGAATCCGCCACCACGCAGCACGCAGTGAATGCTGGGAAGGAAAACGCCAGGCCCCGTAGAAGGGCATAGAAATGACCTCTCCTCCTCCTCTCCTCCATCTGCAAATCTTCATACCCAGGGCTGGACAACTTTTCCTAGAAGAGGCCAGATAGTAAATATTTTAGGCTCTGTGGGCCGTATGGTCCCTGTGGCCAACACCCAGTCCTGCCGTGTAGCCTCAACCCAGCCAGAGAGAGTGACCTTTCCTTGTCGTCTGGGGTGGGTTCCGGCTGCTTGAGCCACTGGTCCTGCACCAACAGCCTTCAAAGCCTTATTGGAGTGTTTGGATCCCCACGAAGCCCTGCGAGACCCAAGTTTACCAGGAACCTTGGATAGGAATGGGGTTGATGGGCTCCATCATTTACAAACTCAGGAGTGCTGATCAAAGAAGGAAAGCCTTCAAAGCGTCTGGTCCGGCGCCTGCTCACGGCCATCGTTCACCAGCTCTGCTTCGACGGCACGTCGGTCTGGCTGTGCTGTGGGAACGTGGGACAACGCACACTTGTAGCACTGCCGCTGCCCTGCGGGAAGAGACATCCCTGGATCCACACCGCCTGCACCGGTGGCCTTCCCATTGCCCCGAACCCACCCTGAGTAGGTCTGGGCGCAGCAGCTGCATCCAGCGTCCTTAGGAAACCTGAGGGCTGAGGAGTAAACGCCTTGATTAGCTGCAGGAGTTGGGGTCAGATCCAGGTACTCACTCTGATGGTCAATTACTGCTTGTTAAACAGGAAAAAGAATAGTCAGAGACAATACGTAATAAATGGTCATGCCTGAGTTCCAATAACACTTTATTTACAAAAACAAACAGGGATGTGAAAAGATACATGCACCCCAATATCCATAGCGGCATTATTTACAATTTCCAGGGTGTGGAAGCAAACTGAGCCCATCACAGATGAATGGGTAAAGATGTGGCGTACATAGACATGATGGAATACTATTCAGCCATAAAAAAGAAGGAAAGGTTGTCATTTGCAGCACTGCGGATGGACTTGGAGAGCATTATGCTACGTGAGATAAGTCAGACAGAGAAAGACAAGCACTGTAAGATACCACTTATATGTGGAACATAAAAAACACAACAAACTAACAAGTAAAACAAAAGAGAAACAGACTCACAGATATAGAGAGCAAAGTAATGGTGACCAGTAGGGGTGCGGGCAATATAGGGGTGGTAGGTAGGCTAGACAGTGGGCTGGTAGATAAATCAGCCTGGATAGATAGATAGATAGATATACAGACGCACCTGCAGCATATGGAAGGAAGTTTCTGGGCCAGGGATTGAATCTGAGCTGCAGCTGCAGCAACACTGGATCCTTTAACCCACTGTGTCAGGCCAGGAATTGAACCCAAGCTTTGCAGTGACCTGAACTGCTGTGGTCAGATCCCCTTTTTTTTTTTGGTCTGTTTTTTTTTTTTTTAGAGCCATACCTGCGACATATGGAAGCTCCCAGGCTAGGGGTTGAATCAGAGTTACAGCTGCCAGCCACAGCAATGCAGGATCCAAGCCTCATCTGTGACTTACACCACAGCTCATGGCCACATAGGATCCTTAACCCACTGAGTGAGGCCGGGGATCGAACCCACGTCCTTATGGGGACAATGGTTAATTAATTATTAATTAATCCCTGCATTAATCCAGGAACATGCCCCTGCCCCTGTCTTTTGCCACCTCGTTCCTGGGCAGGCTCAAACCATCAGCCACTTCGTCCTGGGCCACCGTGTCCCCCATCTCACCACCAGCAGCCCCCGGGTCAGCCTGCTGGCTCTTCCTTGCCCAGAAGCCACTGCCTGGGAGGGGCTCCACGGGCCCCCAAGCCCTGTCAGGGTCTAGGACTGAATCTGACACTTGGGGCTGGTCAAGAACCAGCTTTGGCTCCAAAAATCCGCCTCCTTATCTCTGCCAGGGTCTGGTATGGCCGGAAGGCTCTGAGAAGCCCGGCTTTGGGAAGAAAAATGTTCAAATGAGAGCTGAAGTTCAGTGAACCTCATGTTGGGGCCAAGCCTGTCATCCGAAGCCTGGGCTTTTCCTTTTCCTTTTTTCATTTTTAAAGGAGGGTGTTTATGCAAATTTGTCCCGAGGGATTAAAAATCTTGACTTGCCCTGGAGCCAAAGTCTGCTTTCCTAATTGGAGAGGGAGGAATTGTTGAAGCTCGTGATCAATGTTCTTTGCAAAATTGCATGTTTTACAAGGGCTGCTCTTGAAAACATATAATTCGGATGTTGTGAAACCAGTGCATCAAGGCAGAGTTTTGGGAAAAAATGGAAACGTTCGCTCCGGGAAGCGAGGGGGTTGTCATTCGAGGTGGTGACCCTCTGGGGCTGTGATGGCGAAGGGGACAGGCATTCAAGGGGTGATTTCTCAACAATGCAAGCAGGGCGGCGACAGGGGGATGGGACGTAAAGAAGAAAGGCCCTCTGACTCGAGACCTGGTCATGCTCTGCCCCAGGCTGCTGGCCGCCTAGGGACCATTTTGAAGCTGGCTGGGCCTCGGTTTCCTTGGCTGGGAAACGAGCAGGGGGGCTCGATGTCCCCGGGCTGACAGGTGACTCGGGATGCTAAGGAGGTCGTCTCGGGGCCTCCCCTTTCCCACATGGCAGCAAAGGCATTGAACTCAGGGGCTCAGGGGACAGCCTGGACTGAAATTCCATAACCTCTGACATTTTCTGATGGTCGTGGGGTGAGTCCCAGTCCACAGGAGGCCATGCTGGGTGGCCACCTTCGTCATGCCGTTGTCTTCCTGGAGAGATTAGCAGAGTATTTTCTCAACTGACTGCATTCAGCGTAGTCTTTCTTTCTTCCTGTCTTTCTTTTGTCTTTTTTAGGGCCGTGCCCAAGGCATATGGAGGTTCCCAGGCTAGGGGTCAAATCATAGCTGTAGCCACCGGCCTACACCACAGCCACAGCAACGCCAGATCCGAGCCGCGTCTGCGACCTACACCACAGCTCATGGCAACGCTGGATCCTTAACCCACTGAGCGAGGCCAGGGATCGAACCTGCAACCTCATGGTTCCTAGTCGGATTCGTTTCCGCTGTGCCACGACAGGAACTCCAGGTGTAGGCTTTCCAATGCCAAAAATGAAGAAGGATTTAAGGAAAATTTTTTTCCTCTTTTTTGGGCCTCCCTGCAGGCCACAGAGTTCCAAGGAGACGTAGGGCAAGGGCCAGATCCTTCATGCCAAATCCTTAACCCACTGTGCCTGGCTGGGGATCGAACCTGCATCCTGGTGCTGCAGAGACGATGCCGATCCCATTGCACCATAGCGGGAACTCCCAGAAACATCATTTTTTCCGTGTAGAATCAGTCACTGTTTACCACATCCATACATTACAAAGTGATTGCTCTGTCTCAACGGGGCAGAGAACATCGGATGCAGAGTGAAGGGGTCACCTTTTTCCTCCTTTGCCTTAAAAAGACACGAACCTTGGGGATTCTCTGGATGACCACGAGTCTGCCGGAAACCTCCCCGCAACTTTGGAGTCCAGGGCTGGCCTGATCCCTCGACGGGCTGGCGAGGGGCCCAGGCTGACTCTGCAGGACTTTCATGTCGCTCTGTCTCCTGTGGCCCTAGGACGTCTCCTCCAAGTCCAGGACCAAACAGCGACCCTACGGCAGGTTTTGTGGCTGTTGGGGCCCTACTGCCGTGGCTTCTGTCACGGGGAGAGTTTCTCATTATTCAGTTCCCTCTGATTCGAGTTGGGGGGGTGGTCCCCGTAACCAGAAGCTTCCCCTTTGCTCCCAGCCACGCTTCTATTTCCCCTGCATCCTTGTACTTCAATGTTGGAGTACTTCTCTCAGCGCCCCAAGGGCCCCTGGAAACTAAACCTTTTCTTTTTTTTTGGTCTCAACCCCTGATTTTAGCTCCCGCTCAGCACTGTCTATCCCCACCCCCAGGCCAGTTCCTCAGCGCCCGGAATCGGATCTGCTTATGGGAGCGGCTCGTGTGACCGTCTCGGCTCCTGTCCGAACTTGTGTGCCCCTCCTCGCACAGGGAGCCCGTCTGGGCCAGGAGCACCTGCTCCTGATGCACACACAGGACTGTCCTCGGCGACACCTGACCTGTCACTCCTGAGCTGCCCCTTCCTCGACCCCCTGCCTCTTCGGTGTCAGGCTTAGTGCCCTGGTTCCCAGATCTGCTTCTGTTCTGCCTGGATGGGCCCCTGGTCCCGAAGCCCCCTCTTTGAATGGACGCAACCCTCTTCTGTGTCCTTGGCTCTGTGTGTTTCCTTACGTGAAGGACCCTAAAGCTCTGGGCCAGGGTTCCCAGGGCCTCCAGGGGGGCCAGGCCTGGCCGGGCAGGGTGCACCGTTCCCCCCCAGCAGAGGCTCTCATGTCATATTTTCCTGCCCAAGAGTCTTAGGATTAATATCTTTCACCTTGGATTTTCCAACCTGATATAGAAAGCAGTGATTTCCTTTTTCTTTTTCTTTTTGTCTTTTTAGGGCCATACCCATGGCACATGGAGGTTCCCAGGCTAGGAGTCGAATCAGAGCTACAGACTGACTACCAGGGTTTGAACGTGGACCTGCCCCTTGACCCGTGTCAAAGCCCGCAGCCAGTAAGCGAGTTACTTGTCTAAAAACGCTGGGCGGAAGAGGGGAGCTTTTTTGCTGAGGGTGGGTTGCTGCTGTGTGTTCAGCGGGGAGTGATGTGACCAAAATCTCGCTGGAAAGACGTGCTCTGGGTGCTGTTGGGAGCTGAGTGCGAGGTGGCCGATGGGCCTGGGGGAGGGGGCCTGTCACCGGAGGGGCAGGGGTGAGAGAAGACACTGAGCCTGGAAAGGGTGGGTGGAAGGGGCGGGGAGAGAGAAGGGGCAGGAAGGACAGACGTTTCTGAGCAGATCTAACCCGAGGGGGCCTGGGAGGGCCTGGCCTCCGCCCGACCCTGCCCTGCAGCTGTGCACCCCGCGGGCAACCTTCCAGGCTGGAGGCACCCACCCTGCTGGGCCGTGGCCTTGCTGTCCTTGTGTGTGGCTCACCACTTCCGCTCCTAAGCCTGCCCCCAGTTCACCTGCTGGGCTTCCCGGACACACGTGTACATATGAGTGTGTGCGCACGAGCATGCGCGCTGTGCAGGTTGCATGCACGAGAGTGTGCAAGCACTGTGCACCTCGTGCCTGTGGTTTGAAAGAGGAGGAAGGAGGGAAAGGCAATAGGGCTGAGCTCGTCGGGAAAAGACTGGAAGGAGAGACGCAGGTGAACCCGTCTCGTCCGTTAGGGACGTTAACTAACTTATTCTCTAAAAATTTTCCAAGTGCCTACTATGTGCTTCATTCAGTGGACAAAGCACTGATCTTGCCCTCCCAGATCCCGTAGTAGAGTAAGGAAGAGACCCTACACACACACACACACACACACACACACACACACACACACACACGGTCCAACTATAGGATATGCATAGGAAGCCCCCTTACTACGCCTGAGCAATGTGGGGCTGCCCAGCCCCTGTTAAAACTCTTCCTGGAGTTGCCCTTGTGGCTCAATGGGTTAAGAGCCCAACTAGCATCCATGAGGATTTGGTTTCAACTCCTGCCCTCCCTCAGTGGGTTAAGGATCCAGTGTGGCTCTGGCTGTGGCTGTGGCGTAGGCCAGCAGCTGCCGCTCTGACTTGACCCCTAGCCTGGGAACTTCCTCGTGCCACAGGTGCAGCCCCAAAAAAGACAAGAAAAAAAAATATGAAAAAGAAAAAACCCTCTTCCTGTCAGCTGCTCGCTGCTTCCCAGGAAGCCGGGACCACCAGCGGTTGGCTATTAGAAAGGATTTGCCAAAATAGGCAGCAATGTATGTTGCACCTGCACGTCCTGGCTCTGAGCTTGGTCCCTCCACACCCTATATGACAAACACCGCATCCTTCTGCCCAGATCCTCTCCGCTTTGGCCATGATGTCCCCGACTCTTTTAGCCCTTGGGTGGGGACAGGATCTCCACGTCCCTCGCCGGCCGGGGACTTTCTCAGGCACCCTCAAGGTCACACAAGACCGAGACACCCTAGAATCAGTCTTTCCCCTTTATTTGGGGCTTGATTCTTCTGCAGCCTGTTCCCCTTTTGAACCAACAGTTGAGATTTGCTACTGACCTCACGAGAACCTTCTCCGCTGTGACTGGCACAGATGCCAGCTCACGCCAGGACCTTCTTATCACACTGTGATCCTGAACAAGGGGCAGAGAAGCAACCGGGCTTCAGGAACAAATAAACCAGGATTCTGGCGGCCTCTTCCCCCTTGCGTCCCTCTGATTTTCCTCCTCTCTGTCTCTGCAACCAGCTTCTTCCGCTTCTCACGGTCATAAAACAAAACCTGGCCACCGTTCCTCCCAAGCTGATGTGAAATAGTCCAGCCACCTGGAGATCTTTGGACTCTGTAAGTCCCCGTCCTAACATCATCGAGAGGCTTCTCTGGCCCAGCTCTGGTCTCTGGCCCCTCTGGCCCCCATCAGCCACCTGCCAGGGTAGGGGTGGGACGGGGGTGTAGGACGTGGCTGGGCTTGTGTAAACACGAAGGGCTGGAAGGAGAAGCAGGTTCTAGGAAAGGATTTGCTAGGAAAACTCCTGGAATCATGATTCCTTCTTCCAAACAACTCATCTCCCTCTCCAGTCCCCGTGTCTTTTGCCAATTTGATGAGCAGTCTGCACGCTCCATCTTCACCTTGACTCTCAGCAAAAATGTTGAGCCGAACGGAGCTAGAAAGAGAGCCCTCTGCCCCTGACTCAACATTTCCCTTGTGGTTGGCATTTCTCTGCCAAGTAAGCAATGTGATGATTCTTAATCAGACTGTGTGGGGCTGCTCAGGTTGGGGGGGGTTGCTAACACACAGCTGTGCTTACAGATGACAGGCGGGGCTCGTCTGTGGCACGATGGGAAATGCTTAGCATAAGTCGAGAAATGAAAGTGATGTTCGGGGAGTTCCCGTCGTGGCTCAGCAGTTAGCAAACCCGACTAGCATCCATGAGGACGCGGGTTCGATCCC
This sequence comes from Sus scrofa, assembly GCF_054392235.1. Taxonomy (NCBI): domain Eukaryota; kingdom Metazoa; phylum Chordata; class Mammalia; order Artiodactyla; family Suidae; genus Sus; species Sus scrofa. Next base: position 138,905,445 of record NC_139385.1, on the reverse strand, counting down.
TGGCCTCTCTCAGTGGGTTAAGGATCCAGCGTTGCTTTGAGCCGTGGTCTAGTTCACAGATGTGGCTCAGATCTCATGTTGCTGTGGCTGTGGTGTAGGCCAGCGGCTACAACTCCGATTCGATCCCTAGCCTGGGACCCTCCATGTGCCGCGAGTGCAGTCCTAAAAAGACAAAAAAAAGTGATGTTCAGAATGAAATCATTGTGTAAACACACATGCAGAGAAAAAAGAGGTATCGCCGAGGGTAGCAGTGACTGTACTTGGATAGCACAGTGGGCCGAATTCTGAAAGGCCTGCCTGCTGCTTTCCGCCAGTCTGGACTCCGTAACCTTGACTCCAGGTACTGACGGGCCACCTATGCAGAGATCTGTGGCAACACCTTTAAGGGATTCGAAGGAAAGGACTGAACCAAACTCCAGAAGGAAAAATGAGTTCATGCACTTGGGTATGCCCACAATGCATCAGGAATATAATGGGTGGGAGTTCCCGTTGTGGCTCAGAGGGTTAAGGACCGCACACTATCTCTGTGAGGATGCAGGTTCCATCCCTGGCCTCGCTCAGCGGGTTAAGGATCCAGTGTTGCCGTGGCTATGGTGTCGGCTGGCAGCTGCGGCTCTGATCAGCCCCTAGCCCGAGAACTTCCATATGCCACAGGTGTAACTATACAAAGAAGACAAAAAATATATACAACCAGGTGAATTTGGTTAGCAATTTTGTTAGCAATTGCTTTTTCCTTTTGAAAGAACTGAAGACAATGACAGCCAGTGTGGTGAAGCAGGTGTTTTCTGTTCTACATGCAGCCCTGTCGTGATGTCTCATTTTTAGCTGGTTCTGTCCTGGGGGTGTTGCCTTTTCCATAATTTGTGGGCCCCAGCCAGCCCTTAGGGTCCTTTTGTGTGAATTAGGGAAGTAGGCCCCTTCTGGACAGATGCAGCCCCGTGAGCACATAGCGTGGTGAGGGGAAGGCAGATTGGATTCTAGTCCCCGCTCATCCCTCAGGTGGGCACCCTTGTGCAGTGGACAACCTGCACAACTGTAGGTGCCACCCACGCTCATGTACCACATGAGCTGGTCAAGAAAATGTTGAAAATTCTCTAACTGTCCAAAGTGCCTTCTCTGGACATAAAGCTCAGCCCTTTAGCCCAGGTTCTTCCTTTGAGTGGTTTCTTCTGGGCCTACATCTCGCATTGACATTTTCTGAACCCTGCATCCGCTGACGTTAGACTTTTCCTTGGAGAAAGGCTGTCTGTTGTTGCAGCATTCTGGGCTTTGGGATGAGGGCTCCATGTCCGCTCTTTCTTGGTTGACTATTATCTCTCCAAGACAGGTATTTTAAATTGCTTTGGGCTAGAATTCCTTTGTGGCGCAGTGGGTTAAGGATCTAGCGTTGCCACTGCTGTGGCTCTGGTTATAGCTGTGGTGCGGGTTTGGTTCCTGGCCTGGGAACGTCCGTGTGCTGCAGGCATCCCCCCCCTCCCCCCGCCACCAAAATAACAAAAAACAAAATAGCTTTAGGCTGGACCAATAATTCTTACGGAGGCCCCACACTGCAATGGCCTTGCTCTGTTGTACAAGGCCACGACTACCTATTGCAGCGCCAGTAAACACCCCCACGGCTCAGAGGGTTCCCCTGCAACCCCCTTATGCCTGCATCATGTCAGCCCTGAAGGGGAGCTGGGACCGAGGGGGAACCTGTATTCTTTTCTCCAAACTTTCTCTACTGCCATATTGCTTTTACAACATGAATTATTTTGACTCAACCAAACAAAACATGAAGAAACGCCCTCGTGGGATAGAGGTGTTCAACCAGAGGAAACCTACCTAACTGTACAGGCGTCTGGAGCCAGACTGCCTGGGACCAAATCCTCCTTGGCCACTTATGAGTGGTCACCTTGGGGAACTCCTTTAACCTCTTGGGGCCTCAGTTTCCTCATCCATAAAATGGGGGTAAGAATAGCACCTGCTTCAAAGACTCCTTGTGAGGACGAAGTGAACCCATGGAAAGCTCTGGAAATGGCTCCAGGAATACGGTCAGGGCTACGGGTGTGTCAGCCCTTGCTATCGCGGACCAGACCAAGAGCAGAAACGTGGTCAAATGTCCTGTCGAAATCCAGATTCCTCCTCTTTCCAGCCTTCCCCAGTTTCTGCATGCAGAATTAATTTCCAATTTCTGCTGGGCTTATTTTATGTCTTTTCCAGTGTCTCTATCGTGGGCCCTAGGACAGCATCCATCACTCTGTGGCTTTGATGGTGGCTCGTGTCTATCGGCCCAGATGAAAACGCTCCTGGAAGGCAAGGACCTCCTCTTTCATCTTTGCATCCCTGACGCAGCCTAAAACCTGGTGCGTAGCAGGCGCTCTATCAGGGACTGTCCACAAGTCGGTAGCTGCATGGCCAAGCGAATCCTTTCCTGTCCTCACCACCCCCGCCTCCCTCCTGGCACTGGCAGGTCCTTAACGATTTTTTTTGAGTCCAACTGAATTTATTCCGGAACTTTGAGGCTGGACATCCTCAGCTGCATGGGTGTCTTGGAGACCCCCGAAGGCTACGGGATTTTCCCCCAAAGTCTGCAGTAAAATCTGAAGGTGACGCAGGACTCTGCTTGCCTTCCCAGATGGACTGACTGCCCGGCAGAGCTGTGTCCAGGAGTCTCCCACCCACCGCAAGATGTTCCCAAGTAAGTGGCAGAGATATTCCTGCCGAGATACCCACTGCCCACCTTTCTGGAAGCATCCAGTGTTTCTCTCTGGTGCACCGTTCTCCTAAGTGATAATTCTAGAAACCCATTCCTTTGTCTTTGGCAATAACAACCAGGACTCCCAATGGAAAATAACAGCCTTAATTTCCAGACTCCTGGAGGGGGGGGGCAGTGGAGGGAATCCAGACAGAATCTTCCCAGCTGTTGGGGTTCTGTCTGCACCAGGCCAAATGCATCAAGCCCACATGACTACTTGAAGCGTTATTAAAATTATTAGTGATGAGGTTGCCCCGTCATCACAGTTCTCCGAGCTGGGAGGCTGGGAAAAACAAGGCAGTTTGTGGGCCGTGTGCAAAAGCTGGACCAGGGAGCCTCTGAGATTAATTACAGCTGCAACTCCGATGTCTGGGAGCCCCCGGGAAGTGCTGTCTGGGGAAGCTTAAACCAGGCTCCCCAAAAGGAAACAGAGCTATGCTCCTTTCCACGGTGCAAACAAAATTAATGCTGCTTATCAAAGCCCTTCCTCGTCAATATAAAGTAGGATTTCTATTAGTCACCAAGGGCCATTTTCCTAGATGCAAACGGCATTACTGAGCTGGATGATTTTGGTGCAGTGCCTGACAGAGGTTCTGGGGAGCAGACAGCCCACGCCGGTATGTTTAACAAGCACTGGGGCTTTCTCCTTTGGCTCTGAGGCTAAGCTCATTATCCAAAGAACAAATGGACGAGGAAGCCTGCAGCAAGGCTGCCAGAGACCATTAAGAAATTCACTGTGAAACAAAGTCGGTGCATCTTTTGGCTATGCAGACAAGAATCTTGGAAGCAAAGACAAGGCAGGGGTGGGTTTCCATCCGCAGCACCTGTTCCACGGCTCGCTCTGTGATTTTCCAGAAGCTCACACTCACGTCTTTCACCTTCTCCCACCACCAGGTGCTCAGCCTGAACGCAAGCTTACCTGGCAGCCAATGTCCAAAGAGCCTTCTCCACTGCTCATTGCACACAACCATTCCTACCCAGAAGCATCTCCTAACCAAGAAGGCCGTCCTGGCTTTTTCTTACCTTCACTCTTTAAACAAACAACAGCCAGGTGGCTGTGGTGTACGCCAGCAACTACAGGTCCGATTAGACCCCTAGCCTGGGAACCTCCCTATGCCGTGGGTGCAGCCCTAAAAAGACAAATAAATAAATAAATATAAAGAAATAAGTAAAGCTAACAGTTTCTGGTTAGCAAGAACACTGAGAACACTCCAAGGAAAGGGGAAATTTCTATTTATTCATTCACTCATCCATTCATTCATTGTTTATCTCTCTGTCTTGAGTCTTTACTGAAGTTCTAGTGATTGGAAGAGTGAGTCTCCTGGCCTCTGCCTCTAACAGCTATGCGAGCGGATCTCCCAGGTGGCGCAGCAGGTTAAGGACCTGGCGTTGTCACTGCAGTGGCACAAGATGGATCCTTGGCTCCAGAACCTCCGCGTGCTGTGGGCACAGCCAAAGAAAAGCACCAAGAATGCTAGAGTTAAACCCCCACAGGCTCTTAACCAGGGCGTGGAGAAGTTAACACGACAGACAGGAGCAGAGTTAACAATCTAGTAACATCTGTGTCTTGGATCCCCTGTTACTACACGCTGTATTCGTGGTAAGGAAATACAGTTATTAAAAATCGAAGCCCGAGTTCCCGCGGTGGAGCAGTAGGTTAAGAACTCAACTGCAGTGGCTCAGGTCTCTGCGGAGGTTCAGATTTGATCCCTAGCCCAGCGCAGGGGGTGAAAGGATCCAGTGTTGCAGCAGCTGCAGCTCCGATTCAATCCCTGGCCCAGAAACTTCCATGTGCTTTGGGTGTAGCTATTAAAAAAAAAAAATCAAATCTGATCCAAATACTTTGGAAGACTTGCTCCCTGCTTTCAAAGCCCCACTGATGAAAGAAACCCCAGGAATAGGGGTCAGAGGGTCCTTCATACTCATGGCCCCTGACATGAGGTTACCACGGATGGGAGAGACCTTTGTAAACTGCACGTGCTAAACAAACACGGAGTGTCATTCTTGAAAGCCAATCCTAAAGCAAACAAGTGAGCACACAGCTTGTGCATCCTGCCCACGGTTAACCATAGGAGCTGCTTGCAGCCAGGGACACCTCTGCCCTAAGTGGCTGGCTGAGAAGTCCCTTAACCCCCGCTTTCGCCACTTGCAGCAACGCCCAGCAAGCTGGTGGCAACAGGAGCCTTTCCTAAGGACGGCGGGTGGAGGGCTGCCCTGTAAGAGCCAAGGCAGCCGGGGGCTCAGATCGGTGGATAACCATCTCCGTGAAACCAGAGCGGGTGAAGTGAAGAGGCCGCCTTCCTTTTTTCCAGAACCTTCACTGACCCGAGACGTAGCCGCCAGCCCACCCTCAGCTCCAGGCCCGGAATGCCCGCCAAAGCCGGACCGTCTGCCTCAGGCAGCTCCACCCAGCTGATGGGCGCCGGTTCTTCTCTTTTCTCTCTTTTTTCCTTTTTAGGGCCTTACCCGAGACACAGGGAAGTTCCCAGGCTAGGGGTCAAATCAGAGCGGCACGTGCCGGCCTACACCACAGCCAGGACAACACCGGATCTGAGCTGCATTTGTGACCTGCGCCACAGCTCACAGCAACACCGCATCCTTAACCCACCGAGCGAGGCCAGGAATCGAACCCACATCTTCGCCGACACTATGTCAGGTTCGTAACCTCCTGGATCATAGCAGGAACGCCGGTTTCGAAGCACAGTTTCTTGATGTTGATACAGTGGATAAAGCGCTGTATTGGAAGTCTGGGTTGTTGTCATGTTGCCTCAGCTCCGCTCCCGCTTCTGCAGTGCACCCTGCTGCACTCTGCTGTGCCCTGCTGCGCCCTGCTGTGCACCCTCATTCACCCTGCTGCGCCCTTGTTCACCCTGCCAGAGGCAGAGGGAGAAGCCAGCCAGAGGACTTGGGCCTGGGTTCCGGCAAGCCCGAGCCCCTTTCCCTGCAGCTGGGGGACTGACAAGGACCCTTGACCGCAAAGAATGACCTTCTGATCCGGTAGCAACGACACAGTGTCAATGGGGAGTTCAATGGAGGATTATTTACCCAAACGAGGTCATAGAGGTTAAAAGGGAGTTGAGCCAAGTGGCCCAGCTGAGGTCGCAGAAGCTGCCAGACAGACTCGGGGCGTCCAAGTGGGGCTGCTGAGTGACAATGTGCTTTAGCTCTGTCTGTGTCACATCCAATGTGGTCCTGATGGACAAGGCACAGTCGTGGGGACCAGGCCAACCTCAGCGTGAGCCCCGGCCTGTCCCTCCACCGAGAACCAGCTCTGTGGCCACGAGCAAGCGGCTGGGCCTGTTTCTCACCCGGATGTGGAGAGGGTGATTTGGCGTCTACGTCCTGGGGCTCCTTCGGGGTGAGGGAGGGAACGGGAGCGGAGGCCTCTCTGTGGGGGACGCCAGGAAGGCCCGGGCTTTCTGTCTGCCCCCCGCCCCGAGATGCGGGCAGTGGTCGGTCTTGCCAGGGCGGCCCTGGGCTGGGGTGGGCAGCTGAATGACAGCTCTGCTTCCCGCGGCCGTCGAAACGGAATCCCTGCTTTCAGCTGCCCTCCCAGCAGGATGCTCCAAATCTCTCTCTCTTTTGACTAATTTAGGAGACCGTGAGCCTGGGCCACTCTGCTTTCTTTGTTTTCTCTGGATGGAGGATCAAGGAACCCGACTTTGGAAGAGCTCTTTCAACTGTACCCAGGGCAGAAAAAGAACGAGGAGCAGCCAATGCTTGGAGCCAGGAGGGGTTGGCTGGCCTCGGATGCAGGTCCTGTCATCACGAGGCTGGAAGAGGAATTCCCGTTGTGGTGCAGTGGAAACGAATCCGACTAGGATCCACGAGGTTGCAGGTTCGATCCCTGGCCTTGCTCCGTGGGTTAAGGATCTGGTATTGCAGTGAGCTGTGGTGTAGGTCAAAGATGAGGCTCAGATCCCGTGTTGCTGTGACTGTGGTGTAGGCTGGTAGCTACAGTTCCGATTTGACTCCTAGCCTGGGAACTTCCATATGCCGCGGGTGCGGCCCTACAACAATCAACAAAAACAACAAAAATTCATTCAGTCCTGGACACTGACTTAGTGCTATTATACCCAGAAAATAAATACATCAGACAGGACAGGAAGCATGGGCTGGGGCAACATTAAATAGAAGCCGCGTTGGGACGTGGCGGCCCGAGCGGGGGCCTGAGGGAGCCAGGAGAGAAGCGTGCTTCACCGCCCTGCCCTGCGAGGCCCATCCCTGGAAGGGCCTTAGGGGAGGGCTTACCGCTTATTATCTCATTAAACCTGAGACCCTATTAAAGTCTCCATCTCGCAGGGGACCGCGATGGAGAACTAAAGCCCAGACAGAGGAAGAGCTCCCTTCCTCAAGGTCCCTGAGCAGTAAAGAGAACCGCTGGAGTCATCCGCTCACATCCGCTCTACGACCCAAAACACGCCCCCGATGTGCCCAGGCGCCGATGCCACGTGTGGCCGAGACAGGAGTCAAAACCTCTTCTGGTTGAGGTTATCAAGGAAAAGAAGCACGTGGATACACAAAAAGCGAAGCATCCATACGTGGTTGTTCAGTACATGCTGCTGAGTTGACCCCATCCTGGATTCTCACCAAGCCTGTTCTTGCATTTGCCGTGGTTCTTACAGGGCCAACCTCAGACAGAGCCAGGGCGACGTGGAAGCTGCTCCATCCAGCCCAGCTCACCCTCCAGACCCTGTGAGATGGCCTCTCTCCTCTCCCACCATCTGCCTGCTCATCGGCCTTGCCTGGGTCTGTGTATCAAGAACCTATTTGCAGAACGGGAACAGACTCAGAGACGTGGACACACTTTTGGTTACTGGGGGGGTCGGGGGTGGGGGTGGACCGGGGGTCTGGGATTGGTGTGAGTGCACGAGGTCTGTGGACTGACTGGCCAGCGGGGACCTGCTGTAGAGCACGGGGAATCTCTCCACACCCTTCAGGACCCTTCGAGAAGAGCAGCTCAATCCCAGGTCTACGTCCTACCGACGCCTGTTATTAAACCCCAATGGCTGGACCCGCTTGGACTCGTCTCCCTAAAAAATGAGAGAGGCCCACGGAAAAAAGAAACTGTGCTACATGGCATATGTGAACTGTGTCATGAACTGTGTCCCCCAAAAGATATCTGGAAGCCTGTTATCAGCTGAATTGTGCTCCCAAATTCATAGGTTGAAGCTCTGACCCTCGTACCTCAATATGTGACTCTATGTGGGGGCTGGGTCTTTAAAGATGTAACTCAGTTAAAATGAGGCAGTTACAGTGAGTCCTTATTCAATGGCATCTTTGCTTTTTTTTTTTTTTTTTAGGGCTGCACTGTGGCATATGGAGGTTCCCAGTCTAGGGGTGGAATCGGAGCCGTAGCCACCAGCCTACACTGCAGCCACAGCAATGTCAGGTTCGAGCCACATCTGCAATCTACACCCCAGCTCACGGCAACGCCGGATCGTTAACCCACTGAGCGAGGCCAGGGATCGAACCCGCAACCTCATGGTTCCTAGTCAGATTCATTCTCACTGCGCCACGACAGGAACTCCCCATGGCGTCTTTATAAAAAGAGATCAGGACGCACAGGCACCGGGGATGTGCATGTACAGGGGACAGGCCACATGAGGGGACAAAGAGAAGGGGGGTGTCACAAGCCAGGGAGAGAGGCCTCGGGAGAAACCAGCCCTGTGACTTTGATCTCGGACGTCAAGCCCCCGGAACTGTGGGAACATGCGTGTCTGTCGTTTTGGCTGTGGCATTTTATTAGGGCAGCTCTGGCAAACTCCTACAAACTCCTAAGCCCCAGCCCCTCGGGATGGAGACAGGGTCATTACAGATGTCGTTAGTTAAGACGAGGCCAGCATGACTGTGTCCGTCTAAGAAGGAGAAGCTTGGACACAGAGACAGGCACACGGCGAGAAGCCACGGGAACGTGAAGGGTGATGGACTTTTGGCCTCCAGACTGAAAGGCAATACATTTCTGTCGTTTTTAAGCCACCCAGTTTGTGGTACTTTGTTAGGGTGGTCCTAGAAAATGAACACAGTATGAGAGTTTTTAAAAAATTTACTTTATTTCAAGTCCACCAAAGCAAGCAGTTTTCTGCCCACGGCAGCACAAAGCCATGGTGTCAACGCCAAGTGACGGGAGATGAGCTGCCAGGGCCCTCCTGGCTCCCGTCCCTGTTCTTAGCAGCTCCTGCCTCCTCTTGTACAGACAACAAAGTGACACCCGTGCTGCCCCTGAGCCCACCCCAGGACCACACTGCCAGGTGACCCATCCAGAACCATGCCCTGCTCCCCAAAATTTGGGGAGACCCGGGCCACCCCCAGCCCTCGGCAGGTCCTGCATCGTCCCTGGATGCCACGTTTTTGAACCTTCCTGGTATTTGCAGCTGGCTTTCATCTTGTACATTTGCTGCCACCTGTGCAACGACTCACCTTTCCACACCCCAGCTCCCCAAAAGGACAGAACTGAGGGATGGCAGGGGTTTGGAACAGAGCCTCCGGGAGGCTGTGGGAGAAGACGCGGGAGGCGGTGAAGATGAGCCTCGTGCCCGGCGTTTGGGAAGGCTCTTTCCTCCATGCCAGCCTCCCACAAGCAGGGCCAGGAGCAGGAGCATACCCCTGGGGACCCAGACCATCTTTGGCTCCAAGGTCCTCCTCCTAGTGCCTGCTGCTCCTTCCTGAGTCCAGGTCACGGTCAAGGTTGCCCCCGCCCCACCCGCCCTGCCTGCTCCGTGCGCCCTTGCGCAGTGGGCTTTATAGGCCACAGAGCCAGTGACCTGTGTGCATCACCAACACCTGCACTGACAGACGCTCTCACTCTGGGGGAGGTTTCAGCGGGGAGACCCCAGCCCCGGGGGAGCTCGGCTCCTCAGCGAAGCTGCTGCCTCCATAGGGTCCCGGTAACTTCCGAGATATGCTCCAGCAGCTGTGACCTGGGAGAGGGGTTGGCTCAAACCCTTTGCCAGGACACAGGCAAGGCGGGAGGAAGGAAGGCTGGGAGACAAGAGGGGCGGTGGGGAGAAGATCAGGCAGCAGGCGCCGGTGTCCTTGCCCGGGCCTCGGCAGGATGCAGAACTGATTCCTTCGAGGGCTCGAGAGCTTCCAGCACCCTGCACGGCTGGCTGAGCCCCTGGGGAGGGGGGTGGGGCGCCACCTGCAGGCAGGTGCATTCCTGGAGGGTTCCCATGGTGACCTGGGACCCCAGGCCTCTGCTCAGAGCCCCTGAAGCCAGCCCACCTGGCCCAGAATGTTCTGAGGAACCGGCCCTTGTTAAGGGTTCAGCTCAGGCTCTGTCGGCGAGTCCGGGCACAGGACGCCCCTGGGGATGCTGGCAGCACTGAAGGGCAGAGGGGAGACGGGGGAGCTGCCACTGTTCACAATCTCGCCCACTCCCTGCCCAGCCCCGTCCCCCGCTTCCCTCCTGGGATTCCTGTTAAATGGGCTTATTCGCTGCCTCCCACACGCCTTTCTCGGCTGCATGCACCTGTCCCCTTCTCCCTATAATCGCAGCTATCTCTGGCCACTGAAATTCTGCACAGCCTGCAAGGCTTGTCCCAGGTCCCCCCAGGGAGTCATCATCACCAAAATGTCCCCGTCCTTCTCCTTCACCCACCCCCTCCATCCCCAGGCACCATGGATCTTTCTGTCCCTAGAGACGGGTTCACATTTTCTAGAATGTTAAATGGAATCAGGCAGCGTGTATGCTTCTCTGGTGACGTTTCACTTTTTAAGAGACGGCCAAACTGGGTCCCAAGCGGTAACACTGTTTTCCACTCCCACCAGCAGCCCTGAGTGAGATTTCCAGTTGCTCCCCTTCTTCGTTGGACCACAGCCACCCCGAGGGGCGTGTGGCCTCTCTCGGGATGCAGAATCCGCATTTCCCCCGTGACTCACTTTTACTGTCTGATTTGATCCCAAATTGCAGATGTGGCTCGGTTCCCGCATTTCTGTGGCTGTGGTGTAGGCTGGCAGCTGCAGCTCTGATTCAACCCCTAGTCTGGGAACCTCCATATGCCACAGGTGCAGCATCCCTGTGGCGGCGGGGGGGGGGGGGGGCAGGGGGAACCCCATTGCACAGGGAGGAAACTCTGGGTCAGAACATGTGACACCTTGCCCGGGGCCACCAGCTGCTGAAGGGCAGAACCCTGGTCCCGATGGCTCAGTTCTTGTTTCTTGAGCTGTCGAGTCATCCGTGACCCCATGACCCCTGAGCTGCCGCTGGACCTCCAGTCGGGGCCAGAGCACAGGAGCTTCCGCCAGGGATCCGTCAAAATCGGAGGCGAAGAGGCCAGCCGAGGCTTTGCGCAGTGCCGTCCAGGCTCCCGTCTGCAGAAGCAACCACGTGTTCACCCTCGGCGGCCTCCTCCCTCAGGTCAAGGCCTCTCACCCGCCTCCGCTGGGCCTCCCTCAGCTCCTCAGAGGAAGCGCCCTCCCCTCGGCGTTTCCTCAGGCTCCCTCCTGACGCCGGAGGCAGCTTTCCTGGAGCCCAGGCCACGGGCTGCCTGACAGTCTCCGGGACAGACCCGCAGGCTGGTCCGGACCCAGGTCTCCAGGGTGTGCAAAGGGCTCCTCGGCTGGCTGGTGGCCCTCAGACACCCCTTGGATTCGGCTGGTGGCAGAAGCTCTTCCGAGTCGGGGAGCAGCCCCCTGGGAGCAAAAGGAAAAAGCAGCTTCCGGGGGCCCCTAGGACCCCCCAGCACACACACAACTGGTTTTCTCCCCAGGGAAAAAAGCCACATCCCTCCACAAAGGAACCAGGCCCCAAAGGAGCAGAGGGGACCTCTCTGAGAGAAGTGGTCTCCCCCAAATCGTGGGGCTCAAAAATGTCACCTCAGCGGTTTCTCCGTCCATAGCCTTCCCCCCAGAACGGTCCCAACAACGGCCTTTCAAGGCCCTGCCCCTCTGCCTCCCCTCGGATCCTTCAGCTGCCTCCCACCCCCGGGGGCCACCGTGTCTGCGAACCAGGCCCCTGCCCGGACGGCTGGTGAGCCCTGCTGCGGGCGCCCTCAGGGCCTAGAGCGCAGCCGGGCTTAGCTCGAGTTTGCTCAGGAAGCTCCGGAGTCCGGGAGTTTTGCATCATATTTAGAGCACTTGTGCTTTCAGTTCAATGCTTCATCTAGGCAGCACATCCAGTTCTGGGCCTGTTTTGGCTGCAGGAGTTTGGAGGACCGACCGTCAGCGCTCAGCAAGCCGCCCTCCATGGCCCGAATAACCTCTTTCCCATCTTCTGCTGTCTTGGGCTTAGTTCTTACCTCATGCCTCAGCTGATGGGGGTGGGAGTGGTTAGGGGGTGGTTGGGGGTGGTTGGGGGTGGTTGGGGGTGGCTAGGAGTGGGGGTGTTTAGAGGTGGAAGGGGGAGCTTCCAGGACCTTTGAAGTCCTCTAACCATGCATTCCAGTGTGAACCCTGTTCCCCTGTGTAATCCTGCCAGTTACCTAAATGTCTGCAACTCAGTTTACTTGTCTGGATAATGGGCACAAAAAAGGCCGCCTGAAAGTCTGGCATGATGAATAAGTTAAAAGAGAAATAGCAGGAGTTCCTGTTGTGGCTCTGTGGTAATAAACCCAACTAGTATCCATGAAGATTCGGGTTCAATCCCTGGCCCTGCTCAGTGGGTTAAGGGTCTGATGTTGCCGCGAGCTGTGGTGTAGGTTGCAGATGTGGCTCGGTTCCTGTGTTGCTGTGGCTGTGGTGTAGGTTGGCAGTTGTAGCTCTGATTCAACCCTAGCCTGGGAACCTCCATATGTCAAAGGTGCAGCCCTAAGAGGCCAAAAAAAAAAAAAAAGAGAGAGAGAGAGAGAAACAGCAGCAGAATTCCCTTGTAGCTCAGTGGGCTATGGATTCAGATTGTCACTGCAGCAGCTCAGGTTGATGCTGTGACGTGAGTGAGTTCAATCCCTGGCCCGGGAACTCCTGTATGCTGGGGGAGTAGCCAAAATAAATGAATACAAGAGAAAAAGCATGTAAAGAGCCTGTATTTATGTAAGTTGTTTCCCGCCTATGTCCCTTCCTGGGGTCCCGCCCTTGGTCCTGGGGCCAAAGGGGGGAAGGGATGGAACGTGGGACCATCATTCCAGCAGAGGGACTGCCGGAGGTAACAGGGGCTGAGGGGGCTTCGTGAGGGCTGGGCCTGGGGCGAGCCCCAGACAGCAGCCCACCTCGAAGGCCGTGCAGCGGTGTGGCATCTGCAGGCGGCCAGTTAGTCAGTGGGCGGGGAAGCCTTCTCAGGGTTCCGGGTCCCATCCCTCCGCCTTTGCTCCAGTTCCGGGGGGGCGGGGGGGGCGTGGAAGTCAGCTGCAGCTTGACACTCATAAATCAGAGAAGGATCCAGGCAAGTGTCCAGATGTTGAAAACAGCTGACTTGCTGTGGAAGATTTGGAGCCTCTTTGACTAAAAGCACTGTCACATCCCTGGTCCCCAGCTGGCCCCGGAGCAGAGACGTGAACACAGGCCGAAGCACAAAATCACAGGAGCAAACTGCCCTCAGCCTCACGGGCCTCTGGTGGACCCACTCAGCACCCCCAGCATTTTTTCTTTTTTTGCTTCTTAGGCTTGCACATGGCCCAGGGGTCAAATCAGAGCTACAGATGCCAGCCTACCCTACAGCCACAGCAGCGCTGGATCTGAACCACATCTGTGACCTACACTACAGCTCACCGCGATGTCAGATCCTTAACCCACCTGGCAGGGTCAGGGATCAAATCCAGGTCCCCATGGATCTTAGCCGGATTCGTTACCGCTGAGCCACAATGGGAACTGCCCCGCTCAGCCCTTTGCGGTGGGGGAGACGTGGGGCAGAAAGCCAAGTGATAAGGAGGCAGCCGTCGAAGGTCTGGGGTGCACACTTAGCAGAGAGCAAAGGCCTGCACGTGGGAGGACGAGACACGGCTGAGGAGGGAGAGAAAGAGAGGGGGTGGGTGGGTGAGGGGCGGCAAAGACCAGCAGGGGCCTGGGTGGCCAGGGAACGAGTCTGAGCATCATTCTTTTTTTTTGCTTTAATATCTTTATTTAACTCTTTCTTTTCTTTTTAGGGCTGCACCTGCAGCATCTGGAGGTTCCCAGCCTAGGAGTTGAATCAGAGCTGCAGCCGCCGGCCTACATCACAGCCACAGCCACGCCAGATCTGCGCCGCGTCTGCCACCTACACCACAGCTCACGGCAACGCCGGATCCTCAACCCACTGAGCGAGGCCAGGGATCGAACCTGCATCCTCATGGATACGAGTCAGCTTCGCTTCCACTGCGCCACAACGGGACCGCCCCTTTCACAAGTGTTTTTTAATTTGCTTCTTCCAGTAGCTCTCCTCTCAGCCTCCCTTTAATGGACTATATTACGAAGGGCCTGGAACACAGCCAGGCCCTTCCTCATCTACATTTTGCCATTTCACATGCAAAAGAAAAAACATCACCTCTGATTTTCCTCCTTGGGAAGCGTCCCTCGAAAACACTCATCCTGTCAACACCTGTTTATTAAGCACCAGCTCTGTACCAGGCACTAGGAGCCTTTCATGGTTTAACCCACTTAACCTCAACAACTCTTTGAAGTGGGTACCAGTATTATTCCCATTTTACAGAGGAGGAAACTGAGGGACAGAGAGATTAAGTAAATTGCCTGAGCTCTCCGGGTGAGGGGCTGACAGAGCCAGGATTGTGGCCCAAGTAGTTGGGCTCCTGAGTCTGGAAACTGCACCATTTTCCTCTCTCGTCCTTTCTTTTATAGCAAATGGAATGTGCTTGGCCACCCGGAAAGGAGGAGGAAAAGCACCAGCTTGTTCAGCTGGTCGCACGCAAACTTGGTGCAGTGCCCCCCAGTCTGGGGCAGGTGGTTCTGTGCAACCACTATTAGCTTCAGGATCCAGCTCGTGGCCAAAGCAACTGCTCCCACCACGAATGGGACTAAATTGTCAGAAGAGGAAGAAACCACAGCAGCCTCAGGGCAGGGCAGGGTGTTCTCTCCTGGGCACCAGGAGCCAGGGGCTCTAGGGAAGCCTCTGTAACAGGCCGCCTTGGCCTCTCCTGAGGCGTGAATGAACTGAGATGCCCCACGGCCACCCTAACGTCCACGTGGCTGGTCATCTCAGCCTCCCGTGACCTCGCCCTGGTCCACAAGTGCCACTGCCCCATGCCGTCAGATGTCTGCCTCCTGCCCCGCACCCTGCAGGCTGAGCTCCCCACCCCGACCCCATCACGATATTTAAGGCCCTTGGCATCTCTCACCTGAACAGCTGCAGTACCTTCCTGACTCTTCTCCTGTCTCCAGGCCTGGCATCCCAGACCTTATCTCCCTGCTCCCCTCTCACTTCTTTCTGTGTCTTTTTCAGGGCCGCAGGTGCAGCATATGGAGGTTCCCAGGCTAGGGGTCAAATCAGAGCTACAGCTGCTGGCCTACATCACAGCCCCAGCAACGCAGGACCCAAGCCGCACCTGTGACCTACACCACAGCTCACAGGGATGCTGGATCCCCAACCCTCTGAGAGAGGCCAGGATTGAACCCGCGTCCTCGTGGATACTAGTCAGATTCATTTCCGCTGCGCCACGACGGAAACAGCCCCCATTCTCTTCTTAAAGCGAGACTCTTATCGTATCACTTCCACTCCTCAAGAGCCTTTGCTGCTCCCTAGTAACCTAGTGAAATAGCATAAACTGCTCAAGTTAGCAGTCAAGCCAGGACCCATCCATCCCAGGCCACCAGCCTTCACCAGCACTGGCCTGGCACACAAGTGGTGAGGACGGCATGCTGCCAGCTCAGGGGTCACGTCCGAGCTCTATCCCCTGCAGTCAGGTTAGCTGGAGTAAGTCTTGGAAAGTTCTGGAGCCTCACTTGCCTCATCTGCTCAATGGGGACAGGAAACCACCTCCCAGACCCACAAGGAGGAGCAAACGAGAAGATGCATGAGACGGTTCAATGGAGGTCCCTCGCTCCTCTGTGGACAGGTACCGCTGGCTACGAAGCGGGACAAGGACAGGGCAGCGGACTTGGCGGGGGCAGATGAGCTCCCTTCTGTGCTCTCAGGTTTGTGGAAAGAACTTCGCAGGTTTTTCTCCCAGTAAAATTAGATCCTGACACATTGGCAGGGAACTCCCAGCAACCGTTTCTCCAAGATAGAGAGAGAATGAGGGGACCCACCTCCAGCCCATCAAGGCCCCAGACACTGAGTCACCAGCCTGGCCCAGACACCATCAAAGAAAAGCAAACAACAAATCCAAGAGGAAGCCATTGATGGAATTAGTGGGGGCGGGACCTCAAGCCCACTCCTTTTCCACGCTCGTGGAAGAGGTGGCAGGTCGGATCTGGCCCATGAAGATGCAGATCGTGGAGGAGAAACTGAAGATGCCCTGGCCCAGCAGGCTGGGTCTTTTTGTGCCATGAACACTTTTAGTGGTCCGGGGACTGCCAATATTATCATTATCGTTATTATTATTTTAAGGCTGCACCCAGGGCATATGGTAGTTCCCGGGCCAGGGACTGAATCTGAGCCACAGCTGTGACTTACACCACAGCTGCAGCAACACCAGATCCTTTAACTCGCTCGGCTGGGGATCCAACCTGCACCTCCACAGCAACCCAAGCCACTACAGTTGGATCCTTAATCCACTGTGCCACATGGGAACTCCCTGCCAATATTACTTTTAAATGAATCAAATATATAGGTTTTAAAAGGAAACCAGTTCTATTGAAAGGCTGTTGGCAGCGCATGGAGAATGGTCAGGTAGCGTCAGAATGCGGTTGGGAACAAGTAGACAAGACAGCAGCAGATGCGACATTGGCCTTGGTTCAATGGTACGATGATACATGTCCCCTAGATTTGGGGACCTAACAATTGTCATGTGATATGAACACATCTGTGACTGCACTGGTGATAAAGTTACTAGTAACGCATTATTAAGGGCTTTGGCTGTGGCGTGAAGTGGTTTGATGTGGGATCTCAGTTCCCAGACCAGGGATTGAACCTGAGCCACAGCGGTAAAAGGGCTGAATCCTAACCACTAGACCACCAGAGAACTCCCTTAAGTACTTTGTTTTGTTGACTATTTTTATAATAAGAAGAAATGCCAAATTTCCTTTTGAGATCAGGGAGAATGCAGACGCATTTGTTCTGAGTTAGGTTATAGAAAACACTGTGGCTTCTGTTCTGCTCTCACTCCATCTCCCGCCTGCGTGGGTCCACAAAGATTTCACTCCAGGGGAGCCAGTTGCCCTGGAGAGACCCTCCGTGGAGTCTGGAGGTGCCCAGAAGGTACCCTGGAGGCCCCCCAGCCAATAGTCAGTAAGAACTGAGGGCCCCAGCCAATAGCGGTGTGAGAGCCCTCTTGGAGGTGGAGCCTCGAGCCCTTTCGAGGCTTTCCATGACAGGTCTGCCAACAGCTTGACGGCAGCCTCACGAAAGAACCAGAGCCAGAACCACCCAGCGAAGCCACTGCCCCTTCCTCACCCTCAGAAACCATGGGAGAGAATAGACAGTCCATCAGTAGATAATACACGAGCCCCCGATTTCTCACTGCCTCACCCTCAGCAGCCCTGAGCCTCTAGGAGAGCGCAGACGCGTCCCCCCGGGGCACCCAGCATGTCCAGGCACAGGCAGGCAGCTCTAAGGACCTGTGGACGAAACTGCGGCTGTTCGGGGCCCAGGTGGAGCAGCCCGGGGACAGAGTCCACTGCAGAAAGTGGCCAGGATCACAGGCTTCTGCTCCAGGGGCTCCCTGGCCGGGGGCGGGGGGGGGGGGGGGCGCGCGTAGCAAACTCTCACTGGCAAAGCGCCCCTGTCTGGAAATCTCCCAAAGGTAAACACTATGAACTTTGAATGGGATCCAGGTTTATCTAAGATTTACGGAGCGCTCATTAAGTACTAGGCACCTAATCCTTCCCAAAGTCCTGCGAGGGGACCTATCGTGTCACTTTTCAAGAAGAAACTGAGGGTCAGGGGTAAAGGAATCGGCCCAGTTTCAAAGCTAGTGGGGGAATGGGAGAGGGATTCAAACCCAAAGGCTGCGGATTCTAAGTTCGAGGTGGCCTTTCCGGCCTTTCTGCGGTACCACGCTGCTTCCCGCGGGGCAGAAGCGGGGAGGAAGAGGGTGGGAGGTGGCACACGGATGCAGGAGGGGGAGGTGTTTCTGGATTCAAAGGGGTGTCTACTGGCTCCCTCCTTTTTTTTTTTTCCGTCTTTTTAGGGCTACACCTGCAGCATATGGAGGTTCCCAGGCTAGGGGTCGAATCCCAGCTTCAGCCGCCGGCCTACACCACAGCCACTGCAACACCAGATCCGAACTGGGTCTGTGACCTACAGCACAGCTCACAGCAACGCCAGATCCTTAACCCACTGAGCAAGGCCAGGGATCAAATGCACATCCTCACAAACACTATGTCAGGTTCTTAACCTGCTGGGCCACAACGGGAACTCCAGAGTCCAACCCCCTATTTAGGGCCTCGCCTGAGGTATAAGGAACTTCCCAGCCTTGGGCTGAATTGGAGCTGTAGCTGCCAGCCAGGGTGGAATCCGAGCCACCTGCCCCGCAGCTCACCACAACGCCGGATCTTCAACCCACTCGGCGAGGCCAGGGATCGAACCGGCCTCATGGATACTAATCGGGTTCGTTACTGCTGAGCCACAACAGGAACTCCCCGGAGTTTTAAACGAAAAGTTGTGGCGCACGTTCCCTTGTGGCACATCCAGTTAAGGATCCGACCTTGTCCCTGCAGCAGCTCAGGTCACTGCCGTGGCCCAGGTTTGATCTCTGGCCCAAGAACTTCCATAAGCCTTGAGCATGACCCAAATAAATGAATAAATACATAAAACTTAATAAAAAGCAATGTTGCCCTTTCGAATGTGGTATATATCGAATTTAAACTGCTGAAGGAGTTCCCGTCATGGCTCAGTGGTTAACGAACCTGACTTATATCCATGAGGACACGGGTTCAATACCTGGTCTTGCTCAGTGGGTTAAGGATCCGGCGTTGCCATGAGCTGTGGTGTAGGTCGCAGTCATGGCTGGGATCCTATGTTGCTGTGGCTGTGGTGTAGGCCAGCAGCTGTAACTCCAACCTGACCCCTAGCCTGGGAACCTCCAAATGCCGCAGGTGTGGCCTTAAAAAGACAAAAATAAATAAACAAACTGCTAAAAATGCACAACCTATTAATTGCACTGTCATGACTGTCTTTTTTTTTTTTTTTTTTTTGTCTTTTTGCTATTGCTTTGGGCCGCTCCCGCAGCATATGGAGGTTCCCAGGCTAGGGGTCGAATCGGAGCCGTAGCCACCAGCCTACGCCAGAGCCACAGCAACATGGGATCCGAGCCGCGTCTGCGACCTACACCCCAGCTCACAGCAAGACCTGATCCTTAACCCACTGAGCGAGGGCAGGGACCGAACCCGCAACCTCATGGTTCCTAGTCGGATTCGTTAACCACTGCATCACGATGGGAACTCCCTGTCATTTATTTTTAAGGAAATAGAATGCACAGCACATCATGCAATTAAGTATTGCTTTGTGAGAAAAAAAAGGGAGGGGTGTTCACAGGGGGGGGGGGAAGGGCGGAATCCCAGACGGGGGTGGGGGCTCTCTGTGGGGGAAGCAGTCAGACCCAAGGCAACTTCAAGCCTTCCGAGAGCCAGAGCTGACAGCACAGGGGCCGCCCTGGACGAGGGGCTCCAGACAGCAGGGCCTCTAGCTAGGGGGTGGGGTGGGGGCATCACTGTCCTGGGGGACAGGCTCCCCACGTTTTGAGACTGGAGAGCCTTTCAGGACATTCTGGGACACTGTCTCACAACAAAACCCCGTGATGATCAGGCTTTTAGACTCCAGCCCCTGAGAAAATGTGCAAGGCTGAAAAGCCGTTATAAATTTAGGAATGCCTTGAAAAGGCTCTCTTTTATTAAACACGACAGCTTCTACAGATGTGTTTAAAATAATCATAAGTCCAGAGCCAGGCCTGGAACTCTGCCAATCCCTCAGGCAGGGCCGAGCATCAGGGGAGAGAACTTGGCGCCAAACACATCACCCACCACCGGGTACCACTGGACCAGGAGCCCAGCATCTCGGCACTGCCGAGGCCCTGCTCCATCCCTGGCAGGTCCAGACCCACCCCAGTTAATCTCCGGTGCTGGAGGCTCCCTCCATGATGCAATTTGCCCCAGGAAAGCAGCTATTCCTGCAGCGTCTTTAAGGTTCCCAAGCAGCCCCCAACTAACTCAGGCCCCCGTGGATGCCCTGCTGGGCCTGCCCAGCTGGAGAGGAGGCCCCCAGCCGGCTGGACTGGCCGCACTGCCATTGCCCAGAGGCTGGGATCATGAACTTCTCTTGAGGTTTGGAAACAGGTATTCGGGGGGGTGGCATCTGACTGACCCTGGAGAAATTTTTAAAATACGGGAAAGGCAGAGTCCCTTCTTTAAAAGAAGGCTCTGGAGTTCCTGCTGTGGTGCAGTGGGACCAGCAGCGCCTCCGGAGCACTCACATGCAGGTTCGATCCCCAGCCTATCACAGTGGGTTACGGATCCTGCATTGCCACAGCTACAGCCTAGGGCCCAGCTGTGGCTCAATCCCTGGCCTGGGAACTCCAAGCGGCGCAGGCCAGCAAAAAAGAAAACGAGGGGGAGGAGGAGAAGAGGAAAAAGGACTTGGTTTCACTGTGGCTCGATGCTAGAGAGACCATCGCTAAATTATCCATGTTTGTACATGCATTTTGCAGAGACCCTAGTCCAAACACAAAGGCCCACGGAGAGCTATAACCTTACATATGCATTGGATAGGGAGCGTATTCCTCTAATTTGTGAGGTTCCTGGCGGGACAGAAACCACGTGTGTGTTGTCATTTTACTCCCGTGCCTGCCGCACAGCAAGGGCTCCAGGCCTGTTTGATGAATGGATGGAAGAACGGATGGATAAGGACTGAAAAAATACACAGAGCGGAGAAAGGAAAATCAAGATCCGTGTCCTGACTCGTTTCCAGGAAAGAAGCATGCCGCTCCTGATTTGCCACCGCGTTTGTGCCTGGGCACTGGGTCCCAGGACTGTCTCTCTGGGTTTGGCCATCCGTGCCCCAAACAGCTGCCTGGCTCCACCGGGTCTGCCTGGAGTTCAGGCTGCCTCAACTTCCCGCACACCCACCTTGCCTAGGGAGTGGTTCCAGAGCGGTCCACAAGTAGCAGAGCCCCCGGCTCGGAGCACAGGACAGCGGGGGTGGAGGGGGGAAGTGCTCCAGGGCAAAAGCTGCCCCCCCCACCTCATTTCGGGAGGGAGGGCCACATGGGTCAGGGAGAGGGCTGATCCCTTCCTGGGGCTCGGAAATCAAAGGTGCCTGCATTCCTGAGAATCAGAAAGCAGGAGGAGCCGGTCTATAAAAGCAGGCCCCGGGGCTCCCCCTCCGCAGGCCTTTCTGGAAGGGGACCCAGGCTTATCTCTGATCAGCAGAACCAGGAGAGCGGATAAGAGAAAAGGCTGCCCTTCCTGGCACCGAGAGGGAAGTGGGGGAGGCTCCTTGGGGGTGGGGGTGGGGGGTTGGTCCACGTGCCTATGCGGCGAGCAAACACCACATGAGGCTTCCTCTGGTCTAAACCGTAGTGAGAGACGCCGGGTCACTGGAGAGGGACAGCGAGAGCCATCTGACCGGACTGGGGAGTCTCTCAGTGCAGCTGGTCAAGGATGGGAGAGGAGGCTTTAACCTCCAGACTTGCCAGGAAACCTGAGGATGCGCGAGATGCAGACCCATCAGCCCCGAGTGGTTGGCCTTGGCCAACCAACTCGTTCCCTCGGAGTCTTAGTTTCCTTCCTTATAAAATGTTAATTACCCGTATCTCGTAAGGTGAGGAATGCGAAATAAGGTGGGTATGGCAGGCCCACCCTCTTCTGGCTCCCCTTCCCCGGCAGCAAACCAGAAGGCAGCTTCATTCAGGTTCTCAGGCATCCCTGTGTCTCAGGAGAAGCGAAGACCCTTCCCAGCGCAACAGGAATGGGTCTTGCTTGGTCTAAGCCAGTTATGGAAGCCCAGGAGTTAACAAATGAATGCACACGTCATTTTCTTCTGGCCAAGGGGCCATGAAGGGAAGCCTCTGGGGGAATTTGAGGCACATTTCCCTCATCTACAAAGAATCATAAGACAGGGACTTTCTCTTTTGCTGGCCTTTGGGTGTTGTTGGGTGAGGATGTGATACTTGGAGCTGCTGCAGCCATATTGTGACATAAAGGGATAAACGGAACAAACAAGCCAAGGGGCAGCGCGGAAAGAACCCCAGTCCTTGGTGACAAAGCTGAGCTATTGAGTTAACTGTCCTTGGAATGTTCCTACCTTGGGACATCGTGTAAAGTGAGAAAATCCTATCCTACAGTTCAATGCACTGTATCGTGGTTAAGAGCAGAGGCTCTGAGCTAGACCGCCAAACCCAGGCTCTGCTACTTAGGACTTTTGGCATGCTTCTCTCTCTCTCTCTCCTTGGTCTCCTGTCTATAAAATGGGCGTGGATGTAATGACTCTATCTATTTTATCGGATCACTGCTGGGATTAAAAGCGTTCATGTGTTGTCATTATTATTACAAGCCATTTTGAGCTTTTTCTGTGGTTTAGAGCTGAAAGCATCCCGAGACACTAAGTGCTGAGCGTTTAGTAGGCGTCTAGTAGTAGCTTCATCCCAAACTCAAGACGTGGGTGCCTGTGTGTTTGTGTGTGCACAAAAATGGCAAAAACCACCAAATGAGCTTCTCCAGTGGGAAGTTACTGGACGCCTGCCCACCACCCCCAGACCTGTGCCGTGGCTGTGGTTTCACACAGAGGCAGAGTTCTCTGCAGCACGATGCTCCTTCAAACGAGTCCTTCCCCTGACTTCCTGAACCACTAAGGCTTTTGTAGACAGCAGAGCCCAACGAGGCCTTTGAGGCTCCCCCTGCCCCACCCCGCCCCGCCCGCTCAGCCCAGCGTAACTCGCCCCTTCAATCTCAAGGTCAAGTCTTCCATCCCCACAAAACCTCCTTGCTGACTCCCACAGTCATATTCTGAGGTCCAAGCATCCCTCCTCTATCTGTACGCAAGAAACTTCAGACCTGGCATGAAGGGTGGTATCCTCGCTGCCTCTGCCTGGAGACCCACGGTGGCGACTTTTTCTCCCTCCCTGCAGTCCCTGGATAACATCACGCTGGCTGATCACACAGAGGAGGGCTCGGGGTATCCTTGCTGAAAACAGACTCTGCCACTTCTCAGCTGGATGAACTTGCACCAGTCATTGCTAAGACTGCCCTTCCCTGTCCAACTGCGAAGGGGAGTTTCTGGGCAAATAAGAACTGGGTTGGAGTCCCCGCTGTGGCACAATGGGTTAAGAATCCCACTGCAGCACCTTGGGTTGCTGCAGAGGCACAATTTCAATCCCCAGCCCGAGAATTTCCATATACCATAGGCGTGGCCATAAAAAGAAGGGAAAGGAGTTTCCGTTGTGGCTCAGCGGGTTAAGAATCTGACTAGTATCCATGAGGCAGTGGCTTGATCCCTGGCCTCACTCAGTGAGGTAAGGATTCAGTGTTGCCACAAGCTGTGGTGTAGGCTGCAGATGCAGCTTGGACCTGGCTGCATCTGCAGGTCCGATTCAACCCCTAGCCTGGGAACTTCCATATGCCGCAGAGGCAGCTGGAAAAAGGAAAAAAAAAAAGGACTGGGTTAATGTCAGACTCCTACAGGGCAGGTGCCTGGCACTTAGTGGGGGCTTTTTATGGCCTGAGCTGTGTCCCCAACAAGATGGGTGAAGCCCCCCTCCCAGCACCTCGGAACGTGGCCTTATCTTGGTGTAGGGTCCTTCCTTGCAAAGGAAATCGAGTTAAATGAGGTCTCCCGGGGCCGCCCTGGCCCAAGCTCCCCAGGGTCCTTGTTCAACGGGAAATCCCGGGGAGAAGGCCGGGTGCAGAGGAAGGCAGAGACTGGGTGCCGCTCCTACCGCCCCAGGAACCCCAGAACCCCCAGCCAGAGGGTGGGGAGGGTGTGAACAGATTCTCGCTCAAGGCCTCAGACGGAGGCAAACCTGCTGACACCTTGATCTTGGACTTCCAGCCCCTTCGCTAACCCCACAGGGAGCTCTGGATCTGGGCCCACCTCCTCGGCCCCAAAAGAGGGCGTGGCTCGGGCAGGGTGGGTGGGGCGAGGGAACAACCAGGATAACTGCACCACTTGAGCCTGCTGGGGAAATAGGACACAAAGAGGCAAACCCAGCCTCAGCAACCACTTTTCTCTCCGGATTTGTGTTTTCTTGGCTTTTCAGGCTCCAAGAACTTTTCTGTCTTTCTGCTAGTTTGGCTTTGCAGAGGGTTTTTTTTTGGTTTCCTTCGTAAGGCCACACCTACAGCACATGAAGTTCTTGGGCTGGGGGGCGTCGAATCAAAGCCACAGCTGAGGCCTACACTGCAGCCACGGCAACACAGGACCCTTAACCCACTGAAACAAGGCCAGGGATGGAACCCACATCCTCACAGACTCTGCCGGGTTCTTAAACCGCTGAGCCACAGTGGGGACTCCTGGCTCTGCATTTTTAGCCCGTCACTTCATCCGACATGTGCATGCATCCTATCATATAGTTGCTTCTTTTTCCCTTTTAAGAAAAAGAGGCTTTTGGGAGTCCCCGTTGTGGTGCAGCAGGAACAAACCGTCTAGGATCCATGGGGACGTGGGCTCGATTCCTGGCTTCACTCAGTGGGTTAAGGATCCAACATTGCTATGAGCTGTGGTGTAGGCTGCCGATGCGGTCCAGATCTCGTGTTGCTATGGCTGTGGTGTAGGCCGGCAGTTGCAGCTCTGATTTGACCCCTAGCCTGGGTTCTTCCATATGCCTCAGGTGGAGCCATAAAAAGAAAAAAATAAGAAGATAAAAAAATAAACAAGTGTCTGGTGACCAGTCTGCATGGGGAAGTCTGAGAAGCAACGCTCTACAGCCCTGCACAGAGCCCGGAGGCCAGACTCCCCGGCCGGACGGACGCAGCACCTGTCGGCCCCAGCGGCCCCACCCGCCCACCTCCTGGCTCCAGCTCGAGGCTCATTCCCGCCTGTCCCCAGGGAGCACCTGGATCTGGTACCTTGATGCACTCCTACTCGCCAGCGCCAGGGAGCCTGGCGGCTGGGTCCTTTCTCTTTGCCTTCCCACACTTCCCTCTTGGCAGTGAGGGTGAGGAGGGCCTCGCAGAGCTGGCTGGTGCCCTTTGAAGTATTTAGACAATTGCCATTGCATGGAATTCTGGGGGGTCTGAATACAAAGTCCGGGAGAAGTCATTGACAGACACAGAAACCCACAGGGCCCGTGTCCTGTGCAAGGTCACAGGACCCGCTGTTAATAGAACCAAGATGCCAGCCCCTCCCCTTGGTGTCCCCGCCAGGGCCCTTCCTGGGTTCCGTTCTTGGCACGGGAGAAAGGAATCCAGCCGGGCCTCAGGAGAAATGACGTGGATTTCAAGGACGGAGGGCCAGCTTGACTGTTGGCCCCAGGGCTCGGCACAGCAAAGCTGGCTAGTGGGTCGCCCCCGTCAGCCTCTGCCACGTCCTGAACGTCCTAGAACAGGTCGGAGAGGGGGTCCTTCTGTTGCTGGAGAAATGCGACGAAAGGAGGTGTCATCCAGAATCTCCCCTCCCTGGCCTCAGCTGAGACACAAACACAGACAGACAGACACACAAACGGAGGAGGCGGACACACAAACGGAGGAGGCAGGCTCCCTAACAGAGACCGCCCCTGCCCAGAGGACCCACGACACACAAT
This sequence comes from Sus scrofa, assembly GCF_054392235.1. Classification (NCBI taxonomy): domain Eukaryota; kingdom Metazoa; phylum Chordata; class Mammalia; order Artiodactyla; family Suidae; genus Sus; species Sus scrofa. Next base: position 138,880,014 of record NC_139385.1, on the reverse strand, counting down.
TAGTCCTTGCTGGGGGCGCCTGGGCCCACGGGCCAGAGTCAGATGAGCTGTGAGTGCTTTCTGCACCCGCGCCGCCTGTGCACGCGCACACGGAAGCCTGTGCCCGCCCCGCCCGGGCAGACTGCACACCCACACACGCTGTCACTCTGACCCGTGGGTGTGGGGCAGGAACAGGAGTGAGCCCTGAGTCTTGGCCTGAGCAGGTGTGTGGGTGTCTCCTGACCCAAATGGGTGGCCAGTTGCGGGGGACAGGCCTCGGGTTAGCTGAGCACAGTGGCCCTGTGCGGGGGTGATGACTGTTGCCATGGAGATGAGAGCTGGCGATGCCATGCGCGGAGGCAGGCTCCATGTGGGCGGTAGAACTCTACAGACCACGGGGAGTGAGGGAGGGTGGGCATCCGAGGTTCTGGGCTGGGCAGTGGGCTCCTGGAGTGGGGTAGGGGGCTGGGGTGATCGGGGGGTGATAGGATCAGCCACCATGCCTTGCAGGCCTGGGCACAAGTTGATGAGGTTTTTAGCTGGTCTCCAGCTGGCTGCACAAAGCCAGACTGTGGGGGCTCTGTGCCCCCCCAGAACTCCCCACCCCGGCCCTCTTCCTCACCAGCAGTTATGCTGAGTGCACAGCTGAGGCCAAGCGCACAGCGAGGGCTGAGCAGGGACTTAGACGTGAAAGGTGGAAACCGGCTTTGGGAAAAGAGCAATGCAGGAGAGGTGTGGACAGAGACGCGGTCAGAGTCCACCAGGTCCCATATCCGTTCCCGGCCACCACTCGTGAGCTCGGGAGAAGTCACGTCACGTCACTTCTCAGATGGTCTGAGGGTCGCCAGGACCAAGAAAGCTGGCAGCCCGCAGGCTGGACCCTCAATCACCCCACTGGTACCCCACGCCACACCTGGCACTCCGTCTGCACTTCCGGAAGGGGTTGTCTACCTCCTGTTTCTTTTGTTTTTTCTTTCTTTTTACAGCCGCACCCATGGCATATGGAAGTTCCCAGGCTAGGGGTCGAATCAGAGCTACAGCTGCCAGCCTACACCACAGCCACAGCAACACCAGATCCAAGCTGCGTCTGTGACCTCCACCACAGCTCACGGCAAAGTTGGATCCTTAACCCACTGAGGGAGGCCGGGGATCAACCCCGCAACCTCACAGAGACATCACTGGTCCTCAGCCCCGGAGCCACAGCAGGAAAGCCTACCTCCTGCTTCTGTATGGGATGCAGCCTGGCAGGATAGTTGGGTAGAGGCTGGCCTTGTCACCAGAGAGACCAGGGCTCAGATCCTGCCTCTGCCACTCAGCTGTGTGTCCTTATAAAGCCACCAACTTCTCTGAGCTTCTACCAGCAAATGCCCTGGCCGCATTGTTCCCCCAACCCCAGAGGCTTGGGTGAGACCCCAGGGCAGGGGTCTGGTGCTTGGCGGGGTCCGAGGCCTGAGGCCTTGTAATTCTCAGGCCTCTCAACTTCTGCCAGGTGAGGTGAGGAACTGTCAGGCTCTGAGCCTGGGAGAGGGGATAGGGAGGGGGCAGTATGGGCGCCCATGTCGGAGGTGAGGTGGGGCTGGCAGGTGGCAGCACAAAGCCAGCCTGGGCAGGGGCTGGGAGTCCTGCCACCTCCCCCTTCTGGGTCAAGGTTTCCTGTCTGAGGAGTTCCCAGTAGTGGCTCAGCGGAAAGAACCCAACTAATATCCATGAGGTTGTGGGTTCGATCCCAGGCCTTGCTCAGTGGGTTAAGGATCTGGCATTGCCGTGAGCTGTGGTGTAGGTCACAGATGCGCCTCAGATCCCACGTGGCTGTGGCTATGGTGTAGGCCGGTGGCTGCAGCTCCGATTCAACCTCTAGCCTGGGAACTTCCATAGGCTGCACCTGCGGCCCTAAAAAGCAAAAACAAAAACAAAAACAAAAACAAAAACAAAAAACCAAAACCAAGGCTTTCCTGTCTGAAGATGGGGGGGCTGGACTGGCCTCCTCACTGCTGATAGCCTGGGGCCAGGGCCCCCCCTTCTTCACCTGGGGAGGGTGTGGGGCGAGGCTGGCACAGCCTGAAGCAGCTTCAGGCAGGGAGGCTGGGAGAAAAGCAGCGGAAGCCCCGGGAGGAGAAGGGGCTGGCTCAGGGCTGGGAGGGCTGGGGAGGCGGGGGAGGCAGCGCCCAACACACCGACTGGCATCTATTGGGATTTCTGTGGAAATGTTTGCTCGGGCAGAAAAATATCTGTTGCCATGGAAACCCCATGTCTCCTCTGCCAAGCTGGGTCCCTTGGTGGGAGAACAGTCTCAAGGATGCCAGGGAGGCAGTCAGGGCTCTTCCTGGGCCAGGCCCTGGGGCGACCTGCAACCTTCTTCCATGGGGCAAGGGGGCCACATCCCTTCAAAAGCTCACTCATTCATTCACTCATTCATTCATTCAACAAACACCTGCTAGTCTACATCGGGCACTGTGCGGGACACTGGGGAGGGGGATGCAGAGAATTGTCTAACGGGTCCCTGAACTCAAGAAGGACACAGTCTGGAGGGGTGACAGGTGTAAATGATGGGGCTAAGGGCTTTCACAGGGAAGCAGGAGGCTGCTGGGTAAGCACAGAGGGAGGAGGGGAAGGCTTCCTGGAGGAGGTGACAGTCATGTGGGCCTGGGCAGGGAGGGCATTCCAGGCAGAGGGAACAGCACGTGCAAAGGCAGAGAGGACAGGCGCAGCCCAACCAAGAAGAGTCGGGAGGCAGACGGGTCTCTACGAGCCTCACTCAACACCCAAGGCAAGGCTCTTACAGTGCCGTTCGGGCACCAGACTGCCTGCACTTGAACTCCAGCTGTGACACTTCCAAGCTGGGTGACCTTGGGCACCGCACTTCAATCGTCAGCCCCCAATTTCCTCATCTGTAAAACGGAGATTGTCATATTATCTACCTTAGAGGGGTTTTTGGGGTGACTAAGCTGGGCAGTGTAAACCACTGCGCAGGGCTGGCATGTAGCAATGTTATTATTCATGATTGCTCGTCCCCGTCCCACCCACCTGAGCTTCTCAGGGGAGGTCTGATCCCGAAGGCCAAGGCTTGGGGACGGAGAGAGAGATGAGGTTAAGAGAACAAACAGGGAGTTCCTGTTGTGGCTCAACATATGACAGACCCAACTCGTATCCCTGAGGATGTGGGTTCAATCCCTGGCCCCACTCAGTGGGTTAAGGATCTGGCATTGCCTCAGGCTGCGCTGGAGGTCACAGATGCAGCCCAGAACCCAAGCTGCTGTGGCTGTGGTGTAGGCCAGCAGCTGCAGCTCTGATTTGACCCCAGCCTGGGAACGGCCATAAGCCTTGGCTGTGCCCACCCTCCCCCCAAAAAAGGGAGAGAGAGAACAGACATGCCTGCTGCAGCCAGTCCCTCCAGGAAGGTGCCTCCAGCACCCAGAAGCCCCCAGAGACCATCTGGCCCGGCCCCCGGTCTGGCCCCCACCCATCCTACGGACAAGAACACCGAGGTCCTGGGAGGATAAAGGACTTGCCAGGACACGCAGCAAATTCGGGACCGCGCGCTGGTGGGGCGGATGCTCCCGCAATGGAAGACTGTTATATATCTGACCCGGATAAATAATTCATTTCTGGGTTTTAATAATTGAGAAGGCTTCATTTCATCGGTGCCTCATCAAAAATAGAAACTTTCTTCTTTCTCATTCTAGATTTCTTTTTAAAGTAGCGCATGGGAGCAGGGGCCAGGGCAAGGGCCTTCGAAGGGTTTTGTGGCAGCGGCCCCCGGGACAGGCTGAAAGGCTGAGAGTCTGGCCGGACAAGAGGCAAGTGGCCTTCACTTTAAGCCTCCTCCCGCCCTTAGCTTCAGCCCATCCCTCCCTGTCCTCGGATCTGCTGCGGGAGGGGACGGAAGCTGCCAAGGGGAACAGGGCCAGCAACCAGGGCCCTGGTCCAGTGAAGGGTGGGCGACAGTCAGCAGGCTGTCCTTCCCTGACTTCCAGCCTCCCCTTCCTCGTGGGCATAGGGGGTCATGACCCCTCCCGTCGGAGCTGTTGGGAGAACTCGGCAAGTCTGTGTCCCGGTGGTCCCTTGTCTGTGCCCAGACTGGACACCCGGTAGGCCCACAACCTGTAGAACTGTCTGACCCTTGGGGACAGGCCTTAGCGAAGAGGCAGAGAACCGGGTGGCCGAGGGGGCAGAGCACTGGGTGAAGGAAGGCCGGCCCTCCCCCCGGACCAGGGGGTTCAGGTCTTGTGCTTTTGGAGCCTGAACAGGCTCCCTAAACCTCCAGCAGTCAAGGGCCCCTCTTGTTCCTTTGTTACCTCACAAAAGCCACAGCACACATGGGACCAGCGTCTTTCAGGGGAGTCAGCCAAGGTGACACCCAGAACACAGCCCCGGGCACAAGCCCAGCTGGGCAGAGGCTGTCAGTCATTGTCGCCGCATGTTTCCCTGCTCCCCCCACGACTGTTGACATCTGGTCCCCTCCCTGGAGTGTCCCCACAAGGGTACCTATAGCTGAAGGAGTTCCCATCATGGCTCGGTGGTTAACGAATCTGACTAGGAACCATGAGGTTGTGCCTTGCTCAGTGGGTTAAGGATCCAGCGTTGCCGTGAGCTGTGGTGTAGGTTGCAGATGCGGCTCGGATCCCGCGTTGCTGTGGCTCTGGCGTAGGCTGGCAGCTAGAGCTCTGATTCGACCCCTAGCCTGGGAAACTCCATATGCCATGGGAGCAGCCCAAGAAATGGCAAAAAGACAAAAAAAAAAAAAAAAAAAAAAAAAAAAAGGGTACCTATAGCTGAAGATCCCGTCTCAAACCAGGACACGCCCCAGCCCTCCCTGGCTCCCCTCCCTTTCCCACCCCCCACCCAGACCCCGTGGTTGGCATCTGCGCCTCTGAAGGTCCTCACGCCCTGAACCTTTGGCCCTGAACCATCACACTTGTTTGCTCTGATGGGGTCTGTTGTCACAATAACCCTTAACACAGCAAACCCCAGGGGAGCTCGGCAGTCTTCCGAGCACTCACTACGAATGCCCAACCCCAAACACTCTAGTGGGTGAATAGGATCTATTAGTAAGTAACTGGCATGAGGCCACTGAGCTAAGTGGCAGAACCAGGGCAGAACTCAAGGTCTGCTTCCCCGCCTGGAGGCCGCAGCCTCCCCGCCTCCCCACCTCCATCCCGGTGGGTCTGGACTGGCTCAGGTTTACATCCCACTTTACGGGCAGGGAAGCCTTGCAAAGTGAAGCAATGAGCCCGAGGTTCTGGAACAAAGACTCCGGCCTCCACGAGGGCTTGTGGTCAATCGCCAGGGAGCATGTTGTGGTCCCGCAGCCTCTGCCTGAAGAAGCCGCTGCTAAGGCTGTAGGCCTGGCCCCAAGAAGCTGCTTTCCCCAACCAAGAACGCCTCACCTCGGAGCTCCCGTGTGGCTCAGCGGGTTAAGAACTCAACTAGTATCCATGAGAATGTGGGTTTGATCCCCGGCCCTGCTCGGTGGGTTAAGGATCTGGCGTTGCCCATGAGCTGTGGTGTAGGTCGCAGACGCGGTTTAAATCTGGCATTGCTGTGGCTCTGGCGCAGGTGGGCAGCAGCTCGGATTTGATCCCTAGCCTGGGAACTTCCATATGCTGTGGATGTAGCCCTAAAAAGACAGAAAAAGAAAAAAAAAAAAAAAGTCCCATGCCAACCACCAGCACTCAGATTCTCTGGGATAAAGAAGTCACGTGTGAAAATGAGGTTGGGTCGTCAGCCCAAGTTGGGAAAGTGCAGGATGGCCCCTAGGATGAGGCAGTTTTATACAGAAACTCTCGGGGTGTTGGCCCAAACATAGAGAAGAGGAGACTTTGGGCGTATTTAGGGGTACCCCCTGGCCTTTTCCCTGGGGGGCAGAAGGTGGCATGACAGGAGAGCTCAGAGACCCCCCAGCCAGGGACCCCGGCGCAGATTCAGAACAGGACAGCGTCCTGCCTGCGGTCTCAGCCACAGAGATGAGCTGGGGTTCAGAGCCAGGGTGGCTGCAGGAGGGGGTTAAATTCACATGTGGAAGAAATGCTTTTGAGCACCTGTGAAGTGCCAGGCCTGATTTTAGACATTTGGGATGCCGCGGTCAATAAGACAAAGACCTCATGGAATTAACATTTTAGTGGGGGAGAAAGACGCTGAGCAGCTGAACAAAGGCGTAAATAATAACGGAGAGGGGGAGGGGCATAGAAGGTCATCCATGGGGTGGGGTGCACGCTTTTAGACATAGTAGGTGCTTAATAAATGCTGGGTGCCTGGCTGGATGAATGGATGGAAGGAAGGAAGGAAGGAAGGATGGAAGAAAGGAAGGATGGATTAACGGATGGATGCGTGCATGCTGGGTCACATCTTTCCCACTTTTCTTTGCCACCAGCAACCATGGTTGTGGCCCCTTTCATTCTCAGAGCAGCTCCCCAAACCCCAAGGCTGGCCAAGGAGGGGCCGAGAGGGGCATGTGGGGTAGAGGCGGGCTTGGCTGCCCCCTTCTCTTGTTACTGTCTCAGAGCAGCCTCCACTTGCCGGGAGACCCCTGTGCACAGAGAGGGCCACACACGGCCCTGAAAAGAGCAATTGGTAGCTGAGGGTGAGAGTCCCAGACACTGTGCCAGTGACATCCCTGTTTCCCCGCCTGGGCTTCGCAGCAACCCAGCACAGCGGTCTCGTCCCCAGGGTTTAATGCCGAGAGGCTGGCTGAGGGGGAGAAGACTAATGACCAGCTCGTGGGACTGTGGGCCGTGAGAGCAAGCGGGGCCTTTTGAGACCCTCTGATCCAGCCTCCTCATTTCTAGATGGGGAAATGGAAGCCAGAAAAGGGTGAAGGCTGGCCTGAGGTTGCACAAGGACTCAGGGATGGAGACGGATCAAGCCAGCTCTGCCGAGTCCAGCCCAATTTACCTGCGGGAGGTTCTGGCTTCTGTCCAACACGTCTTCAGTTTCGCCCCACCTGTGGCTCTGGTGCTGGCACCTCCCGTCCATCCCCCACACCCCCCGTCACCTACATCCACAGGCCACCCTGCTTGTCTCCGTGTCCTCAGGCCTATTGTCAACGCCGGTGATAACGGCCACCAACGGGTGGCTCCTGCTTGTGGCTTAAGAAAAAGTGCCACCCGTCCGCAGACGCGTGTCCCTGAGTGTCCTTCAGGGAGACCACAGCCCTGGGGGCGCTGCCCCAGCAGGTGGGCATGAGCGGAGGGGGTGATAGGTCTCGGGTCAGGTGGAGTCTCTCAGTTCCCCCGAAGCTGGGCCCTGCTCCCCCCTCAGCACGCGGGCACTCAGAGCTCACCCCCTCTGTGTCATACCAGCCTATTCAGGAACCTTCCCGACGGGCACCAGCCGCCCACCGACACCCGTCTGGCTGAATAGAAAAACCAGCACGCACTGCCCTCACTTCCCAGGAGAGGCCGTGGGCTGGGGGTGGGCAGGAACCGACTGGCTGATTCTGCAGAGCGTGAATCAGAGAATTTTCGAGTTGCCAGGTAAGAGGTTCTGTGAGTCACCGGGTCACAGAAGTGGAGAAACACGAGCATTTCATGTCCTGGGATCGAGGAATCATGAATTCTCGGAATCCCTGAATCAGAGACTCCAGGAATCAGCTGGACAAAGGGTTTCGGGACAGGAGACCGGCTGAGCCCAGCACAGCGGGGGGAGCGTTGCCTCCGTCCCATCTCCTCCTTGGAGATGTTTCCCCGTCTCCTCGTCTCCCGTCTCCCCATCACACCATCTCCCCGTCTCCTGTCTCCCATCTCCCCGTCTCCCTGTCTCCCTGTCTCCCCGTCTCTCTGCCTCCCACGGCCCCCTCTGGCTTCCCAGCGGTCACTCTCACCTTCCCTCTGGCCCTGCTGCTGCCATCCCGGTGACCTCACTCGGCCACAGGGTCACCCTTCCTGCCCAGAAGCCTTGACAGGTTCACTCCTGCCAGGAGTTCCCGCTGTGCCTCAGCGGTAAGGAATCCGACTAGTGTCCGTGAGGACCTCGTTTCGAGCCCTGGCCTCGCTCAGTGGGTTAAGGATCTGGTGTTGCTGTGAACTGAGGTGTAGGTCACAGATGTGGCTCGGATCCGGAGTGGCTCTGGCTGTGGTGGAGGCCGGCAGCTGTAGCTTCAATTTGACCCCTAGCCTGGGAACCTCCATATGCCATGGGTACGGCCCTAAAAAAAAAAAAAAAAAAAAAAAAAAGATAAATCCTCAAGCCTGAGCCTGGCAGCCAAGGCCTTTTACGACACCTGACAACGCTGCCCTGTCTCCCCAGGTCTCCCAGAGGGGCCAACACACTCTATGCGCCAGAAACAAACGCGGAGCCTGCAGCCCTGGTCCCCAAGTAATGTTTGTTTGGACCACACCTGCAGCTGGCCCAGGACAGCTGGTCTTCTCATGGGGTGGCCAGGGTTGCCAGCGACGGTGCATCAGGAGGGGCTGGAATCTCCAGGCCTGGCCCGGGCACCTGGCCGGCTTCCCTCCTGCCCCATTCCATGGGCCGAGCCGTCCCATTGTAAGCCTAGATCCAGGGAAAGGGACAGACCTTGATGGAAGGGACATCAACGAGCGTGTGGCCATTGCTAAAGCATCATGGATGCGGGTTGCCCGGGGGTGGGGGGTAGGGGGGTGGTACTTGACCTTGACCTCCGGCCAGCTGGCGCTGGCAGCACTTCACTGCCCGCGGTTGTGCTGGAAACTCCTCCGGTAATTCTGGTCAATTTCCATTTGCTCTGTCAGAGCCCAGGGATGTCCCTCTGGATCTTAGGTCCCCGAAGACTGATGGGAGAGCTCTGGTCGAGGTCCCTGTTCCCAGGAAGGGCTCAAGGCATCAGCTGTTATCAGTGAAGCACTGCTGGGTATCGTCACCTTCCAGAAGCACCCAGGGTCCTGGGGTTCTGGGCAGGATTCTCCATCCATCAGGGTTCTTGGCTGCAAAACTGAAACCGATTCTGGCTGCCTTCAGCAAACAGGCGATTTCATTCTGTTTTTTTTTTTTTTTTTTTGCTGCACCCACAGCAAATGGAAGTTCCCAGGCCAGGGATTGAATCAGACCCGCAGCTGTGACCTATGCCGCAGCTGCAGCAATGCTAGGTCCTTAACCCACTGTACCGGGCTGGGGATCGAACCCATGCCACTGCAGAGACAACACTGGGTCCTTAACCTGCTGTGCCACAGTGGGAACTCTGACTGAGTTCTGTTTTTGGTTTTTGTTTTGTTGTTATGTTTTAAGGATGCAGCAGGCTCACAGACTAGATAGGAAGCTGGGAGACTGAGATCAAATGAGCCCCGGGGATGTCAGCCAGAGGCAGTGGCGACCACCTAGCCTGACCCTGCCGTTGCCACATCCTGGTCTCTGTCTCCGGCCCCCAGCATGGTCACCTCCACCACTGGCAGCAGAGTCAGGGTCCAGGCCACATCAAAAGCCCTGGAGTCGGGGGTTGGGGCAGGGGGCCTTCTGCCTTCCTGCTTCCGTAGTGGGAGGGAGGTAGGCGCTGGGCACCACCCTGCATGGAAATGACATTCATGATGGAAAGCCAAAAAAGCTCGTCTGCCCAGGACTGGCGCCTCACTCAATTTCGGGGGACTTTTTTTTTGAGAAATGGCTCCTCAGCTACTGGTTCCAGAGGAAAGAATGGAACTTTCCCAGGACAAGCAGTGGGAAAGCAGTGAGAGCGGGCCCCTCCAAATCGTCCAAACAAGGGGATCGGGTGAGACTTTGGACGAACCTCAGCCCGACTCCAAGGCCCTCTGCTCCCTGGCAGCCTGTCTCTGAGCAAGTCCACCGCAGGGGACATGCAGCCTGAGCAGCAGCCCAAAGTCACCAAAGGGTCAACCACGCAGATGAGGTCACTGTAGGTCGAGAGAGGCAGTACGGTGCACGGGTGAGCCCAGAGGGGCGCTTGGGTGACCAGGAGCCAGCACCCATCCTTGGCCCACAGCGGGGTTACAGCTCAGTGCGGGGGTGCCGACAATGATGGGGTGCAGAACATCGACCTTCCTGCCTATGTCAATCTGTATCCCCAGGCAGGGACCTCTCCCCACCCCAGAAGGCAGTCCTGCTGCCTGCAGATCAAAGTGGGGAGGCCGGGGCCGGGGGCAGGGGCGGGGGCATCACACCTCCCTCTTCCCAGAGGAAGAAGCTCCCTTATTTTCAGAGATGGGAAAGTCAAGCCAGGGAGGATTCCGTGCAAACAGACTTCATTAAATTCCCTCTCCTTTTTAACCTCCCCAGATGTTTGTTCCTTTGCTGTGATTTCTTCTCTTTGCCCAACCTAGTATATGTACAATAAAGTTCTGCCACTTTTTTTAAAAAAAAAATTTATTATAGTTGAATTACAGTGTTCTGTCAATTTTTGCTGTATAGCAAAGTAGCACACATACACGCGATATGTATTCTTTTTGCCACTTCTTTGGGTCTTTATTTTCCTGTGGGCTTCCCCATGCCCATGTAAAAATCTGCTTTTTTCCCATGAATCTGCCTTAGGTCAATTTAATCCTCAGGCCCAGCTGGAGTCCTAAGAGGCAGAGGTCAAGCCTTGTCCGTCCCACTTGGGGCCCTGCCAGATGGGAGGGGTGCACAGCGCCTGTGAAGGTCCAGGAGAGGCCTCAGGAGCAGGATGAGGCTCGGACCCGGCCTGAGCAGAGACAGCACAGACACAGTCCTCCAGCCCTGGACGTCACACAGGCCAAGGGGGACGGATGAGCCAGCTCACCGGCCCTGCCCAGCGCCCCACACTCAGTGGGTCCCCTGCCCGCATCCTGCAGCCTCCAGGTCTCCAGCCCGCAGTGGGCGGCTAGGAGGCCAGTGCTGGGAGTGCTGGGAGCACAACGGGCTTCCTGGATGATGACTCAGGCAGCCCCAGGATGTACCTCCGTCTCTAATAAAGGTCATGAACGAGCCCGTGCCCATCTGCTGGGATGATGGTTCCTACAGGGCGCTGCTGTCAGCAGGCCGGACCTGCGGTATCGCCAACCCCCTAAAAGGCAACCAGGACGCCAACCACGTTCAAGTCCTGTGTTGCCAATACCGTACACAGACCTGGGGCCCTCAGCTCTCTGAGGGGGCGGGGGGGCCCTTCATTTCCTCCTCTGGACAATGAGGTGCGGTGGGTTTTCCTACTGACTAACAGCCCATTTTTAGGATGTCGGTCTAATCCTGCTGTTAAAAATAACCCCTGCAAATGGCAAAATTCTTCGCATTAAGTCCTTATAGAGTATAAGACGAAAATTAGCCAGGCAAGGACGGAAATCCTGTTTTTAGGGCAAATTTCCTTTAGGTTATAAATAAGCAGCTCTTAGCGGAAGGGAGCCCGGCGCGCCAGGTCTGTGAGGCCCAACCGCTTTGCCCTTCACTCGGACACACGCGTTCCTGGTATGAAGGATGTGACAGCCCTCCCCCCCCCGGGGGGGGGGGAGCAGGATTCCTGTGGACAGTGGTTGCCAAGGCAACATCAGGCCAGGCTGCAAACAGGTAGGGAGGGCTGGCTCTTCTTACTCACCTAGGAAATCACCAGGAAGCTGATTAAATTTTCTTGGAATTGCAGGTTGCCAGGTGCCTTCTCTCTGTCCCCGCAGGGCCCTCCCTCGTTCGTGTGGCTCCCCCATCCACTGGCAGGGACAGGGGACCAAGGGGCTCGCCCAAGGGATTCACCCACAACCGGCTGGTCACCCCGGAGCAATCCATCTGGATGGATGATATTTTCATAGACGTTTCACAGACGCCCCATGGAGCCAGCTGGTCCTGATCCGTCCAATGTTCCAGGACGGGGCTCCTGGGGGTGACCCCTGGCCCGGCTCCTTGCCCCACAGGCCTCTCTCGAGCTCACTGTCCCATGGTGGCCCAGTCATCTCAGAACTGTGCCTCCGTGGGCGGCTCTGCCACTGAATACGCCACCTCTCAGTGCTTCAGATGGCACCTCGTGGTCCTGGTACTCATCTGGTGGGTGCAGGCCCAGCGCCGCCTGGTCCATCACCCGAATCTGCCATGAGCCACTGTCCACAGTGCCTTTCCCTGTGGCTGGAGGTCCCGTGGGGACCGGGGAGCAGGCGACAGGTCCTGAGTGGCTGGGGACTCACAGGTCGCAACAGGCCTGGAGGGTGGGGCCTAGGAGAGTGGTGTCTCTGCAGCTCTGGGACACAGGTTCGATCCCTGGCCTGGCAGAGTGGGTTAAGGATATGGTGTTGCTGCAGCTGTGGCGCAGGTCACAGCTGAGGCTCAGGTTTGCTCCTTGGCCCCGGATCTCCAGGTGCCATTGGGCGGCTGAAAGAAAGAAAAAGGAAATAAAATAAATACATAAAACACAAATTTAAAAAATTCTATAACATCAATCACCACTGAATGATACACTTAAACACGGTTAAAACTGTAAATCCCACTCATATTTCACTACAATAAGAACAATTATTTGATCAATTGCTGGATCAGATCAGCTTTAAGGCCCTTTTAGCACCAGTTCCCACGCCCTGTCACCACCGTCAGCTGAGATGTGACCTTTGCCCGGTGGTCTGTGTTCCTTCCCCTCCCCCTCCACGCTGAGCACTTCAGGCACTGGGGGTCTTCCGTGGGAAGATGGGGACCCTCCCTCCCTTTGCTTTGGGGAAGGAGGACCTGGCCAAGGTCATGGACATCTATCTGGTGGGGACATCCGAACCGTGGCATAAAAATTTGTGGGAAGAGGGAGAACGGGGACCTTGTGGCATCAGCAGCTAAAAACTAGAGAACAGTCCCTTATCTTACATTTTTGTTGTCCCCAAACCCAATCTCCCAAATCAGATGACACCTCAAAGGAGGAAATGTACGAAGGTTAAATTCGAATCCTTATGTAACCAGGTGAAGAGCGTGTTTGAAAAGTTGTTTTAGGAGTTCCCGTCGTGGCGCGGTGGTTAACAAATCCGACTAGGAACCACGAGGTTGCGGGTTCGATCTCTGGCCTTGCTCAGTGGGTTAAGGACCCGGTGTTTCCGTGAGCTGTGATGTCAGTGGCAGACGAGGCTTGGATCCCGCGTGGCTGTGGCTGTGGTGTAGGCCGGCGGCTGCAGCTCCGATTCGACCCCTAGCCTGGAAACCTCCTTATGCTGCAGGTGCAGCCCTAAAAAGAAAAAGAAAAATTGTTTTTAGCCACTGGTATCAGAATGCCTCTTTGAGGGGGGCGGGGCTTTATTAGAGAAAACACCTCACGTGGCCCCTAATGTGGGTGGCAGTCGAGGGCCCAAGGCCTCCGGGAGGTGCCGGCTGTCCTGTGTAAGGCAGAGGGGCCACTGGCAGTTTTAATAATTACCCGCATCTGCTGCCCCCAGACAGTGGCGCTCTCAGCCCATCCCTGCAACAGCCCTGAGGTGCAACCATTTATCCTCATTTCACAAAAGAAGTGGCACATGCACAGAGAGGGCAAGCTACCGGCCCGAGGTCACACAGCCGGGGAGCGGCTGGGCCAAGGCTCCAGCTCCGAAAGCCTGGCCATGTCTGTCGCTGCCCCAGTGGCTGCCTTTTCCTCCTTCAGAGCCAGGAAAGCCCCTCTCACTGGGGCAAGCCGCTTTTCAGCCTCACTCTCCTCACCTGTAAAGTCAAGGTAAGAGGCCCAAGAGATGGAGGTGGGAGCTGCCAACCTTGAGTCTAGACCTGGGGCTGGCACAGGGGCCCTTCTGCTGGCCAGCGCATCACAGGCCAGCCCAGACCAAAATGAGGAGACACGGACCTCATGTTTCCAGGTGAGCGTAGCTGTCTCCGTTTTACAGATTAACAGATTGAGGCTCAGAGGCCCAGCACCCAGGGTTACGGAACTTGTGCCACCGGGGACCGTAGCCTGGTCTGTCTGGTCTGAAGCCTGGCCCTTCTGCCACCCTCGATGTGCGCCAAGGCAGAGCCGATGGGGCAGGGCTGGCGGCCTCCTTCACCATCGACCTAGCGGGTCCCAGCCCAGGCGACAGCCTCACCTGGGTGACTTGCAATCACGGATTCCTGGCCCTGCTCCCAGGGTTCGGCTTTAATCCGTCTGAGGTGGAGCCTGGATGTCGGGGATTTTTTAAGTTCCCCGGGAGATTTTCACGGCAGCCAAGGGCTGTGGACGCGTTTCCACCAAACACGGTCCCTCCCTGCCTGCAGGCTGGGTGGGGACCTTCCCCCGGGCCCTCCTCCCCTGACCCTGAGCACTCGCTCCAGCCCTGCCCCATCCTTCCCTCCACCCCCCCCCCACCAAGTCAGGGGGACTGTCACCAGGTCGGCAGGTTTCCGGGAGGGGGGAGCGATGCCTGGTCCCTGTGCAGGGAGGACTGAGAACAAGCGACCCCCAGGCTGAGCAAGTCCAGGCCTGACTCTGCTGGGAGACTGGGAGTAGGGGTTCAAGTCCCAGCTCTGTCACTTACTAGTCGAAGAGTCTTTGGTCTATAAAATGTGCTTAACATTGACGGTCATGCCTACTTCACAGAGGGTTTTCAAGGCTCCAAAGAGGGAATGAATATAAGAAGGCTTTGTAAAGAAGTGCAAGGCTTGGTTTTTGTTTTTTTTGTCCTTTTTTTAGGGCTGCACCCGCGGCGTATGGAGGTTCCCAGGCTAGGGGTCGAATCCCAGCTTCAGCCGCCGGCCTACACCACAGCCGCAGCAATGCCAGATCCGAGCCACATCTGTGACCTACAGCACAGCTCACGGCAGCGCCGGATCCTTAACCCACTGAGCGAGGCCAGGGATCGAACCCACAACCTCATGGTTCCGAGTCGGCTTTATTTCCACTGCGCCATGATGGGAACTCCAGAAGTGCAAGGCTTTTACACAGAAAACTGCCAAACACCAGTTGGAGAAAGTAAAGGTCTAAATGATTGAAAAGATACCCCTTGTTGGTGGATTAGACGATTTAACCTGGTTAACGATGGAAATGGTTGGTATGGTTAACACTCGGCACACTGATCCTCAGACTCAGTGCGGCGGTAGGTTTCAGGACATTCTCACGGCAGGGAATCCGACGGCTACCGGGCGTCCAAAGTAAGATGCACATTTTTTTCTCACATCCCCGAAATTAGAGTGTAGCTTATTACAGCGAGTGGGCCACAGTTTCATTGTCCCAGGGCCTCTGCAGCTGGGGCCCTGCTGATGGGGTCAAGGGGACGCCCTCCCGGAACCACGCCCCCCTCCAATTTCCAGGGACTTCCTGGGCTTGCTCCCAAGGCGGTCCTCCTGGGGGCCACTCAGTGTGCGGGTCCCAAAGGGCAGCTTTTTGTGGGGGGTGGGGGGTGCGGGTATGGGCAGCAGGCCAGGGGCGGGGTGGGGGGGTGGCACTCGTGTGCCTGTACGCGAGGGGCACTATGGGTGAGAACAGGAGGGGAGGGCCAGCGGGCGTCTAGACCCACTGTGTTTTGGTGCTTGGTGCCAAGGAAGCCCACAATTCTAAATTTGAACCTGGCCTTGTAGGCTCTTGTGAAGGCATTTTTGCCAAGGTAAGAGGCTGGAACATATTTGATTGAATAGTTTATGAGCTTGATTTATAATTTTAAATTATTTACTTATTTGTTGATTGATTTTGCTTTTTAGGGCCACACCTGTGGCATATGAAAGTTCCCAGGCTAGGGATCAAATCAGAGCTGCAGATGCTGGCCTACGCCACAGCCACAGCAACTGGGGATCTGAGATGCATCTGCGATCTACACCACAGCTCACAGAAGTGCCAGATCCTTAACCCACTGAGCGAGGCCAGGGATCGAACCTGCAACCTCATGGATACAAGTCGGGTTCTTAACTCCCTGAGCCACAACAGGAACCCTCTACTTTTAAAATGTTTAGACATAGATTATATGAGCCTCGGATTGCCCTGGGGCCTGAAGGCATTAGGATAAGGTCTGCGAAGTCCTCTCCTTTGAAAACGCCAGCCCTGGACTCGCCAGCCCTGGAATCGGTCCCCTCTGCC
The DNA here is from genome assembly GCF_054392235.1 of Sus scrofa. Classification (NCBI taxonomy): domain Eukaryota; kingdom Metazoa; phylum Chordata; class Mammalia; order Artiodactyla; family Suidae; genus Sus; species Sus scrofa. Next base: position 138,864,170 of record NC_139385.1, on the reverse strand, counting down.
CGGCCACCTCCAATTGTTCCCTCAGAGTCCTGACTCTTGGGGGACAGGCTTGGGCTCATAGGCACCTTTGCACCTCTGCCCCCTCAGCACTGGCTGGTCAGCGCTGTGTGGAGGCCCTGGTGACAGAAGGGTCCAGGAGGTTCTGACCTTGGCCAGATCCCTAGATCCTGGCACGGGCGCTGCCCAGGGAGGGCTCGGCGAGCACGTGCACCACCCTGCAATTCCTTTGCCCCTTCGTCCGGCTGCTTAGGATGCTCTCGCTCCGCAGACTGTGAATCTTCTGACTAAGGGGCCGGTCCTGATTCTCTCGGTCTGGGCCGGGGCCTGAGGGCCTGCACTTCCCACCAGCTCCTGGGTAAGGCGCATGCTGCCAGGTCAAGACCTGCACGTGGCATAGTGAGGCTTGAGAGCTCATCACTTCCAGAAAGCCAAGTTCAACACGTGTTGTTGCCTGTAGCCAATGCTTTCGTGCAGACTGCACACAAAACAGCTCTGAAACCAGCCTGCAGCTGCCCACGGGACCTGTGGAAGAATCCAGAGCTGTCCTCCCAGAGAAAAGCTCTTCCAGGAGTTCCCTGGTAGCCTCGTGACTAGGGATCTGGCATTGTCACTGCTGTGACATGGGTCGTTGCTATGGTGCAGGTTCGATCCCTAGCCTGGGAACGTCTGCATGCAGCAGGTGCAGCAGAAAGAGGAAAGAAAAGAAAAGCAGTTTTGGGCCCATGGAAACTGCCCAGGGGTGGGTTGGGGTCCAGGTGACAGTGCTGCCTCTGCTGTGCCAGGCCTGTGCCCGGCTCTCAGGTTCCAGGCTCAGCAGAACCAGGGTCCTCTCTCTGGGCCTCTGCCCTCACTGTCCACCATGAGAGTGAGGGAGGGGACGATTTTAGAAGAAGGAAGGATGGGTGTAACCAGCAGTCACCATGTGCCAAACACTGCTCCAGGTGCCTTTCCTGTGCCGACGTCTTTAACCGCCTTGGCAACCCTTGAAAGGGTTGCCTTCTTATTACCACCTCATGACCATTAATACCGATGGGGAAAGTGAAGTCCCGGGAGGAGGACCGCCCAAGGTCGCATGGTGCCGTGAGGCCCCAGACAGTCTGGCTCCAAAGACCAAGAACTTAACCAACTGGCCCCACAGCCTCTCTGATGTGAGGCTGGTTTCAGACAGTGAGAAGCAGTGGAATCCTCTCTGCCCCTCACCCCACAGCCCCAAGGCTCTTCTGCAGACACAGCCACAAACCTCTTCCAGGGTCCCCCCTGGCTCGGGGGCTCTGGCTGCAGACAGGCCAGTACTGCAGATCCCCCCCCCCCGCCCCTCTCATCCCTGCTGGGCTGCCTGGGGCCTCCAGAGCAGGGGCCTGGCGGTGCCTTCTGCTGGGAAAATCTCCTGCTTCAAGAGGTGGGGAGGTCCTGTTTTATTTTTAAAATTTATGTATCTATGTATTTTTAGGGCTGCACCTGTGGCATATGGAGGTTCCCAGCTAGGGATCGAATTGGAGCTACAGCCGCCAGCCTACATCCCAGCCACAGCCTACATCCCAGCCACAGCAATGCCAGATCTGAGCTGAGTCTGCAACCTACACCACAGCTCACGGCAACACCGGATCCTTAACCCACTGAGCGAGGCCAGGGATGGAATTCGCATCCTCATGGATACTAGTTGGGTTCTTAATCTGGAACTCTGGGCATGTCCTGTTCTAAAGCGGCGTTCTTTTGTGATACCCCAGACTCCCCCAACCCAAGTTCCTTCTTCATTGTATTGTCACAGTCAGTTTTCTCCTCTCCCTGCCAAAAAAAAAAAAAAACCACTCACTCTCAGAACTGGGGCTGTTTCCTTTTTTCTCCATCTTCAGCTCAGCGCCAGATGCACAAAAGGGCTGAACTGACTTGTATTTAGTAGAAGGACTACCCCCCCACCGCCCCCTCAGAGGTGCTGCATTTCCATATCTTGCCACCAGAGGGCAGGCGTGCACAGCACAGGCCAAGCCACTGGGAGGCGGGGCTGGGTGGGTCCCAGAGCGCCCAGTAACCAGATCTCTGGACAGAAGGCCGGATGAGCCATCTCTGCCCTGCCCCTGCTGATTCCAGCCCCAGCTCCAGAGCCACCACCTTCTCTTCCCTCCCCTCCCCTTCTCCCCTCTTCTTTCCACTCTTTCCGGATTCCTGGTCAGCCTTGACTTTGGCTGACTTTGGGCCAGGCACCTTTTCCCTCTAAGACTTAGTTTCCTCACCTTCAGCTTTTGTGCATTTCCCCTTCCTGGGGACCTGGGACCCTCCATGTAAGGCTGTACGTCCCGTGGCGCAGGCCCTTCCCTGCTCTCGGGGAGGCGGTCCAGGCTCTGCGGAGGCAGATTCATGCCCCTTTGTGAGTTTCTTCCTCATCCAGCTCCTGCCCCACCCATGGTGGATGACAACTTAAGGGCTGGCCGGCCTGGAATGACTGCTCCTTCCCCAGCCTGGCAGCTGCTGCAGCCACCTGCGCTTGGACGCTCTGCCAGCTGGGCTTGCTCCATTCAAGAACATGCTAGCAGGCAGCGCTGGCTGCGTGGATGACGGATAGAGAGAAAGCCATAGCTTGCTTCAGAGCATTTGTAGCAAAGGAATTTTCAAACCCACTTCTGGTAGAACCCTAAAGCCTTCTTAAGCCTCTGGGAACCTGAAAGTTCCTACCTGGTTAAGGATCCGGAATTGCCTCAGCAGTGGTGCAGGTTACAACTACAGCGCAGGTTCGATCCCTGGCCCAGGAACTTCCACATGCCATGCATGGGTGTGGCCAAAAAAAAAAAAAAAAAAAAAAGCCTCTAGAAGCCTGGGTCCAAATGCAGTCAGTTGAAGTCCCGTCCCCTTTTGAAGCTCCTTGTCCATTTGCATTTTCCCACTCATAGTAGCCCTAGGGGACCCTCGGCCCTGGGCTGGCTGTCCTGCGGACTGGGTGGAGTAAGGATTCTACTAACCGGGAGGGTTTATTCCTTAATCCTGGCATGGCTGCAGCACCAGCCAAAGGGCCAGCCGGCAGGGGCAGGGATGGAGACCCCAAGATGCTCTAGTCCAAACCCCAGGGGACCCAGGGCTGTGAGACAACCCACAGCCAGACTTCCAAGCTGGGTCCAGAACCAGGTGGCTCCTAATCCCCACCTCCCTTATGCCGCCTCCAGAGAGGCCGGGTTTCTGGGCGGGCCGGAAACGAGATGTGTCATAACAATGGGTTCTGAGCTCATGGCTTTCCTGGGTCTCTCTCTCCTGGCACCGGGACCCACCTGTAGGGACTTGCCTGCTGCTGACCTAGATTTCCAGGCCACTCTGTCAATACCTCCAGGGCAGGGCAGAGCGGGGCTTCTCGGAGACCCAAAGAGAACCCGTGGCCAACATCACAGAGACTCCACCAGCCGTGGGAGGACACCCTCCGTCCACACGGGGCTTAGAGGGCGGCCTGGGCTCTCCGAGTCGGCCTGGCCCCTCCCCGCACGGCTGTCCTCCAGGCCAATGAAGACCCTGAGCCGGTGCCTCGGGGTGTGGGGTGGGCAGCACCCAGCAGAGGCGTGAAATTGAAGTATCTGGACGGAGGGGCAACTTTCTTCCCTGTGACTCTTCCACAGTCCCTGCTGTCCCCTGGGGGTGACTCAGAGCCATCCGCTTCTGCCGCGAGCCCTGCCCCCAACCTCGGCACACCCAGTGCTCTCAGGATGGCTGATCTTGTTGCCACACAGCCTAGAAAATTCTGCCCTGGGCTTGGGGCGCCAGGTGCTGAGCCAAGATAGAGGATGAATCACGGGGCCGTGGCAGAGGCTGTCGGGAACCCGCAGACCTCGGCCTGCCGATGGGAGCCTGGGCCTCCCCATCCATCGGGCTGGGCTGGGCTCCCCCCCCCACCTCCGTGGGCCATGACGTCATCCGGCTTCTCTGGGTCCTTCTCTCATTAGCCTGCCGTCCTTCAAAGAGCCTTGCGGTTAGTGCCCTGGAAACAGGGCTGCCCCCCGACAACCGCCGCTTAGGGGTTTGTCAGGATGAGCCAGAATATGCAAATCACATTCTCTTTAGATGTTTATTGGATTACAAACACCCAATTAAAAGGCTTCCTTGGAATTCCTGCTGTGGCTGAGCGGGTTAAGAACTTAGGATCCATGAGGTGGTGGTTCGATCCCTGGCCTCACTCAGAGGGTTAAGGATCTGGCATTGCCGTGAGCTTCGGCATCGGTCACAGATGTGGTTCAGATTCCATGTTGCTGTGGCTGTGGTGTAGGCTGGCAGCTGTAGCTCTGATTCCATCCCTAGCCTGGGAACCTTCATGTGCTGCGGGTGGGGACATCAAAAGAAAAAGGAAAAAAGTCTTCTCTGGAAAGAATTCCTAAACAGACCCAGGGCTCCCCAGTTTGAGGACATTTCAGAGTGGAAGCTGAGGGTCCGGAAGGAGCCTGGAGACTGGTCTGTCTTGGTTGTCCTAACGCCACCCTTCACCGAATTGGCTTGGACGTCTCTGCCTCCGTGGCCCCTCGAAGACATCCCAGGCCCCGTGGCTGCTCAGACACCAGGCTTCAGACTTGGGGCTGCACCCAGAGGTACTGGCCACCAGGATAGGCCCCTGTGGGCAGGGGCGGGGGCACACCCAGGGCTTGGGGGGAGGTGTCTCTGCCTCATCTCTGCTGCAAGGTCACCTCTCCTTCTCAAAACCAGCTGCGTGTTGGGAGTCACGGTTCAGAAGAGCTGGGCCCAGGCCTCCCCTCCACGGCCGGGTGGGGGTCTGGGCTGCACAGGGTGGAGACCTCTCTGGGGGCCTGGCTGGGCCGGCGGCGGTGGAAGGTCCATGAACTCAGCAGGGATGCCAGCTAGTGGCAGAGACGGCCTGATAGAGAAAGCCTGGCCCGTTCCCCTCACCAGCCCTCCCTGAATCCTGGCCTCAGCTCCCTCCCTGATGCCTGGAGGCTGCAGCCTTGGCTTCCTAGGAGGAGAGGAGGAAGAGGAAGTCGGGGGAGCAGAAACGGCTCAGGAGGCCACGCCTGGCGTTTCCGCAGGTGCAGACCCCGGGGCTGGAAGGGGTTTAGGGCTCACCTGGCCCAGTGCTCCCGGGGAAGGGGGGCTGGCTCAGGCCCAGGGTGCCCAGGGGACATCCTGAGCCCCACGGGCCACATCTGTCTCCCAGCCTAACCCACTGGCTCACAGCGGAGGCGTGAAAGCCACTTAAAGAGGCAGAGCCGGGCAGGCCTGTTCTCTGTCCCCGCAGCCCCCCAGCTCCCGAGTGTCCTGGGTCATGACACGGCCTGGAGGGACCCCCCCTGACCTCTCCACGGTCTCCTGGCCCCCTCTTGCAGGCCAAGGGGACCGACTCATGGCTCAAGCAGACCAGCCGGCCGCTCCCGGCTCGGATTTGAATTCTGATGACAGGGACAGAGCCACTGGCCCCCGGGAGCCCGTCCTGTCTAGAGGCGCAGGGGCGGCTGCTTGGCCCAGCTGCGTGGGCTCTAAATCAGACCATTTGATTCTTTCTCTGAAGCCTCTAGAAGGGCCCTGGCTGTTGGCCCTGCCGAGACTTGGTTACCCACCCTCCTTTGCGTTCCATCTGTTAGGGTTTGAATGGTGTCCCCTCAAAATGCACGTGATGAGGAGTTCCCGTCATGGCGCAGTGGACACAAATCCAGGAGGACACGGGATCGATCTGGCGTGGCTGTGGCTCTGGTGTAGGCCGGCAGCTACAGCTCTGATTCGCCCCCTAGCCTGGGCGCCTCCATATGCAGCCCTAGAAAATGACAGAGAAAAAAACAATTCATGTCTTGAAATCCTAATCCCAGCGCCTCAGAAAACAACTTTATTTAGAAACGGGGTCTTGGCAGGTGAGGCCATGCCCGAGCAGGGCGGCTCCTGATGCGTGGGGCTGGTGTCCTTAGAAAAAAGGGGAACTTTGGATCCAGGCCGGCACAGAGTGAGAACACCATGTGAGCGTGAAGAAGGCATCTACCAGCCAAGAAGAAAGGCCTGGAACAGATCCCTCCCCACGGCTCTCAGGGAACCAACCCTGCTGGCCTCTAGAACTTAAAATGCAAGAAGAAAGAGTCATAATCAGGAAGGAATTCTCCTCGAGACTTCACATTGAGAGCCTGCCTGAGTGTCTTTTCTTTCTTTCTTTCTTTCTTTTTTTGTATTTTTAGGGCCACACATGTAGCATATAGAAGTTCCCAGGCTAGGGGTCGAATCAGAGCTGTAGCTGCCAGCTTACACCACAGCCACCGCAATACCGGATCCTTAACCCACTGAGCGAGGCCAGGGATCGAACCCACATCCTCATGGATACTAGTCAGGTTCATTACTGCTGAGCCACAGCGGGAACTCCCCGAGTTTCTAGTTTTTCAGCCTGCCTTGCAAATTTTGAATTTGCCAACTCCCAACCATGTGAGGTAATTGCTTCGAATAAATCTCTCTCTCTCTCGGCCTCAGTCTCTGTTGCCCTGGACAACCGTAATGCAGTCTCGCGCGTGTCCTTCCCATAAATTAACTTTTGCTTCAGTTAACCTGTTTCATTTCTTGCAATCAAAAACCTCTCGTCCGATGGAATAAATGATTTGTTCCGATTTGAATTGTTAAATGCAGCTGGACAATGTGCTCATCAGAAGAACTAAGAGCTTCTTCAAGCATGGAAACAGCAAAGGAGAAACACAGGCCGAAGCTGACATCACCCTTCCAAACACAGTCCAGGGAGCGTGCTTAACAAAACTCAAGGAACCTGTCGGCTTGGCAAAGCGCCCCCATCCAGGTCAACAGTCTCAGGCCATCGACTACCTGAGCAGTTCAATTTCCAGGTTCTGAGTGCAATTTCCCCACGTGAATTTCTGCTTCCTAGAAAGAAAAATGCACTCGTCCTGCCTCTGCAAAAAGGTGGCCCTTACGCACCTTCATTTCTTAGCGTCTATCAGTGAGCTGTCATTTTACTCATCAGTCACGTGAGTGGGTCCGTGTGAGCCCCTCCCCCAGTGCTGGCTCCACCTTGGCAAGTTGGTAAATCCGGTTCTGAGACTGCCAGGCTGACATCCAGAGCCCTGGGGCGGGGGGGGGGGGGTTAACTCCTTTACGGTTCAGAGGGGGAGTTCCCTGGTGGCTCTGTGGGTTAAGGACCTGCATTGTCATTACTGTGGCTCTGGTCACTGCTGGGGCACAAGTTCAGTTCCTGGCCTGGGAACTTCCATGTTGCCACAGGCATGGCCAAAAAGAAAAAGAAAAAAAAGAAAAAATTCTCAGAAGGCCGGGCATTGGAGCAGCATCTCTGGGAGGGAGCGGATCTGTCTGTTCCCAGCTGGGCACTGCCCCTCCCTGACCTGCCTGCGTTGGCTGCTGGCTCCTTCACACCTGCCGCTGCTCTTATGGCCTGGCACACTCAGAGAGGAGTCTGAATGGCTCTGGGAATAAATCGGCTTCCCTCCAGGAGCCTCTCTGCAGGGCAGAGCCCGCTTGTCTCTGGGCTCCTCCAGGAGCGTCTGCCGTGTTTTTTATCCACTCGCCATTTGGGTGGCTTCTCCCAGAGGGACGCTCTCTCCAGCCTTCTGTGACTCTGTGCCCCCTGGCCTCTCCTCCCCAACTCTGGCCCTTCCCTGGCCTCCCCCAGCCTCCCTCCAGGCTCCGGTGCTCTCTTGCCAGGCTTGATCAGGAACCATCACCAGGGCCGGGGACAAACAGCTTCTGCTCCAAAACCAGGGCCACCCTCAGCCTGGACCACAGGAGCCCCCCACCCCCTGGCCTTCTCGGACGCCCCGCCTTCAGTTCCAGGGCGCTTGGAGCCTTGCTGCACATCATCTAGCCCTGGCTTCCTCAGAGCCTGCTTGCCCAGGTGACTCCTGACCCTACAGCCCAAGGCCTTGCCTCTGAGGCCAGCCCTGCCCAGTCACCTTGCCACAGTCAAAGCCCCACAGCTTATGTGTGCCCTGCCCTGGTCAGCCTGCACACCCAGCTGGCAGTGGGCCTGGCTGTCCCCTGGAGCCTCTGCCCTCCACCCCTGATGTCTTTCTCAAGCCCTGTCCCTTCTTGAGTTAGAACCTTGGCTCCAAACCCCAATGCCAGTCCTGCCTCTGACCCTGGGGTTGAGCTCCGTCCCAGGCAAGCTGATAGCAGAGCATTTAGAGGCTGGCTCCCGGTGCCGTGGCAGAGTAACGCTGTGTTAGCACGGGGAGCTCCCCGAGCCCCGTAGCAGGACCTGCCCTCAGGGACAAAGGGGACAGAATAGTGAGAGGTCGCAGACTGACCGGAAGCACCTGGAGCCAAGGTAACCTATTTACGGCAGCAAAGTGTCCTGAAAGGGCCTGCAGAGCAGACCAGCAGTGATAAGTGGAGTTTGCCTTGCAGACTCCAGACTCCTGAGGCAGTCGACAGAACCCCAGGAGGCCTGGTGCTGAAAAGAGGGAGCCCTGGGCCCCCCTGGGTGTGGCCAGCGACTCTCCCTTCCACCCACAGGGCTGCAGGCAGAGCCATCAGCGCCTGAGAGGCGGGGCCTAGAGGCGGCTGGAGAGGAAGGGGACGAAGGTGGGCTCGAGCAGGTTGATGGTGGAGCATCGTGGGCATCCCCGCTTCCTCGCCTCCCACCCCACCTCAGCCCAGACTCCCGGGTCCCTGGGACTCTTCCCGGGGTATCTGCTCCTGGGCCCCCTGGGCGTCCCTGCGCTCCTGGGAGCACCAGCCTTGGGCTCCAGAAGCCACGTGGCCAGCACTTGCTCAGCCCCCCAGGGTGGCCCTCGGCTGTGACTGACTGGCTGCTCTTCCACCAGAGTCTTCTCCCCAGAAGCCTCTCTTCAAGCCGGTCCAGCTGACTGAGCTGACCCGTCCGGCCCTGTCACTGTGCTTGGCTCTCCTGGGGCTGGCGTAGCTGCCGCTCCCTATGACTCAGGAGCTGTGGCCGCCGAGGCCATCATCCCCGAGCCCATGTCCTGACCTCTTTACACGTGTCCCTTCTTCTTCTCAGAGATGCACTCTCTTCTTTTTTAATTTTTTTGCCTTTTTAGGGCCGCACCTGCGGCATATGGCGGTTCCCAGGCTAGGGGTCGAATCAGAACTACAGCTGCCGGCCTAGATCCCAGCCACAGCCACGCCAGCTCCAAGCTACGTCTCCAACCTACACCACAGCTCACGACAACATTGGATCCTTAACCCACTGAGCGAGGCCAGGGATGGAACCCGTGTCCTCATGGATACTAGTCGGGTTCCTAACCTGCTGAGCCACAACGGGAACTCCCACTCTCTCTTTAAAACATGGGTTCCTCCTGAGGGCAGCTAGAAGCCCAGCAGCTTCCCACCCTGTAGCCCACACACACACCCGCCCCGGGGTGGGGGGCTGGAGCTCTTCTTTCTGTGGCTTCTCTGCTCCGCCAGATCCCTCTTTGCTCCCCCTCTAGCTTGGCGCCACCTCCTGTAAAGCCCTGGGGGAGGCTCTGCTTGGTCCCCTTGGCCCCAGCCCAGTTCCCCCACTGGAGGCCCACGGAGCCCGGGGACCGCAGTGCTCGCACACCCGGCCGTTTGAGGGTTAAGATGAGTGGATGGGTTCACGGAAGTTTGAAGACAACTTCAGGGTCTTAGATTCCCTGCTCCTCTGGGGGTCTTTGACCTCAGTGTCCCCTCGGGCTCCGGGGCATTGGCCAGTCCAGGCCCAGGGCGCGTATGGTCACTCATGTTGCCCAGAAGGCACGTCCCCCCCCATCCTCCACCCCGAGTCCACGGCCCCCCGCCTCCTCGTCCATCCGCTCCTCCCCCTCCTCCCCAACCCCTTCCTTCCCCCATCATTCATGGGGGTTGGCTCAGCCCCCTTGGGGGGTTTGGTGTAAGGACTGGCCCTCCAAGCACATGCCTGGGGAAGAGGCAGAACCGTGTCAGGAGGCGGCGGGACCCACACCTGTTCCTGGCCGGGCACCCGGCTGCTGCTCCCTGCACCACCCCAAGCTCACCTGCTGTGGACAAAAACCCCTTCCCTCAGCTCAGCCTAGCGTCTGGTGTAAGAGCGGATACAAATAATCAGGCTTTCTAGAACGTTTCTAGTCGTGAAGCTAACTTCTAGAATGTCAGTAGGCGCCACTGACAAGCTCTGGGGTCAGGACCAGCTCCTCCCCTCTGGTCAGATCAGCAACCCTCTGCCTCCCTCCCAGCCTCACGTGGGAAGGGGAATGCCACCTGCAAGGGGGTTGGTGTGTGCCAGGTGCTTGGCATCAGCATGGTACCAGAGGGCCCTAGATGGGGCCGTGCTTGTTCTTACTGCTCCATTCCTCTTGCTGTAAAGAGTCACTACCATCCTGCAGGTGGCATCTTACTGGAATATGGCCCCAGCAAGTCAGCCCCAGGGCTGGTGCGCCAGGGGCATCGCAATTTCAGACACTTACGAGTGTCCCTGTTAAGCACCAGCTCTTGACCTGTGGGGTGACCTTGTGCAACCCTGGGAGCCACTCTGGGGCTCAGTTGCCTCCCCTGGAACCTTGGAGTCACAATAGAGATGAGGGCTCAGCGAGAGCCTGGACCAGGGCTGCTGTGCCCACCAGGACCAGCCTGGACATCTGCGCCAGGTTCCGCTGTACCAGTGCTGGCGATGCAGTGAGTCCGCCCTCCGAGGATGCTGATGTGTTTATGCCACACGAGGAAAGAGGCACAAGTAGAGGACTTTCAGGCGCCCAGACAAGGCAGCTGGGCGGCACCATGGGCACTGTGGCCTCTCCAGCTTCCCTCGCTGGCACTCAGCACTGGCTGGTTCCATTAGGACCCTCGCTTTGCACCCCAGAGCTCTCTCCCAGGCCAGGCTCAAGGAGAAGAAATCACCAAGAGGCCACAGGGAAGGGCAGGCAGTCCTGCTCTACCACTTCCTGGCTGGGAGATGCCAGGCAAGTTACTTAACCTCTCTGGGGAGGGACACGCGCGGTTCCAGCAGGAGGATGACAGCAGCGTCAGCGGTAAGGGAGCACAGAACCTTGCACTAAGATACCCAGAAGTAGTCCTTGGCGTTCCCTCCACCAGCAAGGTGGCGTAACTAAGAACCAAAAGCCTCCCCCACGCCCTGACCCACCCCAAAGGGGCATCGCCTTAATGACCTCCTTCCACCAGCAAATCCTGCCTGAGACCCCTTGGGCTCTGTGGGTGGAAACCAGGGGGAGCTCACTAGGCCCAGACCAGGGAGCAAACAGGGGCAGGGGAGGCGGGTCCAGGCCACAGCCTGGAGCTCCCCGGGGGCTGGCGTGGGCAGGCATGGGGCCAGGCAGGTGCTCACCTGGGCGACAGGTGTCTGGGCTTCACCCTCCTGGGGAGGCGGACGCAGGACAGAATGCGGATGCTGAGTGAGACTGAGCCGCAGCTCTGGAGCGACCACCCACCTGCTCACATGCATGCACGTGCACAGGCACATCCCCCTCAGCTCCCCCCGCCCCCGACACATAGATGGGGAGGTCCTCCCAGCCACGAGGCGCCCCCTCGCTCCTCCCTAGCGTATGAGGCCGTCTTGTGTCAGGGCCACCTGTGTCCTGTGCTCCAGCTCCCGAGAGGTCGAGGCGAGGGCCGCTGACTGATGCCCAGGAGGCTTTGCTGGGAGGATGGAGCGGGGGTGACGGCGTGACAGGCAGGGCTGGGGAAACAGGTGGGCGTGGGGAGTGGGCACCCCCTAACAAGAGGACTTCCGCTTAGAGCCGCTCAGACCCGCAGCTGGAGACACCTCTCTCTGTGCAGGGTCCACTTAACCCCCTTTTCAGTAATTTCCAAACAACCAGCAGAGCTAATGAAGAACGGTCACCCCTCTGGAAGGGCGTTGCCCACGCGTTTGGGATGTAACATCTGAATGCGGTGTGGGCGGGTTTTCTTATCCGTCCGAACGAAAATGTTACGGGTGTTATGGCCAACGGTGCATATGTCTCAGAATTCATGCAACCGAACTTCACAACAGGTGCAAAAATCCCTCCCTGAAAATGCGGGTGTGTGTGTGTGGGGGGGGCACACGTGTTCGCTCCCGTGTCACACGCTTACCGCAGACAATCGGATCCAGAAGAACCGGATTCCGGTCCTGGCACCCTGATCAACGAGGGTGTGATTTTAGTGGATTGCTAACCTCTGCGAGTCTCAGTTTCCTCCTTCCGATATCAATAGTCCTGCCTCTCTGGGTGTTGATGGGAACTAAATGAATTGATGTTGGTTGATACTTTTCCAACTGGGATGTAAACTCCCCAGAGAAAACTCAGGAATGCACGGAAGTCTCACGAAGCCATAGGATACCCATGGTCATTCTCACCAGTGCGACGAAGCTTTTGAAGAAAGAGTATTTTGTATGAAAACAGATATGAATTTACAAAGAGAATAATGTACAGAAGGCCAGAATTTTTCAGATGAACCTGGAGACTTCAAAGACATTTCAAACCCAGAATTTGTGGCTCTGGGCTGTGCCCCCATCTCGCCACGGCTCAATTTCTTTTCTGTAGTGGGTGGCTCTCTGCCATCACTGGAACCTTCCAGGACCTGAGCCTGGTTCCCGTCGCTCAGCATGGAGCCCAGGGCAGAGTAGGCGATGCTGAGCATTTGTTGAGATGAATGAAGCAGGAGGCAGGAAGGAAAGGTGAGGTAGGTCCTTCTTGGCAAGGCAAGACCTCCCTTTAACTCTGTGGAAGGTTCTGGAAACGGGCCAGCACATTTAGGGGTCAGAAGAGGGGTACCTGAGCTGCCCGGTGCAGCTCTGCCCACATCTCCCCCCCGCCCCAACCCGATGCAGGACAGCACCTGCCTGCCATGGACCATCCCCAGGCTGGAGGGGGATGTTGGTGAATGAGTGACAGCCCCACAGGGGTCTGAGGGTCAAGATGAGGGCACGTGAGGGGGACTGAGAGGAGACGCCCCCAGACAGGGCAGGGAGTGTGTTCCTGGATGCCCAGCTGCCACTCAAGATCGTAAGCTACCATTTTTAGCACCGATTAAATGCCGGGATTCTATGCCCATATCTTCAATTCATAGGTGTAAATTATTATCCTCTTTTTAAAGGTGAAATCTGAGAAGAGACCCAAGGACGTCCCTGTGACGGCATGCTGTCAACCTGGGCAGCTCTGTGTGCCAAGCTCATCCTCACCTCCTACCCCACACTGCACCCCAACGAGGTGGCACAGGCAGCCCCACTTGGCAGTGTCAGAGTCAGGAGACCCAGGGGGTGGGGGCATACGGACCAGTGAGAATGAGATCAATAGGACCTTCCCCTTCCAAGTGCTAAAACCATCCTTCCTGGGAGCAGCCTCTGCGCGCCCCAATGACCTGTCATCGGGGTGAGGTTGGGGTGTCAGGACAGGCGGGCTGGGAGAGTGCAGTCGTCCCACCCAAGGTCCTGGGCCCTGGAGCTTTGGGATGGGCACAAGTCACCAGGCAAGAGTCAGCATTTAGTACGAAGGAAGCATCAGCCACAAGGTGGCGCCCCCACCCCTCCTTCGGGGTCCAGTGCTCTGCCCGCTTGAACTCGGCAAGGTGACCAGGGCGCTTGCTGCGGGCTGGGCCAGGGGACCAGAGATGGCTTCTGCCAGAGGGGCATCTCATAGCCTTTCAGGATGCAGGGGCTCCATGATCCCGGGGGTGGGGAAAGGACCCTCGAAGTGGAGGGAGAAGCTGGAGGGTTGCAAGTGGGTTTAGACGGTTCCCAATTACGCTGTGCCTGAACCCAGATTTGTGAGAAAAGTCCTAGTTTTATCTTACATGTCCCCGGTGGGCACAAATAGCCTGTCCTGGTCACTTTGCAATCCCCATATTTTTGTTCAGAGAATCCTCTAGGTATGCCGGCAAAGTTGGAGGGACAGGAGCCTGGAGAGCTGGGCCCTGAATGCAGGGTAAGGAGTTTGCGTAGGACTCAGAAGATGCCGGGGAGCCTCTGGAAGGTTCTAGATGGCTCTGGCTGCCTGTGAGGGGAGGATGGAGCAGGCAGGAGGCAGGGTGACTCGGGGCAGTGGGCAGGGAAGTGGAGCAGAGGGGGCAGCTACCTGAGACAGCTCCCTTGGCCTGGCATCTGCCCTGTGCCTTTACCATAGGGCCTCTCATCCTTCTCTAGATCCCGCCTTGATGCCCTCCGTGCACCCTGGGTCCCCACTCCGGCTTCCTATCAAAGTGTGGCCCCTTTCCAAGCTCTGCTAAGAAGGAGCTGACGCGCTCACGGCCAATCCGTGCCACTGGACTCGCAGGTGCACGTATGCCCAGAATCCTTCTGTTTCTGTCTTAGTCCAAAAGGGGGCCCAGTAGTGAAATTTCAGGCAGCGTGGCAGGCCCGCGTGTGGGGATGACCAGTATGGGAGGTGGAAGCCATCTGAGAAGTAGGCTCCCTGTCATAACCAGTGAAGTCAGAGCCTTTTGACCCCAGGATTCTCCTCTGGTTCCCAAGGCCATCTCCTGCCTAGGTCACAGGGACAATACCTCGTCCTTGGCATCAGCATTAGCGTAGCTAGAAAGTGGTTTCGGTTTGAACCACCAAATTTGGGACAATTTGTGGTTCAGCAAGACATAGTCACTGACTCAAGGTTCTGTGTCAGCCTTTATAAGAGGACATCTTATTGTCCATTACTGGGCATCAGAGTTTCTTTCAGGAAGAGCAGCAGATGCGCTCCATCCGGGATGATGGGCATCTGGCAAAATCTCATGAAGCAGGAGTTCCGATCACTCAGGATTTAGCAGTGATGCTATTATGCTTAGCTATTAGCACTTCCAGCATAATCCAGAAAGAATGTTTTGTTGTTTGTTTTTAGGGCTGCCCCTGCGGAATATGGAAGTTCCCAGGCTAGGGGTCAAATTGGGGTTCCAGCTGCCAAGCTGCACCACAGCCAGCCATAGCAATGCCAGATCTGAGTCACATCTGCCACCTCCAGCACAGCTCACAGCAGCACAGGATCCCCGACCCACTGAGAGGGGCCAGGGATCAAACCTGCATCCTCCTAGGATTCATTTCATCCTAGGAGGATTCATTTCCACTGCACCATAACAAGAACTTCCAGATGCAGTTTTAAAATGGATGAATCTACCAGAAATGAATACAACACTGTAAATCAATTATACTTCTACTTAAAAAATGGATAAATCCAACGACATAAAAGTTTAACAAAAAGAAAAGAAACTTTTACATGGCAAAAAACCACGGCAAGCAAAGTCAAAATGACATACTGAAGGAAAGTATTTGTGCAACATAAATCAATGATAAAAGACTAATATGATTGATATTTAAAAAGCTCTTTAAAAACTTGAGGAAAAAGACCAAAATTCCAACAGAAAACTTGGCAAAAAACCCTGAACATACAACTCACCAAAAAATGAAATAAATGGCCCATAAACATGAAAAAATATCCATCTTCACACATAATAAGAGAAATACAAACTCTAACTATACCAAAATGCCATTTTCACCGCTCAGACTGGCAATAATTCAAAAGCTTTACAACACAGCCCATGGAGAGAGCGGTGTTCTTGGAAGTTGCTGGCGGAAATCAAAATGCTGAAGCCCCATAGGAAGGATTTGACAATACCCAGCAAAACTGGACTCGTATTTAACATTTGCCTCAGCAAAGTCTTTTTTAGAAATTTATCGCAAAAATTTATTTGCAGTAAACATAATGAAAATACGTCTGGGCATGGTTATTCATTGCAACATTGTATGTAATACAGCAAGGTAGTGGCAATGGCCACAATGCCCAGAATTAGAGATTGCAGGAATTAAATGCGGTATAGCCGGAAAAGAGAACATTAGGCAGCTGTAAAAAAGAATGAGAAACCGCTCTTGAAGTTGTTATGAAATGATTTCCAGAATATATTGTTAAGCAGAAAAAAAAAGAGTGCATATATCGTACGTTATTGTTTGCATAAAAAGAATAATAAGAGGAGCTCCCGTCATGGCGCAGCAGAAACTAACCCGACTAGGAACCATGAGGTTTCGGGTTCGATTCCTGGCCTCGCTCAGTGGGTTAAGGATCCAGTGTTGCCATGAGCTGTGGTATAGGTCGCAGATGCGGCTCGGATCCCGCCTTGCTGTGGCTGTGGTGTAGGCCAGTGGCTACAGCTCTGATTGGACCTCTAGCCTGGGAACCTTCATATCCTGCAGGTGCAACTCTGAAAAGACAAAAAAAAAAAAAAAGATTCAAAAAAAAAAAAAGAATAATAAGAAAATACGTACAAATTTGCTTATTTTTGCAAAAAAGAAGCACAGGGAGAGTAAATTAGAAACTAATGAAGTTAATTATACCCCCAGGGGTGGGTAGGAATGAGAGAAAGGAAAGAGAATGAGCTTGCTCTGAATATGTCTTTTCACATTTTGGGGGGGCCACACCCACAGCATGCACAAGCTCACCTGCCAGGGATTGAACCTGAGCCACAGCAAGGAAAATGCTGGTTCTTTAACCCGATAAGCCACCAGGGACTCTAGCTTTTCACATGCTTTTGACAAACTTTTGGAATTTTGTTCATGTGTCACATATTCAGTAAGTACAATTCAATCACTATGAATGCGGAGGTCACCACGCGTAAAACTGAATAAACCTGAAACAAATAAACCGAACTATACATCAGATGGCTAACACAATCACAGGAAAAAAAAAAAAAGAGGGAAAAAAGAGAACTAATCCAAGTAGCTTTGAAGTCAGAACTTTGACTTCATACCTTCTGTCAAAACACAACAAGAACTGCCAAAAAAAAAAATCTTTAAATTATTAAATGAATAATTCTGTGTTTGGTGGAGATATGAGTGTAACAATTTTACTATTTATTTTATTTTTTTATTTTATTCATTTATTTATCTTTTTGCCTTTTCTAAGGCTGCTCCCGTGGCATATGGAGGTTCCCAGGCTAGGGGACCAATTGGAGCTTTAGCCACCGGCCTACGCCAGGGCCACAGCAAGGCGGGATCCGAGCTGCACCTGTGACCCACACCACAGCTCATGGCCATGTCGGATCGTTAACCCACTGAGTAAGGGCAGGGACCAAACCTGCAACCTCATGGTTCCTAGTCGGATTCGTTAACCACTGGGCCACGACGGGAACTCCCAAGTGTAACAATTTTAAAAATCACTTTTGTGAGTCATAAGACTGAGAAAATGAGTAAAAAATACCTTGATGTTGTGAGGAGCCAGAGTTCTCACGGTGGGAGAGAAGAGAGAGACAAAAGGAATGGAGAAATGTGACCGTAGTTTCCTAGGGCTGCTCAGACAAACTGCCACCAATTGGGCGGCTTAAACACCAGAAACGTACCTTTCACGTTCGGGAGGCTGGAAGTCCAAGGTCGAGGTGTCTGTGGGGTTGGTTCCTTCTGAGGGCTGGGAGGGAGAGGGTTCCCCCACCTGGCTTCTGGCGGCTTGGTAGGAATCTCGGCATTCCTGGGCTTGCAGAGGCACTCCCCTCCTTTCCGTCTTCATCTTCACATGCCGTTGGCCCTGTATGTGCCTGGATCCAAATGCCCCCTTCTTCTAAGGATGCCAGTCATCTTGGATTAGGGCTCACCCTAACGACTTCATCCTAACTGACCAGCTACAAAGACCGTCTTTCCAAATGATGCCACATTCACAGGTAGCGGGGGGGGGGGGTCATGACATCCGCATGTTTGAGGGACACGCAGTTCAATCTGAAACAGTCATGAAAACCCTTGGAGTGTTGGGTTGAGTCGAAAGGTAGCAGAATGAAGTCACACTTTAAACAAAAATCAACTTCCAAACTCAGCCTCTAAGTCACCTCGGCAGCCACAAGCACAATTAGTCCAGTTCTTGGTTTCTAAATGCTCTTCTCCACCCAAAGGGATGGAACTCCTTGCGTAAATGGCTGGTTCTAGGGCTGGGACGGGAAAAGCACAAGATGAGCCTGGAACATTTTGCTATGCCTGAAAGTAACGAAGGACAAGATTTAGGGGTAGTGGGGACATGCCAACAAGACGTTGAGCAAGGATGCCCCAAGCCAAAGGTGGGACCATCTGAGCATCAAAAAGAATGATGACAGTAATGGATTATAACGTATCGAATCAAAAAGAACGTTTCCTAAAAATGAAACCAACATCCAAACGAATCGAGGCAGATGGGAAAGCTCTGCTTGAGAGTGGGAGGATGACTGGAGGGATGAGTTAGAAAACAAACCTTTTGCCACCGTCCCTGAGTAACTGATTCAAACGAGGATAAATACTCAAACCACGGAGTGCAAAGTTGTTGGGTAAGCGGATATTTACTGTCTCAACGTCTTTTCCCAGAGACTATTTCACAATTACAAAGAGAAACGGAGGCTAGCTTTATGGTAGAGAAATGCAGTGGCGCAGGTGGAGGGCACTGCCTTCAGCGCTTGGTCAAAAAATTGGCATCAACGCTGAGAACACTCTCTGACTTCATGTGCCTCCTGGTGCACTGCTCTGAGAACACAGTGTCGCTCATGCACCATTCCTGCCAAAATTGCGACATCCACATCAGATCTTGCAGAAACAATCCAACGATTGCAAATGGAAGGATGGTCTCACAACAATGAGTTTTTAATTCATCAGATGTGTCAGTGCCCTGCAAGAAAAAGAAAGGCTGAGAAATTTAATCTGGAAGATTAAAAGAATGGGATTTTTTTTTTTTTTTTACAGAAGCTTATAATGTATCCTAAAGTTTACAGAGAAGTCAAAAAGATCCTTGACTAGGTACCTCAACTTTTTTCTTCTGGCTGTGCCCAGCGCATGCAGAATTCCAGGGCTAGGGATCAAAGCCACACCACAGCAGTGACTCGAGCAGTGATAATGACAGAGTCTTAACACTAAGCCACCAGGGTACTCCCATAAAGCCATTTTAATAAAAATAGCCCTAAAACAGGTCGATGGACCAAGGCAATGTAATGGAGCAGTCAGACCCATCTTTATTTTTTTTTATTTTTTATTTTTTATTTTATTTTTTTGTCTTTTTGCCATTTCTTGGGCTGCTTCCACAGCATATGGAGGTTCCCAGGCTAGGGGTGGAATCGGAGCTGTAGCCACCGGCCTGCACCACAGCCACAGCAACGTGGGATCCGAGCCGCGTCTTTGGCCTACACCCCAGCTCATGGCAATGCCGGATCGTTAACCCACTGAGCAAGGGCAGGGATCGAACCCGAAACCTCATGGTTCCTAGTCGGATTCGTTAACCACTGCGCCACGACGGGAACTCCTCAGACCTATCTTTATTTGGCAACTTAATATGAGATAAGTTGGCATCACTAACCAATAAGGAAATGATAGATTTTATCAAAGATAAATGGTATTGGGAAAGCTGGCTCACTCTAAGAAGAAAAAAAATCAAATTGTTCTTTACCTAACTCCGTATAATCTACTCCAAGATACACTGGCATTTCGCAAAAGAGACATCAAAGGCAAGCAAGCATATTCTTTGAAACGCATCAGTAACCAGAGAAAAGGAAACCCGGGTAATAAAAGGTTGATTTCCCAGCAAA
Source organism: Sus scrofa (assembly GCF_054392235.1). Taxonomy (NCBI): domain Eukaryota; kingdom Metazoa; phylum Chordata; class Mammalia; order Artiodactyla; family Suidae; genus Sus; species Sus scrofa. The sequence continues at coordinate 138,844,799 of NC_139385.1, read as the reverse complement.
GGGCTGAAGGAACCAAGGGCCGGGGAGGGGCAGGAAGGGGGGTAGAGGCCCCTCAAAGTGTGTGGTGGAAGCACGACCTGGTCCATCCAACCCCCGGATTGAGTTGGAAACCCTCAATCTGGTTCCTTCATCTGATTCCCAAATTAGGGTCATCCCAGAGAGGACCCAGCCGTTCCACCCCCGGACACCCACAGGGTAAGGATCAAAGCCACATCCCCATGGACCGCAGTCAGGCTTGCTTCCGCTGCACCACGACAGGAACTCTGAAATATTGTTAAGAAATATGGCAAAAGGCTTCTTGGCTGCTGGGAGTGAGGATATCCAGGTTGCAGGCCCCAAGTCTCCCAGGTGGCTTCCTGCCTTCAGAGTCTGGTTTGCACGTGCCACCCTGGAAGCCACACCACCCATGGCCGTGTGTCATTTTCTGGAAGTGCCGCTGGGTGGCTGCGCCCAGAGCCAGGGTCTCCCAGGTGGATCCTGTGCAGCAACGCTGTGCTCACTAAAGCTCCAGGGGATCCCGGGATGTTTTCAGGTCTGGTTTTCGGCATTTGTTGATAAGAGAAGTTATGTGCCCTGCTGGCCTTTGTGAATCTGGGACTTTTAGAAGTTTCTAGAATGGGTCTCAAGGGCCTACTTGACTCCTGGCCAATCGGGATCCAATTCTTCCTTGATACTTCCAATGATTCTTCAGAAGCAGAGCAGGGATTTTTGGCTTTGTTTTTCACACTGGCTTTGGTCTGAGGGGGACACACCAGCGTACACTGGAGCATAGGATATCACAACGCAGGGTCCTCAGCAGGCTTCTCCCTTCACAGACCAGGAAGCCGCTCCCAGAGCGGCCAAGGGCTTGTCCAGAGTCCTGCAGAAGAGAGTCAGTTCATGCCACGTGTTCTGGCTTCGGGGTTAAGAGAGAAGAGGTGAGGTCATGAGAGCAAACGGAGGAGGCTGCCCCAGGAGCCCAAGACTGAAATCACGGATGAAGTCACGGGATCAGAATGCTGGCTCCTGGACAGACTCCCCGATCCTCCAGGCGCTGGACGAGGGGGCGGCCTTAGGAGCTTGTGCTCAACTTGGACGCACCCAGGTTCTGGCCCTTAGCGGCCTTCACTGGCTGCGTGGACCTGGGGAAGTCGCTCCATCTCTGTTGGGGTTTCCTCCTTCGTGACTCGTAAAGACGCACAGACTCAGGGCAGCGTGCCGCCCAGGGGCAGGGGCCATGTGAATTTGAGATGAGTCTGGCCCTCAGTACCCATGCCCCCCGCATGCTGTCTTGGGGGGACTCTCACAGCCTCTCTGTCTCCCGGCCTGTACCCCACGGTTAAGGAGACTCACACCTAAGCAGGCAACGTGGGGGGAGCACTTCGTGGCGGTGGAGCGCAGGCCAGGGCCCAATGCGATGATCGCTGGTTGGAAAGACCTGGCCCATCGCCATTGAGTGAAGGAAGACGTCAGAACGCGCCATCCCAAAATATGCCACTCTGGCAGGTTGATTCTTTTCAGTTAAAGGCACTTGAAAAACAGCAGATGGGCGAACGCCCTAACTTTCCCTCTCGTTCTGAAAAGTAAAAGATGAATTCCCACGTGAAAAATGCCCTCCCTCCACGCTTGTGAGAATGTAACGTGCTTATCATCACGGACGGGCAGTCTCGAGCAGAGAGTTCTGTGCCTTATTAAAATCACTCTTAGGCGTTCCCGTCGTGGCACAGCAGAAACGAATCCAACTAGGAATCATGAGGTTGCAGGTTCGATTCCTGGCTTCGCTCGGTGGGTTAAGGATCCTGCATTGCTGCGGCTGTGGTGTAGGCCCGCAGCTGCAGCTCCAATCGGACCCCTAGCCTGGGAACCTCCATATGCTGCAGGTGCAGCCCTAAAAGGATAAAAGACCAAAAAAAAAAAATCACTCTTATTTTCCTTTAGCTTCTCCATATATTGTAGTTCCTTTTCCACAATTTCTTCTCTCTGTTCTGTCTCATTAGGTACAGAGGTTTTGCCACTTGCGGTCTCCATTTCCTTTGGGGGCTCCTATGTCACATAAAACTTCTGTCAAATAAATCCATATGCTTTTCTCCTGTTGATCTGTGTTTTTTTTTTTTCAGCTGCACCTGCGGCATATGGAATTTCCTGGGCCAGGGTCGAATCGGAGCTGCAGCTGCAGCTGCAGCCTACGCCACAGCCACGACAACACCAGATCCAAGCAGCATCTGCACCTATGCCATGGCTCGAGGCAATATGGGACCCTTAACCCACTGCGTGAGGACAGGGATCTAACCCCGATCCTCAGAGAGACAATTTCGGATCCTTAACCTGCTGAGCCACAATGGGAACTCCCTGTGGATCTGTCTTATGTCGTTTTGATTTTCAGGCCCAGCTGAAAAGCCCTCTGAGGGTAGAAAGATCCTGCCTCCCCTACAAAAGCAGAGCCTCGGGAGGTCCTGGGTCTATTTCCCATGGCGTCTCCATCTGGCTGGTGTTTATCTGCCTCCCTCGTCTGTCTGATTTTAGTCTGAGAAGCCAACTCAGTCCCTAGGTCAGCCCATCCCTCTGTATGAACCCCTACCCACTGAGCTTCCATCAGTTTCAGCATACTGGGTCACTTGTACCTGGGGACAAGGCAAAGGCCCTGGCCAGGATGTGACGGCACCAGGTCAGGCAGGCTGAGTCCTCACACACGGCACAGGCGGGAGCACTGGGATGCTGGGCTGACAGGGACGCCAGCATCTGAATTTTAGAACTGGAAGCAGGCTGGTCCAGTACGCTTGTGTTGTTGAGAGAGAAACCGAGGCCCAGAGCAAAGAAAGAACTTAGCCAGGGACGCGTGGCCCTGGCGACCACATGGGGATTGAATTTTGGCGAAGTGCGGAGTTCACCCTGGATGGGTTCTTTCTGAGCTCACAGATGCCTAGCGCTCTGTAACCTTCTTGGTTGGGGTTCGAATGCAGTTCAAGGAGTTAATTCCTGGGGTTACCACCTAACCTCATTAGTTGAAAGAGATTACATGTTCCTACTATTTGTATGTTACCTCTTGGTACTTTGCTGTACTGGTTACAAAGAACTTCTTCTCTGCATGGCCTTATGACTCCCAACACCCCCTGAAGTGGGTATTCCGGTTTCCTTGTTAAGGACCCAGAGGAAGCTAGTCTCCCCCACCCCACAGAGCCCTGGGGAGCCCCCCACCCCGACCTGCCACATGTTGGACGCCGCTCATCCTAGAGGCAGGTGTAGGCACTCTGGCTACTGAGGGCGGACATACCGGGTTTTAACATTTTTTTATTTTAGTTGATTTACAGTGTTCTGTCAATTACTGCTGTGGAGCAAAGTGACCCAGTCACACCTACACACACACTCTTTTTCTCACACTCTTTTCTGTCATGTTCCATCACAGGTGACTGGACATAATTCCCGATGCTACATATTGGATACAGTTGCCTGACACACTGTTTTTAAATGTCTTGAGCCAGCATTTTAGAATCCAGCAACCTCTTTAAAAGGGAGGATATCTTTTTTAAAAAATCTGGAAGCACTGGAGTTCCCGTTGTGGCACAGCGGAAACGAATCCAGCTAGGAAACATGAGGCCTCTCTCAGTGGGTTAAGGATCTGGTGTTGCCCTGAGCTGGGGTGTCGGTCACAGATGCAGCTTGGATCTGGTGTTGCTGCAGCTGTGGTGTAGGCTGACAGCTGTAGCTCCGATTTGACCCCTAGCCTGGGAACCTCCATGTGCCATGGGTGCAGCCCTAAAAAGATTAAAAAAAAAAAAAAAGAAAAAGAAAATCTGGACGCTCTGGCAGCGTGGGGTCCAGCCCAGCCTCTCCTCCCTGTTTAGCTGAGCTGTTTGCTTTCTTCTCTCTGCGTCGTCTGGCTCGCATCCTTGTGGTTCCACCTGTAATAGAAGCACGATTGGCTGCGGTTTATGAAGCTCTGGACAGGTGACTGGGTCTTTCTCAGTCTGGAAAGAACCTCCTGTAAGGACACTGGGTCTCGGGGAGAGAGACGTGCTGACTGGTGCACAACTGCCTCGGCGAACGTTTACAGAGGACCGGCTATGCCAGGCTCTGTTTGCGCCGAGGGGTGTGGAGCAGAACGGGAATTCCTGCGGCCTCAGAGTGATCTCAGCTGAACCCAGCAACACACGTGCGAGCTCCAGTTCCCGTGCCGACTAGTTGTCACTAATGAGTACATGCCCTTGGCAAGCTAGTTCCTCTCGTGGGACTGCGGTGCCCACTCTGAGCAATAAGGGCCTTGACTGGACAGCTTAGAGGCTGTCCCTTTGGTCTCTCCCGGAGTCCCGCTGATAAAGGCCATGGCTGGGCCGACCCGCATGCTCGCTCAGTTCTGGGTCACCTGGTTTAGAGAGCTGGGCAGCGAAGGAACTCTGCCTATATGGCTGAGCCAACCTCAGTGTCGCTGTCACTCTGGCCTGTCATATCTAATTCTCCTTTTTGGTTTTTTGTTTGTTTGTTTGTTTTGGTTTGGATTTTTTTTTTTTTTTTTTTTTGGTCTTTTTTTAGGGTTGCACCTGCAGTATACAGAAGTTCCCGGGCTAGGGGTTAAATCAGAGCTGCAGCTGCCGGCCACAGCCATAGCAACACCAGATTCAAGCTGCATCTGCGACCTACACCACAGCTTGCGGCAATGCCAGATATTTAAGCCACAGAGCAAGGCCAGGGATCGAACCCACATCCTCACGGATACTACTCAGATTCTTACCTGCTGAGTCACAATGGGAACGCCTGTCATTTCTTATTCTTAACTGAAAAGGGCCCCCGGGCTGTGCTGGAGCCCACCGACTGCTGCACGGCTTATTAAGGCCACAGGTCCTGGGAGCAGCCAAGGAAAACCAAAACTCGATGAAAATCATAGGCTCTCTGGAGCACAGGCCTTTATTAAATCCCAGCCTACTGGGAACAGTTTGAGATACAAAGAGATTTTTGCTCTCTTTTGGAAGTGCTGGGAAATTTAAATCAACAGCTCTCTGCCGGGTGTCGCCTACGGAAGATAATTTGCAGTGACTGGGCTCCAGCCTCGTAGGAGTATCGGACTCAGCATAGGCCGGAACAGCACTCTACAGTTTACAGAGCTTATTCACGCTGTCTCGGGTAACCCTTACTACAGCTCTGGGAGGATTCAGACTCTCAGAGAAGGGAGGAGGTTTGCCAAGCACAGGGCAGCAAGAGGAGAGGCCAGGATCAACCTTGGGTCTTCTGCCGACAGGTTCAGGGCTCTCCACTGTATTACAGGCAACACAGAGATGTAGTTAAATTGTTAGGAGACGCAGGCTGGAGAGTTTAAAAAAGACATTATTATTTTTTGTGTGTGAAAAGCCCTTGGAGGTGTTAGCATTTCATCCAGGTCTTAAAATGGCGATGAACATTTTTCCTTTTTTATCATTTTAATAGATCCTTGTAGATGCTTTGGAAAGTATAATAAAATGCAACCAACAAACAAAAGTTTTATTACCTGACACAGAGATGCTGCCTCCATACATCCATCACTTTGTTCCTTCCACCGTCCTGCATTTTAAACGAGTCGAGGTGGTATTTTCTACAGAGTTTTGAATTTTTTTCCCCTTTAACTTACATTTTATCACATTCACTTTGAGTGGGTTGAATTCCGGCAGGTGTGTGATGAGGAAATTCTGGACTAAGGTGTGGGGACCAGGGGAAAAGGCGTGGGGACAGGAAAACACAGGGTGTGTTCAGGAAACGGTGAGGCTAATCTTGTGATGAGGTGAGGTTTAGCAAGAAGTCTAAAAAGACCCTTAACGTCATATGGTGGAGAGCCTTGAATGACAGGCTAAGGAATCTGTCGTTTATTCTATTCTCATTAAAGAATAATGCACTTTATACTGGACATATTTTTAGTAAAACACAAGTGAGAATGTTCAGAAATAATTCACCAACTGACAATGCAGATGTGATTGCTGTTCATATTTGGAAACACGTATAACCTTCCAATTTCTTTTTTCCCCAAACAGGGACATAAAACACATATTCTCTTCTAATCTGATTATAATCCCATTAACATCTCTCTTGGTCATTATAAAAAAGAAATTTTATCTTGTGCAATAGTAGTTTTGAAACATTTTCCGCACTGGAACACTGTTTTTAAACAAAATCCCACCAGGAACCTCAAAAGTCAGAAGGGATGTAAATAGAGCTCTGAAATGAGAATGGAAGTGGGGGCCCTGACGCCTGCCTGACCCCATAAGACACCCTGACCCCATTCTGAAAGCCGCTGTTGCATAAGACCATTTTTAAAGCTACATGGTCAGAGCACAGCATCACCGAGATAATCAGCCTGCTCGGTTGTTTCCAATTTTCCCTTTGTAAGTTGATATTATGTTCTTTGAGCACATCCCATAATTATTTCCCAATGAAGGTTTTTGAACATGAGGCATGACATAATCAGAGCTATTAGTGTGAATGCCAAATACAGTAAAATCTTACTTAACTGGAATTCAGCTAACCACAGTCCTTAATTAACCAATTTTCTTTTGCTCAACTTTGGGGAACATAAAGGAAACTCTCTTTCTCCCTCCCTCATTTTCTCACTCCCTTGAACACACACACAAGCACCTATGCACACGATTAAGAAAAAGGGACACACTACATGTAGTAACTGTGCTCTGAAAACTACAAAACGTTACTGAGAGAAGTTCAAGACGGGTGCAAATAGTGAGATATACCATACTCATGGATAGGAAGACTCAGGATTGGTAAAATGTCAGTTCCCTCAAATTAACCTATCGATTCAACACCAGGACATTCAGAATATTAGCAGGGTTATTGGAACAAATTTAGCAAATCTTAAAATGTATGTGGAGGGAGTTCTCTGGTGGTCTAGCAGTTATGATTCAGCACTCTCATCACTGTGGCCCAGGTTCAATCCCTGGTCTGGGAACTGAGAGCCCACTTCAAGCCACTGCACACTGTGGTGAAAGAAAGAAGGAAAGAAAGAAAGAAAGAAAGAAAGAAAGAAAGAAAGAAAGAAAGAAAGAAAGAAAGAAAGAAAGAAAGAAAGGAAGGAAGGAAGGAAGGAAGGAAGAAGGGAGGGAGGAAGGAAGAAAGAAGGGAGGGAGGAAGGAAGGAAAGAAAGAAAGAGAAAGAAAGAAGGGAGGGAGGAAGGAAGGAAAGAAAGAAAAGAAAGAAAGAAAGAGAGGAAGAAAGAAAGAAGGAAGGAAAGAAAGAGAAAGAAAGAAAGAAAGAAAGAAAGAAAGAAAGAAAGAAAGAAAGAAAGAAAGAAAGAAAGTCTATGTAGAAACGCAAAGCGTATAACATAGCCAAACCACATGAAAAAAGACCAAAGTAAGATGCCTTACCCAATCTGGTTTCAAGACCTACTATAAAGCTAAGGTAATCAGCATAGAATGGTACTCAAGTAAAATCTAACATATAGACCAAGGTAACAGACAAGAAAGTCCAGCTATAGATCCACACATATATGTGGTCAATTGGTTTTCTAGCCAAGGTGCAAAGACAATTAAATCTTTTCAACAAAAGGTGGTAGAATAAGTTGCTGCCTATATGTATAAAAATGAGCTAAAACAATAAAACTTTAAAAAAAATAGGAGAAAATGTTAGCGCTCTTAGGTTAGGCAAAGACTCTAAAACTAGGACACATAGAAAATTTAAAAATTAATCACTTCGACTTCACCAAAATTTAAAATGTCTGCTCTTTGAAAGCACAATTAGGACAAAGAAAAGGCAAGGCACAGATTGGGAGAATATGGCTGCCAAACATACGTAAAATTAAAGACTTAACATCTACAATGTATAAAGAATTCTCAATATTAAGACAGGACAATCAAAATTAGCCAAGAGATTTAAACATTTAATAAAAAAAAAAAAAAAAACAAAGCAGATGTCAAATAAGCATGTGAAATATGTCCAACACCATAAGTTGTTAAGGAAATGCAAACTTAAACCAAATGAAGATAGCACTCCATATCCACCACAGTGGCTACAATTTAAAAGACTGACAATGCCAAGTGTTGACTAGACTATGGAGCAATGGTGTAGCATTTTTTACAAAGTTTAGCATTCATTTACCATATGATTTAGAAACTCCACTCTTGGGCATTTTTCAAGTGAAGTGAAAAAAAGTGTCTACTCAAAGATCTGTACAAGAATATTTATAGCAGCCTTGTTCACAGTCACCAAAAATGGAAACAATCCAGATGTCCATTGTTTGATAAATGGATAAAGAAAAATCTATACTTAAATGGCATACTACTCAGTAATTAATAGGTATAAACTACTTATATATACAACATGATAAATCATAAAAGCATTACTAAGCGAAAGATGTCAGATACAAAAGACTACATACTATACGCATTTATACAAAGTTCTAGAAGAGGAAAATCTAAAGTGATGATAGCAGATAAGACATTGCTAGGGGTTTGGGGATTGGAGATGCAGACCGACTGTAATGTTATAAATCATCTTTTTGGTAGCGGTTGCACTAAAAGACAGGTCAAAATTCATCATGGACACTTAAAATTGGTGAATTTTTATTATAAATAAATTATACCTCTACTGGCACTTGGTTTCATCTTTGTTCACTTTTCAGTCATTCTTCTAGCCGCTTAGTGGTTCACATTTACTGGTTCAATTTGCAATGTCTGCTGGCATTAAGACTAGAGTTTGTGTTTCTGTTTGTTATTTTTCTTATTTTTTAAAAAAAATTTTACTTTTTTATTATTTTTGTTTTTTCCATTATAGCTGATTTATAGCGTTCTGTCAATTTTTACTGTACAGCAAAGTGACCCAGTCATACATATATATATATATATATATATATATATATATTCTTTTTCTCACATTATCCTCCATCATGTTCCATCACGATTGACTAGATATAGTTCCCTGTTCTATACAGCAGGATCTCATTGCTTATCCACTCCAAATACAATAGTTTACATCTATTAACCTCAAACTCCCAGTCTATCCTCCTCCCTCCCCCTCCCCCTTGCATCCACAAGTCTGTTCTTCAAGTTCATGAGTTTCTTTTCTGTGGAAAGGTTCATTTATGCTAGATTCCAGATATAAATGATATCGTCTGGCATTTGTCTTTCTCTTTCTTACTTTACATAGTTTGAGAGTCTGTAGTTCTATCCATGTTGTTGCAAATGGCATTATTTTGTTCTTTTTAATGGCTGAGTAGTATTCCATTGTGTATATGTCCCTACCACATCTTCTTTTTTTTTTTTTTTGTCTTTTTTTTTTTTTTTTGTCTTTTGTCTTTTTGGTTGTTGTTGTTGTTATTGTTGCTATTTCTTGGGCCGCTCCCGCGGCATATGGAGGTTCCCAGGCTAGGGGTCCAATCGGAGCTGTAGCCACCGGCCTACGCCAGAGCCACAGCAACGCGGGATCCGAGCCGCGTCTGCAACCTACACCACAGCTCACCGCAACGCCGGATCGTTAACCCACTGAGCAAGGGCAGGGACCGAACCCGCAACCTCATGGTTCCTAGTCGGATTCGTTAACCACTGTGCCACGACGGGAACTCCCCTACCACATCTTCTTAATCCATTCATCTGTCAATGGACATTGAGATTGTTTCCGTGTCTTGGCTATTGTGAATGAACATATGGGTGCACATATCTTTTTCAATGAAAGTTGTGTCCGGATATACGCCCAAGAGTGGGATTGCTGGGTATATTTCGTTTTCTTAGGTACCTCCATATTGTTTTCCATAGTGGTTGTACCAATTTACATTCCCACCAACAGGGTAGGAGGGTTCCGTTTTCTCCACACCCTCTCCAGGATTTATTTGTTGACTCGTTAATGATGACCATTCTGACAGGTGTGAGGTGGTACCTCACTGTGGTTTTGATTTGCATTTCTCTAATATTCAGTGATGGTGAGCATTTTTTCATATGCCTGTTGGCCATCTGTATATCTTCTTTGGAGAAATTCCTGGAAATTCTGGTGGTTTTGTTTTTTTTTTTTTTTTCTCTTTAGGGCCACACCTGCGGCATATGGAAGTCCCCAGGCTACGGGTCAAATCAGACCTGTAGCCACTGGCCTACACCACAGCTACAGCAATGCCAGATTCCAGCCTTGTCTGAGACCTACACCACAGCTCACAGCAGTGCTGGATCCTTAATGTACTGGGAGAGGCCAGGGATCCAATCTGCGTCAGATTCGTTTCCACTGAGCCGCAATGGGAACTCATGGTGGTTTTTAAAATTTTTATTTATTTATTTATTTATTTTTGTCTTTTCTAGGGCCACACCCACTGTATATGGAGCTTCCCAGGCTAGGGGTCTAATCAGAGATGTAGCCACTGGCCTACACCCAGCCACAGCAACTCAGGATCCTTAACCCACTGAGTGAGGCCAGGGACCGAACCTGCAACCTCATGGTTCCTAGTTGGATTCATGAACCACTGAGCCACAACAGGAATATTCCTTTTTTCTTTTTTTGAAGAAAAAAGTGGGAACCTCTTTCCTTCACCATCTTAAACTTGGAAGTCTTATAGATGGTATTAACAATCAGGACTAGATCTACCCCTATTTTTTAACATACGAATTTATGTTTTGAGCCACTGCTAGGAGTCCCCACAATGGTAAATAAGGACTCAGACGTCCCTCCCCTTCCCACTTCCACCTCCCTACCCCCCACCACAGTTACAGCAGGACCTACTCTATCATGACTGTGCAAATGCCAATCACTAGAGAACCACCTGAACTGCCCACTTAGTCCTTCATTTATCATTAATTTGTCCTAATGTCCTAAGAAAGGCTGCCTCACTTCTAGAAATAATGTTTCCCATACTTGCTAACACGTCCTAGTCCTCTTACTCTTTGAGCCCTTCTTCTTAGAGCCTTCCCTCCAAGTTCTCCAATCTCAACCGGATGCTGTGCCACATCACCTGGAAGTTTCTAGTCACTGCGGTTGTGAGGCTTCATGTTGCCGCTCACTCTCTGGATCCCTTGCTTCCTGGATTCCATGTATTCTTTTCCTGGTTCCTCATTTTAGTGGATCACTGCTTGCACCAGTTCACTAAACACACAAGGGAAGTAAGCGATTTTCGTTCTTGCATGTCTGAAAATATCTTATTCTCCCCTCACTGATGAGCAGTTTGGCTGAATATAAAGTGTAGGATATCAATTAGGATATTGAAGGCATTGCCCATTGCTCACTAGATCCCAAAGTGTTGTTGAGAGGTCCAAGGATTCTGATTCTCTCTCTCTTTTTTTTTTTTTTTTTTTTTTTTTTTTTTTTTTTTTTTTGTCTTTTTAAGACTGCACCCACAGCATATGGAAGTTCCCAGGCCAGGGGTCAAATCAGCTGCCAGCCTACACCGCAGTCATGGCAACTCAGGATCTGAGCCACATCTGCGACCTGCACCATAGCTCACAGCAATGCCGGATCCTTGACCCACGGAGTGGGGCCGGGGATCAAACCTGCATCCTCATGGATACGAGTTGGGTTTGTTACCGCTGAGTCATGATGGGAACTCCCTGATTCTCTTCTTTTTCTCTCTAGAAGTTCACAGTATCTCTGTGTCCTTAATAGTCAAAAAGTTTATAGTGGGGTACCTGACCCTGGGTCTTTTTCATCCTCTGTGCTCAGAACATCCCTTGAGCTAGCTGTTTGGGGTCGGAAACTCGTGCTTTAGTGCTGAGGAATTTCTTTGTATTATTTCCTTGATGATTTTGTCCCCTTGGCTCGCTTTCTGGTATCTCTAGCAGTTGGCTTGCAACTTCCTAGACTTACCCTCTTGCTTTATCTTATCTTTGCTATATTCCATCTTTTTGTTCTATCTTCTGAAAGTTTCTCTAAATTTACTTTTTATATTAAATTTTTATTTTGACTCATGTATGTAACTTTCCAGAAGTTTTCCTTGTTTGGGAGCTTTTTAAAAAAAGTTTTGGGGAGTTCCCTGGTGGCTCAGTGGGTTAAGGATCTGATGTTGTCACCGCTGTGGTTCTAGTGGCTGCTGTGGTGTGGGTTCGATCCCTGGCCTGGGAACTTCCGCATGCTGGGGGCGTAGCCAAAAGATAAAAAATAAAATTTGTTCTGGTTCTTCTTTCCCAGATACAATTTCGCCCCCACTCCTTTTAGGTAGATTGTCCGTTTGAAGTTGTCTCTGATTTCTCCCAATTCTTTTATTTGTTTTGTTTTCTGTCTTTCTAGGTAGAGGCTTCGTCCTTGGCTCTCACTTGAGAGCCTAGAAAGCTCTCCGCACAGAAGCCAGACGGGTCCCAGGACCTCAGTCTAATAGGACTGAACTTCAAACCAGCTCCCTGTAAAGAATTCCAAATGGGGGAGTTCCCGTCGTGGCTCAGTGGTTAACGAATCCGACTAGGAACCATGAGGTTTCGGGTTCGATCCCTGGCCTCGTTCAGTGGGTTAAGTATCCGGCGTTGCCGTGAGCTGTGGTGTAGGTCGCAGACGCAGCTCGGATCCCACGTGGCTGTGGCTGTGGTATAGGCCGGTGGCTACAGCTCGGATTGGCCTCCTAGCCTGGGAACCTCCATATGCCGTGGGTGTAGCCCTAGAAAAAGGCAAAAAGACCAAAAAAAAAAAAAAAAAAAAAAAAAAAAGAATTCCAAATGGTAGCGTCTGGGATTTACTCCAGAGAAGACTCTTATCTCCTGCCTGGGGGGGACACCAAACTTGCCACTGGCATTCTGGAAAGGGGGAGGGGCCGGCAGGATCCAGATTTTCAGCCCTTTCGCTTTTCTGGGAACCCCACTCCCAAACCCGTTTTAATTCCCATTGCTTCTTCTCCCATTTCCTTGGTCCTTGGGGACTTAACCCTTTTATTTTACTGTTGGTTAGTGGGGGGTGGAGAGAAAAAGAAAATGCATAGTTCCACCCGGCCTGCGCTGTTTCAGTGGCAGGGAGACCAAAGGAGACTCAGCCAGGACCCGCCTTCTCGGTGGCGCCCAGGACTCCCCAGGGCGCTGCTCCTGTCTGGGTCTCCATCTCCTGATCTATAACATGGAACTAGTACCACATGGATTTTAAAAACTCTTTCTATTCTGAAATTGTGTTTCAAGCAACCGGAACCGGACCGCCACGGCGATTTTGTTTGTCCTATGTTTGGTGCGCCCAAGATGTCCCACCAATCTCCTTTTAAGATCTGTCCTTCCCTCCTCCGGAATCAAAGGCCACAGGTGGGGCTGGCTTCGTGGGTGTCCAGCCCATGCAGTCACACGGGACCACGTACTCTGAAGGGCCCCAGGCTCGGTTTAACTCTCTGATGTCACCGTCTTGAAATTCTTAGTCATTCTTGATCCACAGGCGCCACATTGTCACTTTGTGCCGGGTCCCTGATTTATGGGGCCAGTACTGGCTACGGGATGGTCACAAGTCGGGGCTCATCTTGCAAGGACTATAAGGCCCACGGCCAGAGCTACGGCTCCTGGGTTCTGTTAACGCTGCTTCCTGGGAGGGAGGGGGAGGGAGCAAGACTTGTTTTTGCCCCAAGATGAGAAATGGAGAAACCAGCCCCCAGCAGGTTCTGCGACTTGCCTGTGATCTTATCACTGGAGAGTTTGGGAAATTCCTGAGCTGTGTCAGCCACGCTCTGAGTACCTCACCTGAACCTAAGAAGGTAGTTTTGCTTCTGTTTAATGGGGGCTGTGCCTTCTGGCCGCAGATGTCCTTTGACGAGGCACCTTTGCATCCAGAGGGTTTTATTCATTCCGCCACTCACTCGGTCACCAAGAAAACCTTTAGGAAGCTCCTCCTCTGTTTATAGAGAGCACGGGCTCCTTGGAGCTGGGAGACACGGGTTAAGACGGCTGCCTTTGGCTCTTGTTGGCCACGTGACCAGATCTGACCCCCTGAGCCTGGAGGAGAAGAGAACAATTGCCTTCCAGCTCAATGGGCCAGCACTGCGCCCAGCGTACCCTCTGCCCGGCGAGCATCGGCTTCTTGCCCTTCTCCCAGCTCTACGCGAACCACAGCGCGTTCCAGCTCCAGTTATGGGCAGACCAGGCCGTGGCAGGCCCTGGAGGCCTTGGGGGGCCGGTCCGTCGGGTGCACTCGATTCTCTCTCCCTCCCGCAGAGGTGTGTGGAGCCCGGGGAGAGAGGCGTCCAGGATGGGGTTTGCTCTCCGGACTAACCCCGTCCCTTGTTATTAGCATTTAATAGGGTCCCAGAAAGCTTTGAAGATAATAACACGTCTCCCCTGCCTTTCAACCAAGGATCTTGACACGATACCTGACGTCTGTAATGAAATCCGGAGGCTCTCCCAAGAAGCCAAGGCTCGCTCTTATCTTTAAAAAAAAAAAACAAAACCAAACCTTAAAAGTCTAGTTATGAAAAGTAAACCCACAGAGAGGGGTGGCACCGGAAACGTCCTGAGAGATGCCTCCCCTGGAGTGCCCGTCGTGGCTCAGTGGTTAACGAATCCGACTAGGAACCCTGAGGTTGCGGGTTTGCCGTGAGCTGTGGGGTAGGTTGAAGATGCAGTTTGGATCCTGAGTTGCTGTGGCTGTGGTGTAGGCCAGCGGCTCCAGCTCTGATTCAGCCCCTAGCCTAGGAACCTCCGTATACCGCGGGAGTGGCCCTAGAAATGGCAAAAAGACAAGACCAAAAAAAAAAAAAAAAAAAAAAAAGAAAGAAATGCCTCCCCTACACGCTGTGCCTGTTCTGCGAGGTGGCGGGGGATGACCCAGTAAGCGAAGCCACGTGACAATTGATGGCATCTGTTCCCGTTTACGGAGCTTCGGCACGGCTTTTGCACACCCACTGCCCCACCTGCACCTCATACTCTCTGAAGGTGTCTGGGTAAAGTTACCATCTGCACACTGCAGACTCCTCTCCCACTGAGACGCAGAGACATGACCTGTCCTGGGCACACCGCCGGCAGGTGAAGTTTCAGGGCCAAGATTCGAATCTCTCTTGATTGCAGTCTCTGCTCCGTGGGCTCCTAGAAATAGTAGTTAGCTCTTTCCACACTCAGCAGAACCTCTTAGCTAAACTTTAGCTGAGTTGTCCTGGGCTCCAAGCCCTAGGATGTGGGCAGTACAGGCGGTGGGGTGGGGGTGGGGATCAGGAAGGTGGGGGGAACCAGCTGGGATGTGGCCACACCCCACAGACCCTGGCCTGGCTGAGCAGTGGCCACATTCCAGGGATTTCCACAGCCTGATCAGGTGAGAATAACACAGCCCCTCAGGGCGGCCTCATCAGGGGCCAGATCTGACCTCACCCACTCAAGGACGTTGCTCCTGTCATCACGCCCCCCACTCCCTAATCAGTAGTTCATTTCCGTCGGCATGTGACCACACGGCGATCGCTCCCGTTTTCACCCCTCGGTACCATCCTGCTCTTCCTCACAGGCCTTGTCTTCACGGCCTCCCCTTTCCCTCCAGCTCCGCCTTGACCCTGCCAGTCCAACTGTCACCGGAACACAACCCTGAAATCATCTTGTCAACCCCGTGTACTTGGGAGGCCCTACGCCAGCTCACCCCATGCCCGCCTCCTGGGAGCAGGTGCCAGGTCTCCTTTCTTGACACTCTTCAAGGGGCTTTGGTCACCATTCTCTGCCCGTTGCCCTCCTCTCAGTGCTGGGCTCTCTCTTCTCATCCACTGGCCGCTCTCACTCCCCAGGGGTTTTCATTAAGTCCCAGGGCTTTAAATCTCCTTGGTACACTGACCGTGATGCCCAAATCCCCATCTCCAGGCAGAACATCTCTGAGTTCCGGATTCACTGCCCTGCCATATCTCCTCTTGCATTTCCAACAGCTGTATCCAACTGGACGTGTCCCATATCTGGATTTTCACCCCAAACCTGCTGATAACTATCTTAGTCCACCACCCTCACCACGATATCGTAGAGTCTGCCCTTTTTCTTAACGCTACACCTCATCCGTTGTTAGCGCCATCCTCAACATCTACCCATTTCCCACCGCCCACTCTGGTGCCCGTGTCCAAGCTCTGTCATCCTGGGCTGAATTCCTGTAAGTGCCTCCTGTGGACAGAAAATGCTGCCTGCCCTATCAGTAAACAAAAGATGTGGCCATCAAGCCATCAGCCGCCCCCACCCCCACCCCGCCCCCCACAGTGCCCCCGAGGGGATTTCAGGGTGGAGGAGAAACACCAGGATACTGGCGATAGACAGTTAAGGTGCAGGCCAAGGGAATTATTTCAAGGAGCCCAGACTCCTACATCTTCCCATACATAGAAAAGCGTTAAATTCATTAACTCAGATTCTGGTTTTTCTTTAATTAGTCATCTTTTGATGTTCCAACGACCTGGAATATTTTTGGTAAAAACTCCCCTATCGGGAGTTCCTGTTGTGGCAAAGCAGAAACAAACCTGACTAATATCCATGAGGATGTGGGTTCAATCCCTGGCCTTGCTCGGAGGGTCGGGGAGCTGGTGTTGCCGTGAGCTATGGTGTAGGTTGCAGACATGGCTCAGATTCCCGAGTTGCTATGGCTGTGGTATAGGCCAGCTGCTGTAGCTCCAATTCGACCCCTAGCCTAGAAGCTTCCATATGCTGCAGGTGTAGCCCTAAAAGGGGGGGGGAACTCCTCTAAATCCTGCCTCCTTCCTTGAGTCTTTGGCGCCACCCCTCAGAGCCATCTGAGAGCCTGTCTCCCAAGGCTTCAGTCCTCGGAATGCCCACTGAATAAAACATAATTTTCAACTTTTAAGTTGTGGTTTTTTTTTTTTTTTTTCTAGTCGACACTTCCAATTAGCCATCTTCATTCATCTTTTATGCCTTGTGGTTTTTCCCCATACAGAGACCTAACAGTTTAAAGCATAGACCATGTCACTTCTTGGTTCAAAATCTTTCATTGACTTCTTATCACATTTACAATTAAACTGAAATGCCTTCCATGGATTCAGAAGGAAGAGTCAAAATACCTTTATTTAACAACTGGTAGGGAATATATATTCATGTCTAAGTTTCTATGTAAATCATAATTTAAAAATACATTTCTTTTTTTTTTTGCTATTTCTTTGGGCTGCTCCCGCAGCATATGGAGGTTCCCAGGCTAGGGGTCGAATCGGAGCTGTAGCCACTGGCCTACGCCAGAGCCACAGGAACGCGGGATCCGAGCCGTGTCTGCAACCTACACCACAGCTCACGGCAACGCCGGATCGTTAACCCACTGAGCAAGGGCAGGGACCGAACCCACAACCTCATGGTTCCTAGTCGGATTCATTAACCACTGCGCCACGACGGGAACTCCCCTAAAAATACATTTCTGTCCATTTTCTAAATAAACCAAACTCTATCGGTATATAATAAAGCTATTTACAGCTCATGTGAGTTGACACACAGGGCATTCATCAAATCCAATCTAATCATTTCAAAGTCATTTCTGGATACATCCTCATTAATTAAATAACACTCCAACTGGAGCTATGATTTGACAGAGTAAAAGGCATCAGACTTTCCCAATAATGGCCCATTAAATCAATGCCCCTAGGTAACACGCAGTCTCAAAAGAGAGAATTGCACTTAATAAAATCTTAGCGCTTTGTGGTGTGGAATTGTCCCTCCGCTTCTGCTGAACTAAGAGCAATTATATTCAAACATTTTCTGACCTTGACAATATCATCTAAGGTTCTTACATAGTCAACAGCTTATTCGTGGCTAAGCCACCAAAATCGGTTGTCAAGTGCCAGCTTTAATGAGACTGAGCCCAGTCCTTCCCAAGAGGGTCAGGGGATGGCAGCCGAAATTGCCTTCTCTGCCAGGCCACTAGGTTTTGACTCCTGGATCAGCCACTTACAGAAAGTTAAAATCTCTTGGTGTCTGTTTTCTTGTCTGTAAAATGGGGCTGCTGCTGCTAATGGTCCAGTGGGTTAACATGTTTAGGTTGGTGCCTGGCCCAGAAAATGCCAGGTGTGCACCGGTCTTGCACGCAACGAAAAACCAACCTTGTTAGTGCCCTTGATGGGAAGGCTCAGGTTTCGTCTTAGTAAATTGCTTCCTTTCGAATGTCCTCTCATTTTGACTTAAAAGTCACCAACTTTATAATGTTTCTTTCCACCTTCTCATCATGGTATTTCCAAAATATATAACATAGGCAATTTGGTCTTTAGGCATTTTTGGGTCATGAAATCTGAATTGAAGGATTAGCGTTTGAAGTTTTTTTCCGTTTCCTTTGACTCTTTCAAAATATGTAATTTCATATCCTTTCCAGGGGAAGGAGCCTTAGATAGAAGTGAAATTCAGCAGATGCTGAGAAGAGGGGGCTGCACCCCGGTGTCCTCAGGCCCCTCCTTCCTCCACAGCCTCCCTCCTGTGGGAAACGCCTATGCCAGTGGAGCCCCAGTGCCTGGCCAGTGCCTGTGTGGGACCCCCATTTTTCTGCCACCCCCCCAAGCCTCACTCCACTTTCTCTGAGCCACAATCCCATGGAGGCTGTTATCCCCGTACACCGGCCCAGCTTACGTGGACAATGCAAGGCAGCCATGGCCAGCTGGCCAGCCTCCAGGTCCCTTCCCTGGTGGGAGGCAATGATGGTGGCCAGGACGTCCCTGCCAGGGACAGCCGGTGTAACACGCGGAATGGGCTGTGCGGATGTACTGGCCTGGTCTCAGCCCCGTGGACCCAGAAGTCCTTCGGCCATCAGCCATCAGACCTTGTCCCACCCTCTGGCCCCGGGCCAATGACTCTGCCTCTCACTGATTACCCTCCAGCCGCACAGGCTTCCTTTCCTTCCTCAAACACACCAAGCCTGGATCTGCTTCAGCCTCGCCACGCTCCCTGGGATACGGTCCACCATCGTCTTGCTTGGTTCCCATTGCGTTCTCATCCCGGCTCCCCTGGCCCTTCTTTGGAGACGTCTCCCCGACGACCCTATAAAACTTCTGTTCACTCACCTCCACCCGAGTCACGGCATGTACCTACCCAGCTGTATTTTTGCTGTTGTTGTTGTTGTTTTGTTTTATTCATTTATTTGTCTTTTTGCCTTTTCTAGGGCCTCTCCCGAGGCATATGGAGGCTCCCAGGCTAGGGGTCGAATCGGAGCTGTAGCTGCCAGCCTACACCACAGCCACAGCAACGCGGGATCCAAGCCACGTCTGTGACCTGCATCACAGCTCACGGCAACGCCGGATCCTTAACCCACTGAGCAGGGCCAGGGATGGAACCCGCAACCTCATGGTTCCTAGTCGGATTTGTTAACCACTGAGCCACGACGGGAACTCCAACCGCTGTATTTTTAAAAGCATCTATCTAGTCTTTAAAGTTCTATATTAGGAGTTCCTGTTGTGGCTCAGTGGTAACGAACCCAACTAGTATCCTTGAGGATGCAGGTTCCATCCCTGGCCTCGCTCAGTGGGTTAAGGATCCTGCGTGACTGCGGCTGCGGCCTAGGCCAGCAGCTGCAGCTCTGATTTGTCCCCTAGCCTGGGAACTTTCATATGCCGCATAGGCAGCCCTAAAAAGAAAAAAAAAAGTTATATTTTATTTTTATCAGTTTTCTGTCTTTCCACTATAATAAATATGGCTGAAATAACAGATAACAGGAATGCTGGCAGATGCAGAAAATGCTGAAAATTTAGACGATACAAGTATTAGAACAAAGCACACGGATTTGCAATTTGAAGGTTTGCTATACGGTTGGATAAAATCTAGATACTTCTAACAAGTTCCTTGCATTGCAGTCTCTAGATTGTTTCAAAAATGAAGTGTAGAAAAAATTACTTTCGAGGAGCGGCTAACGGGATGTTGGACCAGGGAGCATATATCCTCAACAGTAAATAATTTCTTTTACAAGAGCAATAATTTGGGTAAAATTGCATCCATATCGAAGGAGAGGCTGCTGTGACTTGCACAGCACACGAACCCTGAGATCAGGTTGCCTCATTCAGCAGCAGGAAGTGGCAGCAAAGGCTGAAGGCAGACGTGTGTGCGGTGCTATAGGATGGCACGGGTGTCATTTTATAAACAAAGGCCTTTCAGATGTCACAGGACCATTGCATGGCCTGCAATGGCTGAATACCCATGAGAGTCTTCTTTCGTGTTGAAGATTGCCGGATATCTCACGGCAACATACTTAAAAGACCCGTCAGACTTAGAGATGAGTTATCTCTTTTTTTTTTCCACACAAAAAGGAAAGTGTCAGATTTATATGCACGATGACAGGTGGCTCTCAGTAGTACATTGCCTGGCAGGTATTTTTGAAATTGTGAATACACCTAATTTGTCCCTTTGGAGTAAATGGGACGTTTTCATCAAGCGAGCAGCTGAATGGCTGGGTGGCTTTATCTTTATATTTATGATCTCAGAAATCTGGGAGGCTCCCGATGCTGCCCGACAATTTAATAACTTCTGGCTTAACCATTCCACTTCTAAGAGCTATCATACCTGTGAGCCCTCCTCCGACCTTGGCATAAACACCGCCACCCTGCCGCCCATGCCAGGAGTGCAACCAAAAAAAAAGAAAGAATGAAAAACAGACAATTAAAAGTCTCTCTTGACTTTACATGCCTATCAGCTACTGTTCCTTTGCTTCTGTCTCCAACAGAATTCCTCACAAATGGGGTTTACGCTTTTTTTTTTTTGCTTTTTAGGGCTGCACCTGCAGCATATAGAAGATCCCAGGCTAGGGGTCAAATCGGAGCTACAGTTGCCAGCCTATACCACAGACACAGCAGCTTGGGGTCCAAGCCACGTCTGTGACCTACACCACAGCTCATGGCAATGCCAGATCTTTAACCCACTGAGCGAGGCCGGGGATCAAACCCACAACCTCATGGTTCCCAGTCAGATTCTTTTCCAATGCGCCAAGGTGGGAACTCTGGGGTGTCCGCTCTTGGACACACTCTATTTGACTTTCTTGTCAAGGTCACTGATGATGTCACTGTTCATATCTGAAGGTCACTCCTCAGGCCTCGTCCTACTGTAGTTCTCAGGGGTTTCTGATCGAGTTGATGGCTTCCTTCTTTTGGACACATATTTTCACTTGGTGTCCAGGAGACCACATGCTACTGGCTTCCCTTTGTACCCGCTGATGACCTTCTTAATATTTGTGCTGTCTGCAATGATGCCACCTTAATTGTTCTAATATTGGGTAACTTTGCTTTTCTCATTTTTTTAGTTTAGTTTTATTATTTTTTTTTAATGACTGAACCCATGGCATATGGAAGTTCCAGGGCCAGGGATTGAATCCAAGCTGCAGCTGTGACCTACGCCACAGCTGTGGCAATGCAGGATCCTTAACCCACTGCACCGAGCCAGGGATCAAACCTGTGCCTTCACAGCAATCCAAGCCTCCTCTTTTGCATTCCTTAACCCACTGTGCCACAGTGGGTACTCCAGCTTTGCTTTTCTTCTTAATCAGTCTCTCCAGGGCTTATTAAATTTATGAATCATTTAAAACCATTAATACTAGTTTTGTGGAGCCCTTCTATTGAATGTATGCTTTTTCTTTCATTCATTTCTTTTTATTTCCTTCCATCTATTTTTTTTTAGTTCAATCTTCTAACTTCTTGAGATGTATATCTCTATCACTGATTTTCAGTCTTTCTTTTTTTCCCTCCAATACTTGAATTGGAGGCCATAAATTTCCCTCTAGATTGAAGTGAATTTCATAATTTTATATGATATATTTCCACTTTTATTCAGTTCCAAGTGTTCTGTCATTCCATAGTGACTGGTCTTTTGAATGGGTTATTTAGAAGTTTATTGACTAATTTCCAAACAGCTGGGAATTTTCTTGTTATTTAGCCTATAGTTGATCTAACACTGGTAGCTGACTTCTCAACAGAAAAGACAGAAGATAGAAGAAACAGAACCATATCTTCAGAGGGCTGGAAGAACAACGACTAATCCAGCATCTACACCCTGAAAAAACATCCTTGATGGCCAGTGCCCTCTCTCCCTAGGGGCAGAGCTGAGGAATGGTCTGTGTTGGACTCTGTGTCTGTCACTCAAGAGGTGTGGTCCCTTGGGTACATTAACTATTCGGGGATAATAGTGTGTAGGGGTGCTGGTGTGGTCAGACCTTTCTTACTAGGATTGAAGGGCTATACCTCTCTTTCTTTAGATATATATTAGTACCTTCAATTAGGCCTTGGTGTTATCAAATCTTGGCTCAGTGATGCTTCAATTCCTTTAAGAGTTTATTGCCTCCATTCTAATTTTATTTCCCTGTTTCCTGTTCTTGGGGTTGCCTCAATATTGTTTAACCAGGAAGTTCCCATGGTGGCTCAGTATCTGTGAGGATGCGGGCCTAATCCCTGGCCTGGCTCCGGGGGGTTAAGGATCCATGTTGCCGTGAGCTGTGGTGTAGGTTGCAGATGCGGCTCGGACCCCATGTTGCTGTGACTGTGGTGTAGACGGGCAGCTGCAGCTCTGATTTGACCCCTAGCCTGGGAACTTCCATATGCCATGGGTGTGGCCCTAAAAAGAAAAAGACACTATTGCTCAACTATACCACTTGTTATGCAGCTGACCTATTTCCCAGCAATATGCCCATGTTTACTCTCACCTGCAGCACAAGGCAGACTCTATCTCACTGAGTCCTCTGGCCACTGGTTATTTCCATTAGACAAAAAGCATCTGTGCCCATCTGACAAGCCAACAGTGGCATCTGAGCCAAAGTGTTTTTTGTTTTTTTTTTTTGTCTTCCAAAGCATATGGAAGTTCCCAGGCTAGGGATCCAAGTTCGATTTCCGACCTCACTCAGTGGGTCGGGGATCCGGCATAGCTGTGAGCTGTGGTGTAGGTCTCAGACACAGCTTGGATCCCACGTTGCTGTGGCTGTGGTGTAGGCTGGCAGCTGTAGCTCCCATTCGACCCCTAGCCCGGGAATTTCCATATGCCACAGGTGTGGCCCTAAAACAAACAAACAAAAGAACAGCTGGAAAAATCTGTGACTCACATCCTATAAGCTAAGTACTGTCCTAGGCCCTGGGTATATGCAAAAAAAAAAAAAAAGACCAAAAACTCTCTGATGCCATGGTACTCATATTTTAAAACACTACCTCCTAGTTAATTAGGCAGTCAGCACTGGCCCCTTCCCATTCTTACATTTCAACATTTGAAATCAGGGTTGGTCTAGAAAATGAGAGGCTTATAATCAAGCTATTTATTTGATAATCCTTGATAAACTCTGAAGATGGCTAAGGTTTCTTTGGAAAGAGAAGCCTGGTAAATGACATTGTGACGCAGCTAGAGAAGAGCACTTATCTAGTGTTAGAACAAAATGATAAGACTGAATATCCCGCTGGACTAGGTGCCTCTTGAAGGCAGGGACTCTGTCCTGGTTATCTCTCGTTTCCCAGTTGCTGGCACAAGGCCTGGCATAGAATGGGTGTTTAATGACTGTGTAAAAGGAATTAATTGACAAGTGAGTGAGGAGTGGGTGATCTAATATAGTCTCATGACTTTAAATACCATCAACACACAGATAACGCCCAAATGTATTTCTCCATCCAGAACTTGTCTCTGAATGCTCGGCTCCCACATCCAATTGCCTTCTCTTCCTACCTGGATGCCTTATCATCGTATCTAAGTTCCAAAATCGAATTCCTGATTCCTCCTCTACCCTCCCCCCAAACTGTCCCACCCAGTGTCTGCCCCCAACTCTGTCAAATATAGCTTCACCCTTCCAGTTGTTCAAGCCAAAAATCTTGACGTCATCCTTGCCTCCTTTCTTTCTCTATAGATGCTTGATGGGTTTCTTTTCCATCAAGATAACCTTATGCCTTTACCTCCAAAATACGTAGTTTCGGAATCTGTTGACTTCTTACCACCTCCACTGCCCTTACCTGGTTCAAGCTACTAGGACTATTGCAAATCTCCTCACCTGCCTCCCAGCTTCTACCTTTGCCTCCAGCAGTCTGTTCTCCCCACCACAGCCAGATTGATCTGTTAAGCATATCAGATTGTGTAACTCCTCCAATGGCCTCTCCAAGACTAGGTCCTTCCAACCATATATTGCCTTCACCTCATTTTCTTTGTTCTTTCTTGTATTACAGCCACACCTGTGGCATATGGAAGTTTCCAGGCTAGGGGTCGAATCAGAGCTGCAGCTGCTGGCCTACGCCACAGCCATGCCAGATCCGAGCCATGTCTGAGACCTGAACCCACTGAGATCAGGGATCAAACCTGCATCCTCTCGACACTGTGTCAGGTTCTTAACCTGCTGAGCCACAGTGGGAACTCTATCCACCTCATTTTCTAGTCTCCCTTTAGCTCATGGTTCCGGCCACTCACTGACCTCCTTGCTGACCCTTAAATGACAGCCATGAGGCTCAGGTCCAGGGCCTGGGTACTTACTGTTCCCTCCTCCTGGAAGGACAGTCCCAACATGGCTCTGGCTTCCTTGCCTCAAAGGTCACCTTCTCAGGGAGACCTTTCTTGCCGCTCCATTTAAAATCAAAACCACCTTACAGCGCCCTTTCCTTTCCTGCTTTATTTTTCTCCTTGGCACTCATGCCCATTTAACATACTGGGTACTTTATTTGTGTTTCTCTCTCCCCATCAGAATATGATCTCCATGAAGGCAGGAACTTTTGTTTACTTTGCTCACTGCTGAATCCCCAGAACCTAAAACAGTGCCTGGTTGATGAACAAACCAAGAAATGAATGGCCAATGAAGGGACAACAATAAAGCTAAATTTAATGAGCATTTACCATCTGAAGCTCATTTAGAGGAGAGTCACAGGGAATAACTAATTTTACAGCGGAGAAAACTGGGGCACAACGAGGCAGAAAAGCCGTGATTAGAAACCCAGGTTTAACTCAAAAACCTGTTTCTTTCTTCCAGAACCTGGTGTTTCTCCTGTGCTGTCAAAAGCCAGAACGAAGTGAAGAGCCGGGTCCACGCGTGGGAACGCGGGGGAGCCGGATTGAATGAGAGCGGCCTGGGATGAAAGGCTGTCTGAACAAAGAAGGGAGTGGGAGGGATCGGGAGCTTGGGGTGATCGGATGCAAACTATTGCTCTTGGAATGGATTTACAATGAGATCCTGCTGTGTAGCACTGAGAACTATGTCTAGATACTTACATCGCAACACGACAATGGGAGGAAAAATTATGTATACATGGATGTGTAACTTGGTCCCCATGCTGTACAGTGGAAAAAATAAATAAAATTTTAGAAAGAGAGAGAGAATGGATCCGCTCAGCTCCATGGATCAGCTCCGTCGGCGCCGCCCACTTTTTTACTGATGGGCTTTAGTTACTTGGACTAGAACAGGGATGCTGTCTGGGAGGGTGATGCAGGATTAGCGGAGCTTCAGCCTGGAGCTGGCCGAGCCTTCCCGGAGCCGCACGAGCCGGAAGCTCAAAACCAGGGTCTGGGTTTCTGCCCGGAGGGCTTTTCCGGCCGCTCCCGGAAGCCGCGCTCGCTGCCCGGGTAACGGGCCCCGCGGCGGAGTCGGCGGCGCCCGCGCCGCTATGGACCTGGAGGAGGCGGTGAGAAAGCCGTGTGCTGCGCTGGCCGGCCGAGCGGCGGGGCGGGAAGGGAGGGAGGCTGAGAAGGGGCCGGAGGAGGCCGGCTGGCTGTGCGGGAGGCCCCTGGCCAGAGGCGGGCGGGGCGGGGAAAGGGATGGGGCTGGCGGGCCACGAGGGCGCGTGTTTGTTTGGGAAAGAGGCCGGAGTTTCTTGCTCGGCGAGATTTTGGGTGAAGCGGGGGTGGGGCGTTAGTCGACGTGGGTGTGTTTCGGGAGAAGGATGGAGTTGTAGGTTTTGGGGGGTGGCCACCCACGTGGCTCATCCTCTGGAGACGGGACCACCCACAGTTCTCCTTGATGCTGGAGGCTGGGCGAGGGGGGCTGGGGTTGGAACCCGCTCGCCCCCAAGGAACACCTGCGGGTCCCTGGGAATCCTCGCCACGGTCTGGTACAAGGATTCCAAATACGGGTTTGGGGGCGCTCAGAGGTTATGGTAGTTATCAACCTGGGGGGTCACTGAAAACTTGACCAACTTGTCGAAAGAAATTTGGCATGCGTCTTGACACACTACCTAAAATGTCACTCTGACGGTATTAAAAAAAATTCGGTCTTTGGATCAACGGTAATAAGACTTCAGACACCAAAGAGTTGGGAATCAGTTTGGTGCCAGTCTATATATGTACAGCAGCATTATGGTGATAGAAGGTCTTACTCATTGTAGCTGCTCAATCAGTGTTTTTTGAATGATGAATAGTTAACGTTTATAAACATTAGTTAATGAGATTAACAAGTAGAACTCACCCTTAGCCTGTATGGCTATGAGTAGAGATTATAGCTCTGTTTTGATGAATCCCCAGCACCTCGTTAAGTGCCCACTACATACGGAGTTGGTACTCCTTAGATTCCCGAATGAACAAATCGAAACTTGAAATAACCCTAATAAAACTCTGGCTCCTTTGTGGTATTTGCTCTTAGTATCCTGGAGGAAGTTTAAAATGATACGCTATTTCTATTTTTTAAGTCTTCTCTGTCCTTAAATCTCGGCAACTCTTTCCTCACAGCAGTTTCAAGGAGTTTTGTTCACCTTTTTTTCCTTCTCTTCACCTCTACCACCCTTTTTTTTTTTTTCTCCCTCCCCCTGCGTATTTTAGAAACATTTCTCTAATGGTTCAATCCGGTTTCAAACTGCTCAGACGAAATGCCTGTTCTTCTTGATTATAAATCTCTCTGGTATATTTTCTGTTTTGGATGATTCTTTATTTATAGAGTAAAAGGGCCAGGAGTCCTCTCAGTAGAACTGCAGGATTTAGGAATGATGTATTGAATGTGGTTTTCTTCTTCTCCTACAGAAAGAGTTCAAAGAACGATGTACTCAGTGTGCTGCTGTGTCTTGGGGACTTACTGATGAAGGCAAATATTATTGTACTTCTTGCCACAATGTTACAGAAGTAAGTAACAGATCTCACTTATGAATTTGTTTGTGCTTTAAAAAGTGCAGTTTCAGGAGTTCCCATTGTGACTCAGTGGAAAGGAATCTGACTAGTATCCAGGAGAACGCAGGTTCAGTCCCTGGCCTCGCTTGGTGGGTTAAGGATGCGGTGTTGCCATGATGTGGCTCAGATCTATTATTGCTGTGGCGGTGGTGCAGGCCAGAGGCTACAGCTCTGATTCGACCCCTAGTCTGCGAACCTCCATATGTCTTGGGTGCGGCCCTACAAAGACACAATAAAAAATGAAAAAATGAAAATTGCAGTTTCAGCCTAATAATGTGGCATAGTTATTTTTATCACTCAGACAATGCCCAAATTCCAAGAATGTAAGCAATCCTCAAGTGCTTACACAAGGATTAAAGAATTTGTAAAGTAGATTTAGGATGAGCTTTTGAAATTACATTGGGCCATATATATGAATATTTTCCCGATCCATACTGTATAGTAAGGGGAAATAATTAAAATTGCACCTAAATGATACATTTCTTTTTATTAGTTAGTACTTCTTTAAGAGTTCGTAATGCGTTGTTTGGAGATGGAATCTTAGAAAGATTAAGGACTATTGGAAGTGTTGGAAACATGCTTCGTCATCATTATACCCTTGTGCAGTGCCTTACTCAGTAAGTTGTGTTTTCTTGTCTGTTGATCCGTTTCCTCCTCTGGATAACCTGTGAGCTACACTGTTAATGCCCGTGTCCGTAGGTGGGGCGAGTAGGCTTGTCCGTCAATGCCAACCTCACGTAAATAGAAACTGTTGAGTAAGTACCTGAACGAGGGCTTCCAACTCCAGTGTTCATTTTAGTCACCGTATCTGCCTCGTAAGACAGAGATTGGTTGCACCAGTTTACATGCCCACCAAGAGTGTGGGAGCGTTCCCTGTTCTCCACACCCTTTCCAGCATGTATTGTTGGCAGACTTGTGGTGATGGCCATTGACTGGTGTGAGGTGATACCTCATTGGAGTTTTCACCTGCATTTCTCTAATAATTAGTGATGTTGAGCATCCTTTCATGTGTTTTTTGGCCATCTGTCTGTCTTCTTTGGAGAAATGTCTGTTTAGGTCTTCTGCCATTTTTTGATTGGGTTTTCTGTTTGTTTGAGGTAAAGCTCCAGGAGATGTTTGTCTGATTGAGAGATTTATCCCTTAGGGGTCACTTTGTTTGCAAAGATTTTCTTCTGTTCTGTGGGTTATTAGAGACAATCATGCTGAGAGAAGTAAGTCAGACAGGGAAAGACAGATATCATATGTGGAACCTAAAAAATACGACACAAAAGAATTTAGTTATAAAACAGAAACAAACTTACAGATTTCAAAACCAAGCTTATAGGAAACCGTTGGGGGGAGGGAAGACTTGGAGGGTGGGAATAACATCCCCCCCCACTGTATGAAGGAGATGGTTAACGGGAATCTACTGTACAGCACAGGAAAGTCTGCTCAAGAATGCGTAAGAACCTATGTGGGAAAAAGAATGGATATATGTATGTGTATATGGTAACTGATTCACTTTGCTGTACACCTGAAACTAATACATTGTAAGTCAACTATAGTCCAATAAAATTAAATGCAAATAAGTGAATAAAAGACAGGAGAAAATGCTAGCACATTTGATGTTGAAATAAGTAAAATTTATTTTTTAAAATTTTTCTTTATTTGTGTCCTTTTAGGGCCACACCTGTGACATATGGAGGCTCCCAGGCTAGGGGTCGAATTGGAGTTGTAGCCGCTGGTCTACACCACAGCCACAGCCACGCCAGATCCGAACCACGGCTGCAACCTACACCACAGCTCACAGCAGCGCTGATCCTTGACCCACTGAGCGAGGCCAGGGATCGAACCCACAACCTCATGGTTCCTAGTCGGATTCGTTTCCACTGTGCCACAATGGGAACTCCTCCAAAATAAGTAAAATTTACATTTGCAAGTATGAAACTAAGAGAATTACATAGACAAGATAGAGAATAGCTTTAAATAATAAAACAATTACTTTACAGTAAGACAAAATGTATGATATTATGAAGCTAGACTCTGCCTATGTATGATTAAAATAGAGATTATTGCTCATTTTCCCTTAAACTTACACTTTTAAGGTATGAGAAGTATAACCATTTCTTATGCTAGTGAAGCAAGAGATTTTCGTAGCCTCCGTTGTAGAGACTGAAACAAAATAATTTCTTCAAATCTTGGTCTAAACTAAGTCGCTAGTACATTTTCCTGACTAAATGTTTAAAAGGCACATATTTCAGTATTGTCAAACTATAATTATTTCCCCATAGAGTATATCTTAATAAAAGAAAAAAAAAAAAAAAAGCCCCAAATCAAATGGCAGTGACCACTTCACCACTTCCCTAACTATACTTCCTGGAATTCCACAGCGTTTGGGAATGTTCCTGTAACAGCAATTACAGTGTGGTTTTTAATATTAAAAAGCGAGAGAGCGAGATCGGCCTGGTGTTCTTGGTAAACGAGGCCGCCTTCACGCTGGATGTGCCTTGTCCTGTTCTGCTTCCCACACCTTCAGGGCCCCAAACCGGAATAATCGAGACTGCGGACAGCCTGCTCCTGGACAGGCTGAATATGCGAGGATGCTTCTCCATGGAAAAGGCTTCAGAGTCACAGTCAGGAAGGAGCAAATGCATTGCCTTCACCAGGCAGGCCTAAGAAAGGTGAACCGGGACACACAAAACCAATTGTGTAAACTTCTGGCCAGGATGGAGTAACAGGAACCTACCTTAAGCAACTAAAAACCTGGACAAAATATACGAAATAAGCAAGAAAATTTTTTTCTTGCGGAAAGTTAATTTAGCTTGCAGCTCAGTCCCCCAAGTGCTTTTCCCTGAGAGAATCATGTTCTTCAGGCTGCAGAGAAGTCCTTAGGCCTGCTTCCCATTTGGTCACGCAGAATGCTAACGAGATATGCGCTCAGTGCAGTTGTCGGGGTGATGGATGTGCGTGTTTGCTTGATCATGGCCGTGGTTTCTTGGATGTGCGCACACATAAATGGTGCACTTTAAAGGTGGCCCTTTGGCCCTTTGCTGGGCTGTATGTTGAGGCTGGAAGAGTTTGGCCTGTGCGCCCGCAGGGCAAATGCAAACACGGCGAAGGAGGACCGCCTGGAAATGGAAGGCGGCGTGCTGTTTTTGTAGAAAGTAAAACTCATTAATTGCTTTCTTTTATGTCTGTCTTTGATAATGTTTCTGTTGGTTTCTGTCTGATAAAATCGGCTGCAGTCATTTTCGAACCTGAAGGATCCTAAAGCCATGATTTCCACCTTTGAGAGACATCGGCGTGTGGGGCATGACTTGTCCAGAGCGTCACATTCTTGAGTGAAAGCCGAAGTCGCCAGTGATCTCAACACACAACACTTCAGTAGCTTCCATTTAGTCTTTTTTTTTTTTTTCTCCTTGGGTATAGGAGGGGAAAGGGGGTGTGGGCGAGTCCTGCTGAATCTTCTGTCTTAATAAAGTACTTTTCTGTGTTATTCCAAACATTGGTGGACATATTACTTGACTGTATAAATATTCTGCAATGTAACCATTCAGTAACTTAATTACTTACAGCTCCAGTTTGGCTACTTAGCTCTCTACAGCTTTTAGTTATTTCACATTTAGTCTAATCTATATTTTAAGCCTTTTTTTTTTTTTTTTTTTTTTTGCCTACTTTTACTAGGTTTTGCCTGTTTTTGCTAGGTAACTACCTTGGTGTGTGTTCTGACATTGTGGCCAACCCAGTCCATGAGAACTGCTTTGAATGTGGTTTCCGTGACTAAACAGAATGCATTCCAAAAATCCTGTTGTTAGAAACATTTCTTTTATTTATTTTTTTTTTTTTTCTTTTTACGGCTGCATATGGAAGTTCCCAGGCTAGGGCTAGAATTGGAGCTACAGCTGCCAGCCTACACCACAGCCACAGCAACGTGGGATCCTTAACCTACTAAGCAAGGCCAGGGATCGAATCTGTGTCTTCACAGATCCTGGTCGGTTCGTTAACTGCTGAGCCATGACAGGAACTCCCCATTTCTCTTATTCTTAATGAAAACTGAAGATAAATTTCATTCTGTATCTCTAAATTTAGACAAATACATAAATATCCCCTTTGGTTAAAAGTCTTCACCACTTCCCATCATTTAGACTTAATGTTTTTTTTTGTTCTGGCTGCACTTACAACATGCAGAAGTTCCCAGGCCAGGGATCGAACCCACCCCACTGCAGTTAACCAGAATGTTACCCTTAATTTTTTTTTTTTTTTTTTTTTGTCTTTTTGCCATCTCTTGGGCCGCTCCCTTGGCATATGGAGGTTCCCAGGCTAGGGGTCCAATTGGAGCTGTAGCCACTGGCCTACACCACAGCCGCAGCAACTTGGAATCCGAGCCACGTCTGCAACCTACACCACAGCTTATGGCAACGCCGGATCTTAACCCGCTGAGCAAGGCCCGGGATCGAACCCGCAACCTCATGTTTCCTAAGTCGGATTCATTAACCACTGAGCCACGACGGCAACTCCACCCTTAATATTTTCCCCCAATGTCACCATCACTGGTCCTGGCACTCACAGTTTGGTTCAATACATCCCAGAGCATGCTTGGAAATATATTTCGGGCCATGTAAAGCTGTCTTTTAGTGGTCTTTTTAAACAGTCTGCTTCTGTTTCCCCAGAGATCTAAGGAAGTGATAAACACTGGGGCTATTCCTAACACTAAAATACAAGCCATCAACCGGGGACTCAAAAGGAAACGAAAACTCGGTAAGCTCGCTCTGCCCCCACGTGTGCTTAACGTCTTCTGGTCATGTCTTCACCTTCATGATCTAGGAATGTGGGATGGAACTTTAAGTAGATTCTGGAAAAGCTGCCAGAATTTTAAGCAGGTGTTCCAACATAGAATTAAAGTGAGTAATTAATGATGGTAAAGTTGGACGCAGACATCTAAAAGCATATCCATTTTTTAGTCTGCTGATTGTTGATAACTTGATTTTCTTGTGGAGCAGCTGTTATGCAAAAAACAATAGCAAAGGGAGTATATTTCTTTTTATCTGTTGGCATATGTTCTTCTGTTCTACATGTTGTCTAGGATATGATTTTCTGTGCTTTTAAGAAAAATGCTTGTTTTCTGAAATGATTCAACTATGGAGTTGTCAGGTTAGGCGAGTTAAACATGATAGTCACCTTTCAGAAATGCATTGAGTTTTGAACACGCCCTTTTAAAATGAGGGAAAAGTCTTTTCCTTTAAAGTAACTTCAGCATGGGTGTGCTTCGAAAGGTAATCTGTTTCATTAATCCAGTGAGTATGTGTAATTAACCATTACTGAGAAGGACCTGACGTAAAATTTAGCTGATGCTTTTTATTTCTGAGACTCATTACCTAGAGCCAGATTCTCAGATTTGAAACTGGGCTCATAATGGTGGACTCTTCTGCCCGAGGAAGCCTTGAGGGTACGCGCGTGAGGGATACATTGCCTAAGTGCCAACTCCTGCTCCTGTTGAACCTTTAGTAGGGACTTTTTATTAGGCTAAAACTTGATTAATTTTAATTCAATATTAGTAGCATAAAACCTGATTAATTTGGACTTACATAAATAGTTAAAATTGTATAGTTTAAACTTAAAGTGCTGTAAGAACTTCAGGGGCTTCAAATTAGATGTTGAGAGCCTTATATTCAGCTTCTTTTTCCTTAGTTCCTTCATCTGTAAAGTGGGACTGTAGTACCGTTTGTCATATAGAATAGGAGCCCAGACTTGGAATTTAAAATATGGCTTTATCAGCTGGTCAGAAAAGGCTGCAGGAAGGCGGGAGCGTGCATAAATGCAGCTCAGAAGGTTCAAACCCCCTCACCTTCAGAATGCATCAAAATCACCAGCTTTCTATTTTATTCCTATACGACCTAAGACCCTTTCTAGAAAGTGAGTCAGTCAGCCGGGGTGGGGAGACCTTGTGACCCCCAGGGTGAGGGAGGGGACCAGGGGGCCTATGACTTTTGCGGGCAGAGGGCATCTTGGCGTTGTAGGAACAGACCGCAGAAGCTCTGTGTGCAACAGGTGCCGAGAACGCGCTTTTCTAAGAGGGTACGGTGTTTGTCCAGCAGGGAAGGGTAAAACATGGGGTCTTAACTGGTTTTAACATTTTCTTTAACTGGTAGTTGTATTTAAACGTGTAGCTTTGCCTGTTTTTGTTTTTATTTTTGGTTTGGTTTTTTGGTTTTGGCCGTACCTGCTGCCTGTGAAAATTTCCAGGCCAGGGATCAGACCCACGTCACTGCAGCGCCGAAGCCAGCTTCTTAACCCTCTGTGCCTCAAGAGAACCCCCTCTTAAGGTTGTTTGGAGGTTGGAAGAAAATAACCTACGTAAAATATCTGGTGACGAGGCCGAGCTCAATGAATCTTAGTTTCCTCGCTTTCTGTTTTACCCCGTCGCCTCCAACCATCTCGAGGAAGGGAGACGCCGTGGGACAGTCTGTTTGCTTTGCTCTTACTGCCCCTTCCCGCGGTCTGGGTGCTCCGCATCTCAGCTTCGTTCATTCTTTCTCCAGACACGCACTGTTCCCTCTCCTTGTGGGTTGGCACAGAGGTGTGTTCTCTGCGACACGCCTACGAGCAGAGGCTGTGTCAAGTTTCCTTTCCTTTAGGATTCTGCTGGGCAGTGGTCAGAACAATAAACATGTATAAAACTTCTTTCATAATTTTAACATGGTGACTGTTTTTCTGCCTCTTACACTAATATTTCAGAAAAATTATACATTATTTAAAATCCGATTGACTTAAAAGTGGTGTTGAGAGTTAGCATCTGTGTACAGATGTGCCAGATTGGAAGCACGAGAGTGTAAGAATGGAAATTCGACTCAGGGGTATGAAAACAGTCTAGTTGAAGCGTCTAAAACACAACTGTAACTGTGTAGTAGCATTGCAGTCAGTAAGTTAGGAATGCCAGTGTCTGAAACATGTCATTTGTCATTTAGAGAAAGGCTGGGATTGGTACGTGTGCGAAGGTTTTCAGCACATACTTTGTCAGCAAGCGGAAGCCTTGCAGACCCTGGGAGTGGGCCCAGAGTTAAAGGTAAGCCTATTTGTGTCTAGAGGTTAGCTTTACGTTTTGTTTTTTGACAGACAGATTTAGAGTGAAAGGAAGGGAGTAGCTGGGCTGTCGGTGGGACCCTTAGGCCTGCTGGAAGAATCACTTTTCTGATGATTTTGCTTTAATTCTTTTACTAGACTAGCAATTCCCAAAGTGTCTGCTACGGGATATGACGAGCAGTGCATCCAAAAGAATAAAGCTTTTAGGCTTCAGGTGTTTAGGAAACATTAGGTTGAAGTAAAACAGATAACTTGGCCCCCTCGTGGGTGCCTTTTATGTGCTTTTTAATTTCCGAGGGGATGCGGTATGCCCTTTTCACAGCTCGAGGACAGAATCCCTGGGTGTGTGTCCGTGGTTAGCATCCATCCGGCCTGGGTTCCTCAGAACGCACTTTGGGAAGCGATTCATTAAACCAGGGGCCTTTCAACTTGAGCTTATCAGAATCACGGGGAAGGCTTGTTTTCAAACACAGATTGCTTGGTAGGTCTGGAGTAGGGCCCAAGAATTTGCATTTCTAGCAAGTTTCCAGGTGCCACGGATGCTCCTGGTCGAGCGACCACCCTTGGACTCGACTTTGCTGCCTCTCAGGAGAACCACCGGCATCCCTGCCGTTACGGGAATGTCACATCCCCTCGGCCCGTCGAAGCCCCTTCCGGAATTCTTGAAAAAGCCGGTTATTTAGTAACGAGTGGTTGTTGACCATCTTTCACTGGAAACGAAGGGCTTAGAGGTTCAGCTCAGTTGGAGAGAGGGTTCGATGCCCATGTGTAGTAAGTGAACATGAAATTAGATGATATGCTCAGGACAGGGAGAGCAGAGAGAGCAGGGACAGAGATCATTGTCTACTGAAGCCACCAAGAAAAGATTCATAAAGTAGCCTTTGCTGTTCAAGCCAGTGTGTGGGACAGGCCAGAGGAGAATGAGCCGTAGACCAGAGCGTGGCTCAAGTGGGCTCTGAGCCCTGCCCCGGCCGTCACTGCATTGGGTAGCCTGGGGGCTGTGAATCTGGTTTCTCCCTGCAGAGTCAGCTCATCCTGTGTGAAAATGTTTTTTCGTAAGTAGTTTCAGGTTGTTACAGCAAATAGCATCAGTAGAGTTCACATCTATATAGCTTTTTACCTACTTTATCAGAATGAATCCTGAAAACAGCTTCGCTAAAATTAACCAATGAGTTTGGAACTGACCAGTTAAATGGTGCAAGAGTGGCATTGTGACAAGAACACAGCCTCCGGAATCAGAACTGACTCCAAATCCTAGTCATGGCTTTTCTACTTAGTGGCTGGGTCGTTCTGGCAGAGGGACTCAGTTTCTTCAGTGGTAAAATAAGATAATAGCTATCCTGCAGGATTATCTTAAGGCTTATGGATACCTTGTACCTAGTGGGTAATGAATAAGTGGAAAAGCTTTTTTGTTTCATTTCACTTTACTTTCACTTGGACAACGGGGGGCAGGGGACAGGTCGCAGGTCAGTAGGTCACTAGAGCCAAAAGCAGCTTTGGCCCTAACTAGGCAGGTAGTCACATATCAGATGCGTTTTTTTCTCGGAATCTTCATTTGCTTATAACTGTGAAAGGAAGCCTTCGACAAAGTGACTTTAAGGAGCTAGTCCCTTCCTTCCTTAATGTCTAAGATTAAGAATTGATTGAGTGTGTCCGATACACCTGATGTTGAAATAATCATTCTTTTTAAGGAAAATCAGGTAAGAAAGGTAAGAATACATTTAAACGGAAGGCAGTGTGTACAGCACCAGAGGAGGAGGTTGTGTGGTGTGGTCGTGCCGGCGCATTTGTCATCATGACCTGAAGCTCGTTTCCCTTCCACCTTAGGATGAAGTCTTACATAATTTTTGGAAGCGGTACCTTCAGAAAAGCAAGCAAGCGTATTGTAAAAACCCAGTTCATACCAGCAGAAGGAAAACTACGGTAAGTCACGCATCTGCCCGGTGGGACAGAAAGGCATTTCAGTGAGAGGAGGAGAGGTCCAGCCTCACCTGAGTTCCTGATGCTTGTCAGAGGATTTGCAGTGAAGGTTTCTTCTCTAGTCCAGAAGGACCGGGTCGTTGGTCCAGACATTGAAATTATTTTGACTTGTTATGTGACCTGTTGAGATATAAGAAATCTGTGGTTGAGTTTCCGAATGGAAGCTTAACGGGTTTCTGTCATGGTACTGTCAAAACCTTTTTTGCATATGTTATTCTTTTTGCTTGGAACACCTGCTTATTTTTCCTTGCATTCCGAGGTTCCGTTCAGTTATCATCTCTTCTCAGACACCTCTGTGTGAAAACAATAAGTCTGGGTGCTTCACTGTCCTGCCACCGTCCATCAGAGCAGTTGTATGACGCAGGCCTCGTCTCCCGGGACGAGCACCTGTCTCGTAGCTCTAGTATCGACACCAGTAGAATCACCAGGTTGTCAGGAGTGACTCTGGGCGCTCTGCTCGACAAGGATATACTGTCTCTCCGCAGTGGTTCATTTTCCACACATGTGTTGCTGACCTGGTGGTCACTGTCCCTAAGAAAGATCTGGCTGGCGACCCAAAGGTCTCATTAAGTGACATTACCTTGGGGAACTGATCACAGTCAAAAACCCATGCTCTCAGCCATGCAGGCCAAGCAACTTCTTCATATTATGAGAAAAACCCATGTTAAACTCACGGAGTTCCCGTCGTGGCGCAGTGGAAGCGAATCCGACAAGGAACCATGGGGATGCAGGTTCGATCCCTGGCCTCGCTCCCTGGCGGCTGTAGCTTCGATTTGACCTGGGAACCTCCATATGCCGAGGGTGCGGCCCTAAAAAGCAGAAAGAAAAAAAAAAAAAAGGGAAGGAAGGAAGCTCACAAGAGACTGAAACAGAAGGTGAGGGTTGGGACGATGCTTGTGTCTCTGTCAGTCCATCCCCGCCCCACAGGAGGGCCTGCGAGCGGCCCGGCAGCCCTAAAGCGGGCTGACCAGCAGAGAGCCACGGAGGAAAGGGACGCAACGCCCAGAGCAGCCCCCAGGCTCGCGGGCAGCTGTCTGTGCCCTCCGGCTCTCGCCCTGCCCTCCGGGCGTCTGCTTCTCCCTCGGAGCTCCGTCCCCGCCTCTTGGCGCGGAGATGACCGCTCCCTCGTGCTCTCTGTCCGTCGGGAAGCTCTGCTCTCCCAGACCCCCCCTATCAGGACACCAGCGTGAATTCCACTGGAAAAACCTCCCGTCGATTCCAGCCACGATGCAGTTTCTGCACCTCTCGTGGCAGAGGGCCCTGGACGAGTGGTCCCAACTTGCTGTCTCCAGCCCCTCTCCTCTCTGTCCCCCATTCCCGTCAAGCTTTTTTCCTTTTTAGGGCCGTGCCTGTGGCATATGGAAGTTTCCAGGCTAGGGGTCAAATGGAGCTGAAGTCGCCGGCCTGCCCCACAACCACAGCAGGGCTGGCTCTGAGCTGCCTCTGTGCCGCTTGCAGCTGCAGCTGCAAGCCCCGCCGGACCCCTGACCCACCGAGCAAGGGCCGGAATCAGACCTGCATTCTCACAGGCACGATGTCAGCTGCAGCCCCGCCGGACCCCTGACCCACCGAGCAAGGGCCGGAATCAGACCTGCATCCTCACAGGCACGATGTCAGGTTCTTAACCTGCTGAGCCACAGCGGGCCCTCCCCAGTCCACCTCCCAGTCAACCTTTCGATCCCAGGGCTCCACTCGGCAGTGTCCAGCCTGCTTCCTTCCTCACCTGGAGGCCGCATTTCTCACAGCCAGTCGCACCCTCTGGTCCTGAATCGCAGACGCCCCTTCCCTTCCTGGGCTCTCCACCTGCCTCTCGTGGTGCTCCCTCTTTTGTCCCAGACATCCGAAGCCTGGGCTGGCCCAGAGCTCGGTGCTTGGTCCTCTGCTCGGTCCTGCCTCCTCGGGGAGGTCGTCGGGTCCTGTGGTTTTAAACGCGTCTCCTGTGCACGCAGGTGCTCTCCGTTCCGAAGCGCACTCCCCTCCCCCCGGGTTTTAGCTCCCTGAGCTCAGGAGGTAGCTTTCTGTCAGTGGGTGTCACAGTTTAGCTGGAAGCACTGTCTTCTTTCTTGAGGGTTCTTAAAATAGTGGGGCATCTTACAAACAGTGGCGCTTTAGATTTGATGACAGTGTCAGCTGACAGCTTCCAAATGTCTGTCTCCAGCCCAGCCCTCGCTCCTCACCCGCAGCCTCGTTTATCCGAGTCCCTGACATTTCCTCTTGGATGTCGCATGGCTGTCTCAAACGTATGTCCCCAACCGGACTATCACCAGTCCTGTTCCACCTGCTGTTTCTCACCTTCTCATTCGTAGCACCCATTCCTTTCACTGCTGGGTCACCAAACGGTGCCTGTGGAACCTGGGGACCCCCAAACAAATGCTCGGCCAAGTTGCCAAGCTCTTAACAAATGTGTGTCAAGTAGATTGCGAACTTCTTCTCGGCCCTGGAGAGTAAGAACCATACCTCAGACCCATCAAAAGAGCAAACCTGAGGGGGAGGGAGTGGGAGGGACTGGGAGTTTGGGGTTCATAAATGCCAACTATTGCCTTTGGAATGGGTAAGCAACGGGGTCCTGCTGTGTAGCCCTGGGAACTATGTCTGGTCGCTTGTGATGAGCCTGAGAATGTGAGAAAAAAGAATGTATACGTGTATGTGTGACTGGGTCACCTTGCTGTGCAGCAGCAAATTGACAGAGCGCTGTACATAAGCCATAATGGAAAAAATAAAAATCATTATAAAAAATAAATATTAAAAAAAGGAACAATTAAAAAAAAATAGCAAACCTGTGTTTCTCAGTGGTGGACTCGTCTCCCACCTCAAGTATAATGATCCATGGCCCATTTATAAGGCAGTTAAAAGCAAACTGCTGAAATATATCTGCTGTGGAGTTCTCTCATGACATAGTGGGTTAAGGATCCAGGACCGTCACTGCAGAGGCGCGGGTTACTGCTGTGGCAGGGGTTCAGTCCCTGGCCCAGGAACCTCCATAAGCCGTGGGTGTGGCAAAAAATATCTATGTATGTGTGTAGGTATATATACGCACATACACATCTTGTGTATATACACACACATACAACTTGTCTTATTGATGTAGCTGCTAGAGCTACAGAGAGGTATCAGTCATAGGGAGAAGGAGGCCTGCTGCGTCTGCTGGCAGCCTGCTTCCTCGCGCACATTCATGCTTGTTTGGAGCCCTTTCCTGAGAAGCAGTGTGGGGAGCACATGCAGAGGCTACAGTCTTTTGGCTTTGGGGCTGGGCAGACGGCTGCAGGTCTCCGGATGGGTTCCTCTTCTCATGTTTGTGATGCTCAGGAGTGTTCCGTTGGTGGAAACTGTGGTGTAAGTTCCTACGCAATAACGACGTAATTCTTTCACCAACTAGGTATTAGAAGATAATCCAAGCCATTCCGACTGGGATAGTGAGCCCGAGCTGCTGAGTGACTTCAGTTGTCCTTCATTTGTTGAAAGTGGAGCAGAGTCTCAGCCTGATGTCCACACTCAAAAGCCTTTCCGCATCATCAAAGCATCACACTCAGGTAAAATGAGAATCACACTACCTAGAATTCTGAAACCGGCAGTGCATCTTAAAATAATCCAGTCCACGGAGTTTCCTGGTGGCCTAGTGGTTAAGGATTCAGTGTCACTGCTATGGCATGGGTTTGATCCCTGGTCCAGGAGCTTCTGCGTACCATGGTTGCAGCCAAAAAAAAAAGCTTCTAAAACTAAGACATCGGATTTCCCACTGTGGCGCAATGGGTTAAGAATCTGATTGCAGCAGCTCAGGTTGCTCTGGAGGCGGAGGTTTGTTCCCTGGCCCAGCTCTGTGAGGTGAAGGATCTGGCATTGCCACAGCTGTGTTGTGGGGCGCAGCCGTGGTTCAGATTCAACCCCTGGCCTGGGAACTTCCATATGTTATGTGCGCGAGGCCATTTAAAAAAAAAAGAAAGAATATATCTATGTGTATCACTGAGTCAATTTGCTGTTCATCAGAAATTGGCACAATTGTAAATCAGCTACACTTCAATTAAAAAAAATTTAGTCCAACCTCTTCATATTCCAAGGAAAGGAACTTGGCCTAGCAGAGCGGAATGACTCGTTAAATCATGTGGCAAGGAGAAAGGTGAACTAAGCGAAATCTTAGTGCAGTTTTTAAAAAGGTACATTGTCTCTGTATGGTACTTGCAGCATGTGGAAGTTCCCAGGCTAGGGGTCCAATTGGAGCTGCTGCCGACCTACGTCACAGCCACAGCAACGCAGTGCCAGATCCCAGCCTCTTGTGTGACCTGTACCACAGCTGTGGGAATGCTGGATCCTTAACCCACTGACCGAGGCCAGGGAGGGAACCTGCATCCTCAGAGACACTGTCAGGTTGTTAACCCGCTGAACCACAACGGGAACTCCCTGAATTTGATTTAAAACGGGGACTTCTTGCCTCTCATCTTGAGCTCTCAAGTTCTTAGGTGAGGCCTCTATTCCCGGTCTAGGGGCGGTCCTTTGAGAACCATGGATCTGAAGCATCAGGTAAATCGTTATGTGCAGCTCCATTGCATGGAGCTACTTAGTTAAATTTCTATTCCAATCACTCAGATTGTTTTAAATTCTTTTCATATTATAAACAGTATTGCCACAACGGGCCTTGACCTTGAATCTTTGCGTGCTTTTCAAATCATTTCACTAGCATGAAATCTTGGAAGTTTGCCGCCAAATATTTCTTGGGTTCCTCCTGTGTGCTGGGGACCGTGGTGAGCACGGGACAGAGTGGTGAGCAAGACCGTCCGTCTTCAAGGCGCTGAGATTGTAGCGGAAGGAGCTGGACAACAAACGCACACGTGGAGAAGAAACATTCAGTTACTAACACATGCCACGAAGAAGGGATTTACAGATTTGGAAAAGGGGATTTTGAGGGATAATTTGGAGAGTTTTTGCCCAAGAAACTTGGGGTCTTTCAGGGTCATTCCTAGTCCTGCTTTTCTATCTCCCCTCACTCGTGGCTTTAAACACCAGCTATATCCTAACAACTCTAAAATTCTTACCTCTTGCCAACATCTCAGCTATAGGATTTTTATATTCAGCTGCCGACTCAACACTTCCGTTTGTATGTTGAATCAAATCTTAGACTTAACATGTACGGTTCTGATGTCTTGATTGCTCTTGTCAGACCTGCTCTTTTGCCATCTTTCTTGTCTCAGTAAATGGCAGGTCCATTCTTTCTTGTTGTTCTGCCCCAAAAGCTTAGAATCCTACTGGTCTTCTCTTTTTTTCTCATAGGTCACATCCAATCCAATAGCAAATCCTCTTTACTATTCTGCCTTCAAAGAATGTCCAGAATCCAGCCGCTCCAGCACACGTGCTATCGCTGTTGACCTGGAGTGGCCGCCGCCTGTGTGCCGTCCCGTAACCCCATTCTCCCAGCAGCCAGAGTAACCTTTTCCTTTTTTAAATTTATTTTATTTTTTTGGCTGCACCTGTGACGTGCAGAAGTTCCTGGGCCAGGGATCAAATTGGAGCCACAGCAGTGACAATGCCAGATCCTTAACCACTAGGCCACCGGGGAACTCCCAGAGTAGCCGTCTAAAAAGCACACATGAGATCATATCACTCCTCTGTTTAGAGCCCCCCGGCAACTACTTATCGTCCCTAGAATCAAACTAATGTACGAATCAGGCCCGACAAAGCCCTTTAACCTTGGGGCTGCTCAGGCTCTCCTCTCCCCTCGAGCACCTTCCCCTCGCCCGCCGTGCTCTCGCCACGCTGGCTTCCTTGCTCGCCCTTCACGGTGACCCTGCCGGTGTTGTTGGCGTTCTTCTTCTCTGAATTCGTCCGGGTCTCTGTGCAGATGTCCCCTCCCCAGAGAGGCTTCCCTGACCCCCCGGGTGAAACCGCACATGCCTCTCCCCTTCCCGTCGTTTCGTACCCCCCCCATTCCCCCCCATCACCGTGTTTCTGTGTTGCGCTCAACCGCCCTCTGTCGGGGCTGGTTTTTCTTTTTCGGTTCGTTCGTTGACTGTCTCCCATTGCTGGGGTGTGAGTTTTAAGATAGACGAGATCCCGGACGCTGTCGTTTCCCCAGACCCAGAAGCGTGGCACAAAGAAGGAGCTGGATTAGTATTTGCGGAGTGAAAGAGCCGAGGGTGAAGTGATGCCCTTCCGGCGAGGGGCCGGGTCGGCTGGGGTGACCCAGAGCAGGCCCGCTTTTTTGCTTCGCTTTGTCGGCGTTTCTCCTTTCATTCACCTGAAAAGTTGTTCCTGTTCACACAAAAAATTGGTCGTGTTCGCTCCTAAAAAATAATTCCAAGGAGCAGATCCCTCCTTAGAATCTCAGCTCACCCTCTCTCACCAAGAACCAGCAATTACCTTTTTTGGGCAGTTTTTTTTCTAAATTGTCATTGCCTTTTATTGCCAGCTTGCTCTTTGTAGAGATGATAGCCGTCATTTCAAGGTGTTTAAAACGCCTCTCCCAGACTCCCCCTGGCCTGCGGCACAAAATACCTCTTTGGATCTTGCTGTGTTTCTCCCTTTGTGGTTCAAAACAGCGACTTGCGCTTAAAACAAAAAACCCTCCGTTTTTTCCCTCAAGAAACGTCTGTGTGTTCTGGATCCCTGGACGGAGTTGAGTACTCGCTTCGAAAGGATAAGGACATTGTGAAGATGACAGTGCCAAGGACGCTGGCCTTCTGCTACCTGTCCCTGCTTTGGCAGAGAGAGACAGTTACTCTCTCGGACCTTTTGAGGTAAGCTGGCCTCCCGCACAGGACGCGTTGGCCGAGGGTCGGTGTGAACTGGAGGTCGGCCTCTGGACAGTCTGCCTTTCACAAGGAGGCTTGGTCTCCGGAAGGGAGAGCGCAGGTGGTCCGCGTTTTAACGCGAAACCTAATCCGCCCTCGGCGAGTCGGTCACCTCCTTGGTTTCCTTACGTGTACGTGGAAATAAAGCCGTTTATCTTGTGGGTGTACTAGAAACTTGGCTATATAACGCGAGTAAAATGCCTTGAAGGTAAAAAGCGACTTTTGTAGAGATGATAGCCGTCATTTCAAGGTGTTTAAAATGCCTCATGGTACTACTACTACCTGAGTAGTAACATGAAGTATTTTTCTTTTGTAGAGATGATAGCTGTCATTTCAAGGTGTTTAAATGCCTCATGGTACTACTACTACCTGAGTAGTAACATGAAGTATTTTTCCTTTTTAAGAGAGCGGATAAACCGATGACCCTTGCATCGGCAAATGCTTAGTCGTGGTTGCCCAGAAGCACACACTGGGGGTGGTAAGAGCTAAAGTGTAGGTCGTTTATGTTTATGAGCTAAACTTGAAAACAGAACTGCTGGAGGAGCCTGTTATGTAGAGAGTCAGCAGTTACGTTTTTCAAGATAAATTCTGATGTCCCATGTAAGAACGTCTCATCAAATCGAAGACACGCCAAATCATCGATGTCTTCGGTTTTCCGTGCTTCCTGTGTGCTCTAAATAGCATCTGGGCTTCATCAGTGTGCAGAGTGGTCTTAAAACACAGATTTAGAACCAGACGCTGGGGTTTGACTCCTGCCTCTGTCCTGGGGTCTTGTCCTTGTCTCTGCCTCTTTCCGCACCGGTAACGTGAGGCCAGTCGTGACCGCTGCCTGCAGGGTTGAAACGCCTTCCGTGGCTCGTGCGCGGGAAAGGCACCCAGAGTCCCTTCCGTCCTCCCCTAATGCTTGGCGCTAGGCCCGTGATTGAGTGACGTGCCCCTGGTAAACGAGGACAGTGCTTTTGAATTTGGCCACGTCAACCAAGTAACAAGGCTTTTCCCCGATGTGAGTAACTCTGCCTGCAGATGGCCCGTGATTCAGGGAGTTTTACTGTTAAGGTGAAAACCTCATCTCGTTCTGAAGGCTCTCATTGGGTGAGCTCATCTTCCCCAGGCTCTAATTACCATCCGCACGATGACTCCAGACCTCTGTTTCCAGCCCAGACTTGCCTCCCGAGGCCAGACCCGTATATACAGCGGCCTGCTAGACACCGCTTCATCCTCTTTCTCCTGGAGCCAGCGCTTCCGCTCTTCATAGGCACCCTGCACCCTGGTGCCTCCCGTACAGAAACCCAAGGTGCCTCCTGGACCCTTTGCTCTCTCTACAGCCGGGTGGTCGTCCCGTCCTGCGGTTATACCTCCGGGATGACTCTCATCTTCCCCTTCCTCCTGCCTCCACCCTCGCCCCCCAAGTGAGCCTTGTGCCGCCCCATCCATTTTCCTCCCGAGAACGAGAGGGATCTTGCAGAAACAGCAGTCTAATCATGCCCCTGGAGCTGGATAAAGGGCCAGCCATCCTGCTCAGGGGAGTCTGTAAGCGGCCATCAAAACGCCCAGAAGTCTAACAAGACGAAGAAAATAATATTTGCCCCCAGTCCTTCTCAGAATATTCCGTGTGGTTGGAAGGATGGAGATGAGGTCCCACACCTTTGTCTCTCTGTCTCGCC
This sequence comes from Sus scrofa, assembly GCF_054392235.1. NCBI lineage: Eukaryota > Metazoa > Chordata > Mammalia > Artiodactyla > Suidae > Sus > Sus scrofa. The sequence goes on along the minus strand of NC_139385.1, from coordinate 138,800,492 downwards.
CCCTTTCCTTCTGCTTCTCCCCCTGCCCTTCTCTCTTTGTCCTTTCCTCCCTCTCCCTCCAAGGGGAAGTCTGGAGTGCTTTTGAGGAGATGAGCTCTCGTTAGCTGGAGGGCTTTTATTCTGCCCTGGGGGACACGTTTGGGCCCTGGTGTAAGTGCTTGGAGCAGGAGGAGAAGAGACTTCACCGCTGAGTCTCTCTCTGCCCTTCTTGGAAAAGAGCTCTAGGTCCCACTTTCTCAAAGTGTGGTCCCTGACCAGCGGCATCAGCATCACCTGGGAGTGTGTTAGAAATGCAACTTCTTGGGTCTGTTCTAACCCTCTGAATCAAACTCTGGGGACAGGGCCTGGCAATCTCTGTTTTAATAAGCCCTCCAGGGGGATTCTTATGGATACCTGAGTTTGAGAATTACTCTTGCCAAAGTTTGAAAAACCAATTTAACAATATTGCCTTTTGAAGGAAATACAGCATGAGCCTGGCCACCATACCCATATCTCTTATAGTGACTCTGCGCACCCCTTCCCTGTTGGTTTTTGCCTTTTAGGGCCGCACCCGCGGCATATGGAAGTTCCCAGGCTAGGGGTCAATGGGAGCTGCAGCCACCGGTCTATATCACAGCCACAGCAACGCCAGATCCAAGCCGCGTCTACAACCCACACCACAGCCACAGCCACGCTGGATTCCCGACCCACAGAGTGAGGCCAGGGATCAAACCCGCATCCTCATGGATACTAGTCGGATTCGTTTCAACTGAGCCACGATGGGAACTCCCTCCCTTTCCTGTTTAAACCCTTTAGCAGCATCTGTAGTCCTTAGCATAAATTCATAACCCTTAAAATAGCCTTTAAAGGACCCTGCCTGCTTAAGTAACAGTAATAAATAAAAATAGCCTCCACGTATCTTTGTTCCACACATATTCATGGACCGTCTACTGTATGCAGGTGTTCTAGAGTCTAGACCCTTGCAATACGGTTGTGAAGCATATAGATGAAGTCCTTGCTATCGTGACGTTTTAGAGGCGGAAACAGATGAGCAAATACATACATAAGTAAAATGATCAGGAGCTCCCGTCATGGCTCAGCGGAAACGAATCTTTTTTGGGTTTGTTTTTTTTTTTTTTTCCGGTCTTTTTGTCTTTTTAGGGTCACACCCACAGCATATGGAGATTCCTGGGTTAGGGGTCTAATTGGAGCTACAGCTGCTGGCCTACACCACAGCCACAGCAGCGCCAGATCTGAGCCGCGTCTTCGACCTACACCACAGCTCACGGCAATGCCCGATCCTTAACCTGCTGAGCGAGGCCAGGGATCGAACCCGCATCCCCATGGATCCTAGTCGGATTTGTTTCCGCTGAGCCACGACAGGAACTCCTCAGCGGAAACAAATCTGACTAGGATCCATGAGGATGCAGGTTCAATCCCTGGCCTCACTCAGTGGCTTAAAGATCCAGTGTTGCCATGAGCTGTGGTGTAGACCTCAGATGTGACTCCGATCCCACATTGCTGTAGCTCTGGCGTAGTCTGGCAGCTACGGCTCCTATGGCTCCGCTTCCGCCCTCTAGCCTGGGAACTTCCATGTGCCGCGAGTACAGCCTTAAAAAGAAAAAACAAAACAAAAACAAAAACCTAATCTATAGCCGTGGGGGGGAGGGGGCACAGGTTGCTATACCCCATTCCTCTCATTCTCTGTTCTTCTCTATTTTTCTTCCTATTTTCTCCGACTTACATACCATAGATTCACTTATTTGTTTGGTTTGTCCTCTTTTTCTTCTCACTAGAATGGAAATTCCGCAGGAACTAGAATATTTTCCTCTTCTGCTCGCGGTTGTACCCCAGCCTAGAGTATGCCGGGGCTACAGTGCTCAGCACATTTCTGTTGAGTGAGTGAGCGATCAGTACGTGTGCGTGTGTGTGTGTGTGTGTGTGTGTGCACTTATTTATACACGTGCTCTTCTCTTCAGTTTCAATACTTTACTCGAAATGTTGGATTAGCTGCTCTGTCCTGGATGTTGAGACGGGGTGGTGAATGTCTACACGTTCCTGTCATTGTTCTTCCAGGACAGGCCCTTCCAGGCAGTGTCATTGGTCCTGGGGACAGAATGGTGGGCAAGGGAGGTACCCTAACAGGAGAAACAGGGTCAAGGTCGAACTCCCTGAAGAAGTGGAGCGAATCGTGTGAGGGCAGCGCGGGAGAGAAGGCAGGACTGCCCTGTCTGCAAGCCTGCTAGAAACAGACAGACAAAGGAAACGCACCTTCTAGAACTGTTGTATCTATTTACCCGGAAGTGTAAGAGTTTATTGGGTAGCAACTAAATGTTTTCTGCACACATGGCTACAGAGCATAGTATCTATTTTCAGCATGATTATCCTTAAAAATGTTTAGGTTATAGGGTATATACTCAACTGCGTCTTACCTTGTCTTTGAGATACATTTTACCTCTTTTTTCGTACACATCCCTTATTGAAACTCTTTCTTTTCAAAAACGCAGGTTTGCAGAAGAGGACTGTATCCCTTACATAAACGCTTTTCAGCATTTTCCAGAAGAGATGAAACTCTACGGGCGTGACAAAGGAATCTTTGCTATAGAGGTGAGTTCCTTTCTTTGTACTTTGCAGTCAGAAGACACAAGAGTATTATGGTGAGGTTGCAGATTCGATCCCTGGCCTTGCTCAGTGGGTTAAGGATCCGGCATTGCTGTGAGCTGTGGTGTAGGCTGCAGACGCAGCTCAGATCCCGCGTTGTGGCTGTGTCGTAGGCCGGCGGCTACAGCTCTGATTGGACCCCTAGCCTGGGAAGCTCCATATGCCATAGGTGCGGCCCAAGAAATGGCAAAAAGACAAAAAAAAACAAAAAACAAAACTGTCACTTAGGAGGTTTTTTAAGTAATTGATTTGAAAATCTGCATAATTCATTAATTCGTAATTTTAAATTTAGCTGCTAAACGGGCCTCGTTTAAATGTTCTTCCGAAAAGCTACTCAGTTCAGTGATTCTAGGGGTGTCTTTGGTTGGTGACTTTCCCTAGAGGACCAAGGGGACTGAGTGGTGCGTTCCTGTGGGGACCGCTCAGCCTTGGCGGCCCTGTCTCTCCTCTCCTCCTCCGTGGCTCTCCCTCTCTTCCCTTCTCTTTCCTCTCACTTCATCTCCTGTCTGTTCTGTTTCTTGTATCCTTATTGACTGGGTTTTAACCTGATTTCTCAGAGCCACTCATCACTCAGATTACATTGAAATTTTTGCTGGTCGAGGTTATTTATACTTTTTGTTGGCACCTTACTGTTACTTGTCTTAAAATCCCTAACCAAATTGTAAGCTTCTCAGGAATAGACATCAGCATTTTATATAGTCATGGAATATTAAAACTGGAGGGAAATTTAGAGATCTCTTAAGCCTCTTATTTTTTCAAGAAGAAATGCAACTTGGGAATAACAAACCTCACCTCATTGGGGTTTTCAAGAGACAGTATATTCAAAATGCAGACCTATCACTGACCTAGCACAGACATTGAAATGGTAATAGGCTTCCTTCCAGCCTCCAGGGTGGAAAAACTTTTCCTCTGAGGTAGAGATTAAGAGGATAATCAAGCTGCTAGGGGAAAAAAAAATGTATGTATCAGTTTGGGAAAATAAAGTTTTTGTTTTAAAAGTCTGTTAAGGAGTTCCCATTGTGGCTCCGCAGGTTAAGGACCCAACTAGTATCCATGAGGATGTGGGTTCTATCCCTGGCCTCACTCAGTGGGTTAAGGATCCTGTGTTCCTGCAAGCTGCAGTATAGGTCGCAGATGTGGCTTGGATATGCCATGGCTGTGGTGTAGGCCTTAGCTTCAGCTCTGATTTGGCCTCTAGCCTGGGAACTTCCAGGTGCCACAGGTGCAGCCACACACGCACACAAAAAAGGTCTATTAAAAAACAACCACCTTGAATGTGCCATTTCTACGTTTTTCAAAGTAGGTTCTACAAAGTCCATAGATACGACTCTTGCTTTTCATTAAGGTGGTTTGTAATTTTGGTTATCATAAATTCAGCTTATAAAGGATATTGCTTCCTTGGCTGGGTTTATATGGTGTCTACCAGTAATTTCCTTGTGAATTAAGGAATTCAGTTTCACTTTATGCATACTCACAAAGACGCTCAGATTTCACTCAATAAAAATAATTATTTTAAAAAATTTATTCTGTGTCCTTTCAAATAGTAATAGATTACATTATTACCAAATGTTTAAATGACTGCAAGAGTGACATATAATGCACAGACCCAAGTGAGTCTTACTGTAATAGCCAGTGTGGCTCATACTTTCCAGAAGCTTAGCTTAAGCCTTTGCTTAATATTTGCATTGCCCTCCTGTGAGCAATATGGTAAGAAGTCCCTACAAGTATTACAGCCACATTTTGGGGCGGCGGGTGGTGGTGGGGGGAAATGGGGGAGGCTGCACCCATGGCGTGTGGAAGTTCTGCAGCCAGGGATTGAGCCTGTGCCACAGCAGCTACCCAAGCCACTGCAGTGACAGCCCTGGATCCCTAAGCTGCTGTGCCACAAGAGAACTGCATTATACACATTTCTGTCTGGTGATAATTCAAGGTTTCAACCTGAAATATTACCGTCTCAGTGTTGTGTCAAATCTGTACCATTCTCTGCCCCAAGATACAAGTTTAGTAAGTTGAGGTGAAGTGAGTTATTTATACGTCCACTTGCTCGTTATGTTTTTGCTCCGAAACCATTCAAATACTAATTTTACTTATCCTGTCAGTTACTGAGAGAAGAATATTGAAATCTCTAACTGTGATAGCAGCGTTTCTTTAAAATTCTATCAGTTTTTGCTTCAGGTCTTTTGGAGCTCTAATACTAGGTCATAGTACTTAGGATATTTGTCTTCTTTATGAGTTGACTCCTTTATCACTATGTAATGTCCTTCCCGCCCCCCCCCCGATAATGTCTCTTGTTCTGACATTCACCTTGTCCAATATTCATATAGCCGCTCTAACTTTTAAAAAAATTAATGTTTGTACAATACATCTTTTTCCAGTCTTTTATTTTTAATCTATTTCTTTATATTTAAAGTCAATTTCTGGTAGATAGTATGTAGTCTTGATTATTTTCATCTAGTCTCATAACCTCTGCCTTTTAACTGTAGTGTTTAGACCGTCCACATTTAATGTAACTATAATAATGTTGAGTTTAAATCTACCGTCTTGCTGTTATTTGTCCCGTCTAGTCTTTAGTTCTTTTTTCTTTCCCTGCCTTTTTTGAATTGTTTTTTAATGATTCAATATTATCTCTACTATTGATTTATTAACTATACCTCTCTTTTAAAGAGGTTATTCTATTCACCTTTAACTTGTCACAGTTTACTTTAAATAATAACATACCAGTACATGTATAGTGTAAGACCCTTACAGCAATATATGTACTTCTGCTTCCTGCCCCGCATCTCTTAGTGTTAAACATTTCATTTTTACTTGCTAGATATTGTACAATGCATCGGGATTATTTTTGCTTTAAAAGGTTGTTTATCTTTTTAAGAAATTAAAATGAGAAAAACTTTATATTTACCCACATAGTTGCCATTTCTGGCATTCTTCCTGTCTAAAAAGCCCTTTAACACCTTTTAAGTATAGATCTGTTGGCAGTGAATTTCTTGGTTTAAAAAAAAATCTTTGTTTTCCCTTCATTTTTGAAAAAGACATTTTTGCTAGTACAGAATTTTGGGTTTGTGCTTTTCTTCCAACACTTTAAAAGTGTTGTTTTTTCCCCCACAGGACTGCCTGATTTATTTTTCCCTTCCTTCCCTTCCCTTCCCTCTTTTCTTTTGAGTATTTTATCTTTCAGGCTTATTGACGTGTACCTGACAAATAATGTTGTAACTATTTAAAGTGTACGTTGTGGTGATGTGATAGGTGTATACACTGCAGATGGAGTCCCCCCATTAAGTTAACATATCTATCCCCCCCGTGTATTTGTCTTTTTTATGAGAACATTTAAATTCGACTCTCTCAGCCAATTTGAACTATGTAGTACGATGTTATTGACTTCAGTCATCCTGTTTTACTTTAGATCCTCAGCCCTTACTCATCTTATCGCTGAAAGTTTGTGCCTTCCATCAGCCTCTCCCTGTTCTACCCCAGCCTCTGGCAGCCGCTCTCTCACTCTGTTTCTATGAGCTTGATTTTTTTTTTTTTTTTTTTTTTTTTTTTTTTTTTTTGGCTGTGCCAGCAGCACGCAGATATTCCCAGGCCAGGTATCCAGCTCCCACCACAGCAGGGACAATGCTGGATCCTTAACTGCTAGGCCACCAGGGAGTTCTTTTTTTTTTAATAAAAGATTTCACATGTAAGTGATAACCACACAGTATTTATCTTTCTCTGTCTGGCTTATTTAACTTAGCAGAATGGCCTCAAGTTGCATCCATGTTGTTGCAGACAGCAAGATTTCCTTTTTTCTCATGGCTAAATAATATTCCATTGTATACGTACATCTTCTCGATCCGTTTATCTGCTGGTGGGCACTTAGGTTGTTTCCATTATTGAGCTGTTGTGAATAGCACTGCAGTGAACCTGCAGTGCAGTTATCTCTTTGGGGCCCTGTTTTCATTTCTCCTGGATGTATACCCAGAAGTGGGATTTGTGGATCATATGGTAGTTCTAGTGTTCATTTTTTGAGGAACCTCCATACTGCTTTGTGCAGTGACTGCACCAAGTTACACTCCCACAGTGTACAGTGGTTCCCTTTTCTCTACAACCTTGGCAAACTTACCTCTTGTCTTTTTGGATCATAGCCATTGTAAGAGGTGTGAGATGCTGTCTCATTGTGGTTTTGATTTGCATTTCTCTGATGATTAGTGTTGTTGAGCACTTTTTCATATACATGTTGGCTATTTGTATGGTTTTTTTTTTGTTTTTTGGGGTTTTTTTTTGTCTTTCTGTCTTTTCTAGGGCCACACCTGCAGCATATGGAGGCTCCCAGGCTAGGGGTCCAGTTGGAGCTGTTGCAGCCGGCCTACGCCAGAGCCACAGCAATGAGGGATCCAAGCCGTGTCTGCAACCTACACCACAGCTCACAGCAACGCTGGATCCTTAACCTACTGAGCGAGGCCAGGGATCAAACCTGCAACCTCATGGTTCCTAGTTGGATTCGTTAACCACTGAGCCATGACAGCAACTCCTTTTTTTTTCTTTTTTCTTTTTTTTTTCCCCTTCATTTATATGTTTTTGTTGGAAAAATTTCTACTCAGTTCCTTGGCCATTTTTGTTTTCTTTTTTGGCCATACCCACAGCATATGGAATTTCCTGGCTCCCTTGTTGTAAATTAGTTGACTGTATATCTGTGGGTTTATTTCTGGACTCTCTGTTGTGTTCCATCCTTCTATGTGTTTGTTTATATGCCAGTACCATACTGTTTTGATGACTGTAGCTTTGTAATATAGTTTGAAATCAGGGAGTGTGATGCATCCAGCTTTGTTCTTCTTTCTCAAGATTGCTTTGCCTGTTTTTGGGTCTTTTGTGGCTCCATATAAATTTTAGGATTGTTTTCTCTATTTCTGTGAGAAATGCCTTTGGAATTTTGATAAGAATTGCATTGAATCTGTAATTGGTTTGGGTAATATGGACGTTTTAACAGAATTAAGTTTCCAGTCCATGAGCACAGAATATATTTCCGCTTATTTGTGTCTTCTTCACTTTCTTTCATCAGCAGTTTACAGTTTTCCATGTACAGACCTTTCACCTCCTTGGTTAAGGTTATTCCCGTTTATCTAATCTGCTTTTAAATCCATCAAGTATATTTTTCATTTCCTATTCTGTATTTTTCATTTCTGAAAGTCCCACTTTAGTCTTTCGTGTATGTGTGATTTTAGAGCTGCACCCTTGGCATATGGAAGTTCCCAGGTTAGGGGTCCAATCAGAGCTGCAGTTGCCAGCCTACACCACAGCTGCAGCAACGCCAGATCCAAGCCGTGTCTGCCACCTACACAGCAACACTGGATCCTCTGACCATTGGATTCTTCACCCACTCACAGCTCACAGCAACACTGGATCCTTTACCCACTGAGCAAGGCCAGGAATTAAACCCACATCCTCGTGGGTGACTAGTTCAGGTTTGTTACCACTGAGTCTTGACGGGAACCCCAGTCTTTTTTTTTCCATTTCTCTCATTATGTTTTCTTGTACATTCTCAAGTTCATTGACAACATTTGTAATAGCTATTTTAAGGTTCCCATCTACTAATTCTCTTGTCTCTGTTATTTCTGTTCTGGTCTTTGGTTTATCTCCTGATGATATGTCATATTTTCCTTGTGCTTTGCATACCTGGCAGTTTTTGATTGGATGCAGACAGTGTGGATTTTAGCTGTTGAGTACTGGATTTTTGTTCTGGTGTATGCTTAGATAATTCGGATCATCAGTTTGATCCTTTAGACGCTTTATATGGCTGTTCCAGACCCTTTATTCTAGGACTAACTTAGCCACTACTAAGGTGTGTGTCTCTTTGAAAGATTCCCGGTGCCCCCAGTATGAAGAAGTCTCCACTTCAGCTGATGGCTTACGTGAACTCTAAGAGCTGCTTGGATTCATTGGGAAAAAAAAATCCAATTTTTCTTTTCTCCAGGCCTCAGGTTTTTTTCTCACACATGCACAGATTGATACTTAGCCAAAGACATGAGAGGACCCCTTTGCCAAAAGCTTGAGAGGACTCTGGAGTTCCCTGTCTGTGCGGCTTTCTCCTCACTGGGATGCCACCCGCACATCGTAGCCACCTCTGCTTCCAGGAACTCTCGCCTCTCTCTCCTTACCTCGGCAAGGCCACGGCTCCTTGCACTGCAGCTTGGAGGCTCCCCCTAGGCAGTGGCCTGGGGCCTCTGCTTCTCTTCTCTCAGGGATTAGAGTCCTGTGCTGCTGCTTGTCTGACAGTTGAAACTGTTGTTTCATAGATGTCTTCCAGCTCTCTCTTTATGGTGGTAACTCAATTCCTGCAGTGGCTAATCCTCCATGGGTTAGCAGAAGTGCTCCAAATACTGATTTTTAGACATTAGAAATAGAGTCAGTATTCAGGTGCTCTTTGGCTGAGTGCCACCTAAACAGTTCTTTGTTGAATGCCTGAAAGTATCTCATTGCTCATTCGTTTTTGGATTTTTTTTTTAAAGTATTTTCCTGATTCATGGATATTGTCTGATCTTTGCTTCAGAATTTTCCATCAGATGGACCGTATTATTGGAGGGTCATAATTATAGGCTTTCGTTTATACAAAATATTTGCTTTAGTAATAATCTCTTGTGTTGACTTTTTTAAAATTAATCTTGAGTGAGAAAATGGGTAAAACAGGGGAGTGATTTCTTGTAGAGATTTTGATAGAAAATATAAGCATTAAAATAATATGAGGTGATGTCTTGGTAAAAATAACTATTGTACTTTGTATCTTAGCTTTTTTTAAAAAATAAACTTTTTATTTTGGAATCATTTTAGATTATTACATTATTATGATATTAGAAAAGTGGCAAAAGTAAGACTATATCCTTTACCCAGATTCAACCATTGTTGGTATTTCATCCCATTGTTTTATCATTGGAGCTGTTCTCCTCATCTGTCTATCCGTGCAGTTCAGTTTCTGAATCATTGAAGGCAGGTTACATCTGTCACGCACATTGTCTCTAAGTATTTTAGTGTATATTTTCTAAGAATAGGAATGTCCTCTTATATAACTGCAATTTACCGATGAACTTTTTATTTTTCTAGGAGCTGCACAGTATAGATAGGCCACAGCTTACCTCTGACTAGTTCTCTATTGATGCAGTTTTGTGTTTGTGGGATAAAAGGCTAAAGAAGGCAGCTAGATATTAAAACAAAACAAAATAAACAAAACTGGAAACAATCTAAATGTCTGCAAGTAGGAAAATGGATAAAATGTGACATAGACATAGTGTATTAAACAACTATGAAAATGGATCAGCTGCAGCCACAAGCAACACGAAAGAATCTCAGAAACATTCTGTTGAGTGTAAGAGGCAAGGCTTGGGAAACTGCAAATAGTGTAATACCATTTTTGTTAAGCTCAAAAAAGAAGTTGAGCTAAACATATGGGTGATTTATGTGTACGAAAAAACTATTTTTAGAAAAATAAGGTCATGGTGAACAAAATCCAGGCTAGCTGACAGCTCTGGAGGGGGAGGCGCAGAGGGAGGACCAGAGACCAGAGCCGGGAGGTCTAACGGTGTTGGTCACGGGCCAGTTCTTCAGCTGGTGGTGGGCTGTGTTCATCTCATTATCCTGCTTCACAGCGTACAGATGTGTTACATGTATTGTTTGTATTTCTCAAGATTTTAAAGGAAGCCAGATGTTGTCTAAAGAATTTCTAAAACAGAGGTTACAAAGGCAAAATGCGACGCATGGGTTCATAGATTTCTTGTATCTCCAGCTATGCTTTGAGAATGGGAGATGCTTTTATTTTATCATCCGTAAGGCCTAAAATGTAATGTACTTCTGTATACATGGTCAGGACTGTGTTTATTGATTAAATGATTTGAAATAGCTAAAAAGCAGGATTAGTTTTAATACTTTATTTATAGGAGATTTCAAGTAGATCTGCTGGGGATTTTTTTTTCACCAAAGTCGTAAACCTGCAGACTGCGTATGTATTTCTCATGCAATACATCAGGAGGCTCTTAAATAGCGGTATTTGATTGAAAAAGTAAAAAAGTATTCCACTTAGATATTGAGTAGTAAACGTATAAGGGATTTAACTTCTGCTTACAAGCAAGGACATTTAAAATTTTGAGTTCTGGGTGTGTCATCATCACTCCTGGAAACCTGGGTGTGGGGTGATAATCTCGTCAGGTATTTGTATTGTTCACCAATGTACGAAAACCAGTAAAATTACCCGCAGAACATGTGTTTGAGGCTTGATGCTTCTTTTTAGAGAATCATACTTAATATCTGCTACATGAAACCAGTGATTTCACGTGCATTATCTGAGGTTTAGCTTGATCCTGTGCTGGTGCCACCGCGCCCCCGTGCCCAGCATGGCCCGTCCAGGTCTCCCGTTTCCTCTGCTTCCCAGGAGAAGGGAACGGGAACAGGGAACCAGGTTTTCTACTCGGGGCCTGAGGAAAACGGAATAATGACAAAGGTTATTAGCCTGCTGCAGAAACAATCAGGTAACCCTGCCAAGCCCAAGTGGAAATTATTTGGGGATTATCTGCTCTTCTGGATACCAGCTTTTAATCTGCTTTAGTACAGATATGTGAAACTTGAACGCCAGGCGGGCATGGGGCATGCCGCAGTCAGCAGAATACTTGGAGAATAGGTCCATTTAAGAAGGAGGATTCCAGTAGGTTTTTCCCAGTTCGATCCTGGGACCAAAACGGATTACTGCCTCCTGTTCAATTGGTCATCAGTTCATAAATTTGTGTGTGTTCGTAAGGTTTATCTTGGTCTCTGCAAGTTGACAGCATGTGTCTGAAGTGGTCTTATCTTCAGGACCAACCCTCTGTGTTTCACGTAAAGCAATGTGTTCACCACAAACTTGCAGAAGATAAGACTTTGAACATAAAAAAGTATTTTTTGTAACTACCGATAGATTTCTAACCATTAAGATAATTCTAGCAGACTAAAAATGTAAGTTCAACTGTTTTGCGAATCATAATACATGGGGAAATCATTTTATCCTTGCTCCATAAATGCGATATCACAGTACTTTGTCATTTCTTCTGACGTACTTTTATTCCTTATTAATTTTCCTTTGCAATAGAAAGTCTTAAAGTTTGGGTTAACAGGTGCAGGTAGCATTAGCTTTTTCTCAGCTGAATCTCTGCTTCAAAGCAACAATAAGAACAAGTAAGGGTGAGGCACTGTGCTTTTTTTTTTAATAGCAAAGCAGGAAGTTCACCTCTGACAGGGTATTGTAATCAGGTTTATCACAAGAGCCTGCAGTTGTGTAACAGAAACTCTAGCTTGTCCTTACCTGTCTCAAGGCATTGCTTCATGAAGGAAAATAAACTCACTGGAATATTTGTGAAATTCAATAAAATGCTTTCCCAAGCGCTCCATTTTAATGCATGCTGGCACAATTTATTATAGCCTTGTGGTCTTTTAAAAAACCTCCTTCTCTTGTGATTTCTCAGTGGTGTAATTAAATGAATCTGTAGCACCCTAGAAGCCCTGCGTGCCCTGTGTGCACGCCTTTCGCTGCTCAGCCGGGTCTAGTAATAGTCCACATTCCTCCCCTGCCCTCCCCCACCTTTTCGAGAAAAACAGGGACGTTTGGGGATGTCTTCAAATGACTCTTTATGGAAGTGACAGGCAGCTTTTCTTCATTGTACGCTTTGCCTTTGTTCACAAAAGTGCATTCACTTGCCCTAGTGTGTTGAAACTTTTAAATGAAACAGCTTTTCATTAACAAAGGAAGCATTTTCTTCCCTCCTTCCAGGGCTTAGCTTTCTCTACTAAGTCTTGGCTTCTTCAGCAGCTGTTCCTCTACCAGAAACGACAAAAGGTGCGATTGTTCTGGGAGATGGTGATGAAGAGGATGCCAGCGGAGTTTTGTGTGTGTGGGCTGCTGGGGACTGTTTTGCTTCTGTGTTTGGTTTGGTTCTGTTTTTGTTATTCCAGAATGTGGAGCACACCTTAAAACCACACCAAAGGGGGGGGGGGGGGCTTTTTAAGGACCCTTCAGCGTTATCCGGTGTGAATATCTCTTTCCATTATACTGTTCTATTAGCGCTTCAGTGGACCCCTGTCCCCAAAACAACACATCTGACAAAACTCAGCGAAAACATAAGGGGAGCAGAACAGAGCCCCGAGACCACTGACGTGGTTTGTTTCTCTTTCCACGCGAGCCGTCCGCTGATTTAAGAGCGGAGCTCACGAGAGGAGACAGGTATGCGTGTTACGTTTCAGTATTTCCCACCATCTCTCTCTCTCTGAGCTGTTGGCTTCCAACTCCTGGCAGAAGGCCATTTCATTTTCTTTGCTTATTTAAAGATAACCTCCTCCTCCGTTTTCTGCCTCTGCCTCTTCTGCTGCTTTATTTTTGAGTCAAGTTGGCAAAGTACCGTGCTGATGCAAAGCGTCATTTACTTCCAGCAAAACCCCCTCAGTTCCTCTGGTAAAATACACTGCAGACCTACTCTTCTCGGGGACACCATCTCTGTGGACCAGATGATGACGCTGCGGCTTGAGCCAAAGCGGGGCCTAGACACGTGTGTCTCTGTTAGAGATACAGGGTATTATTTATTCGGACAGGAGGGCTCCTTCTGTATTTTCAGCCTTGATTTTCTTGATGTTTTGGTATTTGAAACGCACGGACCAGTTTCTCAGTAGGTAATGTGTTGCATACGTAGTCTTCTACCGTCGTCCTTGACGGTGTGTTTCTAAATCCTCTCAAGAATGAGTCATTTCGTCACCCCTCGTAGACTCAGCAAGAAGTGATAAAGAGGAAACTGGAAATTCATTCCAAAGCACATCCCCAGCGTTTTGAACGTTGATCGACAACATTCTCCTCTCTCTGCCTGAGTGGAAGGAAACGATGCGGTGCCGGCGCAGCCAAACCCACGGCGTGGCACTTGGCCACGCCGAGTCCTTCTGCCGTGGCGCAGTCCCACGCCCTCGCTGAAACTAGGTCCCTGTTGGCCGAAGGAGGAAAAAAAGACTCCCCCAGAGCTGTCCGCCCCTCTCTAAGCCCCAGCGAGTGAAGGTCTTCCTGGATCAGGTTCTAATGTGTTCTGAGGCCTCAGACTTCACTCTAGATGTTTCATCGTCTCACACCGTCGGCCGCATGCCATTCTTGGCGTTGCTTGTGCAATCTTTGCTGGACTAGTCATCTGCCGGGCTCGACATCTGCCCGAGGGAAACGAAGGCAAGTGTGATGGTAACAGGTGTTCTCAGTTCCCCTCATTCCCACTCCCTGCCAGAATGACTGCTGCCAGGCAGCATGACTGGAAACCCGCTGGTGTGTTCTTTTGTCCTGGCTGCCCACGACATCCTGCCCATCGCTGGAATCTGTGGGTGTACTGCTCTCCTCAAGCTGGCGAAGTCAGACCACCCGAGCGTCTCCTCTAGGCTACAATCGAAAAGCGAGATCGAGAGCCGCTTTATTTTATTTTACTTATTTTTGCAGCAGAATGTTGTGGAGAGCTTGTTTAAACTACAGGTTCTTAGACCTAATGTCGGGGATGGATTTCTAAGTCTGGTGTGGGATCTAAGGATATTTTAAATAAGCCTCTTGCACGTGGTTCCGATAGAAATGGTGCTTTGAGCAGTAAGACTAGCCTTATCATCTCCGCCTCTCTCTGTTGTTATTCCATCTTGTTTCCCCCAAAATTTGAGGTGAAATTAGACTACTTAGCAGATAAACGAAGGATCACATGAAACCAAATACTGTTGTAATTTACGGAACCTGTAAAGTGGTGAACGGGCTTTTGGTGGTCCTCTCTCCTGCTTCACACCTGGAGCGCGCCCACACCACATCAGAGTACAGTACAGATTTCCAGTAGCTTCTGAGAAACCCTTGCCTTGAGTGTGTTCTGTCCCTAAGTGCATTTTCTCAAAGTCAAAAGAAGACCATTCTAACCCAGGCGTTACGTGTTTACTGGCATTATTATATAATAGTTATCCGTGTTTCAGGGTCCTGTCAAATTTAGACAGGCTCCTGGCTCCCCCTCCCAGGGCTAAGGACAGGGGGACAGAATCAAAATGTGACACTGACACACTCTCGCAGACGGTGCTGTGCAGCAGGCCTCCCTCCTCCTGCCCAAGCTGAGACACTCGGCTCAGCCAGCAATGCAGGCCCCCCCGGAGTCGGGGGGTTCAGTGTGAGTAGGAGCAGAAGTCTGGGGGGGTTAGTCCAGAGCCAAGCCTTGGAGGGACAGTTGGGCCACCCCTTCAAGGAACGCTGGAGGCAGAAGGTGGCTGATGCTTGTGTGGCTGTTTTGAAGACACATTAAATCTTTCTTGCCCACCAGATTCCTTTTCTTTGTTGACCTTACAGTTACTTGTCATGCATTTATCATCCCTTAAGTTGGTTTTTTGAGATGATGATTTTTCAAAGGGGAATATTCACTGCTCTAGTGTTTATTTGCAGATAAAAATACTTAATTGCATCTCCTACCTGCATAAATTAAAAAGGATTAGAGTTGCCGTAAATCTTGTCAGTAATGTTAAATTGCTTCAACTTGAAAAGATGCTTCAAATTCTGTGCAAAATGAAGCAGAGGTCTAAGTAAATTAATTTGATAAAGGAAAATGACAGTTTTTTCTAAAGATCGCTGAGAATTTATGTTTTCCTTTTTTCTCTTTTAAATTCACATACCAGCATACAATTAATAGTATTTTAGTGTACAGGTAGAATTACTGTATCTCAGCATTAAAAAAAATTTTTTTAAAGACTGCATTGCTGCTTTGGATTGACAGAAATTTACTTTGTGTTCTTCAGCTACAGATGAGTCATGTGCTAATAGCATAGCATAAACTGAAAGCCTTTTTTTTTTTTTTCTCCTAAGGAACTCAAGAGTTGAGCCATTGAGACAGTGGTATCAAAATAAAGATACTACAAAGACAGTCGTAACTTTAGGCAAAGTATAATCAGGCATAGTTTAAATTCTAGAAAGTAACAGCTTGATTGTTTTCTTTAAGCCCACGCATGTACCATAACGTAAGACATTTCCTTGTGCTTTATGATTGTGCATGAGCGAATGTAGCAAGTGACATTTAACAGAGAAATGCATTCCTTCCGTTGGCTCCTAAACACCTCCACACTTTTAGAAGATGGGCGAGACGTGACTTAATGGTATTATTGGCTAAAATTGGGAAGCAGCTTTTCACTTAGAATAAGGAAGAACATTTTAATAATTAAACCCATTTAAAATGGAATAGACCACTGTCAGGGAAGGTATTGAGTTCCCATCACTGGAGATTTATAAGAAGGGCAGACATCTCCTGGGGATTTTGTAAAGTTAGACCATATACTTCGAAAGGTCTTCCTTCCAACTCTGATTTGCCAGTTAGGTTATTTCTCCTGCAAGGTGATGTGCCAGTGTTTCTATTACACAGAACAGCTTACTCAAGGGATAGTATCTTTCTTTCCTACCACTTTTTAAAAAACTTTATTGCAGTAGCGACATAAAAAAGTAAACGTGTCACAAATGTACACAAACCTGATGAATTTTTATAACCTGAACCAGCCCCTGGATCAAGAAACAACCTTGATAGCACCCCGGAAGTTCCCCCCTTATGCTCACTTCCGGTCGTTACCTCCCCCACCCAAGAGCAGTCTCCTGAGTTGTGACTAGAGAAGCTCCTTGCCTGCCGAGTCGCTGAGTTTCACATACCTGGAATCATTCTCTCGCATCTGGCTTTTAACATGATGTTTTGAAGATTCGTATTATCGCACACAGAAGAGTCCATTTCTTTTTTTTTTTTTTTTTGGTCTTTTTTGTCTTTTTGCTATTTCTTGGGCCGCTCCCACGGCATATGGAGATTCCCAGGCTAGGGGTCCAATTGGAGCTGCAGCCACCAGCCTACACCAGAGCCACAGCAATGCAGGATCCGAGCCGCGTCTGCAACCTACACCACAGCTCTCGGCAACGCCGGATCGTTAACCCACTGAGCAAGGGCAGGGACCTAACCCGCAACCTCATGGTTCCTAGTTGGACTCGTTAACCACTGCGCCACGACGGGAACTCCAAGAGTCCATTTCTTTTCTGTCTAGAGTCTGTCCCATTGCGAGACTGTGTCCACATTTACTGGATATTTACTCTCCTGTGTTTACTCTATTGTTGATGGCGTTTGGGTAGTTTCCAGCTTGGGGCTTTTACAGATGGCGTTGTTGTGAACATTCCAGTACGTGTCTTTCCGTGGCCGCGCATGTGTGTTTCTCTTGGGTTGTGGAGCCAGAATTGCTCCATTGTGGAGTGTGTGCATGTTCAACTCTAATAGATATTATGGCCAAACAGGTTTCCAGTACGTTTGTGTTCAGGCCCAATTTTAACAGGTCCTACCATATTGGAAATACTACTTTTTCTAAAATCTCATAAGCCTTTAAGGAAACAAATCTTGCTTGTAATAGTAACTTTCCATCTTGGAGTTATTTTTGTATACCTTATTTCTTTCTAGATTATAAACTCCTTGATGTTTTATTCATCTTTGTATTTCCCAAAGTGCCTTGCATAGAATAAACTCTAAATATTTTAATGTGAATGAATGAGTAAATGAGGAAAAATTATATGTAGTATTAACATGAAAAATGTTCGGAAACTGCAAAAATGTAAATAGCATACCCAGGAGTTCCCTGGTGGTCTGGCAGTTAAGGATTTGGCATTGACACTGCTGCGGCTTGGGTTTGATTCCTTAGCCCAGGAATCTCTACATGCAGCAGGCATAGCCGAAAAAATTAAAAAATAAAATAAGTAAATAAATTTTAAAAATAGCATACCCGATAAACTATAAGGGTGATCTTAAAATGAACAGATTTAATTTATTAATATTAGCTTATCGATTTTCCAGAATTCTATAAGAGGTTCTTATATGATATGTGGGAAACTAGAAGGTAAAATTGTGCATTTTTAACTATCAGACTAAACCCTAGTGTCATCTCCCACATGGAAGCATGTGAATATTATGTAACAGTGAAGCAGCTAAAATTGTTAGCTGGGAATTTAAAGACTGGATTTAAAGGTCCCAGGGAAGGAGAATGAGAGGTAAGCAGTGCTTTGGGTAATGAACGACGAGCCAGTGTGACTCCGGTTGGGGGGCAGCTTTCTGCCCGTCCCCAGATTCTTCCGTGGTTGGCAAGAGGTAACAGTTTCTCTGTATCATGGGTAAGGCCCGTAAGAGTTTTATGAGCCAGATCGAATTTTAGTGGCCTTTGAATTTAGCATGATGACTCTTTAAAACTGCTTAGTTGGGATTATTTGGGGTTTATGAGTATTTTCCCTTAATGCTTTCCTCTACATTCCAAATTTTAGTCAATGAATATAATAACTTTTAAAATCAGAAAATATGAAAAAAAAATGTATGTTGCAAAAATTGCTACCTTGACTATCGCTTTCATTTCAGTCTTGGCCCACCTATGAAGACATCTATAAAAAAGTAATCGAAGTGGCCACGTTTTTAGATTTGCCGCGTTTTCCAGCCATAACTGAGGACTGCTATCTCCATCCCAACATCCTGTGTATGAAATTCCTGATGGAAGTCAATCTCCCCGGTAAGGGTGTGGTGTACATGGCGAGGAAGCTTTGCCTTCGTCAGTTGTTGGGAAGAATATATTGAATCCTCTCACATCACAGAGTGTTTAGATCCACCTGACGGGGTCCACAGTGTCATGAAGCTTGATTTCAGAATCCTTTCTTGAAATACTTTGGACCAATTCTGGTGGTTTAAAGGACACCGTTGAGAAATACTGAGTTCTATTTGGGTGTGAGGGATAAGCTTAAGAGAACGTGTTTGCTTCCACAGTAAGTTTGCTGAGCACGAGTAAAGTAACAAATACTTCAGTGTGTGGTATTAATTACCTAGGCACCCCCCCCATTTGCAAGGAGCGTGATTAT
The DNA here is from genome assembly GCF_054392235.1 of Sus scrofa. Classification (NCBI taxonomy): domain Eukaryota; kingdom Metazoa; phylum Chordata; class Mammalia; order Artiodactyla; family Suidae; genus Sus; species Sus scrofa. Next base: position 138,781,975 of record NC_139385.1, on the reverse strand, counting down.
TACATAAAGAATTCTAATTTTCAACCTCCTGCAAGCTAATCTGTGGTAGCGTTTTTATTGTTCAGTAACACACTATTCCCAGTCTCTACAACAAGCGGAGACCAGAGTCTGGTAGGATGAACCCCAGAATGCGAAGACGGTCTGACTAGCCCTCGTTCACAATATACCAAGACGCAGGTCACCCCAGTGGAGTCCGCCCGTGGAATCCACTCCTGAAGTTCTTGCTAAACTAGAAATGTGAGAAATGCAGGACTTCTATTCTTAACAGAAAATACAAACATGGTTATGACTATATTATTGTTTGAGCAATGTAACAAATGCGATTCAATGTGTTTTTAATAGGAAAGGAAATGTTACCCAAAAAAAGCAAAAGTATATAAAACTGTATGTGTAGTATACCTTTAACTCTAAAAATAAACATACCTAACACACAGTATTAACACAGACCTAACATTTACAAATAGTAACACAAATGTAAATGTTAGGTCTGTAGTTTTAAAATATTTTTTAAAAGAAAAATGTCAGGAGTTGCCATGGTGGCGCAGTGGTTAACGAATCCGACTAGGAACCATGAGGTTGCAGGTTCGATCCCTGGCCTTGCTCAGTGGGTTAAGGATCCAGCGTGGCCGTGAGCTGTGGTGTAGGTCACAGACACGGCTCGGATCCCGCGTTGCTGTGGCTCTGGTGTAGGCCGGTGGCTACAGCTCCAATTGGACCCCTAGCCTGGGAACCTCCATATGCCACGGGAGTGGCCCAAGAAATGGCAAAAGGACAAAAAAAAAAAATCATTTAAGCTTTACTTCTTTGATAGTTTTTCAAAATACAGAAAGGTCCTGTGTCCTTTCATATATTCCTAAATCTTGAGCTTATAAAGGGAGTACTAGGATTTGGAGAGAATACAAGGAAATACCAAAATATAACTGATAGAGGCTGGGTTATGGCAAGTGTCTTGCTCATGCAGTTGCTGTTGGACAGAGATGAGGGTGGCAGTCTTTTCTGGCCAGTGTGTAATTTAATAGTATTTCTCACTGAACTCTTCCTGAGAGTAAGCAGTAGAATTAAACTCATTATAATATGCAGAGAGACACTGCCATCATCCGATTTTTTTTTTTTTTTTTTGGCTGTACCTGCAGCGTGTGAAAGTTCCCGCACCATAGCAGTGACCTAAACCCCTGCAGTGACAACGCCAGCTCCTTAACCTGCTGCACCACAAGAGAGCTCCATGATATTCTTAGGTGCCTTTTGGAGACCATATTAAAAAGAACCAGGAGAGAGAAATTTCACTTCTCACAAACTGTTCAGTAGCAGTAATTTGAAATATAGAAAAACAAATTATACATGAATGTTACTGACTTCCTTAAAGAAACTTAAATATCCAACGGAAAGATGATGTTTAAGTAAAGTCGTGGTATATATATTCAGTGGAACATTATGCAGATTTTAAAGTCATGTTTGTGAAGAGTACATAGAAGCATGGAGAATGTTTGTATGGAAAAATGAACTAGGCCAAGCGACAGATTTAGATACAATATGACCATAGGTACATAAAAGGGTCATTAAAATATTATAAATAAATATACCAAAATACTGAAGTGCCGTTTCTAAGTTTTAGTAATGCATTTTTTTCCTTTCTTCTACCTTTATGTATCTTATAAATGTCCTATATTGAGTTCATATTACTTAATAATGGGGAGGGAACAATAAACAAAATAGATCTACAAACTAAGGTATCATAGTCTCCATACCTTAGAATTGATATCCTAAAATGTGACTTTGATGGGCAAACCACCCGTAGGATTATAAGAAGACCTCCCAGGTATCACCGTTTTCCAAATGTAAAGTCTGCTCTCCGCAATCCCATCAGCCCTCTGGTGCTGTTGATCAAAAAGAAGAGGCCTGGGCTGGAGTTCCCGTCCTGGCACAGTGGTTAACGAATCCGACTAGGAACCATGAGGTTGCGGGTTCGATCCCTGGCCTTGCTCCGTGGGTTAAGGATCTGGCATTGCCGTGAGCTGGGGTGTAGGTCGCAGACGCGGCTCGGATCCCGTGTTGCTGTGGCTGTGGTGTAGGCCGGCATCTGCAGTTCCGATTGGACCCCTAGCCTGGGAACCTCCATATGCTGCGGGAGCAGCCCTAGAAAAGGCAAAAAGACAAAAAAAAAAAAAAAGAAGAAGAAGAAGAGGCCTGGGTATTTGGCCCTTTTACAAGGATGGGTTTTAGTGCTCCCAGTAAGCTAAAAGTGCTTTTAAGCAGGCGGGGGCCGTAGGTGCCCCTCCTCAGTGCCCGTATGTGGGACCCACGCCCTCACTGAGGATGAGTAACCACCGCCTCTTTGATGACTTTGAATGCACCCCAAACGCATTTCTTAGCATTGTCCCTCGTACTGGGACTGACGGGCCTGCCAGAGAGAATTTCTGGCAGCTTTCACAATCATATGCATAACTTGCGAGGGACTTTATAGCGTTTCCAAAGTGCCTCCCTCATAGCACCTCATTTGCGGAGATGGAGGGAGGGCAGCTGGGTATCGCTGTGTGCAGGTGAGACAGAGCTGAGCTTCGTGACGCCCGCCTGGTAGACCCGTCCTCCCCCCAGAGCTGGTGATCTGTCCACCTAATGCTCCGTTCAGAAGCCTGGACGCCTTAGTTTTTCTCTACTGTCCTTGCTTCCTTCTGGTAACTTCTTCCTTTATTATTACTCCGTACTTTAGGCATAAGAGAGGCAGTCCAGATAGTAATTTTAAATAAATAAGGGAGCTATGTTAAGAAATGCCATTCTTTAGAGTAGTAATAATTCTGTACATAACATATACTGCATACATAATAATATATATGCTATGTGCAATGTATACCATGTGTAAGGTTATTTTTTAGAGTACGTATACTACGCTGCGGGAATCGACTCAGTAGCACGTGATGGCTGAGTGTGGGTAGAAAATTCAGTAGTTTATTATGTTCTTATAAATAACAGCTCCTCTACTTGAATTTAATTACAATAGAATGCGGTACATCCTAGGTACTTAAACTAGTGAGCACAGGAATTTGCTGAGTAAGTGAGAGTTTTCAGAGTATATCCATTCCCATTATCTTCTTTAATCTGTTTCCCTTCACCGTAACCCATTTTACAAATGAAGAAACTGAGGTGCAGTGATTCTAACCCAGAGTCGCAAAGCTAATGATTGGAAGCCTAAATGCAGAGGCTGTAGGATTCCTGGCTCCCAGCCCCACCTTGTTCAGCCTCGAATGACAGACCCAGTCTGTGCTGAGCATGTGATTGCCCTGGGAAAGCCGTGCGTCTAGTGAGATGCACTCGGGGGCTTCCAGCGCGCCAGCCAGGCTTCCTGCCAGCGAGCGAGTCCCACAAGGGAGTCCGTTTCAGGTCAATGCAAATTGCTCTAGAGACACAGGCAAGAAATACGTCTGGAACAATGAAAACCGAGTGTGGCTGTGCGCTGGGTGCCCAGCAGTGTCCCCAGGTAGTAGATGTTCGGGGAAGTCGGAATAGGAGAAGAAAGGCTTCGCCTAGCCATTCGTCTTCCTCTTCAGGTACCATTTTTCAGTTTATTCCCCAAACGTGTCTTGGAGTTCTAGCGTCATGGTTTAAGGTAAAGCTGCTTTTGTGGGTACACACGTTAGGATGGTCTTGTCGGCCAAAGAAGTTAATTCCTGTTTTATTGTTTTGTTCTTCGACAGTCGAAATGCATGATGTAACCTGCCAAGTGGTCAAAGTGACTGGAATAGGAGAAGTGGATTTTCTAACATTTGATCCTATAGCTAAAAAGGGAAAAGCTGTTAAGTATGATGTGCAGGCCGTAGCTGTCGTCATAGCAGCGCTGAAGCTGCTCTTTTTACTGGATGACAGCTTAGAATGGTAAGTGTACATCAACTTTACGAGCAAAAATTGTATTCTCTGCCTGGTTATTCGGAGTAAAGGAATCCCAGTGTTCCATCTCAATAGAAAAAGAGACCCTCGGTTGTCACAGAACATTGACTAGTAGCAGCAGTGGCTTCTTACATGATATTTTGACTCCGCTGATCATCAGAGATTTCATTCTGCCTTACTACGGTGTTGGGGTCATGTTTTCTTCCTATTTTTAGGTAGAGACACATATTTTTCATTGTTCTTCTGCTTTCTGAGATTGTGTTTTGTTTTGTTTTGTCTTTTTAGTGCTGCACCCGCAGCATGTGGAAGTTCCCAGGCTAGGGATCAAATTGGAGCTGAACTGCAGTTGCCCGTCTACACCACAGCCACGCAGGATCCAAGCCTCAACTGCGACCTACACCGCAGCTCACGGCAACACTGTAACCCTAACCACTAAGCAAGGCCAGGGACTGAACCTGTGTCCTCATCGATACTAGTCGAGTTTGTTACTGCTGAGCCATGACGGGAACTCCCTGATTTCTGAGTCTTAAATCATCACACACAAACCCTTTGTGTACCTTTAGGCTCCTGGCCCTACGTGTCTTCAAAGATTATTTTGGAAAGTAAGGAATCTTAAAATGTCACCGCTCCCAGACGCCAACAAAGAGTGGCAGTATTTATGGTGTTTTTCCCGTTTCGGTGATTGCTTCTCCATTAAAAATTGGCTTTGGTTTCAAGTCCTGTGGTATACTTTTCTTTCAGAAGACGTCAAAATGTGACTGTCTTCAAAGAAGTGATTTGTAAATCAATTTGTTTATCTGTTTCTCCAGGTCTTTGTCTAACATTGCAGAGAAACATAATGAAGGCAACAAAGAAGGTACCTAATTTTGTTATCAGTCATATTCATAGTGATTGTAAATGATGGATTAAAAGACAGAATAAACTCAAGGAAGAAACTTGGAAAAATACACACACACACATATACCCATGTATATAAACTGTGCCTTGTACCAGAAATTGTTTACATGTAATTATCTAATTATATCTCAAGGCCACTGAAAAAAAACCTCAGGGACTTCTTCCTACTCTTTGTAAGGCCTGGCTGCTGCTCACTAGCCACACTAAACCATCAGCTTACTGGCAGTTGTGCAACTATACCATCTATTGTAACGCCTGCAGCCTTTGCTCACACTGGTCTTTTACCTGAAACAGTCTTTCCTTCTTACCTGCTGACGCTCTGTCCCTGGCGAACCCGTCTGCCTTCTTTCAGATGCGACGTAAAGACCCTCTTCTCCCTTCTCTTCCCGTCCACCCCTCACCTCCCCCTCCCAGGTCGGAGCTAACCCTTCCTGCCCCAGCCACTCCTGTCCAAAGGCCCATTAGTGGGTGAACATGTCCCGTTGAAACTGGAGGACGAAGGGTGTCTGTCAGTATTCGTAGCGTGCTTGGGACCCCTGGCGTCTGGTGGGTACTGTAGGCATAGCAGGCAGGTAGCGGGTCGAGCTCGAGCTTCCAGGAGAGGGACCTTATCTTTTCTACTTTTTTTTTAATGTATCTTTAGTATCTAACATAGTGACTGGCCTCAGATCAACTCATTAAAGTTTGGTAAATATGTGAATTCTTCAGTTCAATTCTAGTGTGTTAATGTCCTCCCTAGAATTTATGATCATTGTTTTATTTTTAATTTCAGTTTTATTGCGGTATGATTGACAAAAAATTATAAGGTATTTAATGTGTACGTTGCGGCGATTTGTCATGTGTACACACCGGGAAGGATCCGCCCGGTCCCGTCCGGTGGCATCTCCGCCACCTCCCGTATTTACCTCGTTGTGTGTGTGAGGATGTTTAGGTGCCCTCTTAGCGGATGTCAGGCCCGCATCCCAGCCTTATCAGCAGCAGTCGGCGTGGTTCAGTCAGAGCCTCGGCTTCCTCGGCTTCCTCCCCTTCCAGCCGAAGGTCGGTCCCCTTTACCACTGCTCCCTGTTCTCCCCCCGGCTCAGCCCCTGGCAACCACTTTCCTTCTCTCTATTTCTATGAGGTTTTAAAGGTTCCGCATATATATTCCTTGGTTTTATTTATTTATGTGTCATTCATTCTTCCATTCATTTGTTTATTTATTTATGTAGTCTTTTTAGGGCCACATTGAAGCATGTGGAGGTTCCCAGGCTAGGGGTCAAAGCGGAGAAGTAGCTGCCGGCCTACACCACAGCCACAGCAATGCCAGATCCAAGCCACATCTGCAACCTACACCACAGCTCACAGCAACGCAAGATCCTTAACCCACTGAGCAGGGCCAGGATCGAACCTGCATCCTCATGGATACTAGTCAGCTTCATAATCCACTGGGCCACAACGGGATCGCCTGTTCATTGACTTTAGGAGCTTGGATTTAACAGTGGCAGTCAGTTGGTGTGTTCTTTCCAGGATATGGACAAAATACTTCTTCTGCACATCGCTTCGTGTTGACCTCTACATAGAGTCAAAGGTTGGACAAGATGTCTTGCAGGAGTTCCCATTGTGGCACAGAAACGAATCCGACTAGGAACGGTGAGGTTGTGGGTTCGATCCCTGGCCTCGCTCAGTGGGTTAAGGATCTGGCATTGCCGTGAGCTGTGGCGTAGGTCACAGATGAGGCTTGGCTCCTGCGTTGCTGTGGCTGTGGTGTGGACCAGCAACTGTAACTCCAATTCGACCTCTAGCCTGGGAACCTCCATATGCCTCGAGTGCGGCCCTAAAAGCAAAAAAAAAAAAAAGATGTCTTGTCATGCTAAAGGGTCATCACGGACCGTGTGGACGTCTAAAGTGTGCCTTGACGTATGCTCTTCCCTTCCATCCTCATAATGAACTGACGCTGTCAGCAGGGCAGGGACTGTTGTCCCCTGTCCCCTGCTTAAGCGCAGTATCGATGAGGAACTTGAGGCTTAAGAAGCTGTGACTCACTTAAGGTCAAAGAACTTTGGGTTCCATTAATCATTGTAGTTTTCCTCCTTCCTTATAAGCTCTTGTGGTGGTTGGCCCTTCTCTGCAGCTGTATGGCCTATAAGGCCGTGTTGGGTTAAGCGGGGGTGCTCTTGGCCCGTCAAAAGCTCTGTAATTAGACATGGAAGGGACACTGGCTCCGTCAGAGAATGAGAACAGTTCAGACTTTCGCTCAGCTGTCCCCCCGCAAGCCTTCCCTTCTTCAGACTCCTTCGCTCTCTCAGCCTCCTTTCTGCTGTTACCTTTACTTTCATTGTTTCCCCTCCCTATTCTTCCCATCTCCCCATAGGAATTGAATAAAAGAGTGAGGAGTAAAGGTTTATGCTTAACTGTGTTCAATTCTGTTGCCTCTCCATCCTCGGCGGCTTGCACACCCACTCACACCGCTTGTCCATTTCAGTCTGCTCTCTCACTTATCTTAGAGTCTTTGAATGTGGGTTAGGATTAGAAAGGACAGAAACAGAAGTCCCGATGCAGCCACGGCAGTGCTTTCACACGCTTTCCCATCGTCCCTTCCTTACTTCACGTGTTCTTAGACGTCTTGGGACCCCACCCTGTGCCAGGTACTGTGCTGGGTGTTGCTGAGTCAGGAGCAGGCGGCCTGATGGTGTAATATTCTGCATGAACAAAGTATGTCTTCCGGTCCCAGGGAGGCTATAGTCAAATCTAGGAGAGGCAGATATACAAGGAGACCGTCTCGGTATCATCCAGTTAGGGCCACGGTACAGGTGCGACCTCGGAGAAGGAGCGAGGATTGCGCAGGAGTCTCGTGAGAAAATGAAGACAGTCTCCAAGGGCTGGTCTGTAGGCGTTTCGTCGTATCGGTGAAGGAAGACTCGGATGAACCGTGTATATTGTTATAAAGTGCCGTATTTGGTTAATAATCATGGGTTTCCTTTCTTTCAGATAAGCCGTGGTTTGATTTCAGAAAATGGTACCAAGTTATGAAGAAAGCTATTGATGAGAAAAAGCAAAAATGGGAGGAAGCCAGGGCGAAGTATGTTACCTCTTCTAGTTTTAGACGCTTTTACTTTATTTTGAAGTCTGTTACTTTGCATCTGAAAGCTGAAGTTTCATTAGTTTGGGTTAACCAGCTTTGGGACATTTTTCTCTAAAAATGCTAGGCCCTATTTCCGAATTCACTTTTTTCTTTTTTACATTGCTATTAACTATGAACTGAACCAACAATATCCTTTTTTATTAGTCTTCCTTCTGATCCAGGACCAATCCAGAGCACCAGCGTCCACTTAGTAATTAACTTTTTGTACTTTGCATGAGTCTCCCCTGCATTGCTAATAATCCTCCCTCTTCCCCTTCATCAAAGTTGGTCATTTCCCGTCTAGCCTCCCCAATATTATAAAGATTATAAATGTAAACCCGTGACATATATAATGGAATATTCCCCCCAAATAAAAATCCCTATAGGGTTCTTAGGAGTTCCCTTGTGCCTCAGTGGGTTAAGGATCTGGCATTGCCACTGCTGTGGCTCTGGTTATAGCTGTGGCATGGGTTCAGTCCCTGGCCCAGGAGTTTCTGCATGCCATGGGCATGGCCAAAAAATAGACATGAAGATCCCTATAAAAATCAACACAAAGGAAAGCAGAGAAAGAGGAGTATGTTTAATTCCGTCAGTCTCACCATTTGACTCTGAATTCTCATTCTGATGTGGATCCGCTGTGGCAGAGTAGAAAGAGCATGCGTCAGATTCAGCAGTGCTGAGTTTGAATCCTGCTGGTGTTAACAGCTCGCTGTACGACCATGGGCAAATTACTCAACCTCTAAGCCAAAGTGCACTCAAATTTAGTTAGCTCGGAAATTTTTTAAAATTGAAACATAGCTAATTTCTTAGAGGCGTGTCAGTTTCTGGTATATAACAGAGTGACTCGGTTATACATACATTCTTTGACAGACTCCTTTCCGTTGTAGTTCGTTATAAGATGTTGCATGTAGTTTCCTGTGCTGTACAGTAGGACTTGCTGTTTCTCTCCTTTACATAGAGTAGTTTGTATCTACTCATCCCAAATTTCCCCATTTATTCCTCACCCCCTTTTCCCCTTTGGGAAAGTCTGTTCTATTTTAAAACAAGGCCAATTTTAACAGTTTTTAGTATTGCACGTACAAGTGCTATCATATGGTATTTGCCGTCCTCTGATTTATTTCACTTAGTATGATCATCCCTCATCCATCCATGTTGGTGCAAATGGCGTGATTTCCTTCTTTTTGTGGCTGGGTGGTGTTCCGTGCATCTGCTGATGGACATTTAGGTTGCTTCCATGTCTCGGCTGTTGTGAATAGTGCTGCTGTGACCATCGGGTGATACATCTTTTTGAATTAATTATAGATGTCATCTCTTCCACATACGTGCTGAGGAATGGGATTGCTGGGTCATGTGCTGACTCTTTTTTTAGTTTTTTAAGGAAGCTCCGTACTGTTCTTCACAGTAGCTGTGCCAGTTTGCATTCCCGCCAACAGTGTAGGAGGTTTCCCTTTTCTCCACACCCTCTCCAGCATTTATTATTTGTAGATTTTTTTAAGTGATGGCCATTCTCATCAGTGCGAGGTGATCCCTCAGTATAGTTTGGATTTGCATTTCTCTAGTAATGAGCAATACGAGTACCTTTTCTTTCTTTTTTTTCTTTTTCTTTTTTTTTCTTTTTTTTAGCTTTTTTTAGGGCCGTGTTCACGGCATATAGAGGTTCCCAGGCTAGGGGGTCTAATCGGAGCTACAGCTGTTGGCCTACACCACAGCCACAGCAACGTGGGATCTGAGCCGTGTCTGCGACCTACACCACAGCTCATGGCAGTGCCAGATCCTTAACCCACTGAGCGAGGCCAGGGATCGAACCCACTACCTCGTGGTTCCTAGTTGGATTCGTTAACCACTGCGCCACGACAGGAACTCCCTATGAGTACCTTTTCATGTGCCTGTGGGTCCTCTGTATATCTTCTTTGGAAAAATGTCTGTTGAGGTCTTGGGTTATTTGTTTTTTGGTTATTGAGCTGTATGAGCTGTTTGTTTATTTTGGAAATTAATCCCTTGTCTGTCAATCACATGCAAATATTTTCTCCCATTCTGTAGGTTGTCTTTGCATTTTGTTTATAGTTTCCTTTGCTGTGCAAAAGCTTATAAGTTTGATTAGGTCCTAGCTGTTTGTTTCTGCTGTTATTTCTACTGCTTGGGAGACTGACCTAAGAAAACATTGCTCCGACTTATGTTAGAGTATTTTGCTTGTGTTCTTTTCTAGGGGTTTTATGGTGTGATGTCTTAGAGCTAAGTCTTTAAGTTTAGTTCATAAATTTTCGGAAACACTGTGTCTTATATGATATAAGATAACGTCGTTGGAGTTCCCGTTGTGGCTCAGCGGAAATGAACCTGACTAGTTTCCAGAAGGTGATCCCTGGCTCCACTCCATGGGTTAAGGATCTAACGTTGCCACGAGCTGGGGTATAGGTTGCAAACCTGGCTTGGATCTGATGTTGCTGTGGCTGTGGTGTAGGCTGGCAGCTGTAGCTCCAGTTCAACCTGGGAACGTCCATATGCTGCATTGCAGCCCTTAAAAAAAGGAAAGACAAGGAAAAAATATGTTGTTATAGATCTCTGATTTGAATGGCTTTTGTCTTTTCTTAGAACTTTGAGTCTTATGAGACTTTGAAGAAAAAGTTAATATCTCTGTATTTTAAGTAAATCTATGATAGCAACTCATCTGATCAAATAATTTCATATCCGTAGGGATGACAGTGCTTGCTTTACACTCTTAACTAAGAACGAAGTTTCGATTTCCTCAAGTAGAGTTAGATATTTTCCTCTAAATTTTAGAGAACTTTTAAATAGAGAAAGAGACCTACGGGAATGAATAAAGCACCGTGGGAGAGAGAATCCTTGCCACGGGGGGCAGAGGGGATTCACATTTTCATACTGTTGAGGTTGGATACACAAAAGTGAACGAGAAGAGGTGGGGGGTGAACTGAACCTGGCGGCCTCAGACACCAGGAAACTGGGTCCTCTCTGTTCCTTGCTGGAGAAGGACTGTCATTACTCATTGGATCTCCGTGGGTATGAGAGCAGCAGCACACGTGCATTCGTTTGCTGAGGTTACCTTGGAGAATCAGCTGTTGGACCTTCCTTGTCTGCCGCCAGCTGGCGTCGGCCTGACCACACTGAAGACTCGGGGTTCGGGGCTGGGCCACTCGGGCGTCTCATGAACTCAAACCGGGCTCCAGCGTACCCTTCGGGCGTAGCTCTTAGAGCCCAAACGCATATTGCAGTGTTACAATCAGTGACACCTCGAAGACCTACTGACTTTTAGCTCCTTTGCGGAAGAATTGAGTGACCGAAGAAAGTACGTCCACTTGCGAAATGTCATTTTCCAGGCAGACAGCAGACCTCGGGGAAGAGCTTGTCCTGAGGACCCGTTCCGAAGATCCTTCTTCGCAGAGTGTGTGCTTGGGGCTGAGGGAGGTAACTCATGTACGTCACTGCTGCCTGGCCCTTGGGCAGAGCCCCAGTGCCGGCGGATGTCCTGTTTTACCCTGCCCCACCTCCAGCAGTGACACATTTCTAGTTTTTCTCTCTCTGTCTGGACAGCGTCATCTTCCGTATTGTCAGATGAAAGTTATTAGAGCATTGTCTCTAGCTAGGCGTGGGTCCCTGCGCGTGTGATTATAAAAAACACAAGTAAGCAATCGTTGAAAACCTAAAAACAGCTTCAGAGACTGCTCGGAGGCCGTGCAGCCGCCCCGGAGATGTCGAGAAGAACATGGAGGAAAGTTTAAAAGCGTGAGCAAAAGCTCTTTGCCGCCTTTTAGGTTAGACAGCAATTTCTTAGATATGATACCAAAAGCATGATCCATAAAAGAAAAAAAAGATAAATTGGACTTCATCAGAAGAAAGAGTTTCTGCTCTTCAGAGGACCCTGTGAAGAGAAGCTTCAGGCTGGGAGAAAATATGTGCAAGTCACGTATCTGATAAAAGATTTGCACCTAGAATATATAAAGAATTCTCACACAATAGGCAAACAGACAACTCAGGTTTTTAAATGGACAGAAGATTCCAACAGATACTTCACCAGATTGCCTGTGTAGATGGCACGCAAAGCGATGCTCAGCATCATTAGTTGGCAGGGAATGTAAATCAAAAGCACCAAACATTGAAACAGAAAACTGACCATACCAAACGTAAGAATGCAAAATGTGACAATTATTTTGGAACGTTTGGCAGTGTATACACTCATTTAATTCCTAGGTATTTACCCAAGTGAAATAGAAGCTTAAGTTCATGCAGTAATCTATGTATGAATGTATGTAGCTGCACCTGCTTCATTCGTGGTGGCCAGAAACTGGCAACGGCCCAGATGCCCTTCAGCTGGAGATAGATAAACTGTAGCGTATCTGACAATAAAAAGGAACAATCTTCTGATACAGCCAGCAATGTGAATGGATTGTAAATACATTGTACGAAATGCAAGACTCAAAAGGTTACATTTGGTATGATTTCATTTATATGACATCCTGGAAAAGGCTAAACTATAGGGAGAGAAAAACACATCAGTTGCCATTCCCATTGTCGCTCAGCAGTAACGAACCTGACTAGCATCCATGAGGATGCAGGTTTGATCCCTGGCCTCGCTCAGTGGGTTAAGGATCCAGCCTTGCCATGAGCCGAGGTATAGGCCGAAGCTCAGATCTGGTGTTGCTGTGGCTGTGGTGTTGGCCAATAGCTGCAGTTCCCAATCGATCCTTAGCCCGAGAACTTCCATATGCTGTGGGTGTGGCCCTAAAAAGAAAAAAAACAAGAAGAAAAACACATCCGTGCTTGTCTGAGATCAAGTTTAGCTGGGGGGTTGGGGAGGAGTTGCCTGCCAAGAACATGCAGGGGCCTTGGTGTGTGGAGCTGGTCTGTAGATGAGCCGTGGTGGTGACACACACTGTGCGTGTTTAACAAAACTGGTAGAGCCGCACACTGACGCGGGTCCGTTTTCCTACATGAACACTGTGCCTTAACTTCTCACGGTGGGGCAAGAAATATTTGGGAAGGCTGGACGAGGCAGGCGTCCCGGTGGAAATAGACTTGGTGACATCCTGGAGGAAATATGAGGACTTGATAGTGGGCCTCTGTCTTGTGTAGCTTTTGCAGTTGGGGGAAGAAGTAAAGTAAATTTTTAAGGAAGGTTCTAGAGAGAGCGTTTCTCAGACCACCCACCTTCCCCATCTTCCGGGCAGGTGACCCCAAGGAGGCGATACGGCCTCCTTGACTGTGGCATGGTTGCCACCCGTACAGGGGTTTACTATAAATCCATAAGAGAATCTGTCTGTATTAGGTATTCGTGAGGAATTTGTAACAGTGGGTTTATCTAGGGAGTGGGGTTAGAATCTTTAGGGAACGTCTGTATTTTTAGAGATTTTTTTTTTGCCTTGGGTATATTGTCACTTTTATTATTTGGTAAAATACGTAACGGAAAGGTATTTGAACGAATCACAAACGGCAAGCCCTCTGAACAGTTGGCGTGTTGTGTGGTTCGTTCAAGTCCAGCTCACTCAGGGTTTTCGGGAAGGCCCCGCCTGTTAGGTGATTGCCCCTCGGCCGCCGAGAGGTGCCCGCTCCGGGGTGCTGACAGGTCGGCAGCATCTGCAGGCCGCCGCGCGGCCAGGGCCGGGGGCAGCGGTTATGTCTCAGGCGGCTTCACTTTGAGAGGACAGCAAGGGGATTTCACGGGGAGGGACACCGCTGCTGCGGTTTTATGTAACGAATGGCTTCTTGGGGATCGTGTGGCCTCTGGGAGGCTTTGGGGCGGAGCAGGGCCTTCTGTCGGCTGCGACTGCTGCCTCCTGCGGTGCTCCTTGCTTACCTCTGGGTCGTACCCTCTGTAGAGACCTGTGTCCTGCAGGAGGTCCTTCTACCCGAGTCTCAGGAGTTTCAGGGGTCGTCGTAAGCGTGTTGGGGTCATCTCTTCTCCGCCCTGCTCCAAGTGGTTTTCTGCGTTCACAGGTATCTATGGAAAAGTGAAAGGCCACTCTACCACTCAGCCATCGACAAACCAGTGGTCTATAAAAGAAGAGGTGAGTCGGACTTCCTCCCGTCGCCGCCGAGCAGCAGCACAGTGGCGGAAAAGCTGGGTGTCTTGACCTGAAGGGAGACACAGACGTGCTTCCCCACTGCGTTAACAAGGCGCCAAAGCGCACTCCCAAGGAACGCCACCTCCGAAAGAAATTTCAGTGTCTAGTTCAGGAGCAGTGTCTCACTCCAAACGGAAGTTAAGTTCCCACAAAATCTGAAATGCTGTGTGTCTGTGACTTTCAGACCCTTCATTTGGAGAACTGCTTTTGGTTGTCGTTCTCATTCTTTTTAAGACTTGTGTTAAAATATAGATGGCATAAAATTTACTGTTTGAAACCTTTCCAAGTTGACTTTCGGGGCGCCCCTCGTCCAGTTCCCGTTTCCTCTCAGTGTTACCCTCTTGCCTTTCATTTGCTGTACATTTGTCAAAACTAAGACGCCAGCTCTGGTACCTTACTGTCAGGTAATCTGCAGTCTTTATTTGTGATTTGACATTAGTTTTTATTTCATTCCTTTTCTTTTTTTCCCTTCCTTCCAGAAATGGTGGTGAGTCTACAAAAACAATTTAGCACACTGATTGATTCCACGCCCAGTGTTGAAAAAAGAAGCCCTTCAAGTTTTCAGTTCAACTGGACAGCAGAGGACAGTGATAGAACCTGTTTCCATGAACACAGCCTCCAGGGGGTCCTGAAGCAGAAAGGCCAGTCACTGACAACCAAGAATTCCCTGTACTGGCTGAGTACCCAGAAATTCTGTAGAAGGTGTGTGTGATGCTCTTAGAAATCCCGGAGTAGGAGCGCCCATCGTGGCGCAGTGGTTAACGAATCCGACTAGGAACCATGAGGTTGCGGGTTCAGTCCCTGCCCTTGCTCAATGGGTTAACGATCTGGCGTTGCCGTGAGCTGGAGTGTGAGCTGGAGTGTAGGTCGCAGACGCGGCTCAGATCCCGAGTGGCTGTAGCTGTGGTGTAGGCCGGGGGCTACAGCTCCGATTGGACCCCTAGCCTGGTAACCTCCGTATGCCGCGGGAACGGCCCAAGAAATAGCAAAAAGACCAAAAAAAAAAAAAGCACGGGATGGGGGCACCCATCTAGCTCAGTGGAAACAAATCTGACTAGCATCCATGAGGCTATGATGGGTTCAAGCCTTGGCCTCGATCAGTGGGTTAAGGATCCTGCATTACCACGAGCTGTGGTGTAGGTCACAGACGCGGCTGGGATCCAGCATTGCTGTGGCTGTGGTGTAGGCCAGCAGCTGTAGCTCCGATTCGACCCCTAGCCTGGGAACCTCCATATGCCACGGGTGTGCCCTAAAAAAAAAAAAAAAAGAAAAGAAAAAGAAAGAAATGACAGGATTTAAAAAAAAAGACGAAATCTTTCGTTTGGCGTGAAGTAGTATTCTTTGCTAATTAAAAAAAATAGGCTGGATATCTTCTAAAGGAGTCAGGCTGTAATGAGAGCCAGGTAGGTTGTTTGATGGGATTAGAAGATGGTGAGCTTATAATCAAAACCATCAGAATTACACACTGAGCCTCGTTTATGAGTGTTAGGGATGGAGGTGTTAACTGCCTTTGATTGTTGTGGTACTCATTTCACAGTATAGACACTATCAAATCATCCTGTTGTGGCGTTCCCTTGCAGCTCAGCAGCTTAAAATCTGGCGTTGTCACTGCAGTGGCTCAGGTCACTGCTGTGGCGTGGGTTCAATCCCTGGCCCAGAAACTTTCCCATGCTGCAGGTGCAGCCAAAATGATTTAAAAAAAAAAATCATCCTGTTATAGCCTTAAACTTACATAGCTTGTGTGTCAATGATACGTCAGCAAAGCAGGATGAAGTTTTAGATCATAAAGACATTTCTCATTGAGACCTTAGGTCTTTACACCGACCTCCTTACACATCGACGCAGGCATCGTCCCCAGGGCAGGTCCCCACAGTCGTGCAGGGGATGCGCTGGCGAATGCAGCTGCCCGCATCCCAGCCCTGCTGGTGGTGCGCAAGCTGTGCTCCAGCTCCCCAGCTCTGCTGCCCTGATTGGGAAGCGAGGGGCGATGCTGACCTGGCTCCTCTTCTCAAAACCCCTGGCGGCTCCCGTCTCATTTCAGAGTGAAGTCGGGAGACCCCCTCTGTTCTCTGACCTCCCCTGCCCCCCTCTTCTCTTGCTCACCACCCCTGTTCACACCAGCCTCCTGGCTCTTCCTGAACTTGCCTGACACACTCCATGGCGGGTCTGGGCACATGTCATACCTTCAGCCTGGAACGCTCTTCTGCTCTGTCTCTACATGGGCTCACTTGCAGGTTTTTGCTCAGATTTCACTTCTTCAGAGAGGCCTTTCTTAACCATCATGTCTGAAATATCACCAGCCGTCACCCTCACCCACGCCCACACACCCACACACACACCTCATCACTCTCTGTCCCCCTTGCTTGTTCTTTCTTTTTCCTTATAGCTCGCGTCACGAGGGAATGTGTTGTGTGATTATGTATTTATTCCGTGTATTCATCTGCCTTCCCACAGAACAGGGCTTGGCACATAGTAGGTGCTCACTACGGTTGGTTGGTTGGTTTTTGTCTTTTTAGGGCTGTCCCCGATGCACATGGAGGTTCCCAGGCAAGGGGTCAAATCAGAGCTGCAGCTGCCGGCCTACAGCACAGCCACAGCCACACAGGATCCAAGCTGCGTCTATGACCTGCACCACAGCTCCCGGCAACACTGGTTCCTTAACTCACCGAGCAAGGCCAGGGATCAAACCTGCGTCCTTATGGGTCCTAGTTGGGTTCGTTCACCACTGAGCCCAACAGAAACTCCTAAGTGTTTGTCGAGTGAATGAATGGAAGACAGAAGCTTCCTCGTATGGTTTTAGGAGAGTTAAACGAGTTGGGTGTGTCTGTCACACAGTAAATGCGCAGTAAATGATCACCGTGATTTAACAAAATGATGTTTATTAGAATTTAACTTCCGGAGTTGAATATCAATCGAAGATGAGTACAGTGTAGAAAACACAATAGAAGACAATGAAATGAAGTCATCCGCATTACAGTTTACTGCTTAAAAAAAGTTTAGCGGAGTCTGGAGTGGTTAAGGAGTGTCCCTGTCTTAACAGCAGCAGCGAAAGGCCAGAATCCCAACCCCCGGGTCAGCTCTGCATCTGAGGGCGATACAGTCCTTCGAGGGGTCAGTGCAGTGGCTTCTTCAAGATTTACGGTTTCATCAAGTGGAAGGGAAAAGCTATGATGCTGGCTGGCGGGCTCCGTCCCCATCCCCACCGCGCCCCATAGGACCGGGAAGTTGGGACCTGAGGCGCTGTTGCTCTTCTGCCTGCAGAGCTGGTTCTGGAGGAGTTGGGGTGGGGGCGACACCTTCATGCTTTTTACATGATCCAAAGTTTAGATGTTCTTCATGGGTTTAATACTGTAATAGAAGACGGTTAGTTATAAAGAGACATTGATGGAGTCAGAGGTGAAATTGTCGAGATGTTTTTCCCTGCGTGCATTTGACGGCGGAGCACGGCACCAGCGATGCCGTAACTTTGAGCACCCAAGCTGTCCGGTTACCTTTGCCTATTTATTTTTAATCTACTTATTTTTTATTTGGGCCACACCCGCAGCATGTGGAAGTTCCTGGGCCAGGGATCGAATCTGAGCTGCAGCTGGGCCAGATTCTTAACCCACTGCACCTACGGCACAGCTGCAGCAGGGCCAGATCCTTAACCCACTGCACCAGGCTGGGGATCAAACCTGCGCCTCAGCAGCAGCCTGAGTGGCTGCAGAGCTGTTGTCGGCTCCTTAACCCATTGTGCTACAGCGGGGACCGCCACCTTGTCTATTTAGACTACAGCCTAGAACCACAGGGTGAGCAAAAAAGGGTTTAGCCAATCTTAGTAAAAAGGTCACCAAGTCCATGACTAAAACTATACGCTTTTCTCAGGATACCCCTTAGCCCCTAACTCGGAGCCCGCACACACTGCCCAGAGGGGTGTGTGTGTGTGTGTGTATGTGTGTGTGTCTGTGTGTCTGAGCTGTCTGATTTCCAGTTTCCTCTTCAAGAGGAACTGAGTAGGAGAGAGACTGAGAGCTACTCTGCTGATAAGCGTCCTGACAGCAAATGTGGTGCTACTCCTTTGACAGACAGTGTAGGGACTGGCAGAGAAGCAGACCAAAGAATTCAGATGGCCCTTCAGAGACACGGGATCACTGCCCAGAACCAAGCAAGCCTGACCGAGTCCCAGTTCGAGGGTGGAGCATGGTCCCAAATTGTGTGCACTCGTGGGGTTTGTTCTTCTTACCACTATAAAAGTGGATAACTTGTCACCATGTAATATAAGCGCTTTAAAAGAACATGTTGAATGTGCTCTAAGATAACCAAATAATGTATAACTCAGTTTTTAAAGATTTCCACCCCAAATGGTTAAAACGAAAGGTTTTGGTGCTTAAGAGAGCAGATCTTCAGCTATGTGGAGAACCTTGTCACGCTGAAGGGCTCATTTTGAGGGTTCGGAAGAGACAGACACTGTACTGCAGAGTAACTGTGAGAACCCCGAAGCCTCGAGAACTGAGGGGGAGGCTGCATGAGCCTCCAGACCCGCCGGGCGGTTGATCCTTCTTGTCTGAGGTGGAGCTAACTTTCCTAATCAATGTAAATTATCGTATATTTGATTTTATCGCTTACAACTTTAGGATAATTTTCTGAGTTTATGATAAGGAATGTATACCCTAAAAGATACTATTATTGATTCAGCTTAGAAATGAAAAGTCCTTACGTTAGCAAATGCTTTGTATACCTTTTCTTATCTTTCTCTTGTAAAAGTAGAGCTTTCCCTAGAGTCCCTACGTAAGGGAAACGTCATTTTCCCCTCCTTGGATAATACTGTCTGAAAGAATCTCTCTTAATATAGCTAAAATTTAAAATTAGATAAGAAGGGAGTTCCTGTTGTGGCTCGGTGGTTAACAAACCCGACTAGCAACCATGAGGATGTGGGTTCGAGCCCTGGCCTCACTCAGTGGGTTAAGGATCCAGTGTTGCCGTGAGCTATGGTGTAGGTCACAGACGTGGCTCGGATCCCAGTGGCTGTGGCTGTGGTGTAGGCCGGCAGCTGCAGTTCCGATTGGACCCCTAGCCTGGGAACCTTCATATGCCATGGGTGCGGCCCTAAAAAGACAAAAGACAAAAGAGAAAATAAAATAAAGTGAAATTAGAGAAGAAGAAAAGCCAAGAGGCTCTTCTTTTTTTGTGAGAATCCCTATATATTTTGTTTCCATTAAAACAATCAGCACAGAAACAATTGAGGCTTTTACATCGCCTAGCAGTAAACATAGTAGGCCATAGCTTTTTTGGCATATTATTAAAGTAGCCTTAAGATTTTAAGTGGAAATTTTAAAAAATCACCTTTAAAGGCGTGTAGGGAAAGTGAATATTTTTGAGCCCTTGCCGTGTGCCAACCACTGGGGAAGTGCTTACTATATATTCTCATTCAGTCCTCTGCCATCCTGTGAGGAGATGTCGTTGTTTTTTCCTGTTTCACAGATGAAAGAACCAGGAATGGTTCGTTATCCTTGGTCACCACAGAGGTCGGTGGTCCAAACAGAAACATTCTCTCAGGAATTTAGGGCCGTGTGCGGTGTACAGTCCCAGTACCTGGATACGGTGAACCGGGTTTAAAACCCCTGTGTTGCGGGACGTCCCAAGTACCGTCCAAAGTAGCGAGCACAGCGCAGTGACCCCCGTAGCCATCGCCACCCCACTCCAGCAGCTGCCAGCGTGTCCAGCCCAGCTTCGCCCGCGTCCCGCTCGCTCCTTCCCCTGTACTCGCAGGCGGTGAGGGTGCGGGTCCCGCACGGCAGCCTCTCCTTCATCAGACGTAAAAGACTCGCGGTAGTTCCTTAACGTCAAGCGTCCGTCAAGTGTCTAGATTGTCCTGATTGTCGCGTCATTTTTTAAATAACTCAGAATCCGAGGAAAGTCCATACCTGGCAGGTGGTCGAGATCTCCCTTGAGCGTCTGGGTTCATAAATTCCCCCGTTATCTCTTTTCTTCCCCCTTGTAATTTACGTATTGAGTAATGCAGGTCATGTGTCCTGAGCAATTTCCCCTTGTCTAGATGTGGCTGATTACAGCCCATAATATCCCTTACATGTTCTGCTGCCCCGGTGTAGACAGCTTGGTCGAGTTAGTGAGCAGTTTCAGTTAGTGTTTGGGAGATTGGATGGTAGTTACAGATTTCATCAGATTCAGGGTCTCCTACTTCCAAACTAGCAAAATCACTTTGTAAACACTTCTTTCTGTAACGCATACAAAATTGCAACGTACATTATTTATTCAGTCTGGTGTCTTATTTTGGATGGGGGTTGGGGATTATTTTGTTTGTTTGTCTGTTTCAAAATATGTCCAGAATCTCTCCCCCTTCGTGCTTTTGTTTGCCTTGACCCACCTAGACTGGAGGAGGAGGTGTGACACCCGGCTCTGTGCCACCTGTGTCCCCTGCGTGGTGGCCAGGGACAGGGACAGTGCTAAGATTTTCTCCTTGCTAAAGTTGAGATTTCCTTCCTGATGGTTCCAGGTTTCCTTCCAATTCAGAGTGTGTTTGTATTTGAAGCCTCACCATATACATATTTGTTAAGTTATTTGGGGTGTTCACGGGATAGAGCCATACGTTTCTAAATGACCCTTTAAATGTAACCTCTTCCTTTTTCTTCCCTTCTAGCTATTGCAAACATGTGACAACCTATGAAGAATCGAATTTTTCTCAGAGTTATCAGTTTATACTAAATCTCTTCTCCTTCTTGCTAAGAATAAAGACCTCCCTTCTCCATGAAGAAGTAAGCTTGATTGAAAAGAGACTTTTTAAAACAAAATACACTAAAACAACAAAGAAATCTTCAAGATCCAGAAAAGCGAGAAAAAGTTGAGAAAAAACAAATGGAAAAATTGGGGCGGGAGGAGGGGTGCACCCATGATATGTGGAATTTCCTGGGCCGGGGATGGAACCTGTGCCACAGTCATGGCAATGCCAGATCCTCAACCCGCTCTGCCACAGAGGAACTTCCAGAAATATTTTAATAGTGATAATAATGTCAAATTGTAATATGCATTCCAGAGAATGGTGAAAAATAGCATTTAATTGCACACATGTACATACATAGACACACACATATATACATACATATGTATTAAACTGCGTGTAAAATGTTTACTGGAAAAGAGGTGAACTTTGAATTTATTTTTTAAATTGTGAATGTTCTCATTGTTAAAATAGCAGTGGCGTGGAAATGGCATTCAGAAATTTGTTTTCGTTGTATTTGAAAGCTAAATTTGCTTTTTAAACTGGATTATTTCCTTACTCTTTATACCCCAGAGTAAATCCCAGATGGATCCAAGATCTAAACATTATAATTTTGTATATGTATTAGAAGTACGTGTGTTGGAAACGCGGCATTCTGATTTGGTTTGTTTATTCATGCAATAAACCCCTATCGAGCAGCGTGTATGTTGCAGGCACATGCTAGACCCAGACTCCAGCGCTGAACAAGGCTCTAAAGATCGAATGTTCTCACTGCGCTGGTCTGTCTCCTGTGGGTGAATAGTTTGAGCTGTGAATGCCTTCACTCCTAAAGAAGTAACGTTTCTTGGTTAGGCTTAAAGGTCATTCATAAGGTTGAAATGGATGCAAAACCTTATTTTTCACTTCTCTTTCCTCCCTTATTAATAATCCTTCTTTGTGGGTAACCCAAAACCTTTCCTAGCTTTGAGCAGTCTGTCTCAGTATTTTTAAGTGTATGGAATTTGTTAGCAAGTGGGGACTGCCTGAAGCTCATTGGGTCTGGGTTGAAAAGGTCGTCTTTGTGGGGAGGTTTTCAGCTACAGGTCCAGGGTCTTTATTATCTATCAGGTTATTGAGGTTATCTATTTCTTCTTGGGAAAGCTTTGCTGTTCAAAAGAATGAAAATTTAAGCCACTAGCTGGGCAAAATATGTGCAAAATATATCTGATAAAGGACTTCATCTATACAAATAATTCTTACAGTTCAATAAGAAGCAAACAATCCAATTAAAAATGGGCAGATTGAAGCAGATGCTTCACCAAAGAAAATATACAGAGAACAGATAAGCGCTTTGAAGGTGCTCGCTCAATATCGTTAGTTATTAGGAAAATGAAGTTAAAACCAGAAGGAGAGACCAATACACACACAAATGACTCAAATGTTACAAGACTGTCCACAGTATTGACAAGGATTGGAAGCAGCTGTGCTCCCAACTGCCGGTGGGAATGGAAAATGGTACGAGCACAGTAGAAGAGTTTGGTAGTTTCTCAAAAGTGAAAAATATGTCTATGATCCGGCCATTCTGTTTCTAGGCATCTACTCAGAAAGATAACAGCATTTTTCCCCACGAAGGCTTATACGCAGATACGCTTGGCATCTTGAGCAGCCGAAGGGCCATCACCAGGTGAAGGGTATGGTGCAGCCACCTGATGGAAGCCCGCGCAGCTCTGCAGAGAACCCAATTGTTGCAGCGCCTCTGCTCAGGGGTGGGGCTGGGGGGCTATATAAGAAACATCTTTCTATAACTTAAAAAGCTGCTTTCCAAGGATCTGATCTGGAAAATTATTTGAATATTTACTTGAATTTTCTGGAATCAGCACCCTGGTTAGAAGCGCTATGGCACCTCAGTTGAATAAAGAGTGGAATTTGCTAGCAGACCTTCCAGCTGGTTCTGATACACACAGAAGTGAGAACCACTGGCCCCGGGCCATCCACAAGGCCCCTGGCACTCGGCTCCACCAGCCGCCTTCCTCCTGAGCCATGGGAGCGTGGAGATACCTCTGGACCCTTCCACCTGCGGGGGCTGCTTTGGAGACTGGGCAGCTACTCCTGTGCTGCCCTCACCCACCCATGTTGGCACAGGGCACCCTCCAGCCCTCAATACTTGCCTCAACTGTTTCTAAACTGCAGAGGACAGCTAGGAAGTCAGGCAGAAGCAGGCTGAGTGCCACAGTGGCTGTACAAGTAGCCCCCGATAGGAGCTAGCAGAGGGCAAGGTCTACACCGCCTGAAGGGTTAGGGGGAGCCGGGGGCCCGGCAGGCTGCCCCTGCCGAGAGTGGGAATCAAATTTTCTCCAGTTGATTACCCTTTCAGGGAAGAAATACATTATTTTGCCTCTAGAGTGACAAGTGGCTTGCTGGTTTGGATGGAATCTCTCTTACGAACAAATTTTGGGTTTTTTAATTAAATTACTTACCACTGCAGTGAAACGTAATTTCATGATTGAGGTGACTCTACCCTAAGGGGAAATAGAGCCAAGGAGGATTTCACATGGTCTCAGGTCCACTAACTGTTGTAATCGGGTGAGTCAGGTCTTCTAGGGGCTGGAAATAGAATCCAGTAGCCGCTACTTCGGAGGCGGGGTGTGGGGGGGGAGTCCTCAAATTATTTTGTCTCTCAATGATCAGTCTAAGCTCATGGCCATGCAAATATAGAATACACGTGCTGAAACTGACTAAATTTCACAGTCGTTTTCCTTATTCTTTGGGCCACACCCATGGCATGCAGAAAAGTTCCTGGGCCAGGAATCGAACTGGTACTACAGCGGGGACAACACCGGATCCTTATCCACTAGGCCACCGGGGAAACTCCCTAAATTTCCTGTGTTGAATTGTCTTAGATTATCAAAACATTGTGGAAAGCCCAGTGGTGAGACAGTGCTCAAGCGCCTCTCTGCTTACAGAACACTCTAAATGCTTTCTCATTTAATGTGTGTAGATGAATGCAGCCATCCACAACTCTAGCCTTTAAAGGTTCGCTCGCAGTCGATAAAAGCAAAAACTTTAAACATGTTAACATTTGTCTTTAGAAATTTAAATCAGGGAGAGCCCAATGAGCATCTCCTCCCACAAGAATACAGAACATGGGCCCAAAGAGTGCATTAGTCAGACAGCTCATACACTTTGAGCATAGTTGTGTTGGCTTGGGCGGGGGGTTGTTTTTTTAATCCTTCAAAAAATGCAGGTTTCTTTAGGCATTTAGTCGGAGATGCTGTGTCAGACTGAAAAGGAGCGGGGATGCTTTTCACCTGCCAGCTTTGGCTCCTCTTGCCTCGGATCCGTCAACATTCTTACGGGAACGTACTGACAGTTCGCAGGGCGAGGAGCCACGGGCGCCTGATCGCAGCGAAGGGTAGCATTTCTCTCAGACGGAAAGCAGCAGGCCTGTCACTGCCGCTCGCAAGTGGCACTGCTGTAGCCCAAAGGAAGGAGGCCGGGCAGTGACCTGTGGAGCGTCTGTAGTTCTTTGTCATCTTTGTGTTCTGCTCCCCCGCCCCCCATTGGCACAAAGCCACTTAAAAAATTTTTTTAAAGCAGTACGAATTCAACCCTCTATTGGCT
The DNA here is from genome assembly GCF_054392235.1 of Sus scrofa. NCBI lineage: Eukaryota > Metazoa > Chordata > Mammalia > Artiodactyla > Suidae > Sus > Sus scrofa. The sequence goes on along the minus strand of NC_139385.1, from coordinate 138,757,710 downwards.
CAGAAAGCTGGACTGCTTAGAAGAGAAGGAGCATTATTTCTGCGTCTCAAGGACAATCTTGACTAGAATTTGCAAAGTGCGGCAGCTGTAAAAGTTCTGAGTTGTTATATACTGCAGAGTTAACTTTAATTTAAAAGTGTGTATTTTTATCTTGAGTAGGTAGCCGGTGACATTTTAAAATGTAAAATGCCTCTGCCTTCTTGGAAGCTGAGTAAATTCACAGTGTTAAGTCTCACACAGTGTTTTCCAGAAGCCCCTTAGTGTAGGTTCCCTTGTTTTGTGCCCTCGTGAAGTTTTTAAGCATCAAATGATTTGGGTGCCAGACTTAACCTGACAAATACTCTCTGACTTGAGAAGAACTCACACAAGAGTCCTTTTATTGACCATAAATTAAGAGCCTGCTGTTTCAGCTCCCTTGGCCTTTTGCCCTCTGCATCGGTGATTTCCTTCTGGAACAATTAGTACGTGTTTTATGGATATTTGAGTTGAGCAGGGTGACTCACAGATACTCCCAGAGGAATTTTTAAGTTAGAATACCACTTAAATGTAATTATCTTTTGTCCTCATTGTTGTCCATGTTAAGCCAGATGAAATGATTAAGTTAAACTTTACCTAAAATGAAAAAAGGTGGTCTCTGAATTTGAAAAATCCCAAAATGAAAGCAGGGGAAATTTTTTCTTTTTACCATGTTAGAGGAGAAAATATTATAAAACATGTTTCTTATTTTCACCTTTGTCTCCTTGGAAATCCACACTAGACTAAAATCAAAATCTCCCTGGCACCCTAAGCAGTCCCCCAGCTGGGCCCTCGGGTGGGGGCGTCCTCTCCCACGCCCCACTCGTCCATCCACAGTTTGCACGTGTCAACCCCTCTCCACGCCCATCCACCCCCGGTGTCTTAGAGCGCGCAGGACGGGGACCTGCGTCCATCCAGATGGGGCTTGTGCAGAGCACAGCCGGGGCCCCTGCCGCCCCACCGCAGCACTGCCCGGGGACCAGAGAGGGTGGTTGGCTTCACAGTCAGCATTTTATCACCCTGCACCCCAGCGCCCATCCCCAGGCACAGAGGGCAGGAACGACCCACCACCCAGCCTCCCGCCTCCCTGACCTCCACCCGTTGCATCCGCCCTCTGTCTGAAGAGGCGTCAGGGGCGCTCCGTTCTTTCGATTTCTCTACACCCCCAGCATAACCTATTGGGGGCATTTAGTTTAGCTGCTGCTGTTGCCCTACCTAGGCAGGAAGACTTTGAGACGGGGCGGGGCGGGGGGGGGCTGTTTCTCATGGCTCCGTATGGAACCCTAGATTCACGTTCAATAAATGCCTTTGGAGTTCTCTGTGGCACAGCAGGTTAAGGATCCAGCATTGTCGCTGCAGTGGCGTGGGTCGCTGCTGTGGCACAGGTCCAATCCCTGGTCCAGACTGTGCACATGCCCCGGGTGCAGCCAAAATAAATAAATAAAGTGCCTTTGATGAAACTAGTGATGATAAAGGGAAAATTACAAAAAGCTAAGTTCTTAGTTACTTGTGGTGCAATGATCGCTACTTAATGAACTCAGTTGTTTGCCTTTCAAACGTCGGTTCTGAATCAAATTGAAGGGGGACACGGGCATAACTTTTACCCACAGTGCACCTGTGGCCTCATCCAATATCTATCTAGTGCCCAGCATGTGCCAGGCACTGTTCTAAGCACTTGACACAAATCGCCTCATTCGGTTCTTGTAGTAGCTAAGGACGTGGAGACGTTCCCGTCCTGGGGAGCCTCGCGCGCCGGAATCTGTGGGCTTTGCCAACTTACAGTGCTGTTTCCCGAGGACCTCACCCCGATGATGTCAGCTTGGAATCTAAGGAACCCAAACCCTACAGGAAGGGGAAAGCATCAGCCTGGGTGACTGGCGTCCATCCCCACCAACGCCCTCGCCGAGCCTCCCCCCACACCTGTCTGGCCTCCGTGTCCCCCCATCTCTCAACCACAGCACCATTCCACTCCTCGCCCAGCTCTAAGCCCTCCCTGTCACCCCAGCATCTCATCCATCGCTCAGCCCGGGCGGTTCCCCCACCAAGTACCTCTCAGGCCAGTCCCCAGTCCTCTGTCCACCCAGCTACCGCCCAGCTCAGGCCCCCATCACCTCTCGCCTGGTAGGTTGCAAAACCTCTCACCTCTGCAAACATGCCTCATTCCTCTGCCAGTGCCTTTCCAAAAATAGATGTGATAACACTCTGAGGCTCAAAAGCCCTCAGTGGCTCCCCGCTGCCTACAACCTGATGGCTTGGCCTGGGCTCCATTAGACGGTGGCTCCCACATAAGCTTCCCTGGTCACACCCTGGCCCTGCCCCTCCTTCTTGGGCAATCGGCTCCCCTTCCCTGGGCTCTACTCTGTCAGGAGTGGCCTCCCTCCGCTCAGGAGAACCTTTCTTCCTCCTCGATGAAGCCTGCTCAAACCCCATCTCCTCCACTTTCCCCACCTCGGCTCCCCAGACAGAACCCATCCTTCCCAAAGTGCAGGGCGCACACATCATTAGGGCATTTACAGCACCGGCGCCAAGTGCCTGGGGCTCCAGAAGGAGCCATGTGGCTGCCAGACTGTGAGTCAGGCGTGTGCGTGGACACCGAGGGCTGGGAGGGAGACTCAGGCTCAGACGCTTGAGACCTTGGAGTTCCCATCGTGGCTCAGCAGGTTGAGAACCTGACTAGTATCCACGAGGATGAGAATTCCATCCCCAGCCCCGCTCAGTGGGTTAAGGATCTGGTCTTGCCGCGAGCTGCACTGGAGGTTGAAGATGCGGCTTGCATCTGGTGTTGCTGCAGCTGTGGTGTAGGCCGGTAGCTGCAGCTCTAATTTGTCCCCTAGCCTGGGAACCTCCATGTGCCACAGGTGCAGCCCTAAAAAAAGGAAAAAAAAAAAAAAGACCCTCGAGACCTTATGTGGAAAACAGAGTTCACAAACATAAATAATGTGGGCAACATACCAAAGAAGAAGCATATTTTGGACCTGGCATTGCTGTGGCTGTGGCGTAGGCCAGCAGCTGTAGCTTTGATTTGACCCCTAGCCTAAGGACTTCCATAGGCTGAGGGTATGGCCCTAAAAAGACACACACAAAAAAAAAAAAAGAAAAAGAAAATAGGATTTCTGTCATGGCTCAGTGGCTAGCAAACCCTAGCACTATCCACGAGGATGTGGGTTCAATCCCCAGCCTTGTTCAGTGGGTTAAGGATCCAGCGTTGCCATGAGCTGTGGTGTAGGTCGCAGATGCGGCTCAGATCTGGCGTGGCTGTGGCTGTGGTGTAGACTGGCATCTGTAGCTCTGATTCAACCCCCAGCCTGGGAACTTCCGTAGGCCGCAGGTGCGGCCCTAAAAAGACAAAAGAAAACAAAAATAAAATAAAAGCATTGTGCACAGTAGAAATTGATGGAACACTGTAAACCAACTATAATGGAAAAACTAAAAATCATTAAAATAAAATAAAAGGATGGAGGAGGACTAAGTAGGTGACGCCCAGTTGCTCCCCCCCCCCGCCCCCCGCCGCCCATTTCCATAGCGAGGCCACAGTAATTTCAGACCAAACATACACCAGTTCCGCCCCCTTACGGGAGACCCTTCGGGGCCTGCTTCTGCTTTTCCCTCGCTGCTCATTGCAAAGTTCTCTTATTTTCTCCTTCTCCCTCTGACACCCAGATTTTCCCTTCTCTGATCCCCACGGACAGACGTAACTCAAAAGTCCAGATACGGGAACTGACAGTCTCATGGTTTCGAAAATACATACAGGAGTCCTCCTGAAGTGCAGAGGGTTCAGGATCTGGCCTTGTCACGGCTGTGGCACAGGTTCCATCCCTGGCCTGGGAACTTCTGGCTGCCTCCGGGCGGGGCCAAAAACAAAGTAGAAGAGATACACCAAAGTGAGTGAGTGTATCGACACATAACAATCAAGGTCACGAAAGGTCAACTTTGAGCAAGTGACTTAATCCCTCTTTCCTGGTTTCCCACTGTTAAGTGAGAATAATATCGCTTGTGCATTGAAATGTGATGAGATGCTACAGCAATTTTATTAATTATTATTATCATCATCATCATTGTTGTTGTTGCTTTTTAGGTCCACACCCATGGCATATGGAAGTTCCCAGGCTAGGAGTCCAATCAGAGCTGCAACTGCCGGCCTACAACACAGCCACAGCAACGCAGGATCCAAGCCACATCTGGGACTTACACCACAGCTCACGGCAACGCCGGATCCTTAACCCACTGAGTGAGGCCAGGGATTGAACTGGCGTCCTCATGGATACTAGCCAGGTTCTTAACCCACGGAGCTACAATGGGAACTCCATGACAATTTTAAATGGGTATTATTTTATGGTTGGAGATGTTTTACCGCTGGACACCTTTTCTTGGAAGACTATGTGAGCCAGCGAGCAGAGCCACAGCCTCCCAGCTCCTTGTCTGGGACGTTTTCTTGAAGTGGCAGTAAAGCATCATGACTCCTCCTCCCACGGCGTGAGTCACAGGCGAGAGAGGTTTCCTGGAGGTTAAGACCAGTGTTCCTGAGCCGACAGTTTGCTGACAGCTCTGTTGCAATTGTTGCGCCTTCATGGCATGATCGATGGGCAGTGAAGCTGTAAGAGAAGAATGTGAGCGATCTGGGCTCTTGTTGCCAGGCAGAGGGTGGCACCCAACCGACCCAGCTTCTTTCCGCCTCCATTCAGAACCAGGGAGAGGGTTTGGGTCGAGTGCCAGGCAGTCGGCAGGACCCACCCGAGCCTGCAGTCACACTGGCCTGACAGGTGGGTGGGGTGGGGGAGGGCCCGAGCCGCCAGGAGCCAGCCTGGTCCCAGCAGTGCCAGCAAGGGCATCGTCGGAAAGGAGAGCGTGTGGCTGCCAAAACGTGGAGCTTGAGAACCAACTTAGAGGACAGTCAAACACCATCTCCCAAGCCAGATGCTGTCACTAGGAGCCCCCTGCCCGTGGCTCGGCCACATTAAAAGTGTCCAGACTGCTCTGTGGTCTGGCTCCAGGAGACACCCAGAATATCAGGCAGAAACTCTCACATGCCACCTAGAGGGACAGTGGGGGGTCTGGAAATAGGACGCCTGGGTTCATGTCCTCAGTTTGCTGGCTGTGAGACTTTGAAGGTGTCATTGGATCTCGGGACCTTGTTCCTCCGTGTACTTAACCCTGGCTGCTTCAAAGGGCTGCTTTAAGACTCAGCTAAGCGCGGGTGTGCCGCCGTCGCTCTGACCACGGAAACCGCCGGACAAACGTTACCGTCCCTACCATCCTTCGTGAGTTATCGATCCTGTGTAACGTGCTGATGCCTGTGCTAGACGATGAGGGATTTTTTAAAAATAGGACATATAGGAGTTCCCGTCATGGCTCAGCAGTTAACGAACCCAACTAGTATCTATGAGGATGCGGGTTCGATCCCTGGTCCCCCTCAGTGGGTTAAGGATCCAGCGTTGCTGTGGCTGTGGTGTAGGCTGGCGGCTGCAGCTCCAGTGAGACCCCTAGCCTAGGAACCTCCATATGCCCTGGGTGCAGCATTCCCCCCCACCAAAAAAATGACATATAGTTTCTGTTCTTTAAGCAGCTTATCATATAGTGAGGAAAATGGGGCAATGAAATATTTAATAAATTGAGTTCTAATAGGTCTGGCATTCATGAAACAATTTCTTTCTTTCTTTTTCTTTGCTTTTTAGGGCCACACCTGCGGCACATGGAGGTTCCCAGGCTAGGGGCTGAATTGGAGCTGCAGCTGCCGGCCGACACCACAGCCACAGCAACAGGGGATTTGAGCCACATCTGCGACCTACACCACAGCTCATGGCACCGCGGGTTCCCCGACCCACTGATCGAGGCCAGGGATTGAACCTGCATCCTCATGGATACTAGTTGGTTTTGCTTCCGCTGCGCCATGACGGGACCTCCCTGCTTGAAACACTTTTCACAACACAAAACAAACAAATCCAGTCAACCCTTGGTGAGAGGGGTCACGATCTCATATTCCCAGGCCGAGGAAACTGAAGCTCGGAAGTGCCATGACTTTCCTAAGTCACAGAGCTGGGAGGCAAGGGTGGAGACTCCCCACCCCGTCTGTCCAGAGAGGAAGACTTTCATGTCACCCAAGAGGCACTGGTAAACAGGGCACGCCTCCAGGGCTCTGGTGAACCGGCTGGTAGAGATTCTTGGCTGTCAGGCACGGAGGCTGCCCCATCGTCTGGCAGGTGCCTCGGCTGGCCCGTCAGCGCAGGCTGTTTCATCAGGAGGAGGTCCCTTCCTGGGACGAGCCCACGATTAGGTGGCATGGCCAACAGACAAGTCCTTGGAGGGAATGGACAGGGCTCCGGCCCTCTGATCTCTAAGGAGAATGGACGCCAACCACCCAGGGTCTGAGCCAGGCACAGCGTGAGCTTCTTCGCCCGCGCGATCCTTTTTAACTCCATGAAACGTGATGCTGTGTTCCTCACTGACAGAGGAGAAAACTGGGCACTGCTGCCAAGGTAGAAAGAGGAGGCAGCTCTGAGTGTTGAATCCAGGTCTGATGGACGTAAAGCTGTTCCCTCCCACTCACGCAGAACTGAATGAATGAAAGAAAAGGCAGAGACGCTTGTGATGCGTGGTCGAATAAATGGTAGCCAGGGAGCTGGGGGCGAACCCTCTGGGACGGGGAGGCTTCCTGCAGGAGAGGGCATTGGAGGCTGGCCTCGAAAGGTGACACCGGGCTGGGGTGGCGAGATGCAGGACCAGCAGAGGCGGCCAGGGGCTCGAAACTGCAGGACGCATTCAGGGAGCTCTGCGATGGGGTCCAGGGCCCTGGGGGCTTTTCACTGGGACATCAATCTGAAAGCGTATGTTGGGGCCCAGTGGGGCGGGAGTGGAATGCCAGGCTTAGGATCTTGGACTTGAGTCTATTAATAGCGGGCAGCTAAGATCGGAACGATTGTTAGCAACCATTCCTAGAGTCGGGGGACAGTGGAGCTGGCAGGGAGCAGGTGACCTGTGCAGCGCCTTCCTTTTCCTGAGGTCCCGAGGGAAGTGACGCCACGGAGGTCAGCTTGCAGGTCAGTAGGACCTGGGCTAGAATCCAGGTCTTGACTTTCCCAATCCACCTCCCACCTGGCCTCTTTATTTCCACAATTCAGTGAGAACCTCCCGTGGGGAAAGGGGTCCCTAATGCCTTCCCTACTCTGAAGCTCTGACCTGGGAAAGCATCGCAATGATAAAAAATGACCCTAGCCTGGAGCTTAAAAATGTCATTGCCAAACAACTCACAATTTTTAAAAATGCAAATAAAAACAATGAGACACTACTTTTTGTCTGGCAGACCAGCAAAGCAAAGTCTGAAGATGCCCCTGGTTGGTGGTGCGGGCAGGGGGTGGGCACTTTAGACAAGGCCCTATCCCGTGGGTAGGAGTCCAGAAGGGGCAGCCTTTTAGAAGACAATGGGGTAAGATCTAAGAACATGGGAATGGTGCATATGCCTTTTCCACAGCGCCTCCGCTTCTGCGGATTTGTCCTATGGCAGAACCTGATCAAACGTGCAAAGCATATGGTTAGAAGGACGTTTGTGGCAGAATCTCTGTAATTACGAAAAACTGGAGATAAAAACGCTAATGGCTTTCCCGTTATCATACATCAATACAAAGAAATAATATATAGCCATTATTTTTTCCTTTTTTAGCTGCGCCCATGGCGTATGGACATTCCCTGGGCCGGGGATAACCGAGTCGAAGCTGCGACCTCCACCACAGCTGTGGCAGTGCTGGATCCTTAACCACAGCATCACAGTGGGAACTCCCAGGCAGCCGTTTCATTCACGTGCAGTCATTATACATGTGCTGACATGAAAAATGTGGAAGACCCTATAGTAAGTGACAGCAGCTGAGGCGGGCCCAGCACAGCATGAGTCCCCCTGTGTGAGAAATAAAACATCTATGTGGATGCGTGGGAAATACCTGGAAAGTTACCCAAAAATGGGTAACAGTGTTTTTCTCTGGGGAGAAGGATGGGGTGCAGGAGGGGCGACTCTGCACTCCAACATTTCCTTCTTTTTTTTCATGTATTACTTTTATCTTTTTGTCTGTCTTTTTTTTTTTTTTAGGGCCGCAACTGCAGCATGTGGAGGTTCCCAGGCTAGGGGTCTAATGGGAGCTGTAGCCACCAGCCTGAGCCAGAGCCACAGAAACGCCAGATGTGAGCCGCATCTGTGAGCTACACCTCAGCTCACGGCAATGCCGGATCCTTAACCCACTGAGCGAGGCCAGGAATCGAACCTGCAACCTCATGGGTCCTAGTCGGATTCGTTTCTGCTGCGCCACGATGGGAACTCCTTCATGTATTACTTTTATAATTTAAAAATGAATAGGAGTTCCCATCGTGGCACAGTGGTTAACGAATCCGACTAGGAACCATGAGGTTGAAGGTTCGGTCCCTGCCCTTGCTCAGTGGATTAACGATCCGGCGTTGCTGTGAGCTGTGGTGTAGGTTGCAGACACGGCTTGGATCCCGTGTGGCTGTGGCTCTGGCGTAGGCCAGTGGCTACAGCTCCAATTCAACCCCTAGCCTGGGAACCTCCATATGCCGCGAGAGCGGCCCAAAGAAATAGCAAAAAGACAAAAAATAAATAAATAAATAAAAATGAATAAAACATTTCTTAAAGTATTGCCAACAGCTCATAGTCACGGATTTTTTTTTTAAAAACAAATACACACTTTTTTTTTTTTTTTACTTTTTAGGGCTGCGCCCGAGGGATATGGAAGTTCCCAGACTAGCAGTCGAACCATAGCTGCAGCTGCAGGCCTACGCCACAGCCACAGCAACGCAGTATCTGAGCTGCAGTCTGTGACCTGTGGCCACAGCTCATGGCAACACTGGGTCCTTAACCCACTGAGCGAGGCCAGGAATCGAACCCATATGCTCATGGACACTAGTTGGGTTTGTAACCCTCTGAGCCACAACCGGAACTCCAGAGATATGGATTTTAACTTCTGTTTTAGAGAGCTCTTATAGACAAACTAAATAAGCTGATATTCAGGAGTTCCCATTGTGGCACAGCAGAAACAAATCCGACTAGTATACATAAGGATAGGGGTTCAATCCCTGGCTTTGCTCAGTGGGTCAGGGATCTGGTGTGTAGTTCGCAAACTCTACTTGAATCTGGCAATGCTGTGGCTGTGGTGTAAGCCAGAAGTTGCAGCTCCAAATCAACCCCTAGCCTGGAAACCTCCACATGCTGTGGGTGCAGCCCTAAAAAGCAAAAAAAAAAAAAAAAAAAAAAAAAAAAAAAAAAAATTCGGATTTAGAAAACAAACCCAATATTTTTCTTTAATGCATCTAAGTTCTAATTACCTAGGGCCTTTACGGTTCTTATGTTTGGTTTTGTGGTTTGCGATTTATTCATTCATCCCATGTTGATTTCATGACTATCGTGTATCAGGCACTGGGACTGAAGCCAGAGGCCATACATCTTCCGTAATAGGAGGGTCAGTGACTCCAGTCCCAGGCCTGGCACAGGAGGGAGGAGACTGACAGGCAGAAGAGAGGCTGCAGAGGAGCAGGTCCCTTCAGGGAACAGTTCCTGGACACCCTCCGTGTGAACACCAGGAGGCTGGGGGACGTGAAAGGAAAGCCATGCAACCCCTGCTCTCTTGAGAAGCTCCCACTGTGGTGGAGACAGACACACACAGAAAATGGAGTCCTGCCTCAGCCATAAGAAAGAACAAAATCATGCCATTTACAACCACATGGGATGCAGCTAGAGATTCTCCTACTAAGTAAAGTAAGTCAGAAAGAGAAAGACAAGGGAGTTCCCGTCGTGGCTCCGTGGTTAACGAATCCGACTAGGAACCATGAGTTTGTAGGTTTGATCCCTGGCCTTGCTCAGTGGGTGAAGGAACCGGTGTTGCCATGAGCTGTGGTGTAGGTTGCAGACACGGCTCGGATCCCGCGTTGCTGTAGCTGTGGTGTAGGCTGGCGGCTACAGCTCTGATTCAACCCCTAGTCTGGAAACCTCCATGTGCCGTGGGAGCGGCCCTCGAAAAGACAAAAAAAGACAAAAAAAATAAAAAAATAAAAAAAGAAAGAAAAAGGAGTATTGCAAACGGAATGTGGAAATGGGGGGTGTGCAAGGATTGTGGTTGCACATGGGCCACTTATCTCAGCCTAGAGGCCAGGGAGGCCACCTGGAGGCATGACGGTCCTAGCCCAGCCTGGAAGGTTGAATGGACGAGGCTGCCAAGCGGGAAGAGGGGGAGTGGGGCATTGGGGGGGGGTTCTCAACAGAGAGCGGCGCAGGAACGCGCAGCATCACACAAGGGCAGGTTGAGCTGTTCGGTCCCACTCCGTGCTAAGGAGCCTGGATTTTATCCTGACCTGATGGAAATTGCCTGCTTTATAAAGGTCACCTGGCCACATCTGGAGATGGATTAGAGGAAGGCGGAAGGACGAGGTAAAAGAGACAGGGTTTCCCAACTTGGGTCACGGCCGCAGCTCTACTCTGCTGATTTGCACCATATCCAGGGACCCCCTGTACTATGATTTACTTAAACTTTTATTTTTACTTTATGTATTTATTTATTTTTGTCTTTTGTCTTTTTAGGCTGCACCCGAGGCATATGGAGGTTCCCAGGCTAGGGGGCCAATCCGAGCTGTTGCCACCGGCCTACACCACAGCCACAGCAACTCAGGATCTGAGCCTGGTCTGCGACCTACACCACAGCTCACGGCAACGTCAGATCCTTCACCCATTGAGCGAAGCCAGGGATCGAACCTGCAACCTCATGGCTCCTAGTCAGATTCGTTTCCACTGCACCACAAGGGGAACTCCATTTACTTAAACTTTTAAAAAGTTAGCTCACTTTAAAAATACAATTTATTTCAATAAGCTAGTGAATACGAAGAGAGACTCCCTGGCTCCAGCATCCTATTCAGGGCTAGAGGACAGAGACTAGAAACGGCAGAAGGGGATGGTGAGAAGTACCTGTGATTTCTGGTTAAGGTCCCAAGAGTCCTGAAACACAGGGAGCAAGAGGTGGGTGGGAACAGATGAGGGGTCGGTGGCACTGAAGAAAGACCCCACGGCCTCCGTGTTGTCCAATCCTCATCTCCCTTGAGCTCCGGGCAGCAAGTGACCTGGCTGACGCCTTCCTCCTGGCTCCATTCTCCTCCTCCCTCAGTGATCCCCCCTAGGCCTGTCTTCTCTGCAGGACCTTCTTCTTCCTCTCCGTGCTGGAGGCTCCATGAACCAGTGTGGGTACCATTCTGTCCTCCCCCGTCGCCATGGAGATCCATCTCCTCTCATCTCCAGGCTCTCGAGACCATCTCTGTGCTGATGACTCCCAGAAGTCCATTCAACCCAGACTTCTCGCCAAGGCCTCAGATCCATAGGCAACCAACCATCTACGATACAGCCACCTGGATCTCTCATAAAAATCTGCAACGTGACATGTCCAAAAGGAGACCCCTGTCCTTCTACACTTAAAGATTTCCCCATCTCAATAATGGCAAAGCATTCTCCCCAGCTTTGAATGGAAAATCGTGTCGTCTTTGACCCTCCTTCTTTTTCTTTTAGGAAACCCAGTTGGTTCTTCCTGCAGAATAGATCCAGGATTTGACCCACTTCTCACCACTCCACCCTACCACCCTAAGCCAAGCAATTATTATCTTTGGCCTGGTGCCCCTGCTGCCACATCTGTCCCCCTTACCACCCAAGAGCCTGCTTAATTCCTGTAAAACATGAGTGGGTTCACTGCCCATCCCCAAACCCTCTAATGCTTCCCCATCTCCGTCAGGAAAAACCAAAGTCTGTACAAGGGCCTGCACGCCCCACGCACCAGGTCCCTGCCCCCACTCCCTCCTTGGCCCTGTCTCCCTATCCTGTGCTCAGGCCCTGCGGGGCGCCTGCAGGGAACACACCAGGTAGAGAGGCCCCACCACACTATGGGCAGCAGCGCAGCGAGGCGCCTGGACCACCCCGTCCCCTCCTCCTAAAGGCCTGGCCTCGTCCACCCCACCCTCTCCAGCCACCTGATTTTTTTTTCTCTCCCTCAGAACCTGCCATTTTCTAACCTAATACACAATGTACTTATTTTGGTTTATGGTCTGTTTCCCCAAGGAGGATGCTGGAGGAAGGCAGGGAATTTTGTCCCCTCTGTTGGCTGCCGTTTCCCTGGCATCTAGAACAGTGCCTGGCAGAGCGTAGTTACCTCAGTAATATTTGCTGAACGAATGAGCAGACCCTGGAGAAGAAGGGAGCTTCAGCTCAGAAAGGGCAGTTGCGGTGGAAACCAGTGCAAACTGGATGGCGAGAGGAGTGAGATGGCACTAGGGGTGCTGGGAGGGGCGGCAGTGGGGGAGGAGAGGGCCGTGGAGCGGGGAAGTGAAGTCCAGATGCGGTACTAAGAGGGCCAAGAGCTAGGCAGAGATGGAAGTTCGAGCCTGGTGGGCGGGGGGAGTGGGGGATGGGGGCAGCAGGCACCGGAGGGAGGCGGGTCAGCCCAGGCTGGGGCGACCCCTCCGTGGGCACCCACCTGGCCGCGCCAGGGGAAACGGGTTAGGAGACTGTGGCAGTTTTCCAGGGACTGTCACCTAGTGGACAATCCGAAATGGATGAACAGGTGGTTCTGAAGCCGGACAGTTTCTGGGGGCAAGACAAGGAGGGGACATCTGAGCTTCCCCGGGGAAAAGCCCGCGCCTCGTAAGTAAGTGGCCGCGGACTGAGAGGTGAAATGGGGCAGAGGAGGGCGGGGCGCTTCGCAGATCCCAGGCGGGACGGTGGCCGAGGCCGCCGAGCGGCGGACGGCGGGGCACGTGGAGGGGCGCAGACGCCGGCCGGGGAGGCTCCATCCCCGGGGCAGCAGAGGGCTTGGGTGGGCGAGCGCAGAAGGAAGCGCGCCCAGCGCCCGGGAAGGCGGCGCCGGGCCACGGCCGGTCCCGCAGGTGGGCGGCGGGGGACTGTGACCGCGGGGCGGGGCTGAGACCTAGCGCCTGGCCGCCCTCGGGTGGGCTCGCTGAGGCCCGCGGAGGGGCTGCGGGCGCGCGCCGGGAGCCTCGCGGCTTCGCCTGTCCAGGAGGGAGGGAGGCCGCGAACGCCCGGCGCGCCACACGGACGCGGCCACGCGGAGCGCGGCCACGCGGCGCCGCGGCCCTCCGCCCGCGCCGCTCGGCCCCGTCGACCCCGCCCCGGCGCCCCGAGCGCCGACCAATCAGGCAGCCCCGCCGGCCTCCTGGCCCCGAGGACCCGCCCCGTGCGGGCGCGCCGCCAGCCAATGGGAGGCCTTCCTCGGGCGCCCAGTGCGCGCTGCCCGCGCGGAGCCGGCTCAGAGCGAGAAAAGCGAACCCAACCCGTCGGGGCCGCCGCTCCGGACCCGCCGCCGCCGCCGCCGCCGTCGCCGCCGCCGCCTCCTCCCCCCGGATCGGGTGTACTGTCCCAACCCGAAAGTCCAGTTCTGCGGCCCGGCAGCGGCGAGCGAGCGCGATGACACAGGAGTACGACAAGTGAGTGAGGGCGCCGGCGCGCGAGTCGGGTCGTGCGGCCGGGGCCGCTGCTGTCCGCCTGGCCGGCCGCACCTGCCGCGAGGCCCGGCGCGCGAGGCGAGGGCCGGGAGGGTGCGAGGCCAGGCGAGGGGCGCCCATGCCAGGCTGGGAGCGCGGGGGACGCGCGTCTCGCCGTCCACTTTCATCTACGGCGCGGCCTCTGCCCCTGGGGACCCCTGCCCCGCCTTTGTTCCACCGAAGCCCCCTGGGAGAGCCCTGCTTTGGGGGCCCCGGCCTCAGCGACCTGGGCAGGGGCACCACCCCACGGGCGTGCCCCGGTTCCGCTCTCCTGTGGCCCCGGGGACGCGGAGGGAGCTTCGGGGCGCCCCGCTCGCGGGTTGTGGCTCTGACGCGCCGACGGCTTCGTGTCCCCAGCCGGGGCGATTTTTGCTCCGTGGAGCCTATGGGGCTCTTTGGGACGCACTCCGCGGCTGTAAAGGGAGACTTCTCAGGTAATCTCCTGTCGCTCAACCGTGTCAGTCGGCCAGCCTGCTAGAACTTCCGAGAGATTTAGGGAAAAGTTGAAGTGCTCTGCTGTCCCGGCATTTTCTTTTCCCGGGCTTGGCTCTGAGAGTGAGAAAATTGTTGTAGGAGTTATTTTGCCCCTTGCATCATTGATGGTAATTACAGATTACTGTAATTAAAAATGCTCAGAAAATATCAAGAGGATGAAACTGCAATCAGGACGGTAAGCTAGAAAGCACTGTGCTTCCTAATAGGCTTTTTGGCCTTTGCGATTAAAGAAATATCGTGACAAGTGTAGGGCGGTAATGTAGGATGTGAAGAGTAAGGAACACCGGATGAGGGACATTTCTGTATTTTCTTTGCAGCTTTACAGTGGTTCCAAGAACAAAAACAAAAAGTAAATCACACCAAACCACTCAGTATATTTCAGATCAGCAAATCCAGGGCAGAGCTTGCCCTGTTTTTATAATTGTTTGCTGAGGATTATTTTGGTTGAGGCTGCTCTCTTTCTGGATGAGAGGTTCAAATATTATTATGTGTGGACTCATTTAAAGGGATTCATCTTGTGCGGTAGAATACGCAGATAAAGTATGGCTTGACATGTATTTCAGGCATCTTCGCAGTAGAGACCATTGATGAAAAGTTTACGACACAGAGAAGGCAGTGATGCACCTTTAGGGACCAGCACCAGCCTGACTGTCATGAGGAAGTAGACTGAAAAAGACACCTGGTTTCGTATTTATTTCTTGACCTAGAGTCCAGATAAGGCATATTTCCAGAGCTGAAATTTTGGCCTCAGGCGCAGTTTGGAAATGGAAGACACCTCAGGGTGATCGCAAACTAAACCATTTGCAAAAAAAAAATATTTTCTGTTGCTCGCACAGATTTGGGATGGGGGTGGGAGAAGAAGGGAAGCTGAAAAACTAGCATTACGGGAATCGAATGAGCCAAGTGCTGTCATAATCTTCTGGAAGCAGCTATTACCCTATTAATAATAGCTTAGCAGGACACCAGCAAATCACCCCAAGGTACCACTGGTTCAGTAGCTTTTGTTCTCTCCTTCTGATGACACAGGGAATGACCCTTTGTCTATTTCCTATTTTTTTTTTTTTTAATTAGAGATTTGTAGAAAGTCTGGATTTTTTAAACCAGCCACGTGCTTTGGACCATCCATTGCGTTTGTTTTATGACAAAATAACGCACCCCCTCAAGACGTCTTTTCTTACCAAACGTGAGCTCCTAGGACCTAAAGCCTAGTCCTCAGTGAAAACATTGGCTTTGAAGTGCAACTTAATTTTGACTGAGGATAAGTTACGTTGTTGGCTGTCCGCCCCCTCCCCAACCATCTTTTTCAAAAATGTTCTCCTTTTTCTAAATCCGTATCTGTTTGTAAAGGGCCAGGGTGACTGCCAAACCCTAACCTTTGTTGATTACTTGTGAAGATAATCAATCTTTCTACATTCACTTTTAAAGTGGGTAGGTCACCTTCAGGCCATTTACATATTTCATTTGTGTGTTGCAATAAGAACTGCGCCTTTCGTTTGCTTCTTAGAATGGTGATCATTCAGCGTAGTTCTGAATATCTAACATTTTTTTTTTCCTTAAAACACACACACACACACACACACACACACACCCCTACTCGATTTTGCTGGAGGCAGTGTTCCACTTTTTCTCTTTACTGACTTACCACACAGAACCAGCTGAACAGTGGTTGAGACTGTTTACATTTCAAGTTTTTTTGGAATCAGCACTGTTTGCTTTCATCTTTTAAGTTAAATCTTCTGTAAGACTCTACGGAGTTCTCCGTGGATTTGCTGGATTTTTCCCACCAAGCTGCCATGTCCAAGTGAGACGGTTCTTGCCCCGTGTGGAACACCAGCGAAGAGTCTTAGACACAGATTTAAAAATCCCTTTGTGTTCAGTGGCTTCATTTATTGTCGTAGATTCTTCAGTGTTTATCTCCAAGATAAACAGGTAACTCCCAGGCCAGAAACCTGTGCCTCCGTATTGATGTACAGTCCCCTTTGGCCACATTCCAGGCTCGATCTGCTGGCAATCAGTAGAATATTCTAACTTTCTCATATACCCCCGAGGATTGAACCAAGTATCCCGTTTTCCCCCGTCCCCTCCTCCTCCCCGCCTTGTTGGTCGCCTCTAAGGCCTGGTGTCACCAGGACAAAGCAGGAAGTAGCGTGTAGCAGCATGACGACTGCACCGTATCGAGTCTGTTTAAGAGGGTGCAGCCGTGGGTGTCTAGGTCTGGGGAGAGTGAATGCTCAGTTTTGCTTTCCTCTGCCCTTGTGTTTGTGTGTGTCAAAGTGTTTGAGTAGCCTGCTCATTTCTTGGGTGGGTTTTTGTCTTTTGGTGTTTGGGGTTTCGTGAACCCAGGTGTCCTGGGTTCCATGCCTGGGTTAACTGCACGTTCCCTGGCTGCTTCGATACCTTCTGTCTTTTCCTGGGTGGCCCACCGGGCTGCATGTCCGTGGGGCATCTTCCGGCCTCGTCTTCACTTACTCTCCCAGGGTCATGGGTGGACTGATGGTGGACGGGGTTATTGGAACTCAAGGAATTGGTGGTTCGCTTTTTTTAAAAAAGTAGCCTATGGCGGCTTGCGGCAGAAAAAAGATGTGAGTGAGAGCTACAGGTGTGTTTTTTCTTTTCAAAAAAAATTCCTCTAAAGCAAACGGCCGGTGCTGGTTCTTCAGAATGAAGCACTGTATCCACAGCGGCGCTCCTACACTAGCGAGGATGAAGCCTGGAAGTCGTTCCTGGAAAACCCTCTCACGGCGGCCACCAAAGCCATGATGAGCATCAACGGGGATGAAGACAGTGCCGCCGCGCTGGGCTTGCTCTACGACTACTACAAGGTAGGCTCGGCTGCCCTCTAAAACCCTCCACCGCGGTCCGAGATGCGCTTGATTCAGCAGCATATAAAACAGTCGTTTGCTGGGAGAACGTGATGCAAGGTGCTTCTGTAGTGACTATAAATAGTTTAATGAATGCTTTGACCTACGGTGGTTCAAAGCCGAAAATCTGCAATCATAGAATCAAAGGGCTGTTTTTAAACCCTCTGAAGCAGCCAGCTGCTCTGGCTCTAGCTGAAAGGTGAAGCAGCCACAAAAGAAGATGGGAGCTGTGTCTTAATGAGATGGATGCTTTTCCCAGAGGTGGTTCTCAGGACCACCGGGAGGGGCCCGGGACTCGTTCCCCTGTGCTCTGACCTTTATTCCTCTGTAGTCAGAGGGGTTTCCTTTTCCTTCGATGCTTGTACAGAGCATTTGATCTGACTGTGGGGTTCCTAAAGGAAAAAAAGAAAACGCACCCCAAACCTGTATCTTCTAGCCTTCGACTCTCCCATTCTAAGATCAGGGTGTGTTTTGTTGCCTGTCTGTGGAGGTCCCGATTAGTCCGACTGAGATGCGCTCTGTCCTCTCCCTGTGTCATCGTCATTATCCTCATGGTACTGGCTCCCTCTGGCTGATGATCTGCGTGGCACCGGACCTGTTACCAGGGTGCACGTTATTTCCCATGCCTCCAGGAACCCTGCAAAAAATGTGGTGTCACCCCCCTTTTACAGATGATGAAAATAAAGTTCTCAGGTCACAGCCCCCAGGCGTGTAACAGCCAGGATTTCAGGTTGTACCGTGTCCCCTCTCAGGGCGCCTTGCTGCCTCCTGGGGCACAGGCTTTGCCTGCTGTATTCACTTTGGCATCCTTCTTTCTGACCAACCGCTGGTACGTGGGGATGGCCATATATTACAGTTTATTGTTACCCTCTTTCTGTTTTTAAAACTTGCAAACCTCTAGAAAACTTGAAACGCGGAGATAGTTAACTCCTAGATGGTTTCACCCAGATTCGCCAATTACCCGCCTTTTGTTACATCCTGCCGCTGTCTCCTTTTCTGCATACCAGACCTGCAGAGGGGAGAAAAGCAAAGAAGATAGTTTGATCATCAAAATCAGGGAGGGGGAGGCCTAAAGAAAAGATTTCATCATTTTCTGGGACGAGGTCATGTGTCCAGCTTGTGGGGTTGGAGGGATTGAGTTCTTTTCCCTTGACTGTGGCCGCAAACCGGGCTTCTTTCAAGTGGAACTTACACATCCCTTCTTCTCGTGACTCGTTTCATGGACTTTGTGTAAAAACCGCAGGTTCCTAAGTATTAGTCATGAAGTGTGAAGTTACCTGTCTTTGTCTGAAACCTGGGAGAATTCGGTGAGTTTAGTGCCGGAAGGATCCATGTAATGACACTAACGGCAGTGGTTGTATGTGTGCGTGTTTTAAATAAAGGGACCTAGAAGAATCTTACATCGTAGGAAGAGGTAAATCCTCAGGGCTGTCCATTGGGGGCGGCAGTCTCAAGGGACTGACTCCCCATCAGGCTTCTTGCAACAGCCACGGGGTTATTTACTTTCCTCTTTAAATAAACTGACTTGCTCCTTCCAAGTCTCTGGATGTAGCTGCCAGTCATTTTTACGTGATAACCTCGGTAAAGCTTTAAAATCGCGTTGTTCGTACATGAAGCAATAATTTATGTTGCCTCTGAGGGTAAAACAAGAAGGTAGGAATAGAATTCAGACGTTGTAGCAGTTTTGCCGTCTGCGTGGGGCCTTTTTCTTGGTTGGGTTGCTGCCTGCCGTGCTCTCAGCGACGCCGGCCTGCTGTCAGCCCCCATGCAGAGAAGAGCAGAATCCAAAAAGAGGGGGACCAGCCGAGCTCGATGTGTCCTTTGGGTAACGGACAGTGTGAGTCCCAAAGCATCGGAAGCGATGTCTCCTCTGAAGCCAGCGTTCGGATCTTGGCAGTCAATCAACTGTTCGTGTGGCAGATCCTTCTCATTTTGCATTCGATCTGAAAGGAAGGGACCCGAGAAGAGCAGGGGGGAAGTGGCAAGAGCCCCGTTGTGTTTCCAGTAGCTGCTTCTCTATTACGTTATGCAGATTACTGGGTAAAACCAGACCAGAGGTATTTCTTTTAAGCGGTGAAAACCCAAACAAAGCAATGACAGCAAATGGGTGGTGTTCCGAGTTTATTGGGCCACTAAATGAAAGTTGGTTTTACATATCAACGTGGCGACCAGACTGCAGCCTCCCTGAGGGCAGGCGCTGTCGGTCTTACTGCCATGCATGCTCAGGGCCCGGGCTCGGTAGGCAGTCGGTGGCCCTGGGAACGGTTGCGCTCCCCGGGGAAGTGAGGACTGATTCGTACTTCGGGAGCAAGAACTCACGTGTGGTCCTGTGTGTCGATGTCAAGGTTCCCAGAGAGAGAAGGTCATCAGCAGCCAAGCCAGACGTGGAGCTCCCCGAGCCAGATCACAGCAAAAGGTAAGGTTCACTCTGGAGCATAAAACAGCGCCCTTGGAAAATGCCAGGGTTCCGGGTGGGGGGGAGAAAGGCCTGAGCTGGGTTAAATGAGCAGGTGCTAGTGGAAGAGATGGGAGGGCTGGACCCTTAGTATCTGCATTCAGATTTCGTTACGGATTTGCCTCTTACTAGTTAGGATTCTATGGCTGAGAAGTTCCCAGTTTCCTTAGGTGTAGTGGCCTTTTCTAAGAAAACCATGACTTTCTCCTCATCCAAAGGGATATTTTTAGTAATAATGTAGGTGAAATGTTGGCTTGTTTGTCCTCTTAAGGAGGATATGGCGTAAGGCAGTGGTGCGGGTCCATTAAAGAAAAAAGTACCAATCATCCTGAATAACTGCCCACCTACGTGAGACTTCTGAAAGTATGGTCACCTGTATTCCAAACTTCCACTGAAGTTATTTCTGAAGTATTTTAGGTTAAGACTTTCAGCAAGTGAAATTAAGGCTTGACTTTATAGCCGTGGAAAAAAGCTAAATATACCTTTTAAATTGCCCTGCATTCTTTTCGTGATAAAGGAATGAGCATAAGGAAGTTCCCGGGCCAGCAATTAAACCTGGACCACAGCAGTGACAATGCCAAGTCCTTAGCCTCTAGGCTACCAGGGAACTCGGGACTAAAACATGTTTAAAGAAAGAATGATCACTCAGAGTCCTGATAGCCTAACAGTTCGTTTGCTTACTGTTGGGGTGTGCGGGGGCGTTTTATGTGGCTCTGGTTGTGTTCACAGACAGGAATTGTAGTAGGCTTTCTTCTACCTTGTGTGTTTCCTAAGTGTTTTCCATATTGCTGTTTTACTCTTTATGATTTGGAAAAGGGCTTGTGGCTTTTATTTTTTTACGCTTTGTTACGGGTGCTTTCAAACATAATAAAAAGTAGAGAAATACCATAAGCCAGCAGGTACTCGGCTTCAACCATCATCAATCTCATTCCTCCTGTTTGACCTACTCTTCTTTCTTTTCCAACTTTTTGATTCATTTTTAAATTTCCTTTATTTTTGCTGGAGTATTTGAAAGCAGACCCTAGCTATCCTTAACATTAAGGAACATTGCTGTTACAGAGGCAATAATGAACAGCTTTCTGGGTAGCTTTTCCCTTTTTCTCTAAAGAAATTTCTTTAAGGCAAAGTCTTGGGAGTGAATTTATGGTTTAAGGTTTGAGTGTTTTATTGATCTTGAAATGTGCGCAATTGCTTTTTCTTCCTTGTGGGCATCAGCCCATATGATTTGAGGGGGCTTTGAAGTTTTGTTAATTTTACCCTGAACTGCAAATTGTCTTCTATGAACCAGGGTATTTACTAAGCCAAGAGTAATTTTATGCAACGCTTTCTGCTGGTACAGTGTCCTCAGAGGGGGTTTTTTGGTGAAAGGGAGAGCGTCTGAGCCCCGTGCTGAGAAAGATGGTGGCTGAGTACCAGCAGCTCACGCTTCCTGAGCATCATTCCACGCCTTTCGGGGGGTCCTCGATTCATCCTCACCACAGCCTTGTGAGGTTAGGTACCGTTGTTAGCCGTATCTTACGGAAGAGCACTCGGTTTCGGAGAGATTTTCAGCCTGCGTTGCCTGACGCTAGAATCTGTACTTGAAGCACCAGCCTGCATGGCTCCTAATCGCATCTGTAGCTTCAGACTTCTGATAAAATATGATCATTTTACTAGGATTAGGGGACGTAAAATACAGTTGAGAAAGGCTCTGCGTTCTCAGCATGTCCAAGGAAATTTTACTTAATGCTTTGGGATTTCACCTGACCTGTAACTCTGGAGTGGTTTGGTTTGTTGTTTTCTCTGTGTAATTGGTCGCTGTGCCATTTCCTCTGTATTTGGGTTTGACCGGGTGTGTTGTTATTGCGCAGGACCCAGGGCCACTAGGAGGCTAAAAAGCGTCCAGGTAGCGCATCAGCCCTGAGTCCGGACACGGTGTTCTTTTCTTCTCTTAAAGAAGCAGCGTCCCAAACGTGGGCGAGCAGCCGCTCGTGTCCGCCGGGGAGAACAGAGTGCAGGTGCTGAAAAACGTGCCTTTTAACATAGTCCTTCCGCACGGCAGCCAGCTGGGCCTGGACAAGAGAGGCCACCTGACGGCTCCCGACACCACGGTCACCGTCTCCATCGCCGCGATGCCCACGCACTCCATCAAGACGGAGACCCAGCCGCACGGCTTCGCGGTGGGCGTCCCCCCGACCGTGTACCATCCGGAGCCCCCCGAGCGGGTGGTGGTGTTCGACCGGAACCTGAATACCGACCAGTTCAGCTCTGGCGCTCAGCCCCCGAACGCTCAGAGGCGGACTCCAGACTCCACCTTCTCGGAGACCTTCAAGGAAGGCGTGCAGGAGGTACAGGAAGCCCGAGCATCCTCCTGAGACGCCGCGTGTTTATATAAGTATTGGGTTCCGCCTCCTCCCGGTTATGTAAGCTTGAAACTCAGCCCCAAGTGAATGGATGGGGAACAAAAGATTTTTCTTTTAAGAAAAAAGGCCCATGAGTCTCGTTTGTAAACGAAACCTATAAAACCAGAAATTATTATCAAGAGCGCATGGCTCATCTTACCAGCAGCTGAATTAACAGTCGTGATTTCAGCTTGGTGATTTGCTGGAGAAAGAGAGCCGCGTACATAATCTGCCGTCGACAGCAGATACCTCCACGTGGTCTGTTTTCAGCTTTTGTCCAAGACCAAGCCAAAGCTCTGTGCAACTGGTCTTTCTCTAAAATGACTTCGGTATCTGCGGGGTGTCTCTTGGTTGGTAGCATTGTCAGGGAGGCACAGGGGGGTCCTGATGACACACGCATCGTGTGACACTTTCAAACTAATGCCAAATACGGCCGAGGGTTTTGTGGTGACGAACGCGGCACTCGGTGCGAGTCGGGGACAGAAGACATTTGGAACCGTCTTTAGCGACTCGTGGGACCAGCGGGCAAATGACTCCCCCAGGCAGCCAGGAGTAGGCCAGGCGCCCTTCCCGAGAGCGTGCACCAGTCCAGCCAGCCAGGGTGCGAACCCGACTCGGTGTTTTAACTTGGTGCCTCTTTAGAGCTGATGATGGAGCTGACTCCCGAAAGGCCCGAGATGGGGGTCGCACGTTCCCTGTGAACAGAATGGGGGTGTGTGGGAAGACGAGGGACGAGGCTGAGGAAGCGCTTTGTGGGGCACCTCCCCAGATTGTCTTCGTTTCATCGGGTGGCATAGAAAATCCATTGTCGTTTCCCTTTTCATTTTCTCTTAAGATTGTGTGCAGAGCTCCAGTTTTTCTTTTCGACGAGCGTGGACGGGGCGGTGGGTTGCCGAGAGCCACGTGCTCTGAGGCTGTACCAGAGGCCGGTCTGTGGGGAGCCCGCTAACCAGTTGCACCTTGTGGCCTCTTGCGTTGATGTTTCAGGTGTTCTTCCCCTCGGATCTCAGTCTGCGGATGCCTGGCATGAGTTCAGAGGACTATGTTTTTGACAGTGTTTCTGGGTAACAGTTGTCTTTTAATTTGACTTGTACCTTTCAGCTTTTACGACTCCCTTCTTTTTCGTTAATTCGATCTTGGAAAATCAGAGGTGGCTTCCTCGCCTTTCAGCTTTGTCTTCCTGCAGTTCCTGTGGGCATCGCTGCGCAGGGCCGGCTCTGGTGCACTCGGCTGTGACCTCTGAGCGCTGCTTCACGCTTCCCTGACTCTTGGTGTTGGTGCTTTTTCTGTCCTTTGGTTTCTGTATATGACGGTGGTAGACTGGAGTCTCAGAGACGAGATCCAGGGGTTCGGTTAGAGCCCGGAGGCCCCTTGTGTTCCCACAAGTGTATAATCGTGTGAGATTTTAGGAATGGCATCAGGTGGATAGAGGCTTTTATATTTGTATTAGTCTCACTGATGATAAAATAAATGGAGTCCGCTTGTAGGGCGCTGACCCCCTCTTTTATACGCCACAAGATTGCACCTCTCCCTGGGAAGATGCATCTCTTCCAAGTTATTTTATTTTATTTTATTTTATTTTTTTGTCTTTTTGCCATTTCTTGGGCCGCTCCCACGGCATATGGAGGTTCCCAGGCTAGGGGTCGAATCGGAGCTGGAGCTGCCAGCCTACACCACAGCCACAGCAACGCGGGATCTGAGCCGCGTCTTTGGCCTACACCCCAGCTCACGGCAATGCAGGATCCTTAACCCACTGAGCAAGACCAGGGACTGAACCTGCAACCTCATGGTTCCTAATTGGATTCGTTAACCACTGAGCCATGATGGGAACTCCTCTTCCAAGTTATATTTAAATGTCTTCAGATTTTTTTTTTTTTTTTGAGTCTAGGATTTCATTTTGTAATTGTTTTATGCATTCCTATGTGTGTTATGCTTTCAAATAAGTTTTATTGAAAAGTCTAGGATTTTATGGGGAGTAAGACTTCCTTCAAGACCTGCCTCGAGGGACAGGGGTCACAGACTCAGATGCCTTCGGGATCTAGGCTAGGGGTCAGCAAACTCTGTAAAAGATCAGATAGGAAATATTTTCGGCTCTGCGGGCCACACAGCCTCTGTCGCAACTGCCCAGCTCTGCCCCGCTCTGTCACTGTGGCACGAAAGCAGCCACAGAGCATGTGTGATCAGAGGGCATGGCTGCGTTCCATCAAAACTTTATTTATAAAAGTAAGTGTCATTCACCAGCCCCTGGCCTCATGAAGCAGCCTCGGGGGATGAATACCCGGAGCTATAAGACCATAGAAACGGTCGAAGACTGTCGAATGCCATCTGGGGATGGTAACTGATGAGCAAAAACAGTTTCAAACAGGGCTGTTTCTGCCGGCCAACTCCCATGTAATCAGAGGCCTCCCCGCCTGCCGTTTGCAGCCTTCGCAGGGCAAACACCAGCTTGGCAGCCCGTCCCGGGAGTCCTCTTCCAGAGCCCTTTGGCTCATCCGTGTCTTCGGCCTCCTTCGCCTCCAGACTCTCCGTTGTTAACGTCACTTCAGAGAATTTCTAGCTGGGCACTTGGTGGGCCCGCATCTGAGATCTCTGAGCACTGGGGGCTCTTTGAGATTCTGTGTATTTTGGGAAGAGCAGCAGATGCTGTTAATAACACGACCTGGTCAGTCGGCTGTTTCTTTGCCTCCGTCCACACGGAAGCCTTTCAGGTTGGCGCGCACGCTTGGTGTGGGAAGCTCCCGAGAGCCCGGATGAGGGCGTCGTGACCCCGTTTTGTTCTTTAGGAACAACTTCGAGTATACCCTGGAAGCCTCCAAGTCGCTGCGACAGAAGCCGGGAGACAGCACCATGACCTACCTGAACAAGGGCCAGTTCTACCCCGTGACCTTGAAGGAAGTGAGCAGCAGCGAGGGGATCCACCACCCCATCAGCAAAGTCCGGGTGAGTCCCGCTGCCCGTCCTGCCGTCGGGGGAGCTGGGCAGAGCCGCCTCGCCCCCGGGCGGAGGCCCCCCTGAGCGAGGCCCTCCCGGCAAAGGCGAAACCCCGGCAGGGTTCCCTGCGGCCCCCGCCCCCGCGTCCTCACGCCACTCCGCGGCCCCCTCTCTCGCAGAGTGTCGTCATGGTGGTTTTTGCCGAGGACAAAAGCCGAGAGGACCAGTTGCGGCACTGGAAGTACTGGCACTCACGGCAGCACACGGCCAAACAAAGGTGCATTGACATAGGTAAGGGCCCGGCCGCTCGGTTCCCGGGCTGCAGGCATCCCGTGTTCTCCGTCCAATTATTTTTGGCAGCCGTCCGCTTCCTGCCGAACGCATTTGAATTTTTGTGCCAGCCCCTGATGTGTTCCCAGCCCTGTCCTTGGGCTCCTGGAATCAGGGCTCTCAGTCTTACTTCCCTCATGAGGACACGGGCCGCGTGCAGTGGCTCCCCATGTGACCCTGGGGCCAGGGGCCGTAGAGCCAGTTCACATCAAGTGCCCTGCTTGTCAAGCGACACATTTTTCCCCCCCTTTAGGGCCACACCCATGGCATATGGCAGGTCCCAGGGCTAGGGGTCGAAGGAGAGCTGTCGCCACCGGTCTGTGTGCAGCCACAGCAACGAGGGAGCCAAGCCACATCTGTGACATACGCTGTAGCTTGCAGCAACGCCAGATCCTTAACCCACTGAGCAAGGCCAGGGATTGAACCCACGTCCTCCCAGAAACAACATCAGGTCCTTAACCCGCTTTGCCGCAACAGGAACTCCAGGGTGACACTTTTTTTTTGAGGGGTAACGTCGTTTTTAAGAGATTCTGGTTATCTGGAGGTGATAATAAGGTGGAGGAAAAAAAAAAACGAGGGAAGGAAAATCCTGCTGAGGTGCCGTCGCACGATCCTCCCCCATTAACGCGCCCAACTGCGTGCCAGTCTCTTCCGTGTGCAAATGGACCCGCAGGTGTGTCACGTGGGGCGCAGCGCAGACCTGTGCAGCTCCACGGTCAGTCAGGTGGTTTGTGACGACCGCTCCTCTTGGCGGGTATGTGGTTTTCACGTGGAAGCATTGTGCGTTTCACGAGATGGCTCTGAATCTGTGTCGCTTCTTTTCTCTGCCTTTGGAAATGTTTAAGTTCTCTCGCAGAAGAATTAAAAGAACTGAGTTCCAGGCTTGATTCCTTGGACTAGTTTTGTGGCCTTGGGACAATTATTTAAACTTTTCTAGACCTCACTGTCCTAATTTTTACTCAATGGGATAAAATTAAATATATCTAAGCTTGCCTCTGTTACTCTTTTTCTTCATCTCTTGAACTCCTTTCAGCCCAGCAAAATGTGAATTAAAATTTTCCAGCAATGCAGTTCCCTGGCGGCTCAGTGGGTTAAGGACCCAACATTGTCCCTGCCGAGGCTCTGGTCACTGCTGTGGCGAGGCTTCCATCCCTGACCAGGGAACTTCCACATGCCTCTGGCGTGGCCAAAAAATATTACCCAGCGGTGGTACCACGAAGAGCTGACTCTCACCTTGAGCTGCTGTAATCTCCTGCCGGAAGCTGGAAATCACAAATTTCTTTCTCTTTCCCATCGCTTGTGTAGCCGATTACAAAGAAAGCTTCAACACCATCAGCAACATCGAGGAGATCGCGTATAACGCCATTTCTTTCACGTGGGACATCAACGATGAAGCAAAGGTAGGCGGCGCGGGGGCAGCACCAGCTCTCTGGGCAGGAGTGGCAGGAGCTCAGTGATTTGAGCCCCGATTTTTTTTTTTTATTTCTCGGTCCTTTGCTAAGGCGTAGGGAGAGCGTGCAGGGCTGGGAAGGCAGGTCACAGCCCCAGACACAAGGGGCTCGAAGCAGGACAGGGCTTGGGAGGAGGAGCAGCCCGTCTCCCCAGCCTGTCCCGAGCCGGGCGCCTCCTCCGCCGGCCGGCCTCGCCTGCACCTTTCCCCGAGGCCACGGCTGCGGAGAGTGCGGCGTCTTGGGCCGGAGCGTGGCTCCCGGCTCTGTCTGTCCGTCTCTCTCTCGGGGCTCCGTCTCCTCCTGTGCGGAGTGGAGGTGATGCCCATCTCCTCTCGCCCCCGGCGCTGCCCCCGGAGCGCGGTTGGAGCTGCGCCCGTGACGCTGCCAGGCTGTCTGCGGAAGGGCCTGAGCACGGGTTGTCCTGGTGGCAGTGCCCGGCCCCACGGTGCCACCCTCCAGGTACCCTCCTGCGAGGCTCCTGACTCTCAGGCTCGGGCAAGAGCGCGCTGGCCTCCAGCTCAGAGGGTCTTTGGATACTTGTACTGGGGACTTTTTTGGTACCTTTTCAGAAAAAGTAAGCATTAGTTTGAAAATTGAGAGCTCGGGCAACGCCATGGAACCCTTCATTTGAGGGCAGTTGGTGACAAGGTCCCTTCAGCGTCTGTTGTGGTGTCGGGAATACTCTTCTGCATCCAGGACCAGGCGCAAAGTTACCGCCGCCTTCTTGTCCCTTCTCAGCCTCTCTTTTATTTATTTATTCAGTAAGAATTTTAACAATGTGGAGTAAGACCCTGCGTTTGGTGCTAAGTACTTTAGAATTTTTTACTGCCTAGGGTGGCTTTTAAAAATCATGTGGCTGGATCCTTGAGAAAACACGTTACGTTTGTATTGCAATCGCTTTCCTTGCCTTTTGTGGCCGTGGTGTCTAAGGCTACAGTGTGTCTCAAGAGTGCAGGAGAGGAGTTCCCGCAGTGGCGCAGTGGAAACGAATCCGCCGAGGAACGATGAGGTTGCGGGTTCCGTCCCTGGCCTCGCTCAGTGGGTTAAGGATCCGGCGTTGCTGTGCGCTGGGGCGTAGGTTGCAGACGTGGCTTGGATCTGGCGTTGCTGGGCTGTGGTGGAGGCCGGCAGCTGTAGCTCGGATTCGACTCCTAGCCTGGGAGCCTCCATAAGCCGCCGGGGTGGCCCTAAAAAGGCAAAAAAATGAAAGCGTGCAGGCTGTGGCGAGTGGGGTCCGCCAGTCTGTAAAGGAAGCTTTAGTCACTGTAGTTGCCTCAGGGTTTTCCGGCCGACCACCTCCATCCCACGCAGATACCTCAGAGTTTGGAGCTCGATTAAACAGTGAATTCACCACGGAGAAGCCGGTAGAAGGACAAGTAAACTTTTCATTTTAGAGAATTGTCGTTACGGTTATTTGGAAATTAAATCTCATGGTAGGACACCGTGTGCACGCGGCCTGCGAGAACAGCCGGTTCTCTTGCCCCAGCTGCCTGTTCCTGAGTCCGAGTAGGGACAGGCCTCCCCCTCCCCTGAGGGGCCGGTGGAGAACCGCGGAGGAGGGACCCTCGCCTCTCAGCCGAGTTCTCTCTTCTGACTTAGCTGTGACCTGGGCTTGGCGCCGTGATGCACTGGCTCCTTGTTCCCCCGTGTCCCCCGAGAATAAAAAGGCCATGGTGACCAGCTCTCTTCTTTGCTGGAGCGTCATCGGGACTAATAGGCACTTGTCACAGTGCGTGGCGATCTTGGCGGCAAGGCCTGCCTGTGGGCCAGGTGCTTTGTTTGTTGGATGTGTCACTCTCCGGGCGGGGTGTTGGGGGGGCGGGAATAATGGCCAGTTTTATGCCGAAGGCCTTCGGCGTGTTTGTCTTAAAGAGAAACTTATTTGGAGGCAGGTCCTAAGTAGCCATAAGCGCCCTGGGAGTGGGTGCAGGTAGATTCAGTCTCGTTTCCCCTTCCAGACCCCCAGCACGGACTGGATTTTTTAAAGCCTTTGCCGGCTCCCAGATGGGGCTCGTGTCATTTCTTAATGAGCCTGCTGCCTTTTGAAGCTGGCATCGGGCATCCGCTTCAAGTGTGTGTTGAAATTAAGTCTGTGGGTATTTTGCTTTCCCTGGCCAAGTTGATGTTTTCTGTTTTACACTTAACGTAATTGATGCCCCAGGGCAACTCGGGGGAACAAAGGTACGTGCAGGATCCTGTATAGAATTTTTCTTGAACTTCTTTTCCCGAGAGCATCCCACTGTCTTGTTCTGGATTAGAGGACCCGTATGGATTCTTTTTTTTTTTTTTTTTTTTTTTGTCTTTTGTTGTTGCTATTTCTTGGGCCGCTCCCGCGGCATATGGAGGTTCCCAGGCTAGGGGTTGAATCGGAGCTGTAGCCACCAGCCTACGCCAGAGCCACAGCAACGCGGGATCCGAGCCGCGTCTGCAACCTACACCACAGCTCACGGCAACGCCGGATCGTTAACCCACTGAGCAAGGGCAGGGACCGAACCCGCAACCTCATGGTTCCTAGTCGGATTCGTTAACCACTGCGCCACGACGGGAACTCCCGTATGGATTCTTCATTCCAGCTCCTCCTCTCCCACAAACGTAGGGATTATCGGAGGGGGGCGTCACTCCCCTCTTCCCACACTTTTTTGGTTTTTTTCAAGCTATTGAATGTACCTTTTTGGCCAGGCCAGGAGGAGTAAGGCCAGATTTCCAGCCCCGTGTCAACACGAGAATCTCATCTGTAGTTTCTGCCACTCTCTGGAGGTGACTGCTTTTAGGACATCTCAGGTTGAATCTTGTCTTTTTTTTTTTTGTCTTTTTGCCTTTTCTGGGGCCGCTTCCGCGGCATATGGAGGTTCCCAGGCTAGGGGTCGAATCAGAGCTGTAGCCCCTGGCCTACGCCAGAGCCACAGCAACGTGGAATCCGAGCCGCGTCTGCAACCTACACCATAGCTCATGGCAACGCCAGAGCCTTAGCCCACTGAGCAAGGCCAGGGATCGAACCCGCAACCTCATGGTTCCTAGTCGGATTGGTTAACCACTGCGCCACGACGGGAACTCCTCGGGTTGAATCTTGAACACCTGGCTCGTGTTCCCGTTTGGGAAAAGCGCCGTCCAGGCCAGAATCATCCTGTCCCTATAAACACTCCACGTATCCGAATAATCGCATACTTGTTGTCACCACGGAAACTTGAAGCCGGTATGAAACTTGTAAAAGAAAAATCATTAGGTTTTACAGCAGCAGGGGAGAAGGAAGCTGCCTTGAAAAGCAAAAATTTCTTAGAAGCGTCCCCCCACTGGCCCTGATGGCTCCACTGTATTGATTTATTTCATTCGTTTTGCCGTACTCCTCACAAAATTAGGTTTGTTTGGGTAGTCGGGCGTCTTTTCAAGGGTCAGAAATCCATAGACAATTCAGGTTCCTGACACTCCCATCTCATTGAGAAGCCAGTCGATGTCTTCCCTCCTGGTTCACAGCTGAGATCAGTTGCTTGAGGTCCTTCTGGCGGTGAGAAGCAGCAGTTTCCTTTGCGACGCTGGAAGGTGGCGCGCTGGTGAGATGCTGACGTTCAGAATTTGTTGGAGGGCGACACCAGTCAGCTGGGGAGCGAGGGTTAGGAGATGGGGAGGGGGAGGTAAACACGGACTTGGACGATGCAAAGATCTCGTCCCGGGCCAGCTGCGCACCTTGCCCCCACCTGCAGGCGTTCAGGGCGCTGTCCAGCAAACATCCACGCGCTGGCTGTGCCCGTGGCCTGTGCTAGAGCTGCCCCGAGACACCGGTGTTGGAGGTCGGTTGTCCTGTGGGTTAAGTAGGCTTTCGTGGCCTGACATGCTAAGTCTGTAACATCCTGTTTCTAAGGAGAGGAAGCTTGTACAGATAAACTTTGGAGACACAAGTAACTTAGAGGTTGGGCTATCTCTTCTGCGCTAGTCTCAGTGTTTCCAGAACCAAGTGAGTACTTCTGAGTAGGTTCCACTCCAGGGCCTAGGGCTTAATTTTTTTGCTTAGATTGTAAATCCAAGGGTTTTTACAACAGCGTGACGTTTAGTGGGCGATATGAAGCAAGGGCCTCTCAGACCCTGAGGAGCTAAAATAAATAGAAGAAAAGGAAGTCAGGGAGAGAGAGTTTAGTCCTTGGAATGCCAGTTTGACGCCAGGCACTGTGCTGAGATGCCTCCCCTGGGTTTGCACTTTTTACCGAGGCAGTGCTGGTGCTCAGTACCCAGGAGGAAGCATTTAGTCCTCCAGTCAGAAATACACCTGCCGCTGGGTCATGGGAACGAGGTCACGGGGTGGGGGGAGGCAAGACTCCCCCTTGAAACGGACGGAAAGTGCTGACAGGGGAGGATATTGAAAAGTCCTCGTTCATAGAGCAGCAGGATGGAGTCGCTCTGAATCCCTCTAGTAGGCGAGCACCCCTGTTACAGGGAGACTTGACACTGGTGGTTGGGTGAGTGAGGTTTATCTGCAGAGGAGTGGAAGGTAGAAACCAAAAAACAGCTGCATGGCCTCCGCTGAAGACGGGGCCGCCAGCTGTGAGGGAGCCCCGTGGGCCAGGCGAACGCCAGTGGAAGGGGAGTCCGCTGAGGGTGTAGGGACCAGTTGGTGTCGCCAAGCGCACAGTAGGGAACCGGGAACACAGGTACAGTGAGAGCGGGGCGCACGGTGTCCTTGCTGCTTCGAACACGGCTGCGACCTCGTGCACATCAAGCCAACCTTCCAAAGATGTGATGAAACCCCAGGGGTACAAACTATCGAACACGTCTTTCCCAGAGGTGACCTGAGTCCTTCCTGGATGGTGGATCGGGGTACAGCTGCCTTTGGATGCGCACGTTTTGTGTTTTAAACATTAACAGCAGAGAACGTGCCTGCAGACCAGCACCAGGCTCCCGCGGGAGCGAGCCGTATCAGGGCAGCCGCTCCGTGTGGAGCCTGAGTTCGTTTATTGGATGACACGTCTGTGGCTTAAGGATTTGGGTGTTTGGCGGGCGGTGCGGTTGTGGACCCCGCGTGCTTTCTGGTGCCTTGGTCAGACCTGCAGCAGGAGGCGCTGCGGTGTGGTCAGCGTTCTCGCCGGCAGGTGCACCTGCGTCTTTTCCTCGTGGCAGCCTCTGGGCTCTGGGGCGAGAGAACCAGTGTCCGTGCACTCGTGTCTCTTCCCGGTTCTGTTCCCTCACCCACCGCGCCGTCAGTGCGGTGCCTGGGCCTGTGGGAAGGGCGAGGACACCCTGGGAGCAGCGTGACTCCACGCACTGGGACACACAACTCGCAGTGGGAGGACTCCGCGCTTTTCATTATCATCCGTCGGCTCCGAGGGGGATTGTTCTGCAGGATCGCCCCTCGGACCGAACGTTTTGTGTGTCGTGGAGAGGCTCGTGTTACACAAGAAAGAGGATTAAAGTAGAAAGTGGAGGCGGCAGCAACACCCAGGGGCTTTAGCGCGAGCGCCTGGCTTGGGTCGGAGCCCTGGTGTCTCCCCGTGGTCTCCGGTCTCAGCCAAGTGTATGGAGCTCCTGTCGCAGAGTTGAGTCGAGGGGTTGAGGCGGGGGTGGTGTGACCATCCCGGGCACTTGAACTTCAGACGTTGAGTGAGTGCTTGCGGGCTTCGGGTTTATGAGTTTAATGACAGTTTGTTGTTTTGTGTAAGCATAATATTTGGAATTCATTGTGAGAGTAATTTTTAATTTGTTTGCACTGAGCGTATTGCTCACATTTATAGGAATTCCATTCTGGTGAAGCATCAGTCAAGGGCTCCAGTAAAAGAAGGTGTTGCCAGTTTGGTTGCATGAAGCAGGGACAGGTTTGGTTTGTTTCTCAACTTTAAATTTCCAGTGTGAATGGGAGGAGGGAGGTGAGTCAAACGTCTTGCTTGCCGTTGCCATTAAGTGTGGGCAGGAGGTCTAAACGCAGGCGTATCCTCCCTGGCCTACGTCGAAAAGGAAGCCAGGTAGCCAGGCAGCGTCGTTACTTTTCAAACGAAGGTAAGAGACGCTGGAGACCAGACAGGTGCAGGCTGACTCCGCCGACCTGGCCACCACCTCCCCACCCCCGGGGGTCCTGTCCTCGGACCCCAGGGAGACGCGAGGTGGCCCAGGAGGCTTCTGCGCTGACCCCCTTTCGACTCCAGGGCTGTCCTCCTGTGGGTGTCCTTCCCCTATTTGTCAAAGGGAAGAAGAGTCGTTGTGGCGCCAGGAAGATAGTCACGTTCGTTTACAGGGAACGAAGGGTCTTGAGCGAGAGGGTTTGGTGCCAGGAGATCTTTCTGGATCGGAACTTGGGAGAACGCCTGTGATTAGCGGGAGCCGAGGGCGCGTGCTTGGCCGTGGGCAGCCGCCCTGGAGGAAGGGCTCGGGGTCTGATCACGAGGAGGAGGCTTCTCCTTGCGCCTCCTCAGGTTTCCGTTGAAGGCCGGGGCTCTGGGGCTTCGGGCCGGAAGCGTTTGGCGGGTCCGCCGGTGTCTGGGCGGAGGTCCTTCCCCGAAGGAAATGACAGGCGCTGCATGCGGGGGACCGCAGAGCCTGCGGTGACAGTCGCCCACGTGTGCCGCGCGCAGGCCCGAGGCGGGCAGTTTTCCGTTGGACCCGTGGGACACTTGGCAGCGGAGGAGCGTCTCCGTTGGGCGGCGGAACCTGCGCCTGGTGACACGGGTTTGAGGCACCGCGTCTAGTCAGGCGGTCACCACTTGTGCTGCCACTTCAACGTGTTTCTTATTCTTTTTTTGGTCGGTCAGATTTTTCCCCTTCCCCCACCACCCTGCTGCCACGGTCATGAAACAGTCAGCCTCTCTCTAGAACTTTCTTCTTTGACAGTTTGTCCCGTGAACTGTCCTTCTCCTGGGGCCTTCCTGGGGTCTCCTTTTGGAGCAGTTTTCTGTGCTTTCCGCCAGAGTGGCCCCCTGTAAGCCGGACCAGACAGCCCTGACCCCGACCAGACGTCCTTAGCTGTGGTCAAGTCCGCCGGGCAGTGAGGTTTCCGTGTGAAAGGGCAGCGCTTCATGCAAGACTCCAAGTCCTGCGGGCAGCGCGAGCGCGCCCTGCCTTCTGTACTCAGTTGGGACTTTTTCTGGAGCTGTTTCTGAAAGGTCATAGTATCTAATTGGACGTTTTGACTGGAAGTCAGCACGCCCGCCAGGTCGTCCCCTTGTGACCCCCCGCGCCCCCTGTCCTGGGCCAGGAGATGCTGGAAGGAGGTCTGTGTTTTCCTGGTGTCACATCTGCGTCCCGATCTGCATATTGCAAACAAGCATTCTCCTTAGTTGGGACAACAGGTGCCAGAGCACCGTACCCGCCAAGTGTCCCTAAGTTCCCCAGGTGCCGCTGGCAGGATGCGGCAGAGAGTAGGTGGAGGCAGGTCCTCCAGAGTGTCCCCATCTCTCCTGGGGCCTTTGTCCCCAGCTCCCTGCAGAGACTAAAGCCATCGTGCGGGCGGTGTGGGCGGCAGCACCGTGGCAGCAGGAAGGCTGGTGACTGGACTGGCTCCTTGTTATTTCCTCAGGGCAACGCCCCACTTGGTGTGAGAAGATCTCACGGGGCGCTCCCTCTGCCCACGCCCTCGCCGCCCCCGCCTTCCAGCTTGATCGTCTGAGAAAGAACGCACGTCGCCGTTGCCCGTTGGCAGGCGTTCGCTTCATGCCACTGTCACTCTGTCATGGGGTTTTCTAATCACCTCCCATCCCCAGCAGAGGGGAAGCGACTTTCCTGGGATCAGCCGCTGAGTCAGTGGTGGAGTCAGGTTCCGCCTCTGAGTCTGTGCCTGGGTCTCCGATACCTTCCTGGGCTTCATCAGTGAATGAGGCCTGCCTCCCGGGAGTTCGTAGGGGAAAGACGAGGCTCATACACAACTAAGATAATCACAGTTTGTTTGATTTGGGTTTTTTGTTTTTGGTTTTTTTTTTTGGCTTTTGGAGGTAGGAATTTTGTTTGTTTGTTTTGGGGGTTTTTTTTTTTGTTTGTTTTTTTGCCTTTTTTAGGGCCGCTTCCTCGGCATATGGAGGTTCCCAGGCTGGGGGTCTAATCGGAGCTGTAGCCGCCGGCCTACGCCACAGCCACAGCAACATGGGATCTGAGCCATGTCTGCAGTCTACACCATAGCTCACAGCAGTGCTGGAACCTTAACCCACTGAGCGAGTCCAGGGATCGAACCCACAACCTCATGGTTCCTAGTCAGATTTGTTAACCACTGTGCCACGACTGGAACTCCAGGAATGTTGATTAAGGTTCTGCTGTATACAGCAGAAACTGGTAGAACGTGGTAAGTCAGCTACAATAGAAAAAATGTTTAAAGGGTCTGCCGTGTAGTGCTGAGTAAGCGTTGCCATCTAATTAGACTTCAGACTTGGATCTTGGTTTCCTTCCTTCCTTTGCAGTGTCTCCTGCTGCATCGGATTCAGCTGACATAACTGCATGTGAACATACCAGGAAAATGGTGATTTTATTCCCTTTAATTAGTGCGAGAAGACACTGGCACTGACCTCCCGTTGTAGTTTCCATTGTCAGGGGTTTCTAACTCAGAAAAGCTACTTGGACGTGTTTTAGAGCGGTCTTGTTGGCTGATGGGGAGGAGGGGTAAGTTCAGATTTGTTCTAGGGTTTCTCCTTTCAGTGTAATGGATCAGTTACAGTCCAGGAAAGAGGTTGTGCATATGATCTCTTTGCTGGACTAAGTGGGAGTCTGACAGGAGAACAGGTAAAGTGACAGATGCTCCCAGGGGCAGCGGGGACCGTACCTGGGCCGCCGCCGTCTAACGGGGCCGAGCCGACAGCGAATCTCGTGACTCACAGGAAGTCAGGTGGGACATTGGCACAGACTCCTGTTTGATTTGGAATATCGGGACCTTTCCCTTCCTGCCTCGTGATCAGAAAAGAACCTGCTGCCCACAGCCGTCTGGGGGTGACCGTGTTCCGCTTTCCTGCTTCACCAGGAAGGCGCTAGGTACTTCTTCAGGCTTTCTGTGTCGTTGTGGGTTCGAGAGCGTGAACGGGGAGCAGGAGGCACAGGCCTGGCTTTGGCTTCGTGGTCTGTTTGCCGTGTGTCTTTCACTGACGGGCTCTCGGCCGCAGCTGGACGCTGTCTCTCTTGGGTTGGAAGCTGTCGAGTCTCCAGATTCCGAACCGCGGGATGCTCGTGTTAAAGGGAAATGTTTGCGGGACGTTCGCCGTGTACATGGAACAAGTTCCCACCTTGCTGAAGCGTCTTCGTAATGACATCCGCCCATTTTTCTTTTCCTCCTTCCATTAGATCTCTTTTCTTTTTTGTCTTTTTAGGGCCGCACCCGTGGCATATGGAGGTTCCCAGGCTACGGGTTGAATTGGAGCCACAGCTGCCGGCTGACACCACAGCCATAGCCATGCGGGATCCTTAACCCACTGAGCGAGGCCAGGGATTGAACCCATGTCCTCAGGGATACTAGTCTGGCTCATTAACTGCTGAGCCACGATAGGAACTCCCATCTCTTTTCTTTTTTCTTGCACATGTTTACCAGGCAGTTAGAACTCACTTGAACTGTCTCATTGTACACCAGGGTACACCAGTGACCGCGTGTGAAGTTGCCACAGGTGGTCAGGCGTGCTCGCGGCCCTGTGTGCTGACACTTCCAAGAGCCTGGTGTATATCATCTGTCTTAAAAGGACAGAACACCATTCTCCCTTGAAAAATTTTTCCTGTCATTATCGATCAATTCAGTTCATTTCTAACGTCCTCCCAGGAAATTCTGCGCAAGGCAGATGCTGTGTTGCTACCGTGCGGAAGAACCGCCTGGAAGGCCCGCTGCAGAGCGTTGGCTTTCTCAGCTGTTCACTCCTTCAGCACACTAGCGACGGTGCTGCTCCCCGCAAGTGCCACGAGGGAGTGAAAAGCAATGCGGGCATCCAGGCTGTCCTTAGAAGAGGCGACACTCTGTGGGGCGGTACCGGTCACAAGTGAGGTTTAAAAATGCGCCTGAGATTTCCGGGAAAAGCGGTGCTTCCAGCTCTGAGAGTCGAAGGCTTCATGGAAGAGATGACACTGGCCACCGGCTTTGGGAGGTTGCAGCTGTGGAATATTCCACAAAGGCTCTTTGGACCTTTTTTCCTCCACAGGGTAGCTGTTGTGAATTTAAGTGGGAAAGAGGTGCCTGGAACAGCTTTGTCCACGCAGGCGTTTTGATGCCTTGAGGTCCTGGTGTCTGGGGTGCAGGGAACAGGGTTGGGACTTGTCTTCTGCAAAACTTGAATCTTGCAAGAACGTGGTAGAATGACTGCCCCTGTCCGTACGACCCGAAGCTACGAGTGAAAGGATGACAAGCTTAATGATTAAATACAGACTGTTAGGTGCCTGACATTCCTGTAAAGGAAGGCTGGTCACTGTCGCTGACGTTTCGAAGTACAAAAGGGAATGGATGCAGAATATTCCCCCGTGGCTCGCCGCGGGGACCTGCCTGTGCCCTGGCACTTAGCACGGCGGTCTCTGTAGGTGCATCAGTGAGCCTCTCACTACCATGGTCTTTTCCAGATTGAGGGGTACATGTGGCCACCCTAATTACTTATTCAACAAATACTTCTGTAATGTCCCCTGTGTGTAAAACTACTGGGAGAGTTCCCGTTGTGGCTCAGCGATAGCAAACTCGACTAGTATCCATGAGGATACACGTTCGATCCCTGGTGTCGCTCCGTGGGTGAAGGATCCGGTGTTGCTCTGAGCTGTGGTGTAGGTCGCAGACATGGCACGGATCTGGCGTGGCTGTGGCGTAGGCCGGCAGCTGCAGCTCCAAGTCCACCCTGAGCCTGGGAACCTCCATGTGCTGTGGGTATGGCTCTACCAAGAAAAAGAAAAAGAGAGAAGCTGCTGAGGCCGATGTCTGGGCTTCAGCAGGGTGACTGAGGTGTCCAGGTCTGCTTGGAGGAAAGATATGAACGTAAGTAACCTGTGAACGTGGGCAACACAGTATCTAACCTCTGAGCCTCATCTGGGAAGTGGGGTCAGAATAGGACCAATCGCATGGGTGGTTTTGAGGGCCGAGGAGTCAGGTCCACGGTAGTAGGAGTCGACAGACGGAACTCGGATGTCATGGCAGCCTGCGTTTTCGTGTGGCTGGAGTTTGGGGTCATTCATTCAGCGAACCTGTGTTCTCAGCGGCCAGGCACTGCCAGGGTGTTTTGGGAATCTGCAGGTGAGCAGGACACGGCCCCCTTCTCAGGAAATTCAAAATGCAGCGGAGGAGGTGGCCGCTGTGGCACCTGCAGGGACAGACGTAAACATGAAGAATAGACGTTCCTTTAGAACCCGGCGCTGCCGTGAGCTGTGGTGTGGGTCGCAGATGCGGCTCGGATCCTGCGTGGCTGTGGCTACCGCTCCGATAAGACCCCTAGCCTGGGAACCTCCATGTGCTGTGGGTGCGGCCCTAGGAGAAAAAAAAAAAAGATACACAAAAAAGGCACTTTAGAAAAGGAGAATCAGAGACACTTCCTTGAGGTGACCCCGAGTGACTCCTCAGGGTGGGAAGACCTAGCCAAGCACCCAGAGCCCCGCGCGCGCGCGCCTGTGAACCCCAGCTGTGTGCGCGCAGAGCTAAAGGGGAGCTGGACGCCTGGGCAGGAGGCAGGGCCCGGATCCCGAGGCCCTGTCATGCCCTCGCCCCGCCAGCAGGTCGTCTCAGACCCTTGGCATCTGTGGACCAAGGGGGTAGAGTTTCTTCGAGAGTTTTCATATTGTTTTCAATTCAGTGATAAGACTTAAAAATCACATGTGTATTCTGGTTGCCACTTGCTGGCAGGTTTCCTTGCTAATGTTTATGCTCAGGTGCTAGCTTGGAGCCCGATAAAGGCCAATGCTGTGTGAGCCAATGTTATGTGGCTGTTTGACTAGAGTAGTATTTCTTTTTTTGTCTTTTTTTTTTTTTTTTTTTTTTTTGTCTTTTTAGGGCCACACCCGCAGCATATGGAGATTCCCAGGCTAGGGGTCTAATTAGAGCTGAAGCCGCCAGCCTACACCACAGCTCACGGCAAAGACGGATCCTTCACCCACTGAGCGAGGCCAGGGATCGAACCCCCAACCTCATGGTTCCTAGTCGGATTTGTTGACCACTGAGCCACAACGGGAACTCCTAGAGTAGTATTTCTCACACTAGGATCTGGATATGTCTTTGTGGGTTCGGCCACTTTCTTTCTCTTTGAAAAAGGATGTCTGCATTATTCTCCTTTGAGAAACACTGCTGTAGGTGGTAGGAATTGGGGCTGACAGGGTGGGGTGTGTCGCGTGCTGTGTGTGAGTGCTGAGAATTTAGTCCATCACACAGACCGTGGTGAGTGATGGGAAACTGCGGCGTAAGAGTGAATGACTGTGTCTGTGGCGATACTGGTGTGAGGCCAGTGCCTGACGTCAGGGAAGCGGTCCTGCCCCCTTTCCATGCTGTCGCCCGGCTTGTAGCCGTTTGATTGTGTAGAGGGCCCTCGCCTCCAGCTGGAAGAAAGAAGGGTTCGTTTGTGTACATTTGCATGAGCTCTTTTGTTATCGAGTGTTTTGATTGATTTTGTAGAGGGCCACGGTTGTGGGTGTTTACCGTTCTGTGAGGATTCGCAACTTCCTAAGGTAGGATTTGGAACGATGGGTGGATTTCTCTCTACCCCTGGTGTTTCGGGGTCTCATGACCAGCTTTCAGTGCAGCCCCATGTAGTAGTAATGGGCATTTGGAGAATCACAAAAAGTATACTCAACCCTGGAAGAAGTTTTTAATTTTATTTACAAAAATTGTATTTTTGTCTTTTAGGGCCGTACCCGCGGCACATGGAGGTTCCCAGGCCAGGGGTCAAATCGGAGCTGTACCTGCCAGCCTACACCACAGCCACAGCACCTCCAGATCTGAGCCACATCTGTGACCTAGCCCACAGCTCAGGGCAACGCCGGGTCCTTAACACGCTGAGCAGGGTCAGGGCTCGAACCCGAATCCGCATGGGTACCAGTCCGGTTCATTTCTGCTGAACCACAACAGGAACTTCGTTTTTTTGTTTGTGTGTAAAATGTTTCATCCCCTCATTGAGAAAACCATGTATTGATGGTCAAGTGTTTTACGCGTTATAACAACAGTGTTAAAATACTGGGTAAGATTCCACCTAAATCTCTCAGCGGGAAGAAAATGAAGCCTCTTATTTTGATGTCAGTTTCCTTTCTTGAACGTGAATGATAATACAGAACAAGTATTCCTCTTGTGGTAAATCTGCAAAAAGGAACAGCCTTTTTGTTCGTGAAAATTACCCTAATACAGTACATTTAAGTAAGTTGGTTTCGTCACTTGGCTTCTGACTCCGCAGCTTATGGTTGCTGCGACTTCTGCCCGAGGAATTCTGAGCGCTTTGTCAGTGCTGTCTTTCTGTGAATTAGGTGGGTGAAAAATGCTCCTATGATTTCTCCCCACGGGTGAAATGCACTTGTTAAAGCCACATGCCCGATTCCTCCCTCTAGTCTAAAGGTTTTACTGGAATTGGGCCTTGGTTTGTGGTATTATTATTTCTTTTTTATTTTTTATTGTTTTGGCTTTTTAGGCCTGCACCTGCGGCATAGGGAGGTTCCCAGGCTAGGGGTCCAATCGGAGCTACAGCCGCCGGCCGACACCACAGCCACAGCCACGCCGGATCCTTAACCCATTGAGCGGGGCCAGGGATCGAACCCGCAACCTCTTGCTTCCTGGTCGGATTTGTTTCCACTGCGCCGTGATGGGAACCCCCTGGTTTGTGGTATTGATGGGAAGGAAAGTCCCCAGGGGCAGGTAGGTTGGCGGAGATAAGTTGGGGGGCTCCACGAAATTGGTTCCTGGCTGCTCTTGCCGTGCTGGCTGGGAGATGAAGCGCGATGGCCGCCTGTGTTTTGAGCGTGTCCTGGTTCCTTCCGTCTTGTTTTCTTTGTTTGTTTTTCCACCTGAGGAGGAGCCAGCGGGGTGAACAGGCCTGTGGGCCACGTCGTGGCTCCAGGGAGAACCGCCGCAAACGAGCTCTCGGTCTGCTGTCTCCGTGGTTCCGCGCTCGCACGATCCGTACAGGCTCATCCTCTGACGGTGCACGTCTGCGTTTTGTTCTTTTCTTCGCATTTCCAAACTGAGGTGTGCAAACAAAATGAAATCTCTCGCAGAGTTCGGAGGGCATGAATTCCTGGCCAAGAATGAG
This sequence comes from Sus scrofa, assembly GCF_054392235.1. NCBI lineage: Eukaryota > Metazoa > Chordata > Mammalia > Artiodactyla > Suidae > Sus > Sus scrofa. The sequence goes on along the minus strand of NC_139385.1, from coordinate 138,717,138 downwards.
GAACCGTCTTAGCAAAACGGGCTGGACATTTAAAGAGGAATCTTGCTGAGCGTCTCCCACCTGCTTAGCAAGGTTTTTGTTTTGTTTTGTTTTGTTTTTTTGTGGTTAGCTTCTTTCTGTCTAGTGGTTTTGGGTGGGAACAGTAATTGCTCATCTTTGGAGGTTTATGTTCCGATTGCTTGAATGAAATCAAACATTTCCTCCAAATCAGTGGCGAGGAAGCATGAAAATAGAGAGAGGGCATCGTTTGAGTTCCTAAAGCTCTTTACATCATTCCGAGAAGGAGCCTCCTCTCAGACTTGAGAACGTGTGTGTGCGTGTGTGTGTGCGTGTGCACGAGTGTGCGTACACGCACCTGTGGTGAGAGGAGCTGCCCGTGAGGTGGCCCGTCTTTCTCTTCCTCTCTTTCCCACCCTCTCCCTGGAGGCGATACCGGGTTGTCCCGTGATCTCCTTCTCAAGTGGCCTCTGCCCGGTGCGAACGGCCTGAGCATTCCTTTTGTCCACACGAGGCGAACCTGCCCGGTGACCCGGGCTGGGACCAGAACTTAGACGTGCTGCTTTTCGGAGCAAAGCCCTTCCTGCGGGCCCCCTTACTCCGGCTGGAACAGACCTCGCAAGCCTTGCCAGCCGTAAGCACGGCGCGCGCGTCCCCCTCCGGGCCAGCGTGTCCTGCGAGTGTCCGGCTTGTTCTTGTCCCCCCCTGTTTTTCTCCTGTGGGCCTTCCGCCCACTGTCCTTGGACCTCCCGTCCCCGGGCCTGGACCGCACACGTCTTGCCACTCCTCACCGCTGGGTTTGCGCGTCTGTCTAGACAAGGCGGCGCTTTTCGATGCTGGCAAGGTCTCTAATAGAGGTGGAGACCCGCCCCGTTTGGAAAGACTTGACATGAGACCTAGACGCACAGAACGCCTCGCAGAGAATCCTGAGTCGCGGCGAGGGGCGTTCACGTCTCTCCGAAGGCTCCAAGTCTGTGCTGCTCCTGGGGTCTGCCTCCTGCTTCCTGCTGCTTTGACTAGAAACTTGACCCTGGGGAGCGAGGGGAGGGGAGGTGTGGGGCTGGATTACCATGGAATCCTCTGGTGAGGGGAAACTCACTTTGGGCAGAGACCTCCTGGAGTTGTTGGCGGGGGGCAGTTGTTTTTGAGTTAGGGATGGAGCCGTGGGGCCTAGAATGATGGAACCGTTCCGGCTTTCTATTTGGTTGTGAAATGAGAAAGGCGGTGGTGTGGCTGCGTGGGTGGGCTCAGCTGTCTGCATAGACTGCCGGCCCTCTGTCTGTCTTTCTGTCTCTGGCTTTTTGTCTGCCTTTCTGTCCTTCTTTTCATCTGTTCTGTCTGCTGTCTTTTAACTTCAATTTATGAATCGTACATGAAATGTTTTTCATTTTTTATTTTATTTTATTTTTTGGCTTTTTAGGGCCGCACCCAAAGCATATGGAGGTTGCCAGGCTAGGAGTCCAGTCAGAGCTGCAGCTGCCAGCCTACACCACAGCCACAGCAACAGGGGACCCGAGCCATGTCTGTGACCTACACCACAGCTCACGGCGATGCCAGATCCCTGACCCACTGAGCGAGGCCAGAGATCAAACCCGCATCCTCATGGATCCTAGTTGGATTCACATCTGCTGTGCCACAAAGGGAACTCCTGAAAGGTTACTTAAAAAAATAAATAGAAAAACGATATAAAGTTAAAGCAGTAAGTTTCTGTAATAGATTTGAAATTCATGTGTCCCTTTTGCCTCCATAGCTAGATTTAGGTATTTTAAAAAGTAAAGCAATTTGCTTATTTGCTGAAAATGAGTTAAGTGGCAAGAAAAATCAGGCTGGATCAGGCCCTCCGAAATCAGGAGCCCTGCCGAGTACCAGGAAAGGAGGGAGAAAATGGACGCAGCCTGCTCGGTAGTTACCGCCCGGTCGGGGATATAAGACACAGCCCCTCTGAAAATGACACGCCAGGAGTGTCTGTCGTGGCTCTGCTGTTAACAAACCCGACTCAGAGCCATGAGGATGCGGGTTCAATCCCTGGCCTCGCTCAGTGGGTTAAGGATCCGGCGTTGCCTTGGCTGTGGTGTCGGTCGCAGATGCAGCTCGGCTCCGGCGTGGCTGTGGTGTAGGCCGGCAGCTGTAGCTCCCATTCAACCTCTAGCCTGGGAACCTCCATGTGCCGTGGGTATGGCCCTAAAAAACCAATAAATAAATAAAAATTTTAAAACACTGAAAATGAGAAGCCATTCCAGGTAGTAAAGCAACGCCAGGGCATCTGTCCGGGGTGAGCCCTCGCCTTGGGAAGAGAGGTGGCAGGAGAGCCGCGAGAGTCCTGGGTGTGGATCCCAGCCCTTTGCTCTCTACCCGGGGACGGTTTAAAAAAATCTCTCCAGGAGTTCCCGTCGTGGCGCAGTGGTTAACGAATCCGACTAGGAACCATGAGGTTGCGGGTTCGGTCCCTGCCCTTGCTCAGTGGGTGAACGATCCGGCGTTGCCGTGAGCTGTGGTGTAGGTGGCAGACGCGGCTCGGATCCCGCGTTGCTGTGGCTCTGGCGTAGGCCGGTGGCTACAGCTCCGATTCAACCCCTAGCCTGGGAACCTCCATATGCCGCGGGAGCGGCCCAAGAAATAGCAGCAACAACAACAACAAAAGACAAAAAGACAAAAAAAAAAAAAAAAAAAAAATCTCTCCAGGCCTCACGTGTAAACTCAGGAGAGCACGCCCTCCCCGGGCGGTGGCTGTGCGGTGGGATGGTGTGTGCGAGGGGGGGGCCCGGCGCAGGTCCCCAGACAGGACGCGCTCACGGCCGTCGGCCCCGTGTCGCAGTGCGGGATGCTTGGGGACTTTCTGGACGAGGGCCTGGAGGCGGAGGCAGAGAGGAGCTGTGGAGGCGACAGGACTGGGACAGGAGGCCGCGGGGGAGGAAGAGGGACGAGGACGGAGGGGAGGCGCGGTGCGTGGACCCGGCTGAGTGGAGCTGGTGAAGGGACAGCAGGGGAGAGGCGACTTTTAAATCTAAATCTGTGCATTTGGACGAGGTCTCAGCCCCTCAGGATGCTTTGGTCTCCTCCTCCTCATAAACAGCATAGAGACCAGAGCAAGAGGGGAAACCCTGGTTCGGCGTTTTGCGAACCTTCTAGAGCGCGTTCTTTGTCCTCGTGGCCCTAACTTTTTCCTCGTCACCCTCTGTTCCCACTCCCTTCTGTGCTGCCTTTTTATAGGTTTTCCCCTCTTCTGACGTAAGCTTCTCCCTCTCTGGGTCTCACTTCAGCCCCTGGCATTCCACGTGACGGTGGTCGATCTGTCCTTGGTCGGTAGGGCGACAGGGTTGTCGACTCGTGGGCTCAAAGGAATCCAGAGTCTTGGGTCTTGGAAACGTGCCAACCTGTTTTTAAAACTGTAATTCCAGCAGTACCCGCTATGTGGCGCGCGTGCATCAGAAATAAATTCTAACGCTAAAGCTTTGAAGGGGAGCTCAGTGGCCTGGAGACCGTGTGTGCAGAGGTTAGAATCTAGAATCACAAATCTGGGGGTGGGGGCGGGGATGGAGCACGTTCATTTTCCGTACAAGATTCACCTGGGTCTCAGTACCAGCCTTCGTTACCACTTTAATACTGAGACTAGTTTCACAAATTCCAGAATATGAGAACATAGATATTACAGGTTCTCCTAGGAGATGGTATAGGCAGAAATACAGGCAGATTCCCAAACAATTTGTAATAATCTATAAAACAGCTGTAAAGAGAACCTAGGCCATTTGGAACGTTTTAAAATGACGTTAAGACGAGCAGTCTCATCTACTGTGTGATATTAAATAAATATTCTGGGGGGGAGAATGATAGGAGTCAAAGCTGCTATCTAATTTTTCCCTTTTAAAGTCTGCCATTCCTATGATCAAAGGTGGTTTTAAAATAAACCCTTTATGGGAGTTCCCGTTGTGGCGCAGTGGTTAATGAACCCAACTAGTATCCATGAGGATGCAGGTTCGATCCCAGCCTTGCTCAGTGGGTTAAGGATCCGGAGTTGCTGTGGCTGTGGGGTAGGCCGGCAGCTGCAGCTCCTATTCAACCCCTAGCCTCGGAACCTCCTTATGCCTCAGGTGCAGCCCTAAAAAGACAAACAAATATATAAAATAAACCTTTTATAATCTCTTTTCAAAACCTCCTTTTGGAGTTCCCTGGTGGCTCAGCAGGTTAAGGATCCAGTGTTGTCACTGCTGTGGCACAGGTTGCTGTAGTGGTACAGGTTCGACCCCAGCCTGGGAACTTCCACATGCCACAGATGCAGCCAAAACAAAAACCGAAAAACAAAACCCTCCTCTTGAATGAGAAGCGAGCTCTCATCTAGGGCGCGTGGGGACAGTGTTGGTGACACCGGTGTTTTACAAGCTGTGCACAGTCGGCCTTCGGGGCCTGTTGCTCACGGAAGCTTTTCCTCCCTTGCAGGTTTTCATCTCGGTGAACTGCTTGAGCACAGATTTCTCTTCTCAGAAGGGCGTGAAGGGCTTGCCTCTGAACATTCAGATCGACACCTACAGTTACAACAACCGCAGCAACAAGCCCGTGCACCGGGCCTACTGCCAGATCAAGGTCTTCTGTGACAAGGTGAGGCAGGGGCCGGGCGGGGCCTTCCTCGCGGGAAAAGGCCAGCGTCTTTGGAATGTTTGAGTCCCTAAGGACGTCTGGCTGGTCACACAGACAGCTTCTTGCCAATGAGCTACAAATGTGTTCTGGCCACGCCAAGTTAGGTCCCACAGGGGAACAAAATAATCTCCTTCCGACTGAAAAGCCAGAAGGGGCGACAAGCACATTTTGTTGGGCGGGTCCAATGAGGGCGACATCCCGCTGCCCCCGGCCCTCGCGGGGCCCTGCGGGCAGTGGCCGGGGTCGAGGAGCTGTGCCTGAGCTCTGCCGCGGGCCCTGCGGACAGTCACCACCGGCTCACCTCCCTCCGGCCCTCGGCAGGTGGTCAGCCAGCTCGGCGGGCAGGAGTCACAGGGTCGCAGGCCTCTGACAGCGGCCGGGAGGCCGGGCAAGAGCGTGGTTTTGGCGACAGGTCTTTGCCCTCATGTGCAGAGGAGAGAGATGGGCGCTTTGGGCAGGTGCAGAGCCAGGGGCTCAGCTGGGTCAAATCCAGAGAGACGCTCGGGGGCCCTCGGGCTCCTGGGGATTGGAGACATCGGGGCCTCGCCCTGGGCGGAGCCGTCCCAGAGCTAAGATGGAAGAACCGACTTTTCCCTCTCAGACTCTCCCACTGCCGGCCCCTCTTCATCCTGCTGAAACCCCTCTGTTACTCGGGTGCCTTCGGAGGTACTGGGAAGCTGGACGGGTGTTTGCCGTCAGAGGCCCGGTGTCCGACTCGAGCTCTGGGGACGCAGAGCACAGGCCTGGCCCCGGGGCTGAGCTGAGACCGGCCTGGTCCCCAGGCCTCCCCAGACGCCAGGCTCAGCCCCGCCCTGTGCCCGGACGTGCTCGGGTAGCTTTCTCTCGCTGCTGTTAACAGATGACACAGACTCAGAGGCTCAGAAGAGCGCGCGCCCGTCATCTTAGAGTTCTGCAGGTCCCGGGTCTTTCTGGGCTGAAACCGAGCTGCTGGCAGGCCGCCTCCCTCTGCTGTCGGGGGAGACCCGGCGCCTGCTCTCTGCTTTCCGCAGGCTGCCCGCAGTCCTTGGCTCGGGGCCCCCAGCTTCAGGGCCGTCCTCGCCCCCCTTCTCGGGCCCTCCTCGTCGATGGACACTTGGGATTAGATTGGGTTCATGCAGGTGACCCAGGAGACGGTCTGGGCATCAGGCATGAACGTCTTTGGGGGGCATTAGTCTACACCCGCAGATTTGCAGATGCCAGGTCGTGTCTGCGGTGGAGCGCGGCTTGCGGCTGCAGCTCAGGTTTCTCCCCTTCATACCACACTCTTTTTTTGTTTTTTTCAGTCAAAGAAAAACTATCTGAATATCCATGTTCTTTTTCTAAAAATCTAGGGGGAAATTAAAATTTTATTGGTTTAATTAAAAAATTTTCATATCTGCTATTTGGGTTTTTTTGTTTTTTTTTTTTTTTTTTTTTTTTTTTTTTTTTTTTGTCTTTTGTCCTTTTAGGGCTGCACCTGCAGCATACGGAGGTTCCCAGGCTAGGGGTCTAATCAGAGTTGTAGCCGCCGGCCTACACCACAGCCACAGCAATGCCGGATCCAAGCCGCGGCTGTGATCCTTAACCCACTGGGCGAGGCCAGGGATCGAACCCACAACCTCATGGTTCCTAGTCGGATTCGTGTCCACTGTGCCACAATGGGAGCTCCATAAGTTCATTTTTTGAATGCACTGAAGATGTTTGTTCTTGCCGAGACTGGGCAGGCCTCACATGGGAACCACGGAGGAGGCCTGCTCTGGGGCCCTCAGGCCGGCGTGACCTGCACCTGCATCAGCGCCCCCCAGAGGCAGCCCCGCATCAGGGCCTGTCCTCAGGGGTCAGGACGGCGTCTTAGAGACCGTGTTTTCACTTCTCATCTGTCGTGAGCTGCTTCTGCTTCTATAAAATACAAGAAAAATTCAGATGAATTATTAGAAAAAGGAAATGAAACGTGAAGTCATACAAATTATAGGCTCCGATTTTTTATTTGCCTCAACAGATATAAAATCTAATTGTTTTCCAAATGCTTGCCCAGTTTCTGGTGTGTCTTTCCTCAGACTCTGACCGTTCATGGACTGAGCCGGTCACACTTGGGATTTGCCTGGGATTTCAGCACAAGTTAGCAGAGACTCGAGTTTCCCGCATCAGGCAGTCAAAACCGAGTAAGCAGTTTTCAGGAGAAGGAACGGCACTGATTGAGGCTCTTAAGCAAATTCGGTTTTAATATGAAGCCTTTTCAAGGGGGACCCCTGTACTGATTTAGGAAATGGAGAGCTGGAGAGCTTTCGGGAATTGTCCCGTCATCCTCTTACTCAGCGGGCACACAGCGGGTAGAAGCCAGCCTTGTGCCGGGTGCCCGGGCGCCGACGTGCCCTGTGCAGCAGATGCCCTTTCTCCGGGGTCGCAGGGGTGAGGTCTGGGGGCCGCCGCTGAGTTTCGGGCGCGTGTGATGGGACTGCACTCCCCAGGGTCTCGCCCGGCGTGTCCCGTGAGCAGGCCAGAGTCTGTCGCTGTGTCTCCATCCCTGGGGTGTGAGCTCTGTGGTGGTGGAAGGAGAACCCACAGAGCCGTGCTGGAACCAGGTGCCTGCGTGTGGGGGTGCTCCCTGCAGCCTTCTGGGGGGCCTTCTCTGTAAGCCCCCTGCAAGCATGCCCTGCCTGCCTCCCGCATTGGCTGGAGGAGAGGGCCCCGTCGGGGGGAGGCGGTGGGTCTCCTCCCCGCCCCCAGCCCTCCCGGCCTGAGGATGTGGCGCTGTCGTGCAGTAGCCGGGGCCCTGGGGCCCTGGGGACAGAGCAGGTGACGTTAGACACCCCAGCCCCCGTTTTATCTCCACCGTTAGGGTTCATGTGAAATCCCGCACGAGAAGAAAATATTCTGTGTATACTGTGTGTCATGAATTTTCACGGTCCTGGAGCCTTTCAGCCCCTGGGACCCCACAGCCACTCCAGATTCTCCTGCCCCTGGTTGTCAGCTCCTGCCTCCAAGCGCGTCGTCTCTCCGGGCTCGAGCTCCTCTTCTCTGCGGCCCTGTCCCCTGGCTCCGTGATCCTCTCCTTCCTGAGCTCCGACGCACCAGGACCTGTGCCCGTCAAATTCATTTCCCTCTGCTGCCTCTGAGGTTTACCTTGTCGGTGCTGGATGTTTCTGTAACCCCGAGAATCTTCCTGGGCGCGGTGTCATCCTTTCAGGTCTCCTGTGTGCAGGTTGGCCGGTGGGCCTGGGCCAGGGCTCAGCATCAGGCAGTTTCACTCCTGTACCGAGGCCCGGCATCCTGAGCTCTGACCGCTGCCCCGGGCACTCGCTGGGCACAGGCACTGTGTGGGCCCGTGTGAGTTTCAGGCCCTGCTCTCCTGGCTTCTTGGGTGTCTTCACTCCCCCTGCGGGTGGCGTCCTTGTGCTCCGTGGGGTCCCCGGGGCCCTCCGAAGGCCTCTGGGCTGCTTTGTCTCGAACCTTTCCCTTTGCTGCTCCGGCCTGGCCATGGCCTTGCCGTGGCCCCCCTGCGTCCTCAGGCCAGGAACCTCCCAGATGCCCCCCGAGGGCCGTGGCACCTGGAGGGCTCACCTAGCCTGCTTCCTGTTTCAGGAATTGCTGTTCTTTGCTGCCTGGCGGCTGGGCCTTAAACATCCTTGTTGCAGGTGTTTTGGGGTCTTTTTTCAGTTGTTTCTGAGCGGAGGGCACGTGTGGCCTGGGGTGATCCATCCTTGGGGAGGCAGAAGCCCCTTTTCATTCTTCGCAGATACAGCTGATGAGTAAGGAAGGAATTGTCCTGTTTTGTAAAAATACCTCCGAGGGGGTATAACTTACCGCTTACGTGAACTTAGTCTCTGGTTGGCTAGGCGATTGCCGACACCTGCGCGTCCTCTGTCAGGGAGGTGACGTTTCTGTCATTACCACACAGCAGCGTTTGTAAGCAGGTCGTGTGGTTTTGATGCGTCCGCAGCGGAACCCCTTTTAAAGGAGGCAGGAGGTGGTTTTGTTTCCCACGTTGTGCAAGTGGCTTTCTTGTGTGATCGCGCCAGAATCAGTGGGCTGGTGTTTTTGTCTGCTCTCTTGCTATCAGGGAATTTATTTGTAGAAAAATAAGGTCACCGGCTCGTGCTTACCTGGACATCTCGGTAAAGAAACCTGTGCCAGAAATAAAGGCTGATAGGTCGGTCAGAGCGACGACTGAGTCGTTTTGTTTGTATTGCGCTTACTTAATTTCAGGTCGTGTTTGTTCCGACACGCTTGTGGCTTCAGTCGTGTGGCCCTGCCGTTCCTTGTCTGGTCGGAGCCGGCTGTGTCCGTGTGTCGTCTTTACAGGCCTGGGAGCACACTTTCCCAAGTGACTTCACTGCGGATTTCTAGTTCGGTGTTGGCTTTGGGGCGTCCTGGCCGTTGTCTGTCACTGACGTAGTGCCAAGTCCTTGGACAGCGGCACAGCTCTCGGGCCACGCTGGCCACACAGGGAAATACACGCAGAGCTGGTCCCTTTGGGTTGTCTCGCAGGAGAAGTCACTGGTGTCTTTGCAGCCAGCGTCTGTCACAGCAGCCCATCTTGGTAGGTTTCCGTTTAACCGTAGCTGTCGCTGACGGGGGGGTTGCTCTGTCTGTTTGTTCTTTTTTTGTTTTGTTTTTTTTTAGTTCATTTTTCGTAGTTTATTACATTTATAGTTGTACAATGATCATCACAATCCAATTTTATAGGATTTCCGTCCCACAGCCCCAGCGCATCCCCCCACCCCCCAAACTGTCCCCTTTGGACACCGTAAGTTGCTCTGTGAGTTGGCGTCTGGTCTGCAAAGTTCATCGTGTCCTTTTTTCAGATTCCACGTGGCAGTGAGAGCATCTGATGTCGGTGTCTCATTGTCTGGCTGACTTCGCATAATTTCTAGGTCCATCCGTGTTGCTGCAAATGTCTGTTTGTTCTTGGAACGAGTGTTGTTTTCCTGGGACGTCATGTCATTAAAAATGGTTTAAGCATATGGGCTTTTGAGAGGAGGCGACTGCGATAAGCTCCACGGATGACACAAGCGGTGCAGCGCATCTCCAGAAACGAGCCCCCCGCACAGGGGCGGGGGTGGGGGTGGGGGGCGCAGGAGAAGGGCTCCGTCTGCAAGGGGGCCACGTGCACAGATAAATAAATTCCTGTCTCGTCTTCTCTTGACCCAGGGAGCTGAGCGGAAGATCAGGGATGAAGAACGAAAACAGAGCAAAAGAAAAGGCAAGTGTACTGACCCCAGCTCCCAGTTGAACGCCTGTAAGTAGAAGTGTTCCCACCAGGGGTTTTCGCCCTTTCCCCGCAGGACAGAGGCGCGGGTTCGAGCAGAGACGGGGCGTGGGGACAGGTTTCACCGCAGCCAGACGCCAGACAGATGAGGGGCGAGGCGCAGGGCTTCGCTTGGGGAGCTGCGGGAAGGATTCTGAGTTTTCCCGGAGGTCGGGCTCAGCGGCCCAGGTCGTTGGCTCCAGTCCTGAAAAATACTACGAGTTCCACCCAGATAGCCGATGATGAAACTGGAACATGTCTAGAATTTTAAGAATGATGATAGCACCCTTTGGAATTTGGGTGGTCTTAATTAATTCCCAATGAGTGTAGTTTTCTGTGCTCAAATATTCCAATGTTTGTAGAATCTATAGGGCCTCTCTTTCGACATTTTACCGGGAAAGCTTTTTTGTTTCTTTCTTTCTTTTCTTTTTTTTTCAAATGACCATTATTCATGGTCAAAAATCCCATTAGTTCCCAGCTAATGGAGGAAAAGCAAGCTGCCCTTTGTGGGCAGTGAGTGGTCCATGGGCCCTCCTGCTGGCATCGCAGGCCAGCCTCGCCATGTCACTTCCGAGCTAACTGGCCCAGACGGCTCATCACTGAGCCCTTCGGGGCCAGACATTGCGGGACGATGGAGTCCGTGATTCTGGACATTAAAACTTGGGCGGTCGTGCTAACTCCTAACTCCCTGAGGCTGGGTTCTGCAGATGAAGCGCCGAGGTTAAGGGGCGTGTTCTGAATTGGAGCGGACTGTCCAGGTGCTTTAGTTCGGAGGCCCAAGCGGAAACTGCTTCTGAATTGTGTTTTTGCTTTTCGGACAAAACCCAAACATGCTTTGCTTCCAATCCAGGTTTTCTGCGTGACCGTATGTGTTGACACATGGCTTTGTCTCTCCCGCTTTTGCGGAGATCCGCGGCTGATCTTTGTGTAAATACAAACGGCACACTCCTTCCCACAAGCTGTGGTTTTTCTCCGTTCCGGCAGCTCAGCCCGTATCTCGTCTTCTGCTGCAATTTAAGTTTCTCAAACAGGGAGGAAGACGCCGGGTGGCGGCCGCCGCCGGGCTGTGTGTGTAAGCTCTGATTGTGGTGCCCTCATTCTTTTTCAAGTTTCTGACGTCAAAGTGCCGCTGCTTCCCTCGCACAAACGCATGGACATCACGGTCTTCAAGCCCTTCGTTGACCTGGACACCCAGCCGGTCCTCTTCATCCCCGACGTGCACTTCGCCAACCTCCAGCGAGGCGCTCACGTAGGTAACCAGGATCCCAGGGTGGCCGCAGGGAAGGACGGCTGCGCAGAGAGAAGGGCTTCGGTCTTATCCATGACCAGTGTCAGGGCCAGCTCTTGGGAGTACCTGGTTTGGGCCACGCAACGTCCTTGCAGTCAGGTGTGTGAGCGCTGTGGCCTCGGAACCGCGGTCCCAGGCCCGGCAGCTTAATTCTGGGTGATCTTATTTATTCATGTCTCAGCTCATTTCAAAGATACCGGGGCGTTCCCGTCGTGGCTCCGCAGTAATGAACCCGACTAGTAGCCATGAGATTGGGGGTTCGATCCCTGGCCTCGCTCAGTGGGATGCGGATCTGGCGTGGCCCTGAGCTGTGGTGTAGGTCGCAGACGCGGCTTGGATCCCACGTCACTGTGGCTGTGGTGTAGGCCGGCGGCTGCAGCTCTGATTCGACTCCTAGCCTGGGAACCGCCATGTGCCACAGGTGTGGCCTTAAAAAAAAAAAGACACTGGAATAGTAACGTGACTTGGAGTCTGAGTCTGTGATCTTGTGAATTTAACTTATGTGGGTCTGGACAGGATGGGAAGCCAAGGAACACGTGGGGCGGGAGCCTCAGTGGCAAAAGGGGCCTCCGGGCGGCTTCATGGCTTCCTATAGTGGATCCTCCTTGGCACACGTTTGGCCACGTCTTGGCAACTGATGTGAAATTTAGCAAATCCGCAGTCCCACTCTGCTTGGAGCCAAAGTTCAGTAGGCCTGGGTGGGGTGGGGCATCCCCTCCAGGCTGAGATCTAAGAAATACCCCAAAGGCGTCTGCCCTGCCCTTCTGTGCGGCTTCCTGCAGACTTTCTGAGTTCCTGGAGGAAGCCGCCACCAGGGTATTCCCTTTCTAGAGACGCTTTGGGCTGAGCAGGGGTCAGCAGTGTTGTGCCGTAAAGGGCCAAAGAGTAGATCTTTGGGGCTTTGCGGGGGTCGGGTGCTCTCTGTTGCAACTGCCCGCCTCTGCGGCTCTGCCAAAACCGCCGTAGACACCGCGTCATTGGTGAGCTTGGCTGTGTGCCCGTAAAGACCAGATTGGCCTCAGCGGGCACTGGGCCAGGCTCGGCCCAGGGCCGAAGTTTGCCAGAGGAGTTTAAGACACCCCTAAGCATCTGGTCCTTAAAAAATACAGCTAAAGGGTTTTATGTGAGATCGGTCAAATGAAAAAGGATTTTCATTTTAGGAAGAATTCATTTAAGGTCTGAGGTATTTGAGCCTATGCTTGAACAGCAGTTTTTTATTTTTTATTTATTTTTTTTGGTCTTAGGTCCTTCCCATTACCTCGGAAGAATTGGAGGGTGAAGGGTAAGATTTATGTTTTGTTTTCTTTTAGTAAATTCTTTTTACTTTGAAACAATCTCAAATGTTTAAGAGTAAGGACATGGCTCAGTGGTTAACGAATCCGACTAGGAACCATGAGGTTGTGGGTTCGATCCCTGGCCTCGCTCAGTGGGTTAAGGATCTGGCGTTGCCGTGAGCTGTGTAGGTCGCAGACGCAGCTCGGATCCCACATTGCTGTGTCTGTAGTATAGGCCAGCGGCTACAGCTCTGATTAGACCCCTAGCCTGGGAACCTCCATATGCCACGGGTGTGGCCCTAGAAAAGGCAAAAAGACAAGAAAAAAAAAAAAAAAAGAGTAAGGACAGCACAAAGAACTGACTTTTTCCTGAGCCGTGCGAGAGTCGACTGCTGACCCCTCATCCTCAAGTAGCTTGGTGTGTGGTTTGTACCCACAGACAAGGATGTTCTCCTGCGGAGCAAAGTCAGGATGTTACCACTGCGACCCTGGTACCAGCCAGTCCACTCACCCCAGCCAGGCTTGGCCAGTTGTCCCAGGAATTTCCTTGACTGGGCGAAGGAGGGCCCAGTGGAGCCTCACCCGGCCTTTGCTGACAGCACTCGGGCGCTGATGGCTTGACTGAGGTGCTGCCTGCCAGGCTCCTCCCCGAGGAAGTGCTTCGCAGCTTTGTCAGTGGTTCAGTCCTCGATGACGTGGCATTTCTTTCTGTACACGTTCCTCTCAGCATGGACGCACGCGTGCCCATTGTCTTCCATCCGCCGTGACCCAGCATCATCATTTCCTCTGCTCCCACTGCCCTGAGGGCTGCGGAGTCCCTCAGGCTTGCTCCTGGCTGCCCTGGGCATGCCCCCCTGCCCCCAGCACGTCCTCGCTTTCAGGCATGATGTGTTCCAGGCACCTGTGCTTTCCCTTCTCCAGCCGAAAGCGGCCTCTTCTCCAGGGAGCCCTGGCTCCTTGGGGTGCAGGTTGGGCTTTAGAAACTGAGCCCCTACGGGTGCTCATTGCTGTTGAGGTGCTGCTGCTTCCCACACCCGTGGGCACCCTCCTCAGCCCGCCTAGCCCCGACTGCCCACCCTGGCAGCCTTCCCGCTCTGCGCTCTGCCACGTAGAGGGTCTGGTCCCCCTCGCGGGCCAGCCTTGCTCCCACGCCGGCCACGGCCGCCTCTCGGAAGGCGGGTTCACCACCGCCTCTTTAATTCTGTGTTCTGCCAACGTTCTGCCAGTGCCTTCATCCTCGGCGGGTGATGTGCTGGAAGCTGAGGCAGACCTCTGTCCTGGAAGTGATGATTCTGCTCAAAAACAAGCACTTAACGTCCTTATCAGTTATTTTACCATTTTCTTGCTCACCTCTGAACCTCACAGCACCAAACACGCTGTAACTGTGCCTTTGACAGCCAATCACTCTGATCTTTTTGTGTCTTTCTTCCGACGTGCCTGTAAACACTCCCCCCTTCGTCCTTCTGCTGACACTGCTGAATTGTAACCCTTTGGAATTGTATGCTGGGATTGTCTGCAAAGTCCCCAGCTGGTTCTCCTACCTGTAGGTCCTGGAGTTCCCTCTGGTCTCTGCCACACACTAATCACAGCGTCCTTGTCTCAGGAGAATCTGCAAAGATTCCCCGATATCTGCAACCTAAAATCTAAACTCCTCGGAGCTGAATGATCAGGCTTTTCCAGATTAGATTTACTTCCCCTGGAACGCTCTGTCTCAGGCAGCCCGGCTCTGCTTTTCCCTCCCTTTTTGGCAGGCCCTCTCCTGGTGCGTCTCGGCTCCACCTGCTCCATTCGCATTTTCCTGGGAGGGCAGCTTGAGCCGTGTAAGCGCAGGGAGGGGCCTGGCAGGCACCCGAGTGTGGTCCCCGCTCTGCCATCCAGTGGCACCTGCCTGGTTCAGTCTGCATCTTTCCTTAGGCCTCTGATTTTCATCCACAGAATAAGGAAGTCCGACCAGATATAGAATGAAGGCCATTAAAAAAAAAAAAAAAAATTTCGGTGAGACAGCCCCAAACTCCTTTTGTTTCTGTGAGTGATTTGAGGTAAGGTCCCTCACTCTGTGCTTTGGGTCCCTGACAGGTCCAACTTGAAAAGGGGGCCGTACGGGTCCGAGGACGATTTTGGGATCCCGCCTCCCGCGAAGCTCTCCCGGATAGAAGAACCAAAGCGAGGTGCGTTGGTGTCCGCGTCCTAGTGGGAGATTGGAATTGGAGGTGGGCTCTGAATCCGCCGAAAGCGTAAGCTGCTCAAACAGGTCCTGTCCTCGCGGATGTTCCCGAGTGTTCCTTCCGTCAGCCCAGCCCCTGGCTCGAGCTGGGACTTGGAGCAGAGGCAGAAGAAGCTGGAAGCCGTTCCTTAAGACGGACGCTGTCTTGGCTCGTGTTTGCTGTCCTGGCTGTGGACGTCTCTCTGCATTTTAACCAGCACCCACGGTCTGTTCTGTTTTGCTCCTGGTCACTAAGCTGTGCTTTTCTTTTCCCTGCTTCCTCCTGCCTGGGGACCAGTGCTGCTCTATGTGCGGAAGGAGTCGGAAGAAGTCTTTGATGCCCTGATGCTCAGGACTCCGTCTTTGAAAGGCTTGATGGAGGCTGTAAGTAGCAGCACCTTTATGATCCGCTTTTGAAAGTCAGATCACACTTAGGTAGAATCTGGTTGGAACAGATTTCACCTGGCCACCGGATTCTCGTCCTGAGTCCCCCCAGCGCCTTGTCTGCGCCTGTGGCGTGGTCCACTCTTGCCGCACCCGACTCGGTCCTCGGTGGTAGCAGGGCCGCCCCATCTCACACCGCTGCCTCCCCCCGAGTCACCTGGTAGGTGGGTGCAGTCACTCTGCTGTGTCCAGTCCCCTGAACGGAGTGACTTTGTGATGACCTGTGGAATAGTTTCTTGTTCACATCCAGGGCTGAAGGGAGAGTGCCACGTCATAAACTCTCAGAGGTGAACAGTCAAATAAAATCTTCAAAACTTCCGTAGAGACAGTGGCTGCTCGGTCTGCCTTTGAAACTCTTGTTCTTGGGGAATGACGGTGCTCGGGTCAAGATCTCGCCCAGAGCCTGTCTGTGAGAATTCAGAGGTGTGACCCGAAATGACCAGAAGCCCCTCCAGCGAGATCTCAGCAAAGGGCCAGCGAGTAAACGGACCCCAGCCTGCCCTTTGGGACATGAGAGATGTGAAAGGGGTGCCAGCTGGTTCCCCATTCTGGCTTTGCCCCGGGTGAAGTTCAGGGAATCAGCATTCCGCCTTGATGTTGGTCAGCCTTGGCCTTGTAAATTGGAATCAAAGCAGGTACAAGACTGGGCTGGAAGTGGGTGTCACCTGGCTCCCCGGACTACGGCAAATTTCACAAATCCTTGTTAAGGGCCTGCCTTAGGCCAGGCACCACTCTGGGCACTGGTTAAAGGAGTCAGTGACATGGTGCCAGGTGGAGTTTGGGTTCCAGTTGGGAAGCTGGAGACCATAAATAAGCAGAGAGTCCTGTGTAATTTGCCAGGTACTAAGAAACGCCACGAAGGACAATAACGCGGGGCCGCGGCCAGGGGACGCCACCGCTTGGTCACCTTAGGCCCTTCCTCTGCGCAGCAGCCAGCGCCACCGGCAGCACCCGGCCCTCTGTCATTTCCTGTGATTTCGCCCCTTTCTTACCTTGTCTTCTGACAAGCCTTCCTCTCTTCCTAAGCATCATGCAGCCTCTTGACTGCGGAGGGAGGGGAGAGTGTGAAAAAAATGGAGACTTACTGTGCCAAGTACATCTTGTTCACAACTCGTAAGGAATTCACTGCAGTCTCGCGTCTCCTGGGGCGAGGTTTCATAAAGAGAAAAAGAGTTATTATCGGAGTTCCCATCGTGGCTCAGTGGTTAACGAATCCGACTAGGAGCCATGAGGTTGCCGGTTCCATCCCTGGCCTCGCTCAGTGGGTTGATGATCCGGCGTTGCCGAGAGCTGTGGTGTAGATCGCAGACGCGGCTCGGATCCCGCGTTGCTGTGGCTCTGGCGTAGGCCGGTGGCTACAGCTCCGATTGGACCCCTAGCCTGGGAACCTCCATGTGCCGCGGGAGCGGCCTAAGAAATAGCAAAAAGACAAAAAAAAGTTATTACCCAGGGATACGGAAAAGAAATGAACTCCATCTTCAGTGGGAGCTTGGCTTTGGTCAGAGGTGTGTATTTTTGTTAGCCCGAAAGCCGTCTGAAAGAGGGTCATCTGAGAGCCCCCTCTCCAGAGGGAGGGTGGGCGTGGTGCCCCCAGCACGGGAGGGGTCTGGACCAGGATTGATGACGCGCTGATCTAGGCTGAACCAGCTGCTGGTCCTGTAGCAGCCCCCTCTCCCACTTTTAAAGACCTCCCGAGTTCACAGGCGCTGACGTCATCACGCCCTGGGGCCGCCCCTGGATGCGAGGGGGAGGGGCTGCCTTCCTGCCGCCCCCCCCCCAAGAGGCTGTGGGCAGGACCCGCAGAGGCTCCTGCTGTGATCAGGGCCATTGAGGTTCCTTCTGGGCGGTTGGATAGTAAATAATTTTGTCCTCCCCGTCGCCCTGTGTGGGAGATTAACTCCTGCTTTGGCTGCGTGCGCTCCAACCCCGCAGCCGCCCTGTGGCGGGTGAGCTGAGAGTCTCGCCGTCTTACAGCCGAGGCTGCGGCTTAAAGGCCACCTGCCAGCTGGAAGTGAAGCCAGCGTCTGCCTTCGGGTCAGCTGTCTGAGACCCAGTCAAGGCCTCTGCACCAGTCGCAGTGCTTGTGACAGGTCGGATAAGTGTCATGGTCCCAGGAATGGGCCGCTCAGAGAGGGGACCCGACAGGGAGGGCAGGCTCCTCCTGTAGCAGCAGCCTTGGCTCATAGCCCAAGGACAGCTCGCTGTGCGGGAGGGCCGGGCAGCGCCGAGCTTTCTGCTGGCTTTCTCTAAACGTGAAACTGCTCCTGAAGTCTTGATTCCAAAAAAAACATGGCTGTGTCATAGCCTCCTGACCTCTGCCAGCGCCTGATGCCAGCTCTCCCAGAGGCGGGCGGCACCCCCTCCCCAGGACACGGCCGGGCTCCTCTCTGTGGCTTTGCATGTGCCTGTGTGAAAAGCGGAAAGTGGAGTGACTGTTCCACTATGTTAATATGTGTGTGTCTTTGTCAAGCTATGAAAACAGCATCTTGTAAGTGTTTTCTCTTGTTCTTTTAGATCTCAGACAAATACGATGTTCCGCAAGACAAGATCGGGAAAATATTCAAGAAGTGTAAAAAAGGGTGAGCACAGGCTGGCATGCTGAGCGCCGCCTCTCAGTTATGTTACTATCACGAGACACTGATGTTTCTCACGCGCATTTGTGTCTGGTCGAGAACCGGTTATAGAAACATCAATGCAAGTTTACGTTTTTTCTTTGATTATCATCGTTATTTAAGTACAGCTTATTTACAGCGTTTGGTCCAGTTCTGTTGTGCAGCACGGCGCCCCAGTCACAGCTGTTCCCTGGGCTGCACAGGGGGGAAGAAGACATTTTTCCTTAGGAAATTATCTACCTAAAGTTGACTTGCCTTTCTAGGACACCTTTGTGGATTCTTTTTTTTTTTTTTTTTTTTTGGTCTTTTGTCTTTTTAGGGCCGCGCCCGCGGCATATGGAGGTTCCCAGGCTAGGGGTCTAATTGGAGCTGCAGCTGCCAGCCTACACCACAGCCACAGCAACGCAGGATCCGAGCCATGTCTGTGACCTACACTACAGCTCATGGCAATGTTGGATCCTTAACCCACTGAGCCAGGCCAGGGATCAAACCCACAACCTCATGGTTCCTGGTCGGATTCGTTTCCACTGCACCACGATGGGTACTCCCGTTTGTGGATTTTTTTCCAGGTGGACTCTGTGTTCTCCCCATGCTTGGCAGCAGCACAGTGGCCCCAGATTCCAGAGCACATGGTGAAATTCTCTGAGGGTGACAGCAGCCGCCACCTGTCCTACTGAGCCCTCATCTAGAGGCAGGCACTAAACCAGGTGCTCCATGTGGCCTTGATTTTCACGTTGCCCTAAGACTCGTCGTTTATAGAGAGGCAGGTGGGCACAAAGAGCCTCAGTGGCTTGTCCAAGGTCAGGGAGTAGGTTGGTGCTGAGCCATGATTCAAGGTCTCTCGTGACCAACTGCCCAGCCTCTGCTCGGTCCACTCTGCCCTCCTGCCCTGGATCGTGTTTTCAGTCGCAGGATGTTGCTTCTTTGTCCAGAGATTATTTTTAACACTGTTTTACTTGAGTGTCTGTGCTGCTTGGCATGAATAAGCAGAGTATAGAATAAGAATTTTGTGGCTTAATTCTAAAGCAGTTGGGATTTTCCAGTGGCAGGGATTGGACTCGGTAGTAGTTCAGCTCAGCCCGGAGGGTTATTTGCCAGGGAAGGTAATTTGTCAGCGGCCGTAACTTAGATCCCGTGGATTGATTTCATCGATGTGCTTGCGAAAGCTGGACCAGCGAAGTGCTCCTTCCGTAGACTTATTTTGTTCATTTTAATAGACACTGTTTATTGAACAGCTACCGCGTGTGCTGAAATAACAAGTAAGCTAGTGTGTTTTCTTTATCACGCTGAGGGACGCGTGTGCTCAGTGTGTTAAGCGCTTTGCTGGGATCCCTCCTCCTACAACAATCGTGTGAGATAGGAGCTATTATTTTTATTTTTATTTTTTGGCTTTTTGTCTTTTTAGGGCTGCACCCACAGCATATGGAGGTTCCCAGGCTAGGGGGCCAGTCGGAGCTACAGCTGCCGGCCTACACCACAGCCACAGCCACGCAGGATCCGAGCCGCATCTGTGACCTGCAGCACAGCTCATGGCAACGCCAGACCCTTGACCCACTGAGCGAGGCCAGGGATTGAACCTGCAGCCTCATGGTTCCCAGTCAGATTTGTTCACCACTGAGCCACAACGGGAACTCACAGAAAGCGTTACTGTACCTGTCGCTCAGATGGGGAGCTTGAGGCGTGGAGGGGTTGAAACAGGTTGCCTCCCGCGGCACAGCGGGTAGGTGGCGGGGAGGCGGGGCGGTCTGGCTCTGACTGCAGAGCGGGCGGCGGTGGGTGGACGCGTGTGGCCTCCCGTCCTGCAGGATCCTGGTGAACATGGACGACAACATCGTGAAGCACTACTCCAACGAGGACACCTTCCAGCTGCAGATCGAGGAGGCCGCCGGCTCCTACAGGCTCACCCTCACGGAGATCTGAGGGCGCCCTGGGCCCGCTCCCCGCGGGCTCCGCGAAGGTGTCCCATGGGCCCTTGGGTTCGGGCAGCCGCAGGGGCCCCCGCCAGCCGCCTTCCGGCCGTGGGTGGATGGCAGCGGAGGGGACCCTTTGCGGCCGGCGGTGGCGCTGCCCTTGGCGCGGAGACGGCTTTGAACACGTTGCATTGGCGTTTGCCGATGACCGAGAAACCGTAGACTCTGCTATTTGAACGTTTTGATAGAAATGCTTAGGATCACAGGGGACAACTTTGTTCCGAGACTTAATAGCTTCTCTGGGAACCTGTCGGGTATCTGCTCCATTATTTATAAGCGCATTCTGGCCTCGGCGCTGGCGGCCCGGCCGGCTCCCCGGGGCCGTCCCGGGGGGCCGCGGGCTGGGGCCAGGGCGCCCCGTCGTCGGCCTCGGCCCCTCGGCCCCTCGGCGCCGTCGGTGGTGACTCCAGCAGGGCGGGCGGGCCGAGGCGCCTCCCTCCCTCCGTCCCGGAGGCCGCCGGGGGTTCCGCGTGCGTCTGCGGAGCCGCAGCCGCGCGCGCGTCAGTGCAATAGGTGGCGAGGGCCGCGTCTGTAAATGTGTACATAGCTGCCCCGCTAAAGAGGTGAGATATTCGGGGGTCTGTACAGAGGCTGAGGGGACGCGACAGGGTCTGCCCGGGAGACCTTCTCGAGAGGTTATTTCGCATCCGCCGCGCCGGGCGCCCGCGGGACCCGCTCAGACGCTTCCTGGGCCTTTTCCCGAGCTCGGCAGCCGGCCCGTGGACGTCGCAGGGCAGAACCTTCTCGAGCGGCCGCCCTGGGCACTGCCGAGAAGGTGACCTTTCGGAGGTCCGCCCAGCTTAACGCAGGAAGTGAAGAAACAGACCCTCCGCGGCGCCTGTCCGCGCGCGTGGGTCCCCCGTGTGCGCGCGAGACGGAGGAGCCGAGGTCCCTGGGATGCTGCCGTGAACCAGGTGGCCCCGGCCGCAGGGGCGTCTTCCCCATCGTCCCGGGAGGAGAAGGGGTTCCTGTTTTCTCATGCTTCAGAGCCTTCAAGCTCTGATGACCTCGTGTGCTAAGAACAAGTCTCGAAAGCACGCGTGGGTTTATGAGACTCTTAGGATGGCAGGAGAACGTTTTGTACACGGTTCAGTATATAGAAAACGCAAAAGTGTAATTTTGTAACAAATAAAATCGCAGGTATCTTTCGGTTCAGAGAGCTAGAATAGGTTATTTGTCTAAGTAGGATCCATAGTTAGGTTCTTCCATGAAAAGATTCGAATGAAGTATGTGAACTCAATCGCTGGTTTTCTAAGATAAGATATGGGACACGGGTCATATAACAATATTTTATATTGTGTTTTATGAAATCGATTTTGTCTTATGTGTTTTTAATTGTATCATTGAAGACATATTTTAAACCAAAGGGATTAAATTTTATATGTCTATTTCGTAAGATGTCATTTCCTGTTCCTCAGTCGGCCTTTTCCTTTCATTCCTCAGTAAAGCAAAATCCGAGTTCCTAAAACAGAAGAGCTGAAACGAACCACCTTGGCGTTTTCTCCTTTTCTCCCCAACGTGCCTGCTTGGGTCTCTTCCCTCCTTTTAATTTTTCTTTAAAGGGCTCTGAAATGCTGCAAGTCGTGCTTAACTGAGGGGACCCTGAGTATGTTTTGAACTGCTACCAAAATTGAGCCACTAAAGCTTAAGACAGATGCCTTCATACCAAAAATCTTAGTGTTCTTAATTTTTGAAAGCCTAATAGAAAATGTTTGGTTTAAAAACGCACCAGTAGGAGTTCCCGTCATGGCGCAGTGGGTAACGAATCTGACTAGGAACCATGAGGTTGCGGGTTCCATCCCTGGCCTTGCTCAGTGGGTTAACGATCCGGCATTGCCGTGAGCTGTGGTGCAGGTCGCAGATGCGGCTCGGATCCCAAGTTGCTGTGGCTCTGGCATAGGCTGGCAGCTACAGCTCCGATTAGACCCCTAGCCTGGGAACCTCCATATGCCGCGGGAGTGGCCCAAGAAATGGCAAAAAGACAAAAAAATAAATAAAATAAAAATGCACCAGTAGGAGTTCCATTGCGACACAGTGGGTTTAGCATCCGGCATGTCACTGCAGCGGCCCAGCTTGCTGCTGGGGCTCAGGTTTGATCCCTGACCTGGAAACTTCCACATGCTGCCTGGTGTGGCCAAAAAAAAACCATCAACTTTCTTAGAAGAGAAAAGCAATGTAAATACCCCGGAGGGCCACCGAAGGATGTCTCATTTCTAGTTGCTTACTGCAGATGTAAGCAAAAAAACTCCCCGAACAATATCTACAAGTACTGTTTCAGTCCATCAGAACTTCTACGGCAGACGGCTGTTGCATCGTCAGGTCATCCAGGACCTGAATGTGGTAGGCGCTCAGAGACGTGTCTCACCGTCGCAAGGCCACACTCAGGAAGCCAGCGCCCTGAGGGATTTCCTGTGGCACCTGTGCACCTTTCGCTCCAATCCCTGGGCCACAAGTCAGAACGCCTGAGGGGCAGCCTCGGCTCCCGGTCACCCAATGCTTCCAGAAGGGACACGGGGTGTGGCCCCTCCCAGGGCCTCTCCTCGCCACCACTGCACAGGCCCCCCTCATGCTGCCTGCCTTCCCGCGGTCTGCACCCCTCCCATTCCTTAGCTCTTCTGCCTCAAAACTTGGCTTTGCCCTGGAGGCCAGGGTCTCCGCTGACCCCCGGCTGGATGAGCCCGGGCCCCATCCCAGCACTCAGCCCACGATGAGGCCAAAACCTGCCCGCCCTCCACAGCCTCTCATCTCCCTGGATCCCTGGCACCCAGCCTCGTGCTAGTCCCCTGGCAGGTGCTCAGTAGAGGTTGTCCCCGTGATTAAGGGCCAGGCTGGTGCCCTGGAGCCCTGTCACTTGCAAGACATCAGCGGGGAGGCAGTTTAGAAGTTAGAAGTTCAGAAATGAGTGCGGCTGGACCTGGACCCATGCGACCTGGCAGCAGTCAGAGAGCAGAGCCCCTGATGGTGCCCAGGACAGGTGGTTTCGAGGGGCTGACAGGACGTCATGGGGAAGGAGTGACAGGAGAAGGTGAGTGGTGGGGGGAGGCGGCCCACTGGGGTGGGGCCTCCAGGCGCTGTTCACCCTGCAAGGACAGCGTGGTTGTGTCATCTCATGTTGGCAAATCTTGTAGCTCACCTGCAAATGCTGGTCACCAGTATACAGCGAATACAAGCTGACCTTGAACCCACACCTCCCACCTCCTGCGAGGGCGTCATGGCAGCTGTGGGGTAACCACAGGCCCGCAGGCTGTTCCTTCTCTGTTCAGGTCTCTCCCGTCTCTCACACCCTATACACCCTTGGCCCTGAACTCCTTCCGCCATCACCCCCTTCACATCTTTTAGCCAAATTTTAAATTTTTTTGTAAATGTGACACATCCAAAGAAAAAATTGTGGAGTTCCTGTTGTGACTCAGTGGTTAACGAATCCGAACCATGAGGTTGCGGATTCGATCCCTGGCCTTGCTCAGTAGGTTAAGGATCCGGCACTGCTGTGAGCTCTGGTGTAGGTCGCAGACGCGGCTCGGATCCCGCGTTGCTGTGAGCTGTGGTGTAGGTTGCAGACACGGCTCAGATCCCATGTTGCTGTGGCTGTGGCGTAGGCCGGCGGCTACAGCTCTGATTGGACCCCTAGCCTGGAACCTCCATATGCCAAGGGAGCGGCCCTAGAAAAGGCAAAAAGACAAAAAAAAAAAAAAAAAAGAAAAGAAAAGCAAAAATCGTAAGCCATTAGGATTTCTGGTTTTTTCCATAGCACGTGTTCCTTCCTAACCTGCCATATACTTGGTTACAATGCTTATTGTTTTTGTTTATTGTTCACCTCCCTTGCTAGAATGTTCCTTTTTACCAGAACAAGGGTTTCGTCTGACTTGTTCAGTGGTGAGTTCCAGAGGCCTCCAGAAAAGGCTGGCACCTGTATCGGCCACTTCAGACCCACACGCATCCTCCTCCTCACCTCCCCCCCGCCCCCCGGGGTGCACCTGCGGGGACAGGGCAGCCGCAGGGCTTGGGAGGAGGATCCGTGAGGCCCCCCACCCACACGTGCCCTTGGGGACGGGAACCACCTCCTTGCCCCTTCAGGGGTGAGGTGCAACTCCCCAGAGGCCACAGACCATCCCTTTAGACCATACCGTTCTTCCATTTTGGGAAATCACCCTTTTTGAAAAAATAACCTCACTCTCGTTCAAGTATAAAACGCAGTGCAAGGCTGTGCAGCCTTTTCGGAGGGCAGTGCGCCTGCTGGGTTGGGTGGGTTTCCTTGCAGTGATTAGGAAAGAAAATCTGGCTTTCTTCCCCGGAAGTGTTCCCAGCCCCAGGCAGCGTGCACCTGCTCCGTTGGGCGCTCAAAGGAAGAGCGTTTCAAGGCTCTGGATGGACGTTCCCCTCTGGCCTCTCCCCCTGGCCGTGCGGGTTCCCCTGTTACTCTTCAGAGGAAATTAAGTCCAGAGCCCGAGGGAGCCACCTCACACACCAGTGCACAGCAGCGCCTGGACCGGGAGCCGCCGAGGCCGTCAGCGAGTCACGCAGGCGCATCTGACCACCTCTCCATTCATTGCGTGGCCCCCTGAAAAATACACACTTAATTTTCAGGAAAATCATAGACCATAAAGACCGAACTAGTGCAAGATAGTTGTTGTTCACTCCCTCTTCCTTTGCGGGTTTTCCTCCTTCTCCCGCCCTTCCTTTCGCTCTCCCGCCCTTCCTTCCTCCCCATGCGTCAAGACCGCAGCCGCTGACCAGGGGGATTATGGGAGGAGACACCACCTGAGGGTCCCAGCTGGCATGCTGCCCAGCCACCTGGGCCACCTAGGCCTGGGACGGCCTCTCCCTGCGAAGGACTCTGCACGGGTGACACGCGACCCCTTCTGGCCCCCAAAGCTTAGAACTCGGCAGTTGATCACGCAGACGGCTCTGCCTGGGGTGCCTTCAAGGAGGGGCAGGAAAGTGTCAAGGGCCCTTCACCTTTCACCCCTGGAACAAAGGCAGGCACATCCCCCCAAGACAGTCTAGACACAGGCCTTACAGACATTAGAGCCAAAGGGATCGCAGGCCTGATGTAAACCATAAAACCATCAGGTTCCTAGAACATAAATAATGCAGAGGAAGACTTAGAGGACCTTGGGTGGGCATTTTTAGGTACGACACCAAATGTGTGATCCGCAAAAGAAATAGTTGATCAGCCGGACTTGACTGAAATGGAAAACTGGCTCTTAGGGAGGTCCCGTCATGGCTCAGCAGAAACAAATCTGACTGGCATCCATGAGGACGCAGGTTCGATCCCTGGCCTCCATCGATGGGTTAAGGATCCGGCGTTGCTGTGGCTGTGGTGCAGGCCGGCAGCTACAGCTCTGATTGGACCCCTAGCCTGGGAACCTCCATATGCCATGGGTGCAGCCCTAAAAGAAAAAAAAAACCCTTTGGCTCTGCAAAAGACAGGGTCATGAGCATGAGGAGACAAACCACAGACTGGGAGAAAATATTTGCAGCAACACATCTCATAAAGGACTCTTATTCAAAATGCACAGAGAACTGAAAAAACTCAATAATAAGAAAACAAACTACCCATGTAGAAAATGGGCCAAAGACCCTAACAGACACCTCACCAGAGAAGACATACAGATGGCAAAGAGCACGTGAAAGGATGCACCCCATCATTTGTCATCAGGGAAATGCAAAATAAAGCAACCGTGAAATACCAGCGCACGCCTATTAGAGAGGCTGAAATCCAGAACGCTGACAGCGGCAGATGCTGCCGAGCCTGTGGAGCTACAGGAACGCCCCTGCCGGCTGGTCGGGCTGCAAAACGGTACAGCCACCCTGAGAGTCCGGCCTGTGCTCTTACCATGGAAGTGGCCCAGCAGTCGTGCTCCTCGGCGCTTCCCCAGAGGAGCTGCAAACACAGCCACGTCAGATCCCACACATGGACCTTCACAGCAACTTCTTCATCGCCACAACTTGCAAGCAACCAAGGTGTCCTCCAGTAGGTGAACGGATAAATCAGTTGAGGGGCATCCAGACCGTCGAGTATTATTCAGCACGAGAAAGAAATGAGCTACCAAGCCCTGCAAAGACACGGAGGGGCCCGAAATGCATTTAACTAAGTGAAAGATACCAGTCGGGAAGAGCTACGTGCTATGTGATTTCGCCTGTACGACGTTCTGGAAAGAACAAAACAGTAGGGACAGCAAACACATCAGTGGTTGCTAGGGTTTATAAGGGAACGATGAATAAATAGGTGGAGCACAGGATTTTTTTTTTTTCTTTTTTTAGGGCCGCACCTGCAGCATATGGAAGTTCCCAGACTGGGGCTTGAATCAAAGCTACAGCTGCCGGCCTACACCACAGCCACAGCAATACCAGATCTGAGCCACGTTTGCAACCTATGCCACAGTTCACAGCAACGCTGGACCTTAACCCACTGAGCGAGGCCAGGGATCGAACCCGCGTCCTCATGGATGCTAGTCAGTTTCTTAACCTGCTGAGCCATGACGGGAGGATGGAGCGCCGGTGAGCCTGGCAGCCGCGCGATGGCCCAGTTGCCAGGCGCCCTCACGGAGTCCTGCACCTGTGTGTGCCAGCGGAGGGTGAGGAGGACACGCAGACATCCTGCCAGCCACGCAGACGGGAGGGCTGCCGCTCCTGAGGGCCACGCTGTCGGGGACAGCCGCCCCGCTCCAGGAGCGCCCTGGGGGAGAAATGGGGCGGGGGGGGGCGGAATCTGCCCTTAGAGTCGGTGGTGCCACTGCGAGGTGGGAGGGCGGGGGTCGTTATCGCCACTTCACAGAGAAGAAAACAGGCTGTTTGAAGATGGCTGTGCCCTTCCAGTTTCCACCTGCTCCCAAAAGCTCACTCTTTGCCCATTTTTCTTCTTGTGGAGTCTGTGCTCCAAGCCAGGTGTGCCCAGCTCAGTGCCCCTTGGTCGGTACCAGCGGCTTCCCTTCCTGATCCCTCCGAGTTGGGTGGGGGCATTGAGGCACATCTAGTACCCCCCCCCCACCCCGGCCCTGATTTCCAAAGGCAGCCATCTCCAGGCAGCCCTCCGAGGATGCGAGGGGGGGACCTGTGCAGGTGGTCCCGAGCCAGCCCACTGCGAGAGGGGTGCTGTCTGATGAGACGTCAGCCTCGTGCATTTAGTTCTTTAGACCTGGCTTCCTGTAGGTCTGTGAGCATATTTCACATAACTGAGTCCGAGGTCTGGGATTCCTTAGGGATGGTTTCTATTGATTGGTCTTTTTGCCTTTATATGAGTCATACTTTCTTTTTTTTATTTTCTTTTTTTCTTTTTAGGGCCGTACCTGCGACATAGGGAAGTTTCCAGGCTAGGGGTCGAATCAGAGCTGCCGCTGTCGGCCTACACCACAGCCACAGCTCCAGCCCACGAGCATCAGGAGCTGACGCCAAGCTGCGAATCTAAGTCACAGGCCACTGGCCAGGTCCCAGTAGACCTGGCCCTCCCTCTCCCCTCCCGCTCCAGTAGTCCTACAGCCCCCCAGCCTCTACCCCGCTGCTCACCTGGCCCAGCCCCCCTCCCACAACTGGCCAGTTCCCTTTTAGCTGGCTCATGCCTACTTATCCTTTAGCTAAGCCCGAACCCCCAGCCTGTTCCAGCCCGCCCTGTGCTCCCCCAGCAGCCCTGCTTCTACTCCCGGTCCCGGCACCGCCCCCCAGACCCCCTGATACTGGAATCCTGTTTGTACCACTGCCTCTGCCAGGAGCAGGTGGGCTCTAGATGGGCCCTGGGAAGCACTTAACAGAAGCGTGGCTTAACATCTGCTGCTTGAAACAAACTCAGCAAGCATCTGGAAACAACCTAAGTGGTAACGGAGGCCGAGGAAGTGAAGTGGCGGAAGGCAGCCTGTGGCAGGAAGCCCTGGGGCCAGTCGGGCAGGCTCAGGGGCATCGGGAGGGGGACGTCCAGGGGAGTGGAGAGGGCAGGACACCTGGACCGGGCCCCTACCCAGGCCACCCGGGCCCCCTCCTCCTGGCTCTGTTCCCAGAACCCTCCTACTGGGAAGCCGGGTCTGAGCCTGGAGAATCCCGGGTCAGGGGCAGCGCTGGGGGTGGAGGTAGCCCCCGGGGAGCAGATGCTGGCCAGGCCTCCCCCAGGCGTGGGCCGCCTTCCCCGGGTGGCTGACGGCCAGGCAGGGGCTGGCCTGTGGGTGTCTGGCCCAGCTGGCCACCGGCCGCCCTCCTCCTCTGGCCCTGGCGCACGGCCACCGCTGGCGCGACGCTGTGACCTTTCCCCCACTTCCAGCCCTGGCCTCCACGTGAGTCCCGGTCCCCAAGTTTGCGGGAGTCACATGCGCTGGCACAGGGCCCCGGGGCCCTCCTCGGCCCCTCCTCTCCTTGCTTGAGCCTAGGAGGGCCCCCAAGGAGGGCTGTGTCACAGGCCAGAGCCAGACCTTGGAGCCAGCTTGGCACCGCGAGGCTGATGGGACCTGAGCCCAGCGCCTGCCCGCGGTCCCTGTCCTCACCATCAGGCTCCTTCCCCGCCCTGGACACCTGCTCACGTGGCCGTCGGGGCTGAGGGCGGGGCTCAGGGACCCGCCGTCTCCCCCTGGGGGGTGGTCCTCCTCACGGGACACTCCCGGTGGCACCAGCCTCTGTCTTCGGCTTTCGGTTCCCTGGGCACTGTCCCAAACCCAGGGTCACAGCCCCTCAGTGCTCCCCAACCCCTCACACTCCAGACACCCCTTTGCTAGCAGGGCCCCCACCTGTCAAGGGGACTCAGGTCAGACCATGATGGCTCTTCTCCTCCCTTCAGGCTTGTGACAACACAGGCACACGGGCTTTGCCAGAGAGCCGTGGCAGCGCGGCCGGGCCCAGGTATGGACACAGGTCTTCCGGCATCTGAGCCCGAGGCACAGACAGGTCAGCAGGGACCAGACAACCTGGGCCTGGTGACCCCAGCCCCACACCCTGCCTGGGCCCTGGAGCTCAGAGCAGGGGTGGGGGACACGGGAGGACAGGGGTCCCAACCCCCTCACACCTGCCTCGGGGGCAGAAGCCACCTCCCCAGAGGATGCAGGGACCAGCCCCACCCCTGCCTCCGGCCCATGCAGCTCCCTGGCTGGGTGGGACCTTGGGGAGGTCACCCTGGCTCCTTCCAGCCTCCGGAGAGGACAGCGGGGTCATGGAAAGGTCCCCCATCCAGGTGGAGGCCCGAGGACGTGGGATGCCATCAGATCTCCTGTGTTTGTCTAGTGCCTGCAGACCTGGCCACAGACCCCGTGATCGCCAGGCGGAGGCCCCCAGGGCCGGGGAGGTGCTCCTGAGACAGTTGGGGACTCTGCTGGCAGAGGACTCAGAGCCTCAGGGCTGCCTCCGGGTCCACCCCTCCCGGGCCAGGCTCCTGCACCTGCCCAGCTTGGGGCTGGGCCTCTCCCTGCCTTCCAGTCTCTGCAGGAACAGCCCCTGGGGGCTCATGGGCCGGGGGAGGTGACCGCAGGCCCTGGGCGAAGCCCTTCTTATCTAGAGCTTGAAAGGACACATCCGGGTGAGGCGGGCCAGAGCTGGGGACGTGGGACAGGTGAGAAAGGGACCCTCGTGGTGTTTGCAAACACACAGAAACACTCTGGGAGCCGATGCCTGGGTGCTGCCCCTTTTGGCCGTGCGGCGGGGTGGTCCCTGACCTCTTCCTGAGCTTCAGTTTCTGCAGTTTGAACACAGGGGTCGCGATAAAACCGACCTGGCGAGCTTGCGCGAGATGGGGGCGGTGCGGGGCCCACAGCGAGCTCGGCTCGGGCTGCTCTGGGAGCCCCTCCCGCGCAAAGCACCCGGCCTCTCCTATTGAGAACTAACAGCTCTTCCCTCCCCACCCCCGCCACCCTCGCTTCACCTCTGGCCCTAAGCTCAGGTGAGGCTGAGCAAGGCAGGTATCTGTGCCTGGTTGGGGACACGGTGGCCTAGTGTAGGTGTGGGTAAGGAGGGCCACCGTGCGGTGGGTGAGGAGGTGGTTGGGTCGGGGTGGGGGGCACAGCCCGGTGCAGGCTGGGGGCCTGAGCAGTGAGACAGGGCCACCCGGCAGAGGGCCACGTGGTGGGGCTGCCCAGCGCAGGCGCAGCATCAGAGCCGAGCGAGGGCAGCATCCAGGTGGAGGGTGCGAAGGGGACCCCCGTGGTGGGGGATTGGCACGGCTCTCAGAGCCCAGACAACAAGGTGAGCAGCGTTCTGGCACCTGCCCAGCTGGGAGGTGGGTACCAGTGGCGGGGTGGCCCTGTAGTGGGTGGGACCAGTGCAGATTCCCTGGGGGCGGGGAGGCTGGCCTGGTAAGTAAATACGTAAGGGAAGCCGGCTTAGAAGGGAGTCGCGAACACGGGGTTGGAGGAAGCCGGAACCGACATGCGTTGTGTCTGGAACTGGAGGAGCTTCCTCTGTGGACTCACCATTTTCAATATGGAGACGGGCCGGCTCTTAGAGACCAGTGATTTCAATTTCTCCTTTGATACAAGGAACTCTATCTAGTCACTTGTGATGGAACATGATGGAGGATAATGTGAGAAAAAGAATGTATGTATGTGTGTGTGCGTGTGACAGGTCACTTTGCTGTATGGTAGAAAATTGACAGAACACTATAAACCAACTGTAATGAAAAAAATAAAAAATATTAACTTTTTTTAAAAAAAATTTCTCATTTGAAGGTTCGGGAAACCGAGATCCAGGCGGGGCAGGTGACTTTCAAAGGCCACCAGCCTGCTCCTCGGGCTTGTGGTCCCATGGTGTGGATGACTGAGTCTGACATTGGGGCGTGGGGCCCCCAGCAGGACTCACACAGCCGGGGAGCACGCTCCCTCCACTGGCTGTGCTGTGAGTGCAAGGAGGCGGGGACAGAGACGCAGCCCGAGGCCCTCCGAGCAAGCGGTCCAGGACGGGAGGCCGGGGAGCAGCACTGGCTCTCTGGCTTCCATGAGTTTTCTCTTCTTTCCATCCATTTCTCTTCATTCCCTAAGCTGGCTGTCACTCCCTTCAGAGACCCAGTGTCCCTCTAAGGGGCACCCAGATTGGAAATCTCTTCCTCCACCTACCCCCCGCCCCCCGCCCCGGCCAGCAGGCAGAAGCGGCAGCCTCTGAGCAAGGATCTGAAGCTTCGGATCCGAAGCTTCTTCATCTGTAAACAGAGGCCCGTCCTGCCAGCCTCCCAGGGCCACAGTGGGCACCCAGCAGGGGGACGGGCACAAATCCCCTTGTGCTCACGGCACCATGTCATCAGGACGCGGCGCCGCAAGGTGGGCTGTCTGGGAGCCCTAATCCCCCATCACGGCTGACACCTGCTCTTCTCATCTCCAGTGGCCGACGCCCCGGGAACCCCACCTCCCCGTCCTCATGATCTTCTGGGTTTCCTCCCAAACCGCATCTGGACAGGCCAGCGGCTCGCTTGGCTGACAGCAGGTGCCGGAAGCGACGCCGTGCCAGTCCCAAGCCTCGACCTCAGGAGCCCCGGCAGCCTCTGCTTTCCTGCCCTCCGGGAACCCGGTCACCACGCTGTCAGGCTGTCCGCTGGCGACGGGGGCCTGAGTGCCGCTGCCGGCGTGACTGCAGCCAGGACCACCTCAGCCCGAAGGATCGTGAGAAATAATAAATCACTGTCATTTAAGCCACTACGGTATTTGGGGGGGGGGGATACTCAATAACTGATAAACATCTCCCCGCCCTGGCACCCCAGCCTTCCCTCTGCGTCTCTCCCGTGGGTGCTGCTCTACAAACAGCTCTCTGCGCGAGGGTGGGGGGCTGAACTGCAGTTTGTCCGATTTCTGTGGTGTATGTATTCCCACCATGTCTGATGCCAGGCTACAGCATGACCCCGTAAACGGCCTTGAAAGGATGGGCAGTCGGGCCGGGAGGTGGCAGCGGCACAGCCGGCTCTCCTCCTTCAAGCACGTGAGGCCCACAGAGAGGGGAGCTGAGCGAGCTCCAGGCAGGAGACACGTGTGCCCAGGGGCGTCTTTTCATGGGCACCCAGAGCTCCCGCCCAGCCTCACTTTCAGGGCAGCAGGCGGGGAAAGAACTTGGGTCACGCACGGCACCTGCAGCGAGGAAGCGGGGCCCTGGGCAAGAGAACTGGGCTCCTCTCCTGCGTGGGCAGGCGCAGGCCTGGGCAGGCGGCAGCCGGGCTGTGTTCATGAGACCGAGGCGCTGCCCGGAGCCACGGCACAGGGCTGGT
Source organism: Sus scrofa (assembly GCF_054392235.1). Taxonomy (NCBI): domain Eukaryota; kingdom Metazoa; phylum Chordata; class Mammalia; order Artiodactyla; family Suidae; genus Sus; species Sus scrofa. The sequence goes on along the minus strand of NC_139385.1, from coordinate 138,685,337 downwards.
CAGATGGTTGGTTTGACGTGTCGGCTTGGCCAGGCTCTCCTCTCCAGTTACTCAACACTAACCTAGGGGCAGCTGTAAAGGGATTTTGTCCACGCAGTTAACATCTACAGTCAGGCGACTTTAAGGGCAGGTCACCCTCGATGACGTGGTTGGGTCCCATCCAACCAGTGGGAGGCCTTAGTGGCAAAGCTGAGGTGTCCCTGAAGAAGAAGGCATCCCACCCTTGACTGTGGTGCCAGCCGCCCACCCTACGGATTCCCGCCTCACCCGACCAGCCCCACAATGGTGCAAGTCATTCCTTGTAATAAATAGCTCTCGTTCTTTCTCTCTCCAAATATACATAAAAAATCATATAACATTATGCCGAATAATATATATTATATACTATATGCTGTAGAAATCTCATATATACATAGATTTATCACAAGCAATTGGCTTCTGCAGTTTTTATGTATATATACACACATATACACGCAGTTCCCATTGTGGCTCGGTGGAAGCGAATCTAACTAGTATCCATGGCCTCTCTCGGTGGGTTAAGGATCCGGCATTGCCATGAGCTGTGGTGTAGTCAGCAGCTACAGCTCTGATTCGACCTCTAGCCTGGGAACCTCCATATGCCACGGGTGCGGCCCTAAAAAGACCAAAAAAAAAAAAAAATTAAAATCAAAATAAAATAATAGAAGGAGTTCCTGCCGTGGCTCAGCAGAAACAAATCCAACTAGGAACCATGAGGTTGTGGGTTCGATCCCCGGCCTCGCTCAGTGGGTTTAGGATCCGGCATTGCCATGAGCTGTGGTGCAGTTCGCAGATGAGGCTTGGATCCCACGTTACTGTGGCTGTGGTGTAGGCTGGCAGCTGTAGCTCCGATTGGACCCCTAGCCTGGGAACCTCCATATGCCACGGGTGCAGCCCTAAAAAGCAAATAAAATAAAATAAAATACTAATACGTATACATAGCTATGTATGGCTAAATATATACACGCACATATGCCTTCTGGTCGTTTCTCTGGTGGAACTCTGCCTGACACACGAGGGGTTCTCAGAACACTTATATAACTGTGACCCCTCAGTAGCACAGAACCCTAGTCCCGGCCCCTGGCCGAGGCAGGGGCGCCTCTCCTTGCTCTGGGTAAGCAGGTGAGCTTGACACCAGAGGGCCATCCCCACGGGATCAGATGGCACCTGCAGCCCCAGGGTTGTGGCTGCAGATGGCGCTGTAGAAAATCCTTAGCTCCAGGAACACTCCGTGCCCTGCATCCCTCCTTGTCCCTTGAGGGCAGGCTTGGGCTTTGGGAATGCAGAGCTTGGGAAAGGCTCGGGCTACTTCTGCGTGCGGCCCTGTCCGGTTCTCCCTGTGGCAATGGGCCTAGAGCCACCATCCCCACCAGCGCCCTGGGAGGCAGAGGATTAGGGGGAAGAGGGGGGAGCACTGATGGGGAAACGCAAGCTGAGGCCAACCCTGCGCTTGCTCATGGGGTGTGGACGGGCGCCCAGCCCTCCTAGCTGCAGGGGGCAGAGGACCACTCAGAGGGGGTCTGGGAGGACTTGAACCTGGGCTGGGGGGGCCGGGGGGTGGGGGCTTGCAGCAAGGGCTGCCGGAAAAAGGCCTCTGCCAGGCACTGAGCTGGAAGGACAGAAAAGCAGCGGAGACACGGCCTGGCTGGTCTGGGGGGGGCAGATAGAGGTATTGGGGCGAAGAGGACTGAGGCCCCCCCTCCACCCTGAGGTTTGGTCAACACAGAGAGTAGCTGCAGGGCGTGGATTTGAATGTCAAGAGCCTGGGCGGTGGCAAGGCTTCCCTGAGGGAGGCCACAAAGGTGCTTCAGCGGGGCAGGGCCCTAAGGCTCAGAAACTCAGGACCGCGGTCTGTCTGGTTTCAGGTTCTTGGTCCTGCGACGGAGGGCATTTCACTGCCCTTTGCCTGGCCTTTCACGGAACAGCTGAAATGGGGCTGAAATGCAAGCCAGCCTTCTCTCCTGCTGTTGAAAAGAACTGGGGTGTGCATGGCTGGAGTAGGGTGTGTTTGTGCACACTTGAGGGCACACTCAGACACAATCGGTGTGTCAGCCTCCTCAGTATGGGAACACACACGAGGTGGCTTTGACACTGAAATACAGTCCTGGAGTTCCCATCGTGGTGCAGCAGAGACGAGTCCAACTGGGAGCCATGAGATCGCAGGTTCGATCCCTGGCCTCGCTCAGTGGGGTTCAGGATCCGGCATTGCCAGGAGCAGTGGTGTAGGTCAAAGATATGGCTCGGATCCCGTGCTGTGCTGCAGGCTGGCAGCTGTAACTCTGATTCGACCCCTGGCTGTGAACTTCCATGAGCCGCAGGTACAGCCTTCAAAGACCTGAGAGAGAGAGAGAGAGAGAGAGACAGAGACAGAGACAGAGAGACAGAGAGAAAGAGAAAGAAAGAAAGAAAGAAAGAAAGAAAGAGAAATATAGTCCTGACAACCTAACCGAAACTAAACTGGCAAAAGCTTCACTCAGACACCTCACCAGAGAAGATACACAAAGAGCAAATAAACATGTGAGAGATGCTCAGCATCACTAGTCACCAGGAAACACAAACCAAAACCCCAAGAACATGGGACTTCAATCCCAGGGGACAGCTACAGTTAAAAAGTCACATATCACATGTTGGTGAAGCGGTGGAGCAATTGAGGCTCCATACGTGGTTGCTGGGTGTGTAAAGAGGTGGCGCCACTCTGGAAAAACAGTTGGGTGGCTTCTTAGAAAGTTAAACATACATTTACTTCATGGCTCAGCAATTCCATTCCTAGGTTCTACCCAAGAGGGGTGAAAGCGGACGTTCACATACAGACTTGACCATGAGCTTCGTAGCAGCTTTATTCCTAAGCACCAAAAACTGGAACGTGTGACTGGATACATGCAATGTGGTACAGCCATACAACACAGAAAAAGCCCAAATTTTTCAGCAAAAAAAAACCCCACCCCAAAACAGAAAAAGCCCCCATTACTAATACATTCACCAGCACGGAGGGATCAAAAACATCGTGCTGAGGGAGTTCCCATCGTGGCTCAGCAGTAGTGAACCCAATTAGTATCCATGAGGATGCAGGTTCGATCCCTGGCCTCGCTCAGTGGGTTAAGGATCCGGCATTGCTATGAGCTGTGGTGTAGGTCACAGACCTGGCTCAGATCCCGAGCTGCTGTGGCTGTGGTGCAGGCCGGTGGCTACAGCTCCGATTAAACCCCTAGCCTGGGAACCTCCATATGCCGCAGATATGACCCTAAAGAAAAAAAAAAAAAAAAAAAAAAAAAGACAGCAAAAGAACGTGGTCTCAAGCCCCCACTCACTTTCCTAACGGGAATCACAGCCTTTCCCTTAGTGGGTTGGGGGCTTCTCAAGGTGCGTCCAGCTTCATCGACACGTGCCCGCTGCTGTTTTTTGGTGAGTCCTTCAGAGAAGGCTCCAAGACAGCTCCCCCTGCCCCAGCTGGACGGCAGTGATGGATACTCTGAGAAATTTAAGAGCTTTAATTCCAGGACAGGGTTTTAGTTACAAGGATCAGAAATCCCAAGTCAGCTAAAGCAAAAAAAGGGGGGGGGGGATTTACCTGCTTACACAGAAAGTCTACTGGTATCCAGAGCTCAGATGAGTCATTAGGGCGAGAATTAGGCCTGCCCCGCTTCTCCCTCTATTGTGGCCTGTCTCTCCTGCCGCTGACAATCTCTCGCACGGGGATAGCTCCACGGACCCGGCACATCCTCAAAGCCCCTCTGGAGGGGAAGCAACCCTCATCCCTGCCAGCTCCAGAATAAATCCCAGGAGAAGCCTGATTGGTCAGGCTAATGTCACACACTCAACCTTTAACCAATCACCGTGTCCTGAGGAATGCAGAGTTATGATTGGCTGATGTGGGCCCTTTGGTGGGAGAGGGGCTGGGCAGCTCTTGATCTTATCTTTCTGATGGGGCCTTTTCAGCCTCAGGTGAACAGGTGAACTCCTGCAGAGAAACAGATATGCAAGAGAAAGAGCTTTGTGCAACTCGACTGCTGCCTCTTCACTCCCCAGGATATCTGGGGGGCTGGGAACGGGGCAGGGAGCATCAGGCCCTTGCCCAGCCAAGAGGGCCAGCCACCTGTGTGGGTTCGTGTTAAGATCTTCTGCTTAGGTTTCCATGCCTATTGAAGGGTGTGAACAGAAGGACCGCGCCTGCGTAGAGGAGCTCTAAGACGGCCCCCACGTGGGCCCTCATGCGCCGTATAACCCCCCGACCTTGAGTGTGGGCAGAACCTTGGGGTTTGTTCTAGCCAGTGGATGGGCCAAAGGTGAGGTCACTCACAGAAGTGCCTCGTGTCATGTAAGACTCCCTCTGGGCTGAGAGAGACATCCTCTCCCGTTGACACGGAGCAAAGGGGCTGCCGCTGGAGAGAGACTGGGGCAGGGAGATGTGGGCAGCCTCCAGACTAAGCACAGCCCCGGAGGACAGCCGGGAAGAGGCTGGCCCTCCGTCATGGATCTGCAAGGGAAGGAATTCTGCGACAGCCTGAGGGAGCAGAGAAGCCGATTCTTCCCCGGTCAAGTCTCCACGTGAGAACACAGCTCAAGGCCGCCTTGACTGGCGCTTGAGGAGACCCCCAGCAGAAGACCCCACCAGGCCTTGTCCTGACTCCTCTTATTATCTCACAGAAGCTGAGATAATAAATGTGTGCCGCTTTAAGTCTCTGGTTTTGTGGTCATTTGTCACACAGCACAGAAGACTAAGACTCCCCTGTTTTTCTCCGCAGTAGGAAGTGACTGCTGCTGCCACAGCCGGGTCTCCCAGCCTGGGCGCCTCGCACCTGTCACTCTGCCCTCCACACGCGGTCAGAGGCAAAGTCCTCAGAGGCAAACATTCTTGCCTGTTCCCTAGGTCCTGTCCACACCTGCTCTGGTTCTCAGAATAAAATGCAAACCCTTGGTCTTTCTAAACGTGCTCCCAACTGTCTGTGTGTGAGAACTAGAGACCAGTTCCCTCCAGCCTCACGCTCCAGGCTTTTGTGAGGCACTCGTTTTCTTCTGGATCTCCCCCCACCCCATCTCTCCCGCACACACACCCCGCCCCACACACACACACGCACGCATACACACTTCCTTTCTCTTCCTCTTTCCTTTCCTCTTTGAAGCTCGGCTCAAAGTGCCGGTCTGCCTAGGGTTCTCCCTTCCCCATGCAGTTCCTCTGGCCCAGCCCCCGGTGCCTGGTCACCTGTGCGCCCCCTCTGTCCTCCCCCAGGCTGTGGATTCCCAGAGGGCAGCAAAATCTCGCTGGCTCAGGGCTGGGTCTCAGCAAGGGTCTGATGAAATGAAGGAATGACTAGCATGTCCACTTTCCGGCTGGGGCTGGGGCTCAGTTCGCCCTTTCACGCCCTCCGAATGAGGCGTGGGATCTACACAGGAATGGCCAGTCTTGGGACCGCATGCTCCCCAAGCCCACTCCCTGAGCTGGACTAACTGGACAGCAAGAGTCCAGCTAGCAGCTGCTGGAATCCAGAGAGGCTGGTTGGGCTCTTTCATCTCCGCTTCTGCCTGTCCACTGCCACCTCATCAACAGGGTCCCCTCACACCCCAGAAGGGGAAACTGAGGCTGAGGCAGAAAGGAGCCTGCCTGCCCAGGAGCCCCTGCCCCCGCTCCCCAGGGGCTGCTGAGGCCACCAGCTCGGGTGTGTCCCTCTGCAGAGGAAGTGGGCCGGGCACCCGCAGGCGGGGGAGGGACTCTCCCCAGGGTGGGGAGCTTCCTGCTCTCGGGGGAGCAAAGGCCTCCGTGGGCCCAGTGGGACCAGGAGCCTCCAGGACCCTTGCCATGGGCCTCCACCCAGAGGAAGGCACTGAGCCTGCGACACCCTTCCCCTCCCTTTCTCCCCCTTTCTTCTCCACCCAGGGCTTTGTGACCGGAGCCAGGAAGCTGCAGGGCTGGGCGCTTGAACGGCCTCCAAGCCCTGCTTTGCAATGGCTGAGCTCTAAAGTGGGAGCGCGTGTCCCCAACTGCCTGGCTGCAGGGCGCGGTGCTCTCGAGAGCAGCCCGGGACCACCCCGCTGCAAGCTCACGCCGTGCAAGTTCGGTGGGGTCGTCTCTACCCCAGCGTTTCGCGGTGACACCCCTGCCCCCGGGACTTCAGCCCCTGCTCCTGCCAAGGTTTCCGGGGTGAGGGGTGCCATCCCCGTGGGAGGTCCCGGCTGTCCCCTTCTCCCTCGGGCACAGAATAAAAAGCTCCCGCCCACCGCCAACATCACCCCACAGCTGGCTCTGACGTGAGGGGAAGGTTGGGCCCAGCCACGACCAGGAAGCTACCTGCTTGGCTGAGGATAATTTGACGGCCGATAAGGAGCACGTTTTGTGGCGCGTCACCCCTAATTCTTAACACCACCCGACTGGGGAGGTGTTATTAGTCCCATTTCAGGGCTGAAGAAACTGAGCACCTATGGGTGATCACGAGAGAATGGAGGACAAAGGGCTTTTTGGAGGCACCATGTGTGTAAGGAGTCATCACAGCCCACACGTGTGGCTCTTCACTCAGGCGGCCCAAGATCTGGGGTCAGGCCTCGAGAGCAGACCAGCCAGAGGTCAGAGGTTCCCACCCGGGAGAGAGGCAGGCGCCCCTGGGCCCCTGATCACGGCTCGGGTTGGGGGGCCCTGCCTCTTCCACAGGGCAAGAGGTGCCATGTCACCCAGCAGCCACCACGACTCCCCAAGCCTCCTCCTGAGCCCAAGTGCCAGGGCGTCCCGGGGCCCACAGGGCCCGAGGCCTCTGGAAGCCCCATAAAGGAGCCCAGGAGGAAACCGGCGGACGCGCGTGCTGCACAGGCCGGAAGTAGGGTGTGAGGAAGGCCAGTTAGGATGCCTGCCCAGCTCCCACTTCCCTGGGGGTTAACCCCTGCCAGTCAAAGCGCCACCCAGCACCAGAGAGGACTGGGGACCAAGGCTGTGATGGGCCAGAGAAGACCGAGGGACGTCAGCCTCTCTCCCCCGACTCTTGGCCAGCCTGTGGGGCGGGCATCTTGGCAGACCCCTGATGTGGGGCCATGAACTTTGGAATGACTCCCTGGCCAGCTCTGCACTTACTGGGTTGGTATATATTCAATAACAGGCGTGCCAAGGACTCATGGCGGCTAGCTTGAGGCAGATAGCACGGCCAACCTAGGCAAGAGCCGAGGAGGGATGCCCTAGTGAGGCGGCTGTTGCTCTGTGCAAGAATGGGCTGCCGAGGGCATACAGCCCGAAGCACCTTGGGGTCCTGGCAGTGATCTCAGAGAGACATTACTGAGTGATGGCTTGAAACAGGATCTTAATTCTCTACGCAGGAATTGAACCTGGGCAGCCCGGGTGAAAACCAGGAACCCTGGCCACTAAAGCAGATTTGTCCCGATTCTTGCCCGCTGTTGAAAGCAAGAATATTTCAAGGAGGCAAAGACTGTAAAAACAGGTACAAAGTTTATGTTAGAAACGCAGCACAGGAGAGGATTAAGATGGCAGAATAGAAGGACTGGAGCTCAACTTCTCTCCTAAAAACAACAAGATGCACAACTAAAAGCTGAGCAATCCCCACCCAAATGAACCGGAAACCTTAAAAAAAAGATACCCTACTCCAGAAGAAAAAGAGGAGGCCACATCAAGAGGTAAGAGGGGCAATTTCGTGATATAAACAACCCCATACCTCCTGGGTGGGAAGCTCCACAGACTGAAAACTAACTGGTTCACAGAGACTCACCTACAGGAGTGAGAGTTCTGAGCCCCACATCAAACCCTCACATGCGGGCATCCGGCACTGGGAGAAAGAGCCCCTGGAGCATCTGGCATTGAAGGCCAGTGGGGCTTGTACGCAGGAGCTCCACAGGACTGGGGGAAATGGAGACCCCATTCTTAAAAGGCACACATGGACTTTCACGTGCACTGGATCCCAGGGCAGAGCGAGGTCTCCATAGGAATCTGGGCCAAACCTGACTGCAGTTCTTGGAGGTCATCCTGGGAAAACAGGGGTGAATGTGGCTTGTTGTGAGGGAAGGACATTGAAGGCAAAGCTCTCAGGAATATTCAGCAACTGCCTGTCTCTGGAGGTGGCCATTTTGGGAAAACCTGGCCCCACCCAACAGTCAGGCTGAGAAGCCCCAGGGCAAACAACCACCCAGGTGGGATCACAGCCCCACCCCTCAGTAAACAGGCTACCTAAAGAGCCTCAGGCACACAGCTGCCTCTAATCCCATCCAGAGACTAAGCCCCACCCACCAGAGGGATTAGAATCAGCTCCACCCACCAGTGGGCAGGCATCAGCCCCTCCCATCAGGAAGCCCACAGCAAGCCCCCCATACTGACTTCAGCCATAAGGGGGGCAGACACCAGAAGTAAGAGAGGCTACAACTCTAGCATCTGTAAAAAGGCCACCACACCAAAAACCTATAAAAATGAAAAGACAGAGAACTAAAACTCAGATGAGGGAGAAAGGAAAAAACCCAGAAAATCAGCTAAGCGATGAGCAGATTCTTAGCCTCCAGGAAAAAGACTTTAGATTGTTGAAGCTGAAGATGATGCAAGGCATTGGAAATAAACTGGAGGCAAAGATGGATAACTTACAGGAAACACTGACCAAAGAGATACGAGATATAAACCTTAAACAAGAAGAGATGCAAAATACAATAACTGAAATAAAAAACTCACTAGAAGCAGCCAACAGCAGAATACAGGAGGCAGAAGAATGAATAAGTGAGGTGGAGTACAGATTAGTGGAAATTACAGATGCAGAACAGAAAAGAGAAAAAAGATTGAAAAGAAATGAAGAGAGTCTCAGGGAACTCTGGGATAACGTGAAACACAACAACATCCGTATTACAGGGGTGCCAGAAGGAGAAGAGAGAGAGAAGGGGACAGAAAAAATATTCCAAGAGATAATAGCCAAAAACTTCCCTAACATGGGAAAGGAACCACTCACTTAAATCCAGGAAGCACAACGAGTACCATATAAAATAAACCCAAGGAGGAATACACTGAGACACGTATTAATCAAACTAACCAAAATTAAAGACAGAGAAAATCTTGAAAGCAGCTAGGGAAAAGAAACAAGTAACATACAAGGGAACCCCAATAAGGTTATCAAAGGCAGATTTTTCAGCAGAAACTCTGCAGGCCAGAAGGGAGTGGCATGATATACTTATCGTGATGAAAGGAAAAAACCTCCAACCAAGATTACTCTACCCAGCAAGGCTCTCATTCAGATTTGAAGGTGAAATCAAAGCCTTCACAGATAAGCAAAAGTTGAGAGAATTCAGCAACCCTAAACCAGCCTTACAACAAATACTAAAGGAACTTCTCTAGGCAGAAAAGAAAAGACACTAACAGGAAACAAAAATTCCACAAATGACAAGGCTCACCAGTAAAGGTATATATATAGTAAAGATACGAAATCATCCATGCACAATTATACCACCAAAATCAGAAATCATGAGAAGAGGTGGGTACAAATGCGGGACACTGGAGATGAACTTGCAACTAAGAGAACAACAACTTAAAACAATCTCATATACATATAGACTCATATCAAAACTTCAGAATAACTGTAAACCAAAAATCTACAATTGATACACAAACAAGGAATCTCTGGAGAAGAAATATATCTCATAGTAAATAAGTGCATAATCCGCCATAAAGGGGGTCATTTGACATCATTCTTGGAATGCTGAAGTCTTCTTAGAACTGATTCTGATTTCCTCCCCATCAAAAAATTTATGATAATTATAATTAAATAATGCAACTGTACAATTAAATACTATAGTTCTACAATAGTATTATTAATAACCATTTCTCTCCATGGTACAATGTAAGGTCTATAATGTCTTGTTTATCACATCACCTAGAATGGTGTGATGCCTATACTGAAGAATCAATAAGATGTAAAAATTGTGAGGACATATTTATTATGTCCTCTGTTTTTTAACCAATTTATGCATTTTATATTTTACTTATTTTCAGAGGGCGTATTATTTTTGTTATTCTTACCAGTTAAGTTATTCTTTTTATTATGCTGTATAAAATATTTAATGGTATATAAGGTTTTCTACTTTATAAATTTTGGTTGCATAATATACACAATTTTAATATAATGCTAATTTTTAAAGGAAAATTGAAATGTAATAGATAATACTAAATAGTAAAGATGAAAGCCATACAGAATGGGGTAAAGTATAGAATAAATGTCCTATTTGTCTCAGCATATTTTCCATTCCCCTTCTCCAGAGGGAGTCACTTAATCTCTTTCTTAAGATCCATGATATAATAATCTGTGTGAATGTAATTGTGTTAAATATATGTCTTTTATTTTGTAAAAAATTTTTTTTAAAAGTTAGAACTAAAAAAGAAAAGAAAAGAAAAGAAATGCAGTACAACCTGTGAGAGAGCACACACAGAAGCAGTCTGCTGATCTAAGGCAGAAGCAAAGCAGCAACACACCCGGAAGAGGGAGGGTACAGGCGCCCCCCAAATGAGGAGTGTGCCCGAGAAGTGACCTTTATAAGGGGCTGTCCTTCTGGGCCTTTGCCTTCTTTTGGCCAATTATCTTGATTTATCTTTTATACCTGACCAGATCCAGGGCCTCCACCCTCTGCGTGCACATCTTTTGGCCAAGATGGATTCCTAAGCAGAGCATGGTGGGAAGGTTATCCAGACTTATTATGGCCTGGCACCCCCTCCCGTTCTGACCCAGAGGGGTCTCTCTGAGCCTGTGTAGTTGGGATCTCCCTGACCCTGAGGATGGGGAGGACGTGCCCTCTTGGTCGTTTGTCCAAGCAGGGCTCAGCTCCTCTCTGATCCTGTCATGACCCTTGATTAACAGCTCACGGAAGACAAGTACCAGTTATTTGCCTCGTTCCTGTTATTACTTTTATCTTGGCGTATAGACAGATGGCTGGTTGCAAATGTTTATCCCGGAGCCCACCTATTTCCTGTCTCAGGAAGTGTAAACAAGAGGCTAGTTGCAAATGTCTATCCTGGAGCCCGTCTAGCTCCTACCTCAGTAGGACCTGCCCAAGGCTGTGGAGACAGGGTGGCCCCGAGCCCCAGGATCTCAGGACTGGCCCTGGGCCCCAGCAGCCAGCCCACCCTCGGCAGGGATCACTCCACCCTGATGTGCTCCTGCCCCGTCTGGCTGGGGCTCATCTCAAGGCGGGGAGCTCATTCCTCGTGTATTCTTTCCTTCTGTGGTGTAGCGGGGGGATCACAGCCCGTCCAGAGTCGGCTGCAGAGCTGGTCTTGGAGGAGAATCCTCTACATTGAGGGTCACTAGGGGTGGAGCGTCCCCACGGCCTGGCGCTACAGGGTTGGAGGGGGTCAGGGTTAACTGAGTGGGGCTGAGGGGCCAGGGAAGAGAGAAGGGGGGCATGCTGCACCTGAAGAACAATTCCTGGAGGCCAGGGGCCAGGGGACTCGGGCTTTTGTGACAGGGATGTTCCCGTGTGTGTCATCAGCGTTCACAGCCCCTCCTGCAGCGTGACCATCCCTCAGGGCAGGCACGTCCTTGGCCATGAAGGACAGGAGCTTGTCCAAGGCAAGTCTGTGCCCAGGAGGTGAGAAGAGGAGCAGAAGTTGGCACAAGCAGGTCTCAGAGCCAGAGGTGCCCAAGAGAGACTTGTGCTGCTGGGATCCCCAGTGATACTGGGAAGGATGAGGATTTTGCACTGGTTGAGGCGCCTAGAGCTCTTTTCCTTAAGTCATGAAGAGCAGGAGGGATCACAGATCAGCCTCATCTGACCAGGAACACCCACCACAGTCCCCTGGTTAGACAAGGTTTCTTGTCGGGCAAATCAGGTTTTGTGGAGAACTAGTGTGTTGGCTCTGCCTGGTGCCACCCATCCTACTTCCTGGAAACCCAAGCTCCTCCAGGTGACTTGACAGAGCTGTCCCCGTAGCAGGACTGCCTTTCTCCCAGGACTCCCTCCTCGGATCCAGCCACACTCACAGTTTCCCAAAATGCTGTGCTTTCCCCTCTGACCAACCTGGTGCATACATACTGCTCTCTTATCCACAGGCACACAGGTCTGTGCACACAGGTGCGCGCGCGCGCGCACACACACACACACACACACACACTGCTCTCTTATCCACATGCACACAGGTGTGTGCACACGCATGCACACACACACACTATCTGGAAAACCTGCTCTCATTCATCTCTTACTGGGAATTATTTAAGAAAATTTGGAGTCTCTGTCATGGCTCAGTGGTTAACGAATCCAACTAGGAATGATGAGGTTGCAGGTTCAATCCCTTGCCTTGCTCAGTAGGTTAAGGATCTGATGTTGCCGTGAACTGTGTTGTAGGTCATAGACGTGGCTTGGATCCTGCATTGCTGTGGCTGTGGTGTAGGCTGGTGGCCACAGCTCTGATTAGACCCCTAGCCTAGGAACCTCCATATGCCTCAGGAGCAGCCCTAGAAAAGGCAAACACACACACACACACACACACACACACAAAAGAAAATTTACTTTGTAGTAATTTCAGATTCACTGAGAACTTGCTGACAATCCAGAGCCTCCCCTCCACCCAGCTTCCTCTTAGGCTACAGCTGACATACCAGGGTGCATTTGTCAGAACGAAGAAATCAACACTGAGACAACACTACAGACTAAACAGCAGGCTTTATTCAGATGTCACTGGTTTTCCCACAAAAGCCCTATTGTTATTATCGTTACTTCTGGATTCCACCCAGGATCCCATGGTGCATCCTGGCCTCCTGTCTCCTTAGTCCCCACCCTCTGGGATGGTTTTCCAGTCTCCTCGACTGCAGTGAACTTGACCCTTTGGAAAAGGCCTGGCGAGGCGTTTTGTAGCATGTCCTTCAGTTTGGGTTCATCTGATGATGCTCATGGTTAGACTGGGATTATGGAATCGAGGAAAGACCAACCTGGAGGTGCAGTGGCCTCCTCGCCTCACCTCGGGGGGGCTTGTGATGTCAACGTGACTTGTCACGTGTGGGATTACCCTTGTCGCCTGATGCTGTTGGCAAGCTTTCTCCACCATGAAGTTTCTCTTCTCTTTCCACAACTCACTTGTTAGAAGTGAGTCACGACACGCAGTTCATATTTGGGGGGTGGGAGCGGGGAGACTTAAGCTCCACTTCCTGGAGGGGGTTATCTCTATGTATCATTTGGGATTCTTCCTGTGGGAGAGCTTTCTCTTCTCTCCCATTTAATTATTTACACTATTTATTTATTTGAAGTACAGTTGATTTACAATGTTTCAGGTGTACAGCAAAATGATTCCGTTATACATAAATATATATACATATATATATTCTTTTTCAGATCTTTTCCATTATAGTTTATTACAAGATATTGAATTTAGTTCCCTGTGCCATACAATAGGTCCTTGTTGTTTATCTAATTTCTATATAGTGGTATGTATCTGTTAATCCCCAATTCCTAATTTATCCCTCCCTGCCTTTTCCCCTTTGGTAACGGGAAGTTTGCTTTCTCTCTCTGTGAGTCTATGTCTGTTTTGTAAATAAGTTCATTGATACTACTTTTTTAGATTCCACATATAAGTGATTGCATACCGTCTTCGCCTTTCTCGGTCTGACTCACTTCACTTCATCTGATAATCTCTAGGTCCTTCCATCTTGCTGCAAATGGCATTATTTCATTCTTTCTCATGGCCGAGTAATATTCCATACAATGCATTTTAATTATCTCCTCTTTAAAACCTTCACGGCTCTCCTCTCCCCAACTCAGCTAAGTGGCTAAGACAGCTCCCCCTGCTCCCAGCATTTCCTCCACCTGCTGTGCTTTCCTCTCTGGTTTGCACTTATCACACTACACCATTATCACCACCTTGCTTGGGAGCCTCTCTACTACAGGACGGCTTTTCGGTCATCCTTTATGAGGAGTTATGTGGCAGGCACTTTTGCCAAGTATTTATATGAATATCATCTCATTTAATCTCCACGACATTCCTATAAATGGATATTTTCACCACCCCCATTTTACAGAAGAGAAAACTGGGGCTCAGAGAGCCTAGGCAATCTGCCTAAGATCACCCAGGGAGTGAGGAAAGTCTGTGAGGGCAGGAAGAGTGTCACAAGCATCTCTCCCTGGCAGCTGGCAGAGCACAAGCCTTTATCGTGAATTCGCCTGCAGTGCAACAGAAACAGCAAAACCTGGGCTGCTGGTGTCCAGTCTGCCTTGGGGAGCCAAGCACAGGGGCCAAGCTCTCCTGTCTTTCTGCCCTAAGTTTCTGCAAGGCCCCCGTGGTGGCGGCATCAGAAGAGGCATCGCACCTGAGGAGGAGGCCCCACGGCGCAGCATCCCTGCCCAGAGGGAGGGAGAGGGAAAGGCCGTGAAGACAGCTCCCAAATCCTAAGCAACTACCTGTCTCAGAGACACGATATGACGGCAGCCCGGAGGGTGGCCCAAGAGACCCAGCAGGGATCCGTGAGTGACACAGAGCCAGAAGGGTGTTCAGGAAGAGGCTCAGGATGAATCAGGGCACCGGGCATTTCCTCAACTCATCCTGGCTAAGCAGGTCCCTCATTTCTTGGCGCCATCGACACGGGCCTGCGCGGAGGTCGGAGCTCGCCGTTGAGGGCAGAGCGAGATGGGAAGCGGTGACCATGACCAACATGGTGTGAGAGATGCCCCGCCGGACACTGAGATGGAGGGCACTGACTGTGCCTGGGGCAGGGGCTTCGTGGGGCAGACAAGGGGCTTCCAGGCAGAGGGGGGAGCCACAGGCAGCTGCAGCCCAGGAGTCCCCTGGAGCCCGGGAAGCCGAAGGCACAGGGCCAGCCCAGCTGGTTCTGCTGTGCTCAGCCTGGAGCTGGGAGCTGGCATCTTCTTCAAGGGGTTAAAATCCATTCCTGTGCCAAGTCAGGGACCGGCCAGCCTGGGACCACGCAACCCAGCAGGGCTCAGCCCAGTGCTCTACAGAGGGCAGGAGTGAGGAGCGGGCATCACCCAAGTCCCCCTGTGAGACACTCACTGGCTGCTCTGCCCATGCCTTGAGCTGCTGCCTCGCTGGCCCTGCTGCCCGGCTGGGCTGGTGCCAGCATCACACTGGATCACTGGGGAAGCCAGGCTGGCAACACATCCAGGTGTAGGCAGTTGGCCAAGCAGACGGCCTGGGCGGCCCTGGGGACACACGGAAGGCTGCCCGCCCAGGCCAGCAGGTACTTTGTGCAGCGGCCCAACCCTGCACTGGCCTCCAGGGGCTTTCTTCTGGGCTGATCTCAGGACAGTGGCTCCGGGGCATCCATCGGGGGGGTCGGGGGGCTCGTCATGGGGGGAAGCACCGAGCTGGGATTCAGCTCTGAGTCCCGGATGCTCATCGTTTCGGAGTAACTTGCACGAGCTGCTTCCGTCCTCTGGGTCTGCCTCTCATCCCACAGAACGAGGGGCGTGGACTGCAGGAGTAGTTCTCCCAGCGCGGCCCCCGGCCCAGTGGCGTCGATCTCTGGGAATCTGGCAGAAGTGGGAATTTTCCGACCCCATCGGAGAATGGCTGTAGGCGCCCTGGGGTGGACCCAGGGGTCTGTTTTGACATGACCTCCAGGGCATTCTGCTGCGGCTCCAGTGTGAGAACCGCTGGCGGGCGGCTCTCATGGTCCTTTCCCAGGCTTCCCTCCCCGTCTCTCGGGCCCGCACAGCATGTGCACAGTGGGTGAGGTTTGGGTGTTGTCAGCACCCAGACATCACCCGCATTCCCTGGGGGCCTCCCTCCCACTGGCCCCTTGGCACCAGCTGCAATGGCATCTCCCGGGGAGACGGTCCCAGCCGGCCCTCCTGTCAGAGCCCCAAGCAGAGGCAGAGGCCCCCCGCACCTGCCCCTCCAGCATCGCCCTCAGTGTTCCCCTGTTGGTGGGTCGGCCTCCTGCCAAATGGTGGGGCTAAAGGTCAGGGTTGGTCTGACCCCGCCATGGACCCCTAGGACCAGGAACACGGTGGGGCTCTCGTCCCCACACCCCAGGCTGTCCTGCCTGGGCTCCCAGGACCCCACCAAATGCCCATCCCCTCTGAGAGCCCTTGACGCCCACGCCCCCAGCCTGGAGGCTTCCTTGGGCAAATGCTGGAGTTTAGAGGCCACGCAGCCCCTCTAGCCCAGGCCTGGGGCCTGAACCATACACACAGCCGGGTTTTCCATCTTGGAAGGTTTGAAGACACAACACGCAGAGAGGTTGTGCCCTGGCCTGGGGACACACAGAGAAAAGGCAGAGAAGGACAGCCAGGAGGCAGCTGCTGCCAGCAAGCAGGGTGTGTGTGTGTGTGTGTGTGTGTGTGTGTGTGTGTGTGTGTGTGTGTGTGTAGAGGGAGGAGCTGACCATCCCCTTTGTGTCTGGTGGGAGCTGCCCAGGCCCCCCCACTGCCCCAGATCCACTCACAGGGACTCACACGTGCCCTTCATCCCCTTTGCCAAGAAGACACATTGGAAGAAAGCCCTGGCATGAGTCTGAGAGATGGATCCTGGCCCCACCAATGGAGCCCCATTTTGCAGATGCAGCAACTGAGGGTGTCAGGAGGGACGGATGCCTGCTGTGAGGTTGAGGGATCCCTCATCCAACAGGCCAGGAGTGGCGGGGGAGGGGTGGATCAGTGATCCATTAATCTGTCCACCAGTCAATCATTACTTAGGTCAAGCAGAGGGCAGTTTATAGTATGTTCTGGTCCTTGTGTGCCTTCCAGCCAGTGAGCTGAGCCCAGGGAGAAGGAGAAAGGCAGGAAGGATGGGCTGGACCCAGGCCTGGCTGCCAGCCAGCGCTCCCCTCCCAGGCCAGCTCTCCCTGCCCACCCCCCGCCCACCGCCCTGGCAGCAGTGGGGGCAGGGAAGGCAGCCTTGACCTTCCTTTGTCTCTCTTGGCTCGGGAGCTGGGCTGTGGCCAAAGGCGGAATAACCCAAGAGTGGCAAGTCCTGGGTCAGCCGGTCTGTCACTGGGGGGAGTTGCGGAAGCGGCTGAGGGTCCAGAGAAAGAAGGAGCCAGCCCGCCGGCTGTGGGTGGTCCTTGCCTCTGGGCAGCTGCCAGGCCCCGGGGCAGGGTGGAGCGGAGTCACACCAACCCTCCGTTTCTGACTAGGCCTAGACCTCAGCTCCTCCATGGTCAGTGTGGACAGGGGACCGGCTTTTGTAAAGTGATGCTTATCCAAGCTGGGTAGGATCTCGTCCAAAGAGTCTCCGGTTTGGGCATTTCACTGACCACAGGGTTTCAGAACACGTGTGCAGGGCTGCCACAGGCTTGCCGATGGTTTGTTCTCACAGCTAGAGGGTTACGTACCATCTGCTGGCAGCATACCCTCCGCCAAGACCCGACATTCTAACGACAGAAGCCTAGGAGGATGCGATCCCTGGGTAAAGGATGCTCTTAAGCTGCACTTAACTGTACGGGGAAAATGCGTTCTCTGCCCTTATTTTTCTCATTCATAACAAAACCATGCAAACGAGCTTGGCTGAGGTTTACGACCGATCAGAGTCACAGAGCTAGTCCAGCTCCATGTGGCAGGTCAGAAAACTGAGGCTCAAAGATGACCAAGAGACCTGCCCAGGTAACCCAGCACTGTAGTATCAGGAGCGAGGACACCAAGCCAATTGTCTGTCCGGGTGTCTGGGGCCCCTCCAGCATCCTAACTGGGTCCTCAGGGCAGCAGGCAGCCCTTGTCACGCTCCCTGGCCAGGCCCTTGACACCTCCCCCCACACATATGCTCCCTTCTCATCTCACCAGGGGCCCCTCCCAGCAGGTGGGTCCCACGTCACCAAGAAAGTAGTCGACCGGCCAGCACCCTGGCCATCTCTCCTCCCCTTCCTGGAATCTTCCTGGCTCCCCGGCTGCCTTCCCTCCCTTCCCCTATTTCTGGATGAAGCCAGGCCGTCCCCTGTCCAGGGCCTGCTTCCCTTTTACGTGCTCCTCCAAGCCTCCCTCGACACCCCCCAAACTCCTTCTGCCATCGGCCTTTTCCTCGCCCTCTCGCAGCACCTGTTTTTCTGTACCGAGCCCTTCCCTGCAGCGCACAAACACTCAAGTGTCTCTGCTGTCATGTAAAATCCTCTGAAATTCACAGAAGTAGAAAACAAGATGGCTTTAAAAAAAAAAAAAAAAGTTCCTGGCCAGAGATTGAACCTGGGCCACAGCAGTGACCACGCCCGATCCTTAACCCACAGGCAACTAGGGAACTCTGAGATGGCCTTTTTTTTTTTTTAAGGGCCGCACCCACGGCATATGGAGGTTCCCAGGCTACGGGTCCAATCGGAGCTACAGCTGCCGGCCCACACCACAGCTTCAGCAATGTGGGATCCAAGCCACATCTGTGACCTCCAGCACCACAGCTCACGGCAGCAGTGGATCCCCAACCCACTGAGCGAGGCCAGGGATTGACCCCAAATCCTCATGGATACTAGTCGGATTCATTATTGCTGAGCCACAGTGGAACTCCCAAGATGGCCTTGATATACGTGAAGTTCTCAAGTAAACTCCATCAAAGAAAGGCAACCTACTGCTACGAGTTCTTGTTTTTTTCCACGTAGCATGGTTGAGATCAGAAAATTCGAGAAGGCTCCGCATTAGTAAAGAGACAGGGGGTTGGCTCCACAGTTCATTACTGATGGCGTAAATGGACACAAAAGCATCACAGGAAAAGGCGACGATTTTCCTCAATTAAAAATGCACATAACCACATATCAGGATTTTCAGAGTCCTCATAACAGCCCCAGGCTAGACACAATCTCGACGCCCTTGGACGGGAGAGTGGCCGATACGCTGCGCTGTATTTTACAGCAGCGGGACTAATGATCTTGAACTCCATGCTGGATCCCAAAGAGAGCAAACCACGTGATTCTCTCTGTACAAGTTTCTATACATGTGAAAAGATCCTACTGGTATTAAAAGTCATGGAAGGGATGATCCGGGGGCAGGGGGGTCAGGGAGGGGGCTTCTAGGATTCTGCTAAGATTCTGTTTCTTTTCTTTTCTTTTTTTTTTTTTTTTTTTTTTTGTTGTTGTTGCTATTTCTTGGGCCGCTCCCGCGGCACATGGAGGTTCCCAAGCTAGGGGTCCAATCGGAGCTATAGCCACCGGCCTACGCCAGAGCCACAGCAACGCGGGATCCGAGCCGCGTCTGCAACCTACACCACAGCTCACGGCCACGCTGGATCGTTAACCCACTGAGCAAGGGCAGGGACCGAACCCGCAACCTCATGGTTCCTAGTCGGATTCGTTGACCACTGCGCCACGACGGGAACTCCAAGATTCTGTGTCTTGATCTCTGCCTGGAGACACAAGTTTGTCCGCCTTGTGGAAAATTCACTGAGTTGGACACCTACGTTTTTGCACTTCCCTGTACCTATGCTACACTTCAGTAAGATTTACCAAAAGGGAAAAGAAAAGAAACGGAAGAGCAGCTGGCCCGGCAATGCCAAGTCCAGGACGGGGTCTCATAGTTAATCCTTGCATGGACATGACGTCCTGGCAACTTGGAAGCAGCCTACACTGCGCGTGTGTGTGAAGAAAGGCTGCGTGGAGATAAGTATGGGGTGGGCGGTGGGGGGCAGCATACATGAAGACCTGTCTGTCTGTCTGTCTGTCACACAGACCGGACATCGGAAGGATAGGGCTTTATGCCTGAAGAGCCCGGAGCCAGCCTGCTGTCCAAGCGTCCAGGCATTCTTGCGCTCCAGGGAGCAGACACTGAGCCGGAGGTGACAGAAGCTTGGGCTCCAGACTCCTGGAGAGCTGCTGCCACCTCCTAGAGGACAGAGACACGGCTGGCCACGTGGCCGGGCCACACTGGCAGAGATGGGATTTGCATGGAGGTCTGACTACAAAGCCCCGAACTCAGCCCTGTGCTGAGTTGTCCTGCCCTTTGGGGACCGGGCAGGGCTCAGTGAGGTCCTGCACCTCGGTCGGTTGTACAGAGCAAAAGTGGGGAAGGCATGGGTTCCGTGCAGAAGGAGCAACATGTCCAAAGCAGAAGACAGGGACGACGCGATGTCGGGGGCACCGGGTCTGGTGCTGGGTGGTGGGAGCAGGAGGGAAAGGGGTTGGGGAACTGGTGTGAATGATGCAGGAAGCACTGGCTGGGGCCTGGTTGTGCGGTCCTGGATTCCCACCTAAGGAGTAAGTTTCAGACCTGTAGGCATCTGGATTCCAAACCGAGGGTTTGCATGTGGGTTTGGTATCACCTCCACTTCCAGAAGATCATTCTGGCAGTGAGATGAGGGTAGACTGCAAGGGACGAAGCCAGAGACACGGAGACCCGCTGGGGGGCAGCGGGATAATTCAAGTGAGAGAAGATGGTGGCTTGGCCAGGGCAGGAGTAGGTGATGGAGCGAAGTTGGGTTTGAGAGCGATTTAGAAAGAACACCAGGTCACTGGCAGGGCAGGGAAGGGTCAGAGGTGACTCTCAGATTTCTGGGTGAAGGAATGAATGGGGTATCTGGTGGTGCCCTTCCAGCGGTGAGACATCCAGATTTGGGTAGAATGGAGATTCAGTTTCAAGGACATTGAACTAGAGGTGTCTGCAAGCTGTCCAAGTTGGCGGGTCCGGGGGACAGAAGGTGTGGGCCTTCATTTCCTCGTTCAACCAGTGGTTATCATGCGGCTGCAGCGAGCCGGGCACTGGGTGTTCACAGTGAATGAGACAAGGTCCCTAACCTCGGGAGGATTCCTTCTGGTGAGAGGAAAATCAGCAAATCACTAAAGAAACAGAGAAGTTGCAGGCCATGAAAAGCGCTGGGAAGGACCTGAATCAGATAAAACAGCAAGAAGCTGGAAGTGAGCTTATGCTCCCTCGGCCCAACACAGCAGGCCTGCTCAGGAACAGGAACAAGCTGGCCACAGCCCTGGGCCCCACCTGCTTCCACCTGCTTCCCTATCAGTGTAAGGGGGAGGGCCTGGTGTTCCGGGGACCTGTCCCTCGGGCTCAGGGCTTTTCTGACGCAGAGCCAATCCCGAAGTGCAAGGATCCTCTGCTTTCACCTGCCCTTAGCTTGCAGGGCCGAGGCTACATCGCTGCAGCCTCTGCACCTCCCGCTGTGCCAACCCACATCCCAGCTCAGCAAATGTGGGCCACATGGGCGGATGAACGGCTGTCTCTTTGGCGCTGCAGGCGGTGAGGGCATAATAAACACAGCCTGCTCCGCAGGAACTTCGAGCTGCAGACCTGGAGGAACTATACCCAGCAGCACAGGCACCAGAAGTCCTGGGGGAAGACAGGTGCCCTGGGCATCTGTCTAATCAGGTCTGAGGACTTGCCAGATGGGGTAACGCTTACAACTGGTCTGGGAAGAATGGATGCGTTTCACCAGGTGCCTGTCAGGTGGTCCCCCGTCTCGCCCCCAGCCCCCCAGGAACTAAGTGGAAACTGCACCCCTGAGCTGCCTGGGGACGGGTCAGCCGCAGACACAGGCCTAGAAGTTGCAGCTCTGGGTGCTTAAGGGAACAAGCGGACGCAGGAATGTCACCTGTGGCTAGCCAGCTTTCAAAACTCTTCCAGATCAAGGTCGCACTCCTAGGAACGACGGCTGCCTAATACAAATTTTTTAAAAAGAAAGCAAACTCCAGGTTGAGGCCTCCAAGTGCGCTGCCTCTACTGGACAGATTCACCCCATCCGGACCTGCGCTCTGGCAGGCTTCGGGCAGTGGCCGCTTTAAGCGCTGTCCCCCTCCCCAGCCAGCTCGGGGACTTCCCCTGCCGCAAAGGCGCTGTCCTCTCTGCCCAGCCGCCTCCGCACCGCAGCGGCCAAGCTGCCGCCGGGACCTTTCCCCTACTTTCCAGGGCCTCAGGCCCCGCCCCCTCATCGCGACCAAAACACGTGCCGCGTCCCGCCCTGCCCGATCACGCCGCGGCCAGGCTCTGATCACGCGGCTCCCCGTGGTGCCTATTGGTCGGTGGCGCACGGGCCTGGCGCGGATTGGCTGGCACCTGGCCGGCCCCGCCCCGGAGGGGCGCGGTGTATTTTGGTTTACCTCTGCACCCCGCCCCTCCGGTCGCCCCGCCCCTCCCACGCCGCGAGGGCCGCGCCGAGGCAGAGTGGCGCGGGCGGGCGGAGGCGCGCGCCGGCCGCTGGATCTCCGGCTCGCCGCCGCCCGCCACGCACGTGCGGCAGCTGTCGTGCGCCGAGCTCCCGCCCTGCGGCTGCTTTGTTGCCTCCGGGCCGCCGGCACCATGCTCACGCCGGGCTCTGCGGGCCCGGGCGACGCACACGCGGTGAGTGGTCGCCCATCGGAGAGAGGGGCGAGACGGGGCTGCGCTGCGTGTGCGGACACAGGGTGCGGAGGAGGGTGGGGGCACACGGTCTCGCCGTACCCACACCCTTGAGAGCCCGGGCGGGTTCGGCCGCCTGAAGGGGCGGCGGCCGCGCGAGGTCGCGCCGGGAGGGGCGGGGAGGGGGATGTGCTTCGCACCGCCCCACGCGCAGCTTTTTGTCTAGCGCTCCCGCAGCGGCCCCACCCAGGCAGCCCCAGGTGCGGGGCTATTTGCAGCCATGACGTCATCAGGCCCTGTGAGGAGGTGGCCGTTGGGCGGGGCGCGGCTGGCGGGAACTCGGCTTGCGGGCCGCGGGGGGCGGGGCGCCGGCGGAGAGGCAGGGGCTGTGGGAACTCGGCGCGGGGGGCGGGGTCGAGGGCGGGGGCGGGGCCAAGGCTGGCGGGAAAGCGGGGCGGGGCCAAGGCTGGCGGGAAGGCTGCACGCGCCGGGCGGGCAGCCTCAACCCCTGGGCCGCTCCTGTCCGTGCTGGAGGGCGCTGGCTGAACCTGGTACCGAGTCGTCGAGCCACGGGGACTGCCGAGGGGCCGAGAGAAGGGTCTGGGAGCCCCGCGTCACCCCGTCCCTCCCCTAGCAGGCCTAGCAGGTCTTATTAACCATTTCCACTTCTGTGACTTCACAGTTCTTTCCGGGGACTCGGCCAGAGTGACATCTGTAAGGGCGGCGGCGTCACCTGTGTGCCGCGGGGGGCCCCTGGGCGGGACAGGTTGGGGTTTAGGCAAGCTGAGTGGAAGAGTGTTATCTTCGTAGATGGAAAGGTTCTCGGGGAAGAGATGGGTTGCCTCCAGTCGGTTCCTGCTCTGCTCCCGCTTCAGAGGAGGAGCTGCGCTGGGAAGCCCTCGCCGGCTTGTGGCAAATCTTAGCCGTTCTTCCTCTCCCAGCGCTAGTCCGCGAGGACCGACCCAGGCGCTCCCGGGGGTGGGGACCAGGGCTGAACCGCGCGTTGCTCTCCCGCGCGGGACTCAGCTGAGTGATTCCCTGACGGGTGTGGATGCTCCAGGGTTGTCGCAAATGCATCTGTGGGGACGCTCGGGTGGTTTTGCCGACTCATCTCAGCCAACCTGAGCCATCGGTGTCCTTCCTCCTCCTCCCCCCCGGGAAAGTTTGACATTAGCCATTGGGTTCTCACCTCTGGAAAGGAGTGTTATTAATCATTTCCCAAAGAAAAGCAAGAGCTTAGCAACCGTTGCTAAGAGTCAGGGTGTTCTGGGGAAGCTGCTGACCGGCCCAGTCCATTCCTCCTCCCTCCCTCGGCGAAACACTGGCTTTGGAGCCAAGTGGTCCTCCGAGCTCTGCTGGCTGCTTCCCCACCCCCCAGAGCGCATGCGGTGCTGCGGGCTTGGGGTGGGTGTGGAGTGGGCGCGGGGCAGGTTCCTGGTGTGCATGCCTTCTTCCTCCTTACCGTGGGGGCTGTGCGTGACCCTTTTTGTGCTTCCGGGACTGAAAAGCCATAGTGTTGTGTCGCCTTTAGGTTGACATCATGGACATATGTGAGTCCATCCTGGAGAGGAAGCGGCATGACAGTGAGAGGTCTACGTGCAGCATCTTGGAGCAGAATGACATTGAAGCTGTTGAGGTGCTGGTTTGCATGAGCTCCTGGGGTCAGAGATCCCAAAAAGGGGACCTGTTGAAGATAAGACCGCTCACACCTGTCTCTGACTCTGGCGATATCACCACCACTGTGCCGATGGACTCACCTGCACCTGAGCTACCAAAGGACTTCCATTCTTTATCAACTCTGGTAAGAGGTGGGGGAGGGGGCGGTTTGCGCCTGGTCTAGAGTATCTTTGGTAAATGTGCTAAAGAGCTGCTGGGTAGATTCACCAGGATGCTGGCAAGCAAGTTCATACCCCCCTCTATGTGGGTCTTAAGGGTGAAAGCTGCTTTTATCTCTTGAAAATATGCTTTCCATTAATAGAGCATAGCTTGTAGCCACAGGGTGTAAATGTCCATAGGGTGAAACTATAGATTGATGTGGAAGAGCAAAATGTAGTCATTTTCCTGGGAAACCCGTAGGTTGAGGGCTCCAGTCCAGGAGCAGGATCTGTGGGTGGCAGCAGGGGAAAGCCTCTACTTTGCACCAGGCAGCCTTCATTAGCTGGGGTGAAATCCTGGGTCTCTGCCTCCCTTATGGGAGCCAATTTCTTTCTTGTGTGAGTTGGGTGCCGTCAGACACTGGCTTTTGTTTTTGTTTTGTTGTTACCGCAAACGGCAGCAAAGTTACTGGGAAGCACTGCCTCTCCACTTGGAGAAGTTGAAAGCTGTCAGTTGCCAACAAAACGGAAATTTTTGATCTGGCTGTTCTGGGCTGGTATCTTGCACTGGAAGGATGGGGCAGAACACTGACTTGTGGGGTGGGAAGGCACTTGTGGCAGCAGAGAGGATTGTACAAGGAGTGGGCCTGGCTGCGGGGGGGGGCACCTCTCAGAGTTACTTGGCATTGGGTTGAAAATAAGTGGGAGCTGTTTGTAGGGAGAAGTGGTACAAAGAGAGTCTTGGTTTAGGCCAAACCCCTGGTTAAAGCATGGCCTTTGGGGGATCGTTCTCCTAGGTTTTATTTTGTATCTAGTAGGCACTGAATGAGTGTGTGACGGATTGGATGGGGTGTGATCAATTGGTTGGATAGGTGTGTGATTGGATGAGTGTGTGTTTGATGGGGTAGGTGTGTGATCGATTGGATAAGGGTGTTAAATGATTATCACTGAGACTTTTTTAAAAACTTTGAGATTCTGATACTATTTTTTGAGATTCTGTATAAAGTTCTCATTTTGACTGTAAGTTTGATTCTTCATTTGTAGTCCTGATACTTAAATTGTTCACTTCAGTAGCTGTGCGAGCCCAGGAACAGCACCGGCGTCCTCACAGTGGAGCAGATGGATGGGTTGGCAGAGGTCGGGAAAGCGGGAGAAGGCAGGAAAGTTAGGTGCCTCCAGCAGGCTGTACATCCATTGGGTGCGATTGGGAGCAGACTTTGACCAATCTTTTCTAGATACTTCTTTGTAAAGACTTCGGGGGCAACATGATCAAAGTAAGTTCCTTAAAATTTAACCAAAATAACCTTTTCACACAGCACTTTTTTTTTTTTTTTTTTAAGTGCATGACTCCTCCTCAGAGCCCTGACCTCACGGAGCCATCAACAGGGACACTTGGTCCTTCCCAAGTAACTGATTCCAAAGCCCCCATGGTCATGGCTGGCCCCTCAGCCTCTCGTGGGGGAGCCCCCCCTCCCTGCAGGGCCATGGTGACAAGTGTCATTTGCTACACCGGGGGGACTCCTGCCCACACTCCTACCACTCAGGCTCAAGAGCACCACCTTTCAGCCAACAGAGAAGCGGAAGCCCGGTGTCTGGAACACACCGAAGCTTTGCCGGACACATGCCTCACAGACAGTTTGCTCACCGTTAACGCGGTGTCCTGCCAGCCTTGCTCACACAAGTCTGGCGGCCTGACCTCCACCGACGACAAGAGCCCGCAGGCAGGGTGGCCTGTTGCGGTTCCGATCTGCTCACCAAAGAATCATGACAGTGACTTGCCAAGGAAAGCCACCCCTCTGATTTCTGTCCCTACGGCTAGTCCCCCTGTCCTTTGCCAAATGCTCCCTGTGACTGGACAAAGTGGCGTGTTAGCCGCTTTGCTGAAGCCTCCTCTCCCAGTGTCTACAGGGACTGCCAAACCCATCTTGCCCCATGCTGCTCCAGTCCCCCAGCCTGTGTTCGTGGGACCGTCCATGCCTCCGGGGGCTGTGATGTTGGTTCTGCCCCAGGGGGCCCTGGCCCAGCCCGCCACGTGCTCATCGAGCGCCCTGGCCGTGGCGAGTGCCAGGTTCTTGCCGCTCGCCCCTGCGCCCGTGTTCATCGCATCCAGTCAGAGCTGCGCCCCTCAGGTCGACTTTTCCCGCAGGAGGAACTATGTGTGCAGCTTCCCGGGCTGCCGGAAGACCTACTTCAAAAGCTCCCATCTCAAGGCCCACCTTCGCACTCACACAGGTGAGCACTGAGGCAGGTGGGGCGTCGGGAGGAAGGTCAGATCCCACGTCCGGGACACACTGAGCCTCCGCAGGGTGAGAGTGAAGCATGAGAACCATGGAGAAGGTGGCCCTGTTTCTTTGGTTCTGAAAAGTCTTCATAGCCTCGGGGTTGACATTAGCAGAGCCATCGGTGGTTTTCTAGAACTTGCTGTCTGCTCATCCCGGTAGATGCGGCGCAGTGCAGTCTTAGGATTGTGATCCTCAGGTCGACAGGCTGGGGGAGCGAGGCTCACGTTGCCCCTTTTCTTCACGTTGCAGTCAGTCGGCATCTCATTCTTCCTTTCATTTTAGAAAATAGGCATTTGTGCTCAACACGTGTTTTATTAGCGTGATTGCAGTTTTTTCTGGGGAAAGAGCTTTACAATCTATGGGAAAAATTGAATTCTAGGCTATTTGCACTTTAAGGGCATGTCGTTTTTTTGCTTTGGGAAATATGTAGTTTTTAATTTGGAAGAAGTCGCAAGAGAAACTGTAATGACTTAGTCTCTCTAGTGTCCCATCAGCTTCATCCAATAGAATTTTCTGCAGGGACGGAAATGTCCTCTGTTGGTTAGGGGAGCAGCCACTGGCCACTTGGACTTGAAATGGGAACAGTGTGGCAGAGGGACTGAGTTGCACATTCTCATTAAGTTTGTGTTTATGTAGTTACTTGTAGCTACCCTACTGTGTAACAGAAGGGTGAAGTTGCCTGGTAGGTAGTTTTTTGTTTTATCTTGTCTTGGTTTTTTTGTTTGTTTGTTTGTTTTTTCGCTTTTTTGGACTCCACCTGCAGCATATGGAGGTTCCCAGGCTAGGGGTCGAATCAGAGCTGCAGCTGCCGGCCTGCGCCACAGCCACAGCAACGCAGGATCCGAGCCATGTCTGTGACCTACACCACCGCTCATGGCAACGCTGGATCTTTAACTCACTGAGCAAGGCTAAGGATCAGATCGCATCCGCATGGATTCTAGTTGGGTTCATTACCACTCAGCACTACAGGAACTCCACGGTAGGTAGTTGATTAGGCCAGAGGTCTCAGGTGTTCCGCTTAGTGTCCGTTGTTTTGTTTTCAAGGGTCCTGCGGTCTGCGAAACTCACCTTTCAAAGGTTCACACAGGCACGTACATATAAGCACAGAAACAGGTTGCATGGTCTGCAGTAAAGCTGTGTTTCATTAACTCTTGATCGTGGAACCCCCTCCACCAGAGTGTCTGCTCGTGGCCTGTGCGCCAGCAGTGAACTGTGGAACGTAGCTGCAGAGAGGATGAGCTGTTGGCAGTTTTTAGGGTACTTCACCCCAAAATGCATTTGAGCTGGAGTGCTTTCTAATTACCATGTCAGGACGCGAATCGCGGCAGCTCCTGCTTGCAGAATGAAGCGGAGCCTGGAACACAGGCCTTTGAAAGGAGCTCTGCTGCTTCCACACGGCGGGGCGGGCTCTTCGCTTCAGGGGTAAGGCCCGAGCCTGGCCGGTGCCAAGCTTGCCTCTCCGCCTTAACCTTTTCTCTCCCGATTGTCCTTCATCCCCGCCCTCCGCCTGTCCCTGCTCCCTGACGCCTTCAGCTCCACCCCCCCCCCCCCGGCCTTCTCTTTTTGATTTTTGATTTGTGACTTAGCTACTCGTGTGCTCTCACTGGATGCCCACTCTCAGTGTCTGGCGTAAGAGACTGACACCAGTACACGATCCTGGGCCTCGGTGCCACGGGGGCCGTCGGGGCTATATCCGCTTCAGCGGGCGCTCGGGCTCGTGGACCCGGCAGGCTAGGTTTCCACTGAGCGAGCCTCAGGTCCCGCCTAAACACCGATGCCACCACATGTGAGGAAGCAGTGGCATGAGGTTTATTCAGCCAGCTTTCCGTGGTAGAAATACTGACGTGATGGCATAAAATAAGATGATCAGACAAGCTCGCTTCACATTTCCCGAAGTACTTAAAGTAACCATGAGTGAGCTGAAGAATCAACTTCTTTTTTTTTTTTTTGTCTTTTGTCCTTTTAGGGCTGAACCTGAGGCACATGGAGGTTCCCAGGCTAGGGGTCGAAGCTGTAGCCGGTGGCCTATGCCAGAGCCGCAGCAACGCCGAATCCTTAACCCACTGAGCGAGGCCAGGGATCGAACCCACAGCCTCATGGTTCCTAGTCGGATTCGTTTCTGCTGTGCCACAACAGGAACTCCAAGAATCAACTTCTTGTGCTATTTTTTGTAAACACGAAATTGGAGTTTTCCTAAGAAATAGAAATGTTAGATAAGTTTACCTTAGATGAGAGTTCTTCCTCTGCCAATCTGAACTTTCTCTTTTTTTCTTGCTTTTTAGGGCTGCCCCCTCGGCATATGGACGTTCTCAGGCTAGAGGTTGAATCGAAGCTGCAGCCTCCAGCCTACACCACAGCCACAACAACTCCGGATCTGAGACGTGTCTGCAACCTATGCGACAACTCATGGCAACACTGGATCCTTAACCCACTGAGCGAGGCCAGGGATGGAACGAACCTGCGTCCTCATGGATCCTAGTCAGATTCATTTTTGCTGAGCCACGATGGGAACTCCTGAGATTTTTTTTAATTAGGGTAAGGTAGAGTGAGGAATTCTCAGGATTAAGGATACGGCGTTGTCACTGCTATGGCGCAGGTTTGATCCTTGGCCCCGGAACTTCCGCATGCCTTGGACTTGGCCCAAAGAAGAGAGAGAGGATAAGGTAGAGTAAGGAAGGGCAACGTTTTTGGTGTGTTGGAAACATAGGACACTTTAGGGAGTTCCCATTGTGGCTCAGTGGGTTATGAACCCAACTCGTAACCATGAGCTTGCGGGTTCCATCCCTGGCCTCGCTCAGTGGGTTAAGGATCAGGTGTTGCTGCGAGCTGTGGGGTAGGTCATAGATGCGGCTTGGATCTGGCATGGCTGTGGCATAGGCTGGTAGCTGCAGCTCTGGTTCGACCTACAGCTGGGAACCTCCATATGCCATAGGCGCAGCCCTAACAAAGAAAAAAAAGAACGAAAACATAGGACACTTTATAAATCCCATGCCAAAGGGTTGTTTTCTGTCCAACATCTGGCCATCTGGTATGCTGCCAGCAGAGGTGGTAGTTTCCTGGAAACAGGTAACCTCACAGGTAACCTTACACTTAGAACGTGGGGTCTTTGAAATCTGTGAAGTTCGGGCCCTTGTTTCTTAAAATGGTGCATAAGCGTTGCGAGGCTGAATTTTCCTGTTAATTCAGTTTTGAAAAACGTTGCATATTTAGTTGATGTCTTTTCCACACTCATTCACTGCCTGTCAGACAGAGTGCTGTGCCAGGGGCTGAACTGTGCAGAGAAGGATGAACTAGCAAGTCCTCAGCCTTTGGGAGGGTAGGTCACATGACACAGAAGAGCATTTGGCAAATCCATTCATGCACAAGCCGTATGTGATTGTCACAACCTGGCCCAGTTAAGGGCTTCAGGATGCAGGAAAGGGAGCACTCCTGCTGGCTGGAGAGGCCCAGGAGGAGCCCGGAGAAGGGCTCCCTGGCTCATCGCCGTACCGCCAGGTGGACGTGGTAGGGACCCCTGCCCAGTACTCTGGAACTTGGAATGATGATGCCTGAAGCTTGGAACGAGAGATAGGAAGGTAGCTGTTCAAATTCCACCCTGTTTGGTAATTAGCCTCTTTGTCAAGGTAATGCGAATGTGAGGGGGATGGATTCTGAGGCGTCTGAAGGTCCTGGGAGGGACTCTTGTAGATGTGCAACTTCTGAGAGGGAAGGAAATTATTCCTTTCAAGAGTCTTTCTCCTATTCCAAGCTAACTGTCAAAGATTTATTTTCATTTAAAAATGTCTTTAGAAGGATGAGTTTGAGGGCTTTGGCCCCTGCCGCATCCAGTCTCGGGTGTGGCAGGGAGACAGTCTTGGGGGATTCCTTGACTTCCAGACAATCTGATGCCAGAACAGTAGGCTACTCCTTGCTTCTTGGGTTTCGGTGAACCAGGTTTTAAAACGACACGAATTGGCCTACTCAGCGAGGTGCTGAGCGTTGACTTCCTGTGCCTTCTCTCCCCTCTTAGGAGAGAAGCCTTTCAGCTGCAGCTGGGATGGCTGCGACAAGAAATTCGCTCGTTCAGATGAACTCTCTCGCCACCGCAGAACTCACACTGGGGAGAAGAAGTTCGTGTGCCCCGTGTGCGAGCGGCGGTTCATGCGCAGCGACCACCTGACCAAGCACGCCCGGCGCCACGGGAGCACCCGCAGGGTCCCCAGCTGGCAGGCGGAGGTGGGCAAGCTGAGCAGAATGGCCTCGGCCGAGCCCCCGGGGAGCCCGCTGCTGTGCAGGCCGGCCTCGGCCTGACGGGCGCGCTGGGGCCCGCGGAGGGGGTCTGTAAAAGCCTCTTTCAGGACTGGAGCGGATGGTTTTCCCTCCAAAAAAAAGAAAAAAATTGGCTTGAGGGCTGGGAGAAAGTGGGGAGCTGGTTCTGATGAGAGCGCGGTAACCTGTCTCTTTTTGGTTGGGGCCCTGTTCCATGTGTCTTGTAGTTTCGGAGTTTCTTTTAAGGCAGTGGAGGAAAATGCCATGGTCTGAGTCACCAGCATTCACGCAAACCTTCTGGCAATAAATTTTACAAAATGTGGATTTGTACAACCTTTCTATTCATGTTTTGTAGAAATGAGACAGGGTACTAATTTTTATACTCTTTTTTATAAACATATTTATATCATTGGTGCTCAGATCACCAATTCCTAAATAGATGATTTTACAACCTTCTTTTCCATGTTTAGCAGCATTTCTATAATAATCCTTCTTTTAGTAAAGTTGACACATTACTCAGCCAAAAAAAATTTTTACAACTTCATAATCAGGTCTTTTAGATCTGAGATTTTTTTAGATTCAGGACTGGTTGACTTAGGGGCCTCTTAAAGAAATGGGCAAAAAAACCCCTCACAGTCAGCTTCTTCATAACATTTTCAAGGGAAGTTCCAGACAACCGTTCCTTTAAGGCTCTCCCCCACGGCCCCCAAGGAATTACAGTTCTGCTCCGTACAACTTAGTCCCTCGCGCCCGTGCTGTGACTCGAGAAGCTTGTACCCCAGAGGTCAGAGTGCTCGATAGATACCGGGGGAGCAGAGAGCCGCTCTGCTGAGAACAAGCCGTCCACCGTCTTCTGGGTGTCCCTCAAACACCAAAAGTGACAATGTACGCACTCAAGCCCGGCTGCTGTCAGTTGTCAGTTGGCCTTCTTTTGCTGTGGCCTCATCCAGGTATTTTGTGGGTAGAGTAGCTTCTTAGAGAAAAAGTATTCGTTTGGAGGAGCTTTCCACCAGAGGAAAGCTTATCTAAGGTGAAGCGGATGTGCAAACGGTCCAGCTCCAGTGCTCTGATTCCTTTATTTATTGATTATTAAGGACTGGGGCGGGGCAACTTAGGCTAATCGGCAGTAACGCTGCCCAGCGGTCCTTTCCTTCGTTTCGTTTGAAGGAAATTGCTTTGATCAAACAGAAAATCACCTGGAACCTGGGGGGTGTTGCAGTCTCTCTAGAAAATAGACTGAGCATGACTTTGCAGCTGTGAGCACAGGTCCTAGCATTACCGAGACTGCGCCCCGGCGTCCAGGAAACTGCTGAGGCTGCTTTTGTTGGGCAGCGTCGGGAATCCAGGCAGCAGATTGCACGGAAGGAACATGGCAGTGTTGCTTTGCTCTTTGAGCCCAGGAACGGTTTGCATTGTGCCGTATGTATTTCCATTTTGTCTTTGCCTCTTCCTGGCCTTTCCCTTTATGAAAATGGTGGTAAGGTGAACTGCTGAATAATAAAATTAGATTTTGTGTTCAGGGCTGGTCATTCATTGTATGTTACTCGATGCCCATTAAGCTGCCCTTAAGTATCAACCGCTCACTGACATACGGGTCTGTAGGTGCTGGCTGCGCGTGTGGGAGGCTGCCGTGTCTTTGGACGCCTCTGTAGCTGAGGAGTCCTCCTGGTTATGAGACCTGCTGCAGGTGCAGGAGAACCAAAGCTAAATGTACGTAGCTCGCGCTTCCCCACCACCCAGTCTTTGCTCCCCCTCACAGCTAAAATCAAATTTCTATGTGTGTGCCGTAAATGGCTTGAAATGGGGATACTTTTCTTAATTATGCAAAGTACTGTTAGTCCCACTAATGTTCTGATGGATCGATCACGCAGCGTCTTTGGGTATTCAGAGGGCTGTCGCATTGAACTTCCTTCTCTGAGCAGCGTGGTTTTTGAAGAAAGATGTTAAAAAAAGTTTTGATTTACACTTCTATTTCCTGATTAGATTTCAAAACACCTTCGATAAGCAACTTTTTTTTTTTTTTTTTTTGGCCCTCTGTTGATTGAAAGATTGTAAGCTGGGAAACAGCTTCATCTGAAAAACGCAGTCTGAGAACCAGAGCCCCGGGGAGCGTGTTCAGCGTGGGCTCCCTCCACTGCGGCCCCGGCGCCAGAGGAGGGCACCTCCCCCAGTGCACTTTACTGCCTGAGCGATTTTGCTTGATCTTTTTTGACTTTGAGCCTTTTATGTAGTTGCAATAATAAGGTTTTAAATGTGTAAAAATTATGTTTTATGTAACAGACTCTGACTTCTTATTTAAATGAATACATGTGATGTAACTTTTTTCTTTGAATCATATAAAAACTTTTTTGATTTGCGAACTGGGTTTGCGTCCTTTGTCATTTAACTGCAGTATAACATACCCAGTGACTTTGCAGAAAATCTACAAAATTGATTGTATATTGGCCTGGCCTGACTTTGTTCTCGGGGGTTTCTGTTCTGCTTTCAGGGTGCCCTGTCGATCCTTTGGAGGGTTCTTCCTGAACGAAATGTGGGAAGAGGCAGCCTCTATGTTGGCCACTGTGACATCAGCACTGGTCTTGGCAGAACAGGACTTTGGGTGCTGGGGAGCCAGTGACCCTGGCTTTAAAAGTTTGTCACAGAGCCACGGCCTTCATGCCTGCTTCTGGAGTTTGTTTTCTCTTGAACCCACTCTGGGAGTGGCTGTGCATCCACACCTGCCTAGAGGAGGCCCTGAGGGTGTGGCCAGAGCCTCCCAGGCTCGGTTCTCAGGCCTCCTTGTGTCTGTCACAGTAGAGGACAGGGCTGATGGCCCCCCAGCAGGCCGCACTCCCCGCCTTCCTCCTACTGCCCTGCCCCGCGCTGGTCCTCTCCTCTCCCCACCCCCTTTCTCCTCCCCTCACAGCCCGGGTGATCTCTGCCAGCCCCGTGACTTAGATAAAAATAACATCGCCACCCTAAGGTGTGTGCCCCCACAGGTGTGTCTCTTCTTTGCACGTCCCCTGGCTTCAGATTCCTCTATCCACCTGGCTACACCTGTCTAAGCAGCATCCCAGACTTTAAATGACCAGAATCCTCATCTTCTCCCAACACTTGCTCTTCTCACAGTTGACCCGGTTGTCTCTAAAGAGAACCGCACGTCCATCCTTCTGGCTGTTCAGAAGCAAAACTTCGGAGTCACCCTGAGCTCCTTTCTCCACATTCAATCTGTCTCGATCCTGTGGACTCCCTGCCTTCTGGTCACCCATCCTAGAATGGGATGCCCTAGGCCACGCTAGTCCTGGTCATGCATGCCTCTGGGTGCGTGTGTGGGTAGAGGGCAGCAAAGGGTCACAGTGGACTTCGCATTTAGCACTTCACCTAGAAAAGTCTCCAACTCCAAGCTCTTTTGCTTCTGGGTGATGGCGATACACCTGTTACCCTCAGCCTTGTTACTTTGTATTTGCTTGTGTCTCTGAGGTTCTACTTTCTGGCGGTAATATCCACTGTTCCTTTGCTTTCAATGCATCTCTCTGTTTGGGGACTTTTATTTTTATTTATTTACCTGTTTATTTTTTGACTGCACCCACAGCGTATGAAAGCTCCCCATCAAATCCGAGCTGCAACTTCGACCTACCCACACCTGCAGCAATGCCAGATCCTTAACCCACTGCACCGGGTGGGGGATTGAACCCACACCTGGGCAGTGACCCGAGCTGCTGCACGCAGATCTTTTAACCTGCTGGGCCACAGTGGGAACCCCTTTGTTTAGCGACTTGTAATAAAAATGAAGGACTCGAGACATGTTTCTAACACTGGGGCCCTCTCCTGGGAGGAAGTCCAGGCAGCAAGGACACCACACGGCACAGGAATGAGACACACACTGGCCCCTCGAAGCTGGGGAGGCTCATCCCCAAAGGCCTCTCCCCACTGCCTAGAAGGCCTAGCTGGCCCCAGGATTGCCCCGAGCTGGCTCTGTAAACAGGTTTCCTCACCCTAGCATGTTCCCACTGAGCTCAGCAAACTGGCCAACAAGCAAAGACAATGAAGAAATAAGTAGAGTTCCCGTTGTGGCTCAGCAGTTAAGGAAACTGACTAGTATCCATAAGGACGCAGGTTCTATCCCTGGCCTCGCTCAGTGGGTTAAGGATCCGATGTTGCTGTGGGCTGTGGTGTAGGCCGGCAGCTACAGCTCCGATCCAACCTGTAGCGTGGGAACCTCCATATGCTGCAGGTGCGGCCCTAAAAAGACAAAAGCCCCCCCTAAAAAAAGAAGAAATAAGTTACAAACTAAATGTCACAGGATGTAACGTACAGCATGGGGAATACAGCGGATAATACTGTAATAACTTCATGTGGTGACAGACGGCCACTAGACTTACCATGTTCATCCTTTTGCAATGTATAAAAAAAGCACTATGTTGTACACTTGAAACTAACACGATACGGCAGCTCAATTGTAATTTAATAAAAAAGAGACTTTGCTGGAGTTCCCTGGTGGCTCAGCGGGTTAAGGATCCGGCACTGTCCCTGCTGAGGCGTGGGTCCCTGCTGTGGCTCGGGTTCAGGCCCTGCATGCCACAAGCATTGGGGAAAAAAGTAGAAGAAAACAAACAAAGCCAAAACAACAACAATGAAAACAAAGAAACAGGATATCATATCAAGCGGTGCTGGGGGAGGAGAGGCGCAGGCGTAGTGAGATGAGGACAAGGCGACATAGTGGCAGCTAAGTACTCAAGCTTCCTCCTCAGCTCTCACCACCCAGCTCTGCAGGCAGCCTTTCCCGGGCTCCCCTTCTGTGGACTCCTTCGAGACCAGAGAGAGGTTCACATCACTGGGAAGAACTTGCTGGTTACTGAACTTGACTCTTAAGTCTCATGGGTCTCACGAGACTTATAGATGGGCGGGTGGGGGGATGAAGTGGAGGGATGTGATATGATTCCTGTCACAAGGGAGTTTACATTTTAGCAGGGAGATCAGACTTGCAATAAACTTCAATAAAATATAGCAAGTTTCTACTAGTGGTCAGAACCTCCAGTCTGAGAATCCAGAAAAAGGAGTGCCTGGGAAAGTCTACAGACTGTACGTGGCTTTGGTAGATAGGGTTGATTTGGCCTGAGACAGGCCTGGGTGCAGATCTGACTCCATCTAGCTATATGCTGCTGAGAAAGTTACTCTACTTTATAAAATGAGGACTATGTAACAACTACAGGTAATGTGCCTTTCTTGGCGTCTGGCACATTTATTTTGTGGGCTTTTTTTTTGTTAGGGCCGCATTCGTGGCATATGGAGGTTCCCAGGCTAGGGGTCCAATCGGAGCTGCAGCTGCCAGCCGACACCACAGCCACAGCAACACCAGATCCGAGCCTTGTCTGTGACCTGCACCACAGCTCATGGCAACACCGGATCCTTAACCCACTGAGCGAGGCCAGGGATCTAACCTGCAACCTCATGGTTTCTATTTGGATTCATTTCCTCTGCACCATGATGGGAACTCCTGGCACATTTATTTTGTGCTTAGAAGAAAACCTTGGTTGTTTTCCACCAAAAGGAGCCAGGGCTCCTTGAAGGGTAGCCGTCTGGGGCATAGAAATAACAGGTGGGCTTAGAGTATCCTTGGGTCACCAGCTGCCTTCAAGAGCATCAAGGACTATGTTAAATGGCAAAGAAGTCATTGAAAGTGCCCCCAAAACCTTGGCCCCTGGCCAACTTGGGACAGCTTAAACATTAAAGTGATGGTAATATGAATTTCACTTCTGCCCAAGACGGAGTAAAAGGAACTGAATCTACTCTCCCATGCCAAGTACCCCTCAGACAAACTGTATGAAATGAGAGTTTTCAAGAAACTAGACCTTAGGTCATGAAGGACAGTGACTCTCAGAGGCAGAAAATAAGTGGGACGACCTCTGTGACTGTCTGGATTGCTGCCTTGAGGAACTTTCCAAGTGGTGGTGCTGGGATAGGCGCTGAGGCGGGACCCAGGGGAGTCCCCAGTTTAGGGGATGGCGCTGAGGGTCCAGGAACCTCAAGGTGGCGAGGCGTCGGGGTGGGGCGGGAGAGAGTGCCAAGGAAGAACGGTCCAGAAAACCCTGGGGATCTACAGAGGGTGCGCCTGAGGGGAGGGGAACCCCTGAAACCGAAGGCAAGTTGTGTGCACAGGGGCGTGTGTCCATGCTCTGGGCTGAGGAGTCATCACTTGAATCACGTCTCTAAAGAGCAACCCGACGCACTTAGGCCCGCGCTCGCGAGGATACGGCTGGAGCGACAACGCACAGAGGGTGCACGCCGCGGGCCAGGGCTCTGGCTGGGCCTTGGGTTCAGTGGGGTCCCTGACCTCATGCCCACGTGGCTGGGCGCTGGAACCCGGGAGCGATGGCTCTGTGTGTGGGAATGACAAGCGCTGGGACAGGAGGTGCCCGGGCCGTTCTGCTGAGGGACATCCCTACCAAAGTGCCACAGGGGAGGGGTCGTAAGGCCTCACGCACAAATCCGGGCCCCCACAGAGCCCGGGACCTGGGCTTTGGCGGCAGCTCGCGAGGCCCCGAAGCCGCAGAGTCCGCTCATCACAAAAGGCTCTGTAGGGGCTGCGGGGAAAGTTCACATGGGGCGGGGCTCCAAGCCAGGGTTCTCGCTGGGGTCCCGGGTCCAGAAGGGACCTGCACGGCGGGCTCCCGAGCAGCAGCGCGGACCAGCGGCGGCTCCCCGCCCCCCGTCTGGGGCTCCGCCTCCTACGGGACCCGCCCACCTCCCCAGCGCCAGCTCCCCGCCCCCGTCCCCGCCCCCGCCGCGGGCTCCGCCTCCCACGGGACCCGCCCACCTGTCGTCCGCGTGGGGTCCGCCGGGGTAGAGCCCAGCCGTCGTTTGTGCCTCAGGCCTCCGAGCAACATGGACGGGGGAAGAAGAGGCACCCTGCGCCCACTGAGCGGACGAGGCGGCTCTCCCGGCTCACCTACCCCATTCCCGCTGCAGAGGGAAGCTTCAGGGCCTCCCCAGGGAGCCCCAGCCACCGCCACCCCACTTCCGAGAATGAGAGCAGTGAGGATGCCAGAAGCCCGAAGGCTCAGGCTGCCTGGAGAGGCGCAGGCAGAGCTATTCCCACTGCATTCCGCTCTTTCTCTCTCTCTCTCTTTTTTTAAGGGCCTCACTTTAGGCCTATGGAGGTTCCCAGACTAAGAGTCTAATCGGAGCTGCAGGCCTACACCACAGCCACAGCGACGCAGGATCCCTGCCGTGTCTGCGACTTGCCACAGCTCAGAACAATGCTGGATCCTTAACCCACTGAGCCAGGCCAGGGATGGAACCTGTGTCCTCATGGATACAAGTCAGGTTCATTTCCCCTGCACCATGAAGGGGAACTCTGGCCCTCTGCTCTTTCTCATGGCATCTTCATTTTATATGCCCAGGGCCCGCCTGGCACTGAGCCTGGCATGGAGTCCACCCTCTTCATCCAGATATTGGATACATTTTGTTTTTTAAGTTACGGTTCAGCAACCTGTGTTACTGAGGTCATATTTCTTTTCACTCACATCCTCTCCTCATCAGATTAGTAGGAAGGTCAGCCCCTCGCTCAGCCGTCTCTGCCCTTCCCTACAAGTTGTCCTAAACCTCTTGGGCTTAGTTAGCCCCAAGCTGGAATCTTCACATCAGCCACTCTCCAGGGACAGTGCCACCGGGTCCAAGCCCAGGCCCTGCTGTGTGTGTCTTGCTGCCACATGGTGTCACTGTGGACAGTGGGCTCCAGGCCCCCGATTTTGGTGAAAAGGCAACCTTTTGGTGAAAAGGCAACCCCGTGTCCTCGGTGCCACACGAAACCAGCTCCCCTGGGCATCAGCGCCACAGGATGTCTGTACGTCCGTCCACCTCGCGAGGACTTAAGTGTCACAGTGTTCCTTCCCAGGGTCCGCACCCCACAGGAAGGGCAGCTTTTCCTACTCTGAAAACTAAAGGGTTTCGTCACCCCGGAGAGGGCATCACACCACCTGTTAAGGTCTGATTTGCTCCCAGGGGGCCCAGAGGTCACCACCCAGAGGTCTGGTTTCAGATGGCCTCCTTCCTGGGGAGAGCACTGCCCTTCAGAGCCTCAAACGTTCGTTATCCTCTGGAAGGCAACGAAGTAGGCTTTTCTCCTGCCTAATTATCTCCAGACCAGAAAAAGAACCGCACCCCGGCTCCACATAGGTTAGATCTTCAGCGGGCTTTGGCTACTCCGTCTTCGACGGCCTTCAGCTTTCTGTGCAGTGAATCCATGCGTACGGGTCAGCCTCTGCCTCTAGAAACAGCACATCCTCACCAGCGGAGGCCAGATCTTCCTCCGTGAGCCTCCCCCCGCCCAATCTGGCAGAGGGCCGGGCTCCCAGCAGCAGGGGCTCGCGAGGTGAGAATGAGTGTGGGTTGAGCAGAAAGGGCATGTGCGCACCGGGCTATATGCAGCCCAGCCCAGCACGGCAGCCCAGAGCGATGTCATGTGACCCCATGACTCAGAGAGTTTGAACCATCAAAGAGGAGTGTCTTGGGAAAGCTCTTTGCAGGTAAGGAGAGGGAGCCTGAGTCGGGCGGGACGGCTTGGGCAGGAGAGGTAAGGCGTGGGAACACGTGTGGGTGGCAGGAGAAGGGCGGTGGCTGGTTCCTTTGGCCAAGGATGCACACAGCAGTTTGAGAGCTGGAATGGAGCGTGTTTTCTTTTTCTTTTCTTTTCTTTTTTTTTTTGTCTTTTATCTTTTTAGGGCTGCATATGGAGGTTCCCAGGCTAAGGGTCGAATCGGAGCTGTAGACACCGGCCTACACCACAGCCACAGCAAGGGGGGGATCCGAGCCACGTCTGCAACCTACACCACAGCTCACGGTAACGCCAGATCCTTAACCCACTGAGCAAGGCCAGGGATGGAACCTGCAACCTCATGGGTCCTAGTTGGATTCATTTCCGCTTCGCCACAATGGGAACTCCAAGCATGTTTTCTTAACTCCCGGGCTTTGTAGCATCTCAGAGGGAATTGCCACCACAGAAATCAAGAGACACATCTGTAGCACTGAGACTTTCAACCTGTCATTGTCACTTTTTTTTCTCTTTTTATAGCCACACCTGCGGCATATGGAACTTCCTAGACTAGGGATCTAACCCAAGCTGCAGCTGCCAGCCTACACCACAGGCACAGCGACATCAGATCCTAGCAGAGTCTGTGACCTAGACTGCAGCCTGTAGCATGGCCAGATCCTTAACCCGCTGAGCAAGGACGGAGATGGGACCCATGTTCTCAGGGACACTATGTCGGTTGTTAACCTGCTGAGCCACAGGGGGAACTCCCATTGTTACTTTCAACATGGAAGGGTCTTTTCCCGCCTTTATTTCAGCCACATTCTCCCTGAGCAGATGCCACACTCAGCTCCTAAGCAGAAGCGGGGGCTCAGAAGCAGCACCCAGCACCCAAGAGAAGGCCTGAAGCAGTGCTCAGCACCCAGGAGGCACTGTGTGCCCATTGAGTGCAACAAGCAGTCGCCACCAGGACCAGCACCCCTGCCACCACCAAGCGTCCTCTGTCCATCGCCCATCTCCGCATCACGGGCTGGGACACGCTGCTTTTTTGGCAAGCCGCTGTTCAGAAGACGCTGTTCCTGAATTCAGGGAAGCAAAAAATAAAAATAAAAAGATCTGAGAACAACCGCTGTGACTTCTTAGCTCTGATGAAGTGCATTCGCCTTGACAGTGACATAAAATGTAACTTCAGGAAGCTTTTTTTGTTCTTCGTGCTTTTATCTCATTAAGGGTTGGATGAGGTTTCCAATTTCACATCATTAAATTCAAGGTCTGATCCATCCAGTGGTGAGAAAGTCATAACTTCTTTTAAAAGAAGTATTTGTGTTCTCGAAATAGTATTGGCTTTAATCTCCATATCAAAATGAAAGGTCTGGGCTTGGATGAGAAATAGCGCTTGCTTTGGGGACATTCTGAGCCAACCCTCAGGGGCATTTAGTGGGAGGCTCCAGCGCTCCATCTTCTGACTTGCAGGTTAAAATCTCCCACTCCTGGACCATCTGATCAAAGGCACAGTTGCCAAGTCTTAAAGGTTCGTGGAAACACCTCTTTGCCCCTTTTAGCAACAGGCCCATGGGTCTGGGGACAGGGCCAAGAGGTCGTTCCTCGGTTTCTGAGACCATCTTGCCCCTTCGCTGGTGGGCGATGCCCCAGAGGCGGCTGTGTGAGTGGTTAACACCAGACAAGCTGAGACCTGTTCTGGCTGGGACGCGGCCATGCCTTCCACGAGGCTTTCTGTACCGACACCGCAGCCAGCTGCCCCAGAGGAGCTGCTTCCCGGCCGCTCTGACACTCCGAGCCTGCTGAACGCAGCCTTCCGGCCAGGCTGCACTTCTCCGGGCCCTGCCTCGTTCACAGGGCATCCTTGGCTGGCTTTCTCCTTTGGCGGCTGGGAAGGTTCTGAGGCTCTTCTGGCCTTGCGGCTGTGAGATTCCTACTTTCTTCCTGGGTGGGAAGAGCAGGCGGCCCTGAAGAGCCTGTCCAAGGGGTGCTGGGCTCCACCTGGGCAGGAAGGCGGTCCTGTGCCCAGAGACCAGGGAAGCCTGGGAGTGTGTCGTCCTAGATGGGGGGGTGGGGAGACAACACCCGAAGAGCCTCCGGGGCTCCCTTTCTAGAAAGGGAAGCTGAGTCAGAGAGGGAAGGTGACTGCAAGTTAGTGACAGAGCAAGGATCAGACGGGGGGTTTCCAGCTCCTGTCCCTCCACACTGGCCACAGCACAGGCCTCTCTTTGTGGAGGCAGCTGGGCTGTGGCTCTGAGCAGCCT
Organism: Sus scrofa; assembly: GCF_054392235.1. NCBI lineage: Eukaryota > Metazoa > Chordata > Mammalia > Artiodactyla > Suidae > Sus > Sus scrofa. The sequence goes on along the minus strand of NC_139385.1, from coordinate 138,644,047 downwards.
CCAGCTCCAGGGAAGCATTACCTGGAGCCTAAAGCTCAGACTCAATCCTCGCTGCTCCAAGGGTGGCTGGGATCTGGCAGCCTGGGTCTCACCCGGGAGCTGGTGAGAAATGCAGACTCCCAGGCCCCCAGACACACAGAATCTGAATGTTTTCATTTCAGTAGCATCTTCAGCGATTCCTTTGCGGCATGGAGGGTGGCTCCCTCCAGCTCCCTCCAGCTGGGTGCACCTGCTGCGGGGAACGTCCCTGAGGCGCTGCGGCAGGGGTGTTAGAGGCCCCAAGACTTTCATTCAGCTCAAGGGCCTCCTGAGCAGGTGGCCAGTGGGCCATCAGAAAGGAGAAGCATTTCAAGATCCAGGAGCATCTTGTAGCCCACTCTCCCCAGAGACTGAGGGGAGGGGCAGGTATGTGGCAGGTCACCTGGCCCCGCGCCTGTGGGGCAGCACCTGCACCCTCCTTCTGGCCCGTGTCCACAGAGCTGACCTCCTCTTGCCAATAAGCACAATGGGCAGCAGCCACCCCGATTCAGGCCCATCTGAATGTGGACTTGAAAGGGTCAGCTGTGACAGATCCAGGAGTAACTGCGTGTTGGAGGGGGCTCAGCTCCACCTAGAGCCTTGGGCAGGGCAGGTGGGGCCAGGTCTGGGAGGAGCAGCAAACTGGCCGCTGGGTGACAGCGGGGCTGCTGCAGCACCGGCCTCAGCAGCAGTACTCCTGCTCAATGCTGGCCATCAGCTCTTCCTCGGAGTAGTCGTAGGTGATGGTGGATGGCCTCTCGGGCCTCTCGTAGCAGCTGCCTGGGGCTCTGTGGGTAAGAAACACAGTCATGAGAGGCAAGATGTTACCGTCAAACTCCACATCCCCTCTGGACAACCACAGTGGTCCCTGTAGGGACTTCGGATCCATCCTAAAACCAACACCGAAAACCTCTGCCCTGGACACCTCCTGTGTCTCTTCCGCCAGCAGGCCCTGCCCTTTTCCAGACCTTGTCCCTGAGGAAGGTGGTGCCCGCACAGCTGGAGGGCAGGGTCCTGGCAGTAGAAACACCCAGTTTGAATTCCAGCTCAGCCACAATTCTGTTTTCTCTACAATGGAGGTATAGGGAGTTCCCATGTGGTTTGGTGGGTTATGAACCTGACTAGTACCCTAAGGAGGCAGGTTCCATCTCTGGCCTCCCTCAGTGGGTTGGAGATCTGGCATTGCCATGAGCTGTGGCATAGGCTGGCAGCTGCAGCTCCAACTCGACCCCTTAGCCTAGAAATTCCATATGCCGCAGGTGCAACCTTGGAAAAAAAAAAAAGATCACAGCATATATCGATTATAATTGGACCACAGACCACATGGTAGATGAGGCCTGAGTCTCTTGGGTCTAGAATTTACCAGCCCTCTGACCGGGGGCAGGTCACGCCTCGGATCTCGGTTTGCACATCAGGAAAATGGGGTTCCCCGCCCAGGGCCTGGCTCACTAGTAGGTTCCCCAGACTGAGCACAGGAGCGCCCAGGGGTGCGGAGGCCGTGCTCGGCGGAGCCTGCGCGGTTGCCAGGAGCAGGGGCTGTGACGGGGAACCGGATGGTCCACGCTGCTGAGGGATGCTCCGGCCTTGGCGAGAGGCAGGGCCCGGTGCACGTGCTCGCCGCCTCACCTCCCAGGCCACGGCGGAGCCCAGAGCCCGTCCCCGCATTCTCCTACTTGGCAGCTGTGGCCCCGGCTTCAGCTTGGCCTTCAAGGCCGCCCTCCTCCCACAGACCCTGTGCTAAGTGCCACCGGCCTGCGCGGCGCCCTGGTCACACCTGGTGTCTTGCTGCTGCGAGTCCCTCCACCTGGAACGCGCCCTCCTCCCTCTCTCCTCAGTGAAACTCGCTGTCCTTCCAGCATCAAATTAAATTAATGTATTATTTATTTAGTTTTGCTTTTTAGGGCAAAATATGGACATTCTCAGCTAGGGGTGGAATCAGAGCTGTAGCTGCTGGTCTACACCACAGCCACAGCAACACGGGATTTAAGCTGCATCTGTGACCTATACAGCTCACAGCAATGCCGGATCCTTAACCACAGGGACAGGAACAGCAGGGCCAGGGATCGAACCTGCGTCCTCATGGATACTAGTCAGGTTCATTATCACTGAGCCACAACGGGAACTCCCAGCCGTTTTAAACACCAACCCCTCCACGAGCCCTGGGGCTGCTCCTGTCCCCTCTCAGACCTCCCCTGAGCCCACCTGCAGGGATCCAGCTCTTCCGGGAGGGGCCTCTGCAAATGTTTGCTGAATGTGGGAAAACCAGCAAGGTTCTGGCCCCGAAACCATTTGAAGTTGGTAATAAAAATAGCTGATGAGCCAGAATCTTCACAACCTGTCACCTCCGTGGTCTTGAGCACCACGGTCCTGCCTCCCAGTGACCGGGGGACCAGTGAAAGTCAAGGCCAGGATGGGCCAGGGGCCCAAGGTCAGCCCGGCCCAGCCTCCTGGGGCTGCCGTTCCCGGGGCCCTGGAACCCTCCCGCAGCCCAGGGCTGTGCAGACAGAGGAGGCCTGGCCTCTGGGGCTGAGGTCCTCAGCTGACACTTTCCAGGGGTCTTACATGTGTTCCTGCTAACACTGTCATGGGATGACGGGGGACGCCGCGGTCACCCCTCTGGGCTGTAACTCCTGAAGGCCAGGACTGGGCCTCCTTCACCGATGAGCCACTGCACAGGGTTTCTGGGTGGATGGTGAGGGCAGGGAGGGGACCGGGAGGCTGCCAGGGTGGCTGGGACGTCCCCCGTACTTACTCAGAGACACTGCTGCCCTCTGGGTGGTCCTCAGCGCTCTGTTTGGGGGCCACCTTGAGAAGGACACAAGGAAGAGGTGTCAGAAGGTCGTCCGTGGTGCAGCCTGCCCCAGCCCTGGCTTTCAGCTGGCAGATGGCTGAATGAACCAGAGCTGGCAAGTGGAAAGGCTCCCTCTGCTGTCGCGCTCCAGCCACCTGTTGTAGGTGGGAAGCTGAGGCTGGGCCAGGGCAGTGACCTAAAAAGGTCACACCAGAGTTCCCGCTGTGGCTCAGCAGGTTAGGAGCCCAACTAGTAGTCACGAGGATGCTGGTTTGATCCCTGGCCTCGCTCAGTGGGTTAAGGATCCGGTGTTGCTGTGAGCTGTGGTGTAGGTCACAGACGTGGCTCGGATCCCGTGTTGCTGTGGCTGTGGTGTAGGCTGGCAGCTATAGCTCTGATTCAGCCCCTAGCCTGGGAGCCCCCATATGCTGCGGCTGTGGCCCTAAAAAAAGCAAAGGAAAAAAAGTTCACGTCAAGAGACTCCCTGCCTCTTCGAGAGCTACCTGGCCAGCACGCCCCCATCTCTCACTCCAGGAGTCATGGGCCTGACGTCCATCTGGCACAGCCGGGCAGCCTGCTGCTCTGCTCTGCCTTCTCCGTCCCAAGTCAACCAGACGTTGCACACGTCTGCGTGCAAACGCTTCGAACGGTCTATGCCTGTCTCATGCTGGCACCACCCGGTCTCAATTACCACAGCTTTCCAATGAGCCTGGGTTCTTCCTGGTTCTGGGCACCCCCATTGATGTAGGGAAGCTTGTCCCCCTGGGAGGTTTGTTGGGGCTAAATTAATATACAGATCCTTTTATTTATTTATTTTTTGTCTTTTGTCCTTTTAGGGCCACACCTGAGGCATGTGGAGGTTCCCAGGCTAGGCGTCTAATCGGAGCTACAGCTGCCGGCCTATGCCACAGCCACAGCAACGCCAGATCCGAGCTGCGTCTGCGACCTACACCGCAGCTCATGGCAACGCCGGATCCTTAACCCACTGAGCGAGGCCAGGGATCGAACCCGCAACCTCATGGTTCCTAGTCGGATTCATTTCCGATGCGCCATGACGGGAACTCCACAGATCCTCTTAGAGCGACTTGATATCTTTACAGGAACAAGTGTTCCAGTTTGTACTCAGGGAGTTTTGAGAGATTAGGGGTTTACCAGGTGGAGAGGAGGGGAAGGGCATTCAGAGAAGGAACAGCATGTGCAAAGGCACGGAGCTGTCAGAGGCCATTGGCTCCCGAGGGCCTGCTGTAGGCTGTGTTCTGTTCCCCGTGCAGGATATGGTCCCTGCCCGGGCAGCTCACAGTGGGGCAGAAAAAAACCTAGCGTGATGACACACTGAGAAAGACCCGATGCCAGACCCCACGGTGTGGACTACATGTGTTCTAGAAGGCCAGCTGCGCGCGTGAGCAGAGGAACCTGTGACGCAGCCCTGCCAGAGGAGGACCTGGAGGCGTGACGAGGAGGGGAGTTCTGGAAGGTCTCTGTCTTTGAGGCCCGAGAGGTTCCAGGAGGGCAGGTCCTTCCCCGAGAAACCAGTGGGAGCGAGTTTCTGGGGAAACATGAGTTAGCGGTGGTAGCAGAAGCAAGCTGACCCTGGCGGTGTCCTGCCACGCAGGCTCTGGGGGTGGCCCTGGAGGCCGCCGCAGGCACCCCATGCACCAGCGGGAGAAGCCGGGCCTGCCTGCCTGGCGCCCTCTCCATGCAGACGCCGGCCGCACACGCAGCCTGGTCCCTGGTCGAGGGGCCGCCCTGCTGCTGGTGGCTGGGCTCTTGCTGCGGGGAGTCAGTTTGTACTGCTGGGAACTGGAAGAGGCCGGGACTCCCTAGCCGGCAAGGGATTCACGAGATGGGAAGAGGAAGAGAGAGTGGGGATGGGGCGACGGAGGCCAGAGAGGGGAGCGGAAGTCACACGCGCACACGCACAACGCGCGTGCACACACATGCAGGCATGCCGGCCCATTCCAGCCTGAGCAGCTCAGACTACCTGAAAATTCTTTTTAATTTCTTTCTCTCTCTCTCCCCGCCACTTCCTTTCTTTCTGCCACACCTTCGGCACATGGAGGTTCCCAGGCTAGGGGTCTAATTAGAACTGCAGCTGCCTGCCTACACCACAGCCTCAGCCACGCCAGATCCAAGCCACATCTGTGCCCTACACCACAGCTCATGGCAACGCCGGATCCTTAACCCACTGGGCAAGGCCAGGGATGGAACCCTAGACCTCGCGGATCCTAGTTGGGTTTGTTATCACTGATCCATGACATGAACTCCGTTCTTATCTTTAAATTTCGAGAATCTGTGTTTCTTCCTGTGCCTGCGGTTTGAATGTGTGTCTCTTCTTCTCATCAGTTTAAGCCTTGAACTTGCTTTTTCTCAGATGCAAAACGCATGAGACACTCTCCCAGAAAACAGGGGCTGCTGAAGCAGTGCAGGAGCTTGGAGGAACTGCAAAGACACAGCAGCCTCTGGTGGCTGCTCCGCGCCTCGTGCAGACACAAGCTCGGGCCGCCGCCAGCTGGCAGCCTGCCTGCCTGCCTGCCTCTCGAGGTCCGCGGGACAGGCATCTGGACCCCGCGGAGGCCGTGGCGCCTGGGCTGGGGCCGTGGGAACCGGCCTGAGCTCAGGCCGAACGTGTGATATGTCATCACTCAAGATCCTCCGGAGGCTTCGAAAAACCACATCACAGCCGAACGAGAAGCAGCAAACATGTGAGGAAGAACAGACGAGTTTACTTAAAGTCTCCCCTGACTCTTCCGACTGGGGTTTTCGGAGAAAAGTGAAGTATCAGCGGCTAAAGTTTAGAAAACCCACGGCATGTTTTAACAGTCTGTATTCTGGCCTGCTGCTTCTGCTTCAAGAGTTCTCCCCTTAATTCTGAATTTTGAACAGCTTTGCATGCATAGACGTACCCACATCAATAAGACGGCTCACCGACATGGAACAAGCTGCAGGCGTTTCAAGAACACGGTCTGACGGGTTCTGATGTGCACACATCCTGTTAAACCACCCTGGTCACCCGCTGTGTGCGGATGCCCCGGCCCCCGGCCCTCGCACTTCTGGGGGACCACCTGCCCCGTCCCTCCGCTGCCCCCCCTCCCGAGGTACCCTCTCTAGAAGCCTGGAATTCTAGATGTGGAACCACACAGGTGCACTCTTTTTCATCTGGCTTTTTGTGCTCCGCCCAACAAGCCTGAGCTCCCTCCACGCTGCTGTGTGTTTCAATAATCTCCCCCCTTGCTCTCTACGAATTGTGCTTCTTTGAAGCTCAGGTTGCTTGTGTTCCGTTACGGACACTTTAACACCAACACTGGAGCTGGGGCTCCTGGCCCCTGATCGCCCAGCCTTGACAGGCTGCAGTTTTTTGCCCAGTTGGGTTCTGGCCTCTCATCACTAGGGGCAGGGGCGCGGCGGGGGGCAGCTACTGACCCGCACAGCTCCCTTCCGTAGCTTCCCAGGCAGCGAATGGGCCCAGGGGCCCCCTGGACTCGGCTGGGAAGGCTGCTGAGCATTCGTCAAAGGACGAAGGACTTTTTCAATAGGAGGCTCTGACACTGACGTGCCACCTCCAAGGGCCCCACCTCCCTTCATGAGGCCTGGCTTCGGGAAAGTGTTTCCGAAGAAGAAGCCGGCCAAGGAGACCTGGAGAAGGTAAAGGGGGAGGGATCGGAGGAAAGTAACCATCAGTTCCGTCTGTACAGCGTTTCATCGCCTTAGGAAGCATGTGTGCAAATGCACGTTCGCACAGGCAGCCCGATCCTGCATCTGGAGGCAGATGACCTGGTGTGGCTCCTGGTCCTGCGGGGGGCTTGGGCAATCACCCTGGCGGGCCCCACGGGCCTCGGGTGTAAATGAGAAGGTAACCAGGGTGGCCTCTGAGGTCTCTTCAGCTCCAGCAATCTGCAACTCTCAAACTGCAAAGAAACCCAAGTGGCTGAGTCTGGCGGGAATCTGAACCGGGGGCCTGGGGCTGGGGTCTTCCGTGCTGGTGACGGCTCCCCGCATTTAGCTGCTCAGAGTCTCATCTGCACTGACCACTGCTGACCCTCCTCACCAGAGTCCAGCTAGGGCTTGTCCCAGGCCCTGGAGGACAGTGGAGCTCCTGTGCCAGGAAAGCCTCCATCAGCATCTCTTGATGCGGTGCCGGCGGCGAGACCCGTCCGCCTGCCTCCCCGGGCCCAGCGCCCTGGCGCAGTGGCTGGGGCCCAGCGTGGGGCAAGGCGCTGGGAGACTCTGCTTCAACCTTTACACCAGGCTTCCCACCACGGACAGAGCCCACGTCGCAGAAGCACATGCCAGACGGAGCCCTCTGAGGTCACCCCCCACCCCATCTCCAGGCAAGTGGGTCTGCCCCTTTTAACCCTGGCTGTTCTCCCTGGAGGAAGAGTCTTCCTCCGGTGTCTGGTGGTCCCCAGGTTCTGGCGCAGGACTCCCTCCGCCCGTCCCCACGCTGTCCCTCGTCGCCCCGTCTAGATGCCCAGGTTCGTGGGGTTACATGCCAGCCCCCACCACTTTCTACAGTGGACGTGAGCTTCCGACAGCCCACCGGCGCATCTGCCGCACACCCCAAACCCAACTCGCCCAACTCTGAGCATCATTATCCACTCAATTCCCAGGGCCGGAAGCCTGGACGCCTTTCTAGAAGCTCCCCTTCCGCTGCTCTCATACTGGGCTGCACCTCACCTTCTCCACCGCCTCTCACCTGGATGCCCACAGCATCTCCCCCGGGGACCCTGCTTCCCTTGCCGCCTCCCCTCCTGCCCCTCCATCCTGCCAGCGCCGGGAGATGACACAGGAATCACAGGTGGGTGTCTCCAGAGCAGGGAGCTGGGGAAAGGTGGGGAGGAAGGGAAATTTTAAGTGTACCGCTTACATTTTTTCTCATGTGTATGCATATTACCTATTCTGATTTCTTTTCTTTTTTTTCTTTTTAGGGCCGCACCTGTGGCATATGGAGGTTCCCAGTCTCAGGGTCAAATCGGAGCTACAGCTGCCAGCCTACACCACAGCTCACTGAACGCCAGGTCCTTAACCCACTGAGCGAGGCCAGGGATCGAACCCGCAATCTCATGGTTCTTGGTTGGATTCGTTTCCACTGCGCCACGACGGGGACTCCCCATACATATATTTTTTTTTAACGCTGGATCCTTAACAGTGAGAACTCCTACATACTTTTTAATTTTTTAAAATATTTTTTCCTATTTTTCATTTTTTCTACAGTGAGCATCTATTCCTTTACAACCACAGAGTAAAGCTAATAATACAGGGATGCTCTTTTTATTTAAAACCTCTCATTAGTAAGATCACTCTAAGTTTTTTTATTGGCAAGAACAACCAAGAACAGAGGTTTTTTTCTCAAGGGTTGTGGATATTACTTGTTCTAACTTTAAAAACAAACGCTTGGGAGTTCCTATCGTGCCACAGCAGAAATGAATCCGACTAGGAGCCATGAGAATGCGGGTTCGATCCCTGGCCTCTCTCAGTGGGTTGGGGACCCAGTATTGCCGTGAGCTGTCCAGATGTGGCTCGAGTCCTGCATTGCTGTGGGCAGAAGCTGGCTGTAGCTCTGATTGGACCCTTAGCCTGGGAACTTCCATATGCTGCAGGTGCATGAAAAAGCAAAAAGAAAAAGAAAAAGGATTCTCAGTCTCAGTCTGAGGAGAAAGTTCCCTCAGGCCTGACCTTGGAGGACACTGCTCCTGCTTTAAACTCAGTGCCGGCGAGCGTGCTTCTGCAATGTCACCACCCAGGGCAGCTCAGAAAGGTATCATTTGGGCGGGGATTCTAGAAGGCTAGTTGGTTGCACACAGATTGACAATGGTACCAAGTGACAGCTGCAAGACTAAAGGTGGGCCTAGGATGGAAAGGCAAGAACAAGCAAGCCGTCACAGCTGTCAGCCGCAAGGCCACTCTGACCTAAGGGTTCGGGAGTCTGTCGAGGGTCTGATCTCGGCTCTGATCTCCGGCTCTGCCATAACCGTGTGGTTTTGGCCACTCAACCTCTCTGTGCCCATCTGTAAAAATGGACAATAAGAATAATGGTAAAGATGAAAACAGCTCATACATGTTTGAGACACAAGTGCTCACTGAAATATCAGCTACAATTATTCTTGAACATAGTCAAGTATAATGCATCATATTCAGAATGTTGGTTCAGAGATACACATAATCAGCCTTTAAGAAATTCTAATCAACAGGGGTCAAAAACATTTTTTTTTTTTTTGCCTTTTTAGGGCTGCACCCGAAGCATAGGGACGTTCCCAGGCAAAGTGTCTAACTGGAGCTGTAGCTGCCAGCCTACGTGACAGCCACAGCAATGCGGGACCCAAGCTGCATCTACAACCTACACCACAGCCCACAGCAACATCAGATCCTTAACCCGCTAAAGGAGACCAGGGATCAAACCTGTGTCCTCACGGATGCTAGTCAGATTCGTTTCCACTGAACCACAACGGGAACTCCCCAAATTTTAAATATAGATATTTAACAGGGTAATTTTGCCTGAGTTCTATTGATATTCTCTTAGGAAGAATACCTCTCTTCTCCAAAATGCAAGAAGCTTTTCTTCCTTCCAAAGGAATTTAAAATAGTGTTATTAACACGCTCGATCAGGCTTCTTTGTTGGTGGGAACATCGTTTCTAATATTGTGAAGAAGGGCCAACTTCTGCGTATGGGTCTCAAGGCCGACTCATCAAAGTCCCCGTGTTTTTTCGTAGCCCAAAGGCGGTGTCCTGTCAACTCAGAGTCTTGTAAAATGAGCAACTGCCAGAGACTCAGTTACAGGGTGTGAGCGACAAAGCAAAAGGCGTCAGCTCACACGTGGCCTTACAGGCAGTGAGCCTTCTACCTGAGGCCTTTAGAGCCGAGAAATTAAGGGGCTTCAGCCTTTTTACTTCCTCTCCCCCAAAGTGAACTGGCTGCAAAAGCTTCCTTACAGCTCTGATAATCTAGGGCTCTAGGACTCATTCAAGAAACACTTATAGTAAGAGGATCCACACGACCCCCGTCCCACAGAGTAACCACACGGCTGGCTTATTTCACCTCCCAGTCTCTCTCGACACCACCGTCCCTTCAGGCCTCTGGCTGTACTGCTTCACCTGGCACCTGCTCTTCGGGACCCTTGAAGCAGCCCCCGGCTGGTCATCCTGTGTCCAGTCCAGCTCTGCCCAGTTCATCCTGCCCCTGGCAGTTGGCCTCGCCTTAGTCCTGCACAGATACCCATGGCTTTTTTTGGTAAAGTCCAAGCTCTGTAGCCTGGGACGCCCCTAGCATGACGCGTCCGCAGCCTGGCATTGACCCTTCCCGACCCGTTCAATTCCAATACTCCCACCCACGCCCTGGGTACCATGTGCCTCGGGGCGCCACCACCTTGGCAGACAGAGTTCTCTCTGCCCAAATGCTCCTCGCTGTTCATCTGCCTGCCTAGTGCCACAGCCTCTTCCAGATCCGGGTCAAGTGTTGTCCTTCTGAGATGCGGACTCAACTCCTCCAGGGGGCCAGTCGCTCCTCCTGTGTACCCTCTATACAGACTGCCCACCTGAATCGGATTTTTGTCTGCAGATCTCGCACTCCATTAGACTATGGACTTGTGGGGGGGGGCGTGCCCGTGGCACATGGAAGTTCCCGAGATTGAGCCTACACGGCCGTTGCAACCTGTGCCACAGCTGCAGCAATACCAGCCGGACACTTAACCCGCTGTGCTACACGGGAACTTCCAGGCCGTGGACTCCTTAACCCCCTGCCTCCTAGGAGTCACTAGGCTACTTGGCGATGGAAGGGGTGAGGAGAGGGCGGGGAGTCCATGCTGTTTTCTTCTCATTTCCCTTCTGAAGTTTCCAAAGCACTTGAAGAATGAACACTAAAAGACTGCGTCCGTGCCATCTCAGGCTTTCCCCCAAATCTCTCAACCGTTTACCCATTCTGAGGGTTATGTAACTGGGCGCTGATGTAACCTTAAAGGAATCCTGTTATATAATTGGGCCCCACTTGCAGCAGCTCACTTCGGGAGGGGCATCAGGGAAGGGCAGGAGAAGCCCTGTGCCTGGGTCAGGGGGGCCAGGTCCTTTTCCTCCCCCCAGCCCTCCCCCCACCTCGCAGGAGGAGCTCCCAGGATTCTACTGCTTGGTGGCTGCCCCAGCAGACACCCCCCCAGGCTCCCAGCAGTTGTTAAGCAAAGCCTGAGGGGCTCCAGGGAGGGGCGGGGGGGCTGGCTTGGACATCCTCGCAAGCCCAGGAGCTGATATTAAGGATCTTGTTCGTTCAGCTCTGCAGGAGCGAAGACTGCTGCCAAACGAGAGTGCTCATTTTTATTGTTTTTCTAGAACAGCAGGGATGTTATTACAAGCGTCCTGGAAGAGTGAGGAGAGAAGCCAAAGAGAGACTGCACAGCATCTTAAAAATAGCCGGTCGTATGTGAACTGCCTGACTGCAAGGCAAAGACGCCGAGGTGTCTGACGCGCCGGGCCTTTGTAACCACTGTTTGGCTACCGGTCCCACCTCCTGGCACCCTCTTCCGAGCGTGCCCGGGAGACTGGCCCAGGGGAAGGTACCTAGGGAAAAGCAGTGTCCCCTCTCTGCCCCCCGCCCGCCAGCTCCCACCTAGGCTGGAAGGAGCCACAGTTCCAAAGGAAAAATACTCGCGCTCTGGCCACGAGATGCATTTCTGCCGAAGGAGGTCTGTCCCCCGACCTCCAAGGCGGCTCCCAGCCCTGTCGCTCCCCAAGTTGGTGGCCGTCTGATCAGCACCCAGAGGAGGCAGAGAGGGAGACAGTCAGAGGGGATGCTGGGGAGGGAGAGGCGGCAAGAGACCTCGCCGGGATTCCGGGGGCAGGGAGACGGTGGGCGACCCTGGGACAGGGCACCGCGCAGGCCGATGGCGCCTGGCAGGGGCTGGCGGCGGCGGGCGGAAGGGGGCTGGGGGACAGGGCGCCGGCGGGGAGGGGGCTCCGGGGCAGGAAGCGGAGCAGCGGCCCCCAAGGCTCCGCGGGCTCCGACACTCACCGGGCTCCCGGCGCCGGCGGCGGGTCGGGGCCGCGCCGGGCCGCGCGGGGCCAGCTCCCCGGGCGCCCAGGCCGCCGACTCGGCCAGCAGCTGGTCCAGCAGGCGCAGGGTTTCGTCCCTGCCGTCGGGGGGCGCCGCGGAGCCAGCCGCCCCCTCGGCCGCCTCCGGGGCCTCCTCCCGGGCCGCCGCGGTCGCCGAGGCCGGCGGCCCCGTCCCGCCCTCCGGGGCTGCCCCGCCGGGCCCCGCCGGCCGGCTGTCGGCGCCGCGCAGCCGCTTCAGGGCGCGGCCGCCCCGGCTGCTGCCGCTGCCCATGGCGCGCCCGCCGAGCAGGCCCGTGGCGCCGGCCGAGCGCGGCCCGGGGGCGGGGACGCCGGAGGCGGGGGCGGCGGGGCCGGGGCTGCGGGCCCGGCCCGCGGCGGGCGGAGGAGGGAGCGAGAGTCCGGGTCTGGGGTGCGGGCGGGGGCGGGGCTGCGAACCGGGCCGGGGGGCGGGGCGAGCCTCGGGTGCGGGGCGCGCGGGGGGCGGGGGACCCGGCCGGAGAGCCCGGGATGACCCCGGCCTGGAGGAGGGGGCTGAGACCCGGGGGCGAGGGCCCGGGGCGCGGCGAACCCTCCCGCCTCCCCGCTGGCCCGGGCCCCCTCCGGGTCCCCGCTACCGCCTGGGAGCACTGAACACACCTGGGCTCCCACGGGCCCTTTTTGTTCATTTCTGGAAGGCTCTCCCAAGGCCACGGCGCACAGATGGACCTGCTTGGGGTGGGGATGCGGATGGAGGGGACTCCACGGCCTGGCCCTCCTGGAGCCTAGAGGGCCGTGGGGCTTGGCCTCCTCGTTCCCAGATGTTAGGCTGGGGAAAGGGGCTGGGCGCTAAAAACACCTCTGAGGATGGGGTAAGATACAGAAGGTGCTCGGCCTCGCCCCCTTCCATTTCTGCCCTTCTCCCCCCCACGCAGGCAGGGGCCGGACGGAAGGAAGGAGGAAGGGGGCGATTCTTCCGACCAGACCGCCCCCTCCAGCCTTTGCACGCGGGAGCCGGCAGCAGGCAGCGCGGGGCCCGGGGCTTCCTGTTCCTCTTCTCCTGCCCCCAAAGGCGATCTGGCACCTGAATGCCAAGCCTCATTAAAAAACACCCATCTAAGACATAACCACTTTGGGAAAAGAAGAAAATTTAAAAGATGGCAGGAAAAGCGGTCCCCACCCCCGCCCAAAAAAAGCCACTAGGTACTGATCATAATTCTTTCTAGCCTTTGGTCATTGGATAGTAAAAAAGAAAGATAAACACATTATATTTAAGTGAAGCAGCCCGAAGATAAGAACAAGAAGCAGGATAAAGCTTCTAATTCAAGACCAGTGATATTATTGTTGGTTGTGCTTGCATTTTATTTAAGACTTAATTTCTTTTTCTCCCTGGGTCACCTCCTTAAAAAAAAAAAAAAAAAAACTCACCTTTCCAGGAGTTCCCATTGTGGCTCAGTGGCTAAGGAATCCGAATAGGAACAATGAGGTTGCGGGTGCGATCCCTGGCCTCGCCCAGTGAGTGGGGTAAGGATCCAGCATTGCTGTGAGCTGAGGTGTAGGTTGCAGATGCGGCTTGCATCCCGAGTTGCTGCGGCTCTGGCGCAGCTCCAATTAGACCCCTAGCCTGGGAACCTCCATATGCCGCTGGAACGGCCCAAGAAATGGCAAAAAGACAAAAAAAACAAAACAAAACAAAAAACAAACCTCACCTTTCCAAAGCCACAGCTCAAATGGGGTTTAATCACATCTTGACCTTAATCTGAATCCAGATAGGATTGCAGAATAATTGTTAAATGTTGACAAGCTTTTCCCTACGGTAAGTTTGAAGTTTTACTGATTTATCACTTCAGGAGGAGGCTTTGAAAACTTTATGCCCAAGAAAATGGAATAAATGTGGGATTCATATCCATTCGTTTTATTATCAAGAGACCAAGGAAGTGTTTACAATTCCTCTTCACTTTTTGTCTTTTTTTTTTCTTTTTATTTCTTTCTTTCTTTCTTTTTTTTTTTTTTTTTTTTTTTTTTTTTTTTTTTTTTCCTGATGTGGTGTCTTAACCATCCAGAAACAGGAGATGGGCCAAATGCATGATTTGGTGTCATTTGAGTGTTCCAAGTCCACAGATGTGTCTCGTTTAGAAGCTCTTGATAGAAGCTTTCTCTTTAAGAAAATAAATCTCATCTTGAAACTCTTTAAGCTTGGGAAAAAAGCATTCATAGGGAAAAGACATTTTTCCTGAACTAAGTTCAACCAAGTTGAATCATTTCAAGGAAAACATGCTTTACTTCTGCCTCAGTACAGTCTAGTCATGTGACTCATAGTTTAAATATAACCAGAGCTCCCTGTGTTCACCTCCCAGGGCTATAGTTTTTTTTCTGGCCACTCTTGATTCCAATCCTGTTTTCCCAGACTCGTCTGGCTCCCTCAGCTTCAGTGAGCGTAACTGCCAAAGCCTGTGTTTATTCCACTCTGAGAGTGCATTTAAAATCACCTCCATTTGGAGACCTGGCATCTGCCGATTTGTGCTAAACATCCAGATTGATTTTATTAGCAGCTTCCCATGACGAGCCAACAATCTAAGCTTTCCCGCAGGACCAAGGCTGCCCAAGACCGTCTCTAGAAATAAACAAGAATCCCTTTGTCCCAAAGGGTTGGCAAAGTCCCAGGAATATTGGGACATTGAGAATGGGGTCTGATCCCTCTTAAAGAAGCATCCTGGCAGCCGCACCTCTCCAGCTAAAGGACTTCTTCATGCAATGACCGGGGTGGGGGCTGGTGAGCAGGTTGGGAGATGAGGCGCAGCTTGGGAGCCGTCTGCTTAACTCCTGGAAAATAAGAACAGCCTTCCAATGAACACATTAGACTGGGAGAGAACTATGGTTGTTGATACTTTTGGCAGGAAATGTGTCCTGAGCGACGCTTTCCTTGGCCACTGGACTAGCCTGGCATCTGGAGATGAAGCCTGAGGACCACCCTCGCTGCTCTGGGCTGCCAAGCCCCATCGCCTTCCAAAGTCCCCCTTAAATGCCTTTCCTCGACCCCTCCAGATCTCCCCCAGCTCAGACCCTCGGTCATTTCCCACCACTTCTGATGCATCACTAGCCATTACACAGGAGCCAGATATAGTATAGCTGCAAGTCATTATGAATATGCAGAAAGAGAGTATTTGTATTCAGATGAGAAATGAGACAGCGTTTGTAAGGTGGGTAAGCCCTGTTTCTATTTTTAATGCTGAATGGGTAACTTGAGAGAGCCACAGTGCTATCAATTATTGCTGATACAGTTCAGCAGCAGCATCGCATATAATTGCTGTTGTCTCCTTGCAAAGCTCCAAGCTTTTGCATTTGGTTTCATGGCTTCGCCACTTCGAGGGATGCGGGAGCCGTAAGAGAGAGTGAACACCATTGAGGACAATTAATGAGTTACCCATTAATGAGTTCTGAGCTTTATTCAGAAATAATGTATCTTGCGAGTTGGCATGCTTACATGATTGGTTTGGCCCCTTTTAAAACATTGGGGAAAATTCTGACCACATGCAGGAAAACATGGATGACTTTATACCCTGTTTGAACAAAAGATGAGACGTGGGATTTGTGAAGCGGACTTTCCATTAGTCGAGCGGTTTTCCCTCCTTAAAGAGACGTCTCCGGGCTTCTGGTTCAAAATGACGGATCAGGCAGAGTTTGCGTCTCCTGTTAGTTGAGGCACCTCTGAAATGAAGTGTTTAAAAAAAGGAAGGAGAGGAGTTCCCTGGTGGCTTATCTGGTTAAGAATCCGGTGTCCTCACTACTGTGGCCCTGGTTACTGCTGTGGCAGGGGTTCGATCCCTGGCCTGATGACTCTGAATGCCGTGGGTGTGACCAAAACCAAAACAAGGGAGACCCAGAGGAGTTTGTGCTGTGGCACAATGGGTTGAGAATCTGCAGTGGCTCGGGTTGCTAAGGAGGTGTGGATTCAAGTGGGTTAAAGGATCCAGCATTGCTGCACCCATGGCTCTGATTCAATCCCTAGCCCAGAAACTTCCATATGCTGAGGATGTGGCCATTAAAAAAAAACCCCACAAAAACACAAACAAACAAAACGGGAAAATGGTGAGTTGTAGTATATAAATCACAAAAATTTTAACTAAAAAAATGTTTTTGAAAAAGTTCAAAAGAATAAAAATCATTTTAAAAAATTAAAAAATAAAAATAAAAAAGAAAGTTCATAAAATTTAAGAGGGACAGGGAAAGAGTTGTAAAAGGGAGAGAAAAATCACACACGAGAGATTTCAACACACTTTTAGAAGATGGAAAGCAGGCAGTAGAGACCTGCCAGAGGAGACAGGGCGCCACAGGCTGAGTCTCCTTTCCACTAACTGGCAGTTTTTATTTTTTCTTTTTCAGTCACACCCACGGCATATGGAAGTCCCCTGGCCAGGGATGGAATCCAAACTGCAGCTGCCACCTATGCCACTCCTGCAGCAAGACTGGATCCTTAACCCCTGCGCCACAGCGGGAACTCCCTCCAACTGATCCTTTTGAGTCGGAGACTAGGAGACCTCGCAAAGTGCGGTCAGACTCTAGGCTTGGTTAGGGTTATTTACCATCCCCAGGAAATAGTGTAGCGGGAGGGGAGAGGACAGTGAAGCCTGTGCCAATGTGACTGTGGACAAATCCTTTATCGATGGATTAATCCTTCTGTTTATCGCAGAGGTTAAGCTTTATAACACCACTGGCTCAAAAAGGGAGTGTAACATACATGAAATATCCGACTCTAAGCTCAAACGCTCTCTCTGAAGGCCAGCTCTGCAAGGTGGAAGCTGCCCTGTTTAGATGGTCAGGTCTTCACAGAACCAGCCTGGGGTTCTAGAGAGCTGGGAAAATGCTGACAGTCCAACTTCTCCCTGGACGTGAGAATTAAACCGCGAATGAATCAGCCGAAGGAACAGAGGTCTCCGCTTAAAGCTCAGGTTAAACATTAAGTCTCTTGGCTCTTTTGTTCCAGCTCTTCAACTTGTAAAGAGGAGTTGAAGTAGCACACTACTCCCAGCTGGTCCTGCCAGGCTGCGCTGGTTCCCATATAGACTCTGCCTCATTGAAGGAGCCTGTCAACAAGCCCCCGAGGCAGACATCACCTTCCTGCATTTTATGGGTGCAAAGCTGAGGCTCAGAAGAGTGGGGGACCTGCCTAAGATCTCAGAGCTAGTAAATAGCAGAGCTGGGACTCAAACCCAGGTCTGTTTCGTCCCCCGGGTCTTTTCATTATGCAAGCTATGCCCAATTAAATGAGAAACCTAGTAGAGTAGACCGGCTGACCTCTGAGTATAAGGAACTACTATGCGGGTCCCCAGGGCTACCATACAGATAGGGTCACCAAACATTCCTGCTTGCCTGGGTCTGGGGGTATTCCTGGGTCATGGCCCTCCGTGTACGGTTGTACAGGTTGCTCATTGAACAAAAATACCTGACCAAGCAGCAGATCATGGCTGAAGCCAGCTCCATTCACCAAGCTGTTCCCTGTGGAGCAGAACTGCATCCCTCTAGACAAAGTGCAGCGGGAGCTCACTAAGGCCCTGCCAGTTCCTCTGACAGTATTGACTTGGAACTTTAAGGAGTTCAGTGATTGGGGTATTGGCTTTTTATTATTATTATTATTATAGCTGATACACAAGTTTGCATGTTTCTGCTGTTCAGCAAAGTGACCTGGTCGTACATATATATACATTCTTCTTCTAGACCTTCCATCACGGTCTAGCACAAGTGACTGGATCAAGTTCCCTGCGCTGTACAGTAGGACCTCATGGCCTATCCATTCTAAATGGAATAGTTTGCGGAGTTCCCGTCGTGGCGCAGTGGTTAACGAATCCGACTAGGAACCATGAGGTTGTGGGTTCGATCCCTGCCCTTGCTCAGTGGGTTAACGATCCAGCGTTGCTGTGAGCTGTGGTGTAGGTTGCAGACGCGGCTTGGATCCCACGTTGCTGTGGCTCTGGTGTAGGCCAGTGGCTATAGCTCCGATTCAACCCCTAGCCTGGGAACCTCCATATGCCGCGGGAGCGGCCCAATAAATAGCAAAAAGACAATAAATAAATAGATGGAATAGTTTGCATCTACCAACCCCAAACTCCCAGGGCACCCCACTCCCTCCTCCTTTGGCAACCACCCATCTGTTCTCTCAGACTGTTTCTGTTCTGTAGATAGGCTCATTTGTGCCATGTTTTAGACTCCGCATTTAAGTGCTATCATACGGTATTTGTCTTTCTCTTTCTGACTTCACTTAGTATGAGACTCTCTAGCTCCATCCATGTTGCTGCAAATGGCATTATTTTGTTCTTTTTTATGTCTGCGTAGTTACTTTTTAGAAGTAGTTTGGTGAGTTGGGTAATGGCTTTATTCTATTTTGTTTTGCCCACGCCCACGGCATGCAGAAGTTCCGGGGCCACGGATTCAACCCATACCACAGCAGTGGCAACACCAGATCCCCAACCACTAGGACACCAGGGAACTTATTGGCCTCGTGTTTTGTTGTTGGTTTTTTTTAAATTTAGGGCTGCACCCACAGCATATGGAGGTTCCCAGGCTAGGGGTCAAATCAGAGCTGCAGCTGCTGGCCTACATCTCAGCCAGAGCAACCTAGGAGCCAAGCCGTGTCTGTGACCTATACCACAGCTCCCAGCAGTGCTGGATCCTTAATCCACTGAGCGAGACCAGGGATTGAACCTGCATCCTTATGGATACTAGTCAGATTCTTAAGCCGCTGAGCCACACCAGGAACTCCCTGGGGTGCAGTTTTTCAAAGGCCACCCTACCCTATCTCACTGGGGATTGGAACCAAGCAGGACCCTATGGGATCTCCCCAGAAGATACCCCCCGCCCCACGACCTCCACCTGCGTTTGCAGTCAAGCAAAACCAAATAAGAATAGTTTAGCCATTCAACTAAGTCAGGAACCTTTAGTTCTTCCTCAAGGACGCTAGATAATATCCCGAGCTGTGTCCTTGGAGCTGTTTGGCAGGTGCTGAAGCCCCGCTGGACGGAAGAAGTCAACTGGGTAATGCCCACAAATACCTAGCAGACCCCACGCTGGTTGGAACCAGAAGGTTGATGACGCTGACTCCCAGTGACGTCACCACCCACCAATCAGGAAAATGTCCACGAGCTGATCACGCCCCTGCTCCTCACTAGCCCCTCCGAGGGGGAGGTCATTGTCCTTGAGGCATTAGCCTGCCTTGTCCCCTCTTTGCCTGGCAAATAAAGCTACTTTTTCTGTTTCCTCCAGCTCTGTCTCTGCATTTCTATTCGGCATCAATGTACAGAGGCAGCCAATATTTTGGCAACAGTGTTTTAAACATAAATTTAATAATAAAGTTAGTCCTTTTTTTTTCTTTTTTTAGTAGAAGTTGCTTTAATGGTAATTGTGATGGTTAATTTTATTTATTTTTTATAAGGATTTTTATTTTTTCCATTATAGCTGGTTTACAATGTTCTGTCAATTTTCTATTGTACAGCAAGGCGACCCAGTTATGCATACATGTGTAGATTCTTTTTTCTCACATTATCCTGCTCCATCCTAAGTGAGCAGACATAGTTCCCAGTGCTACCCAGCAGGATCTCGTTGCAGATCCATGCCCAAGACAATAGTTTGCATCTATTGACCCCAAATTCCCAGTCCACCCCACTCCCTCCCTCTCCCCCTCCCCCTTGGCAACCCCAAGTCTGTTCTCCAAGTCCATGAGTTTCTTTTCTGTGGAAAGGTTCATTTGTGCCATATATTAGATTCCAGGTCTAAGTGATATCATCCAGTAATTGTCTTTCTCTTTCTGACTTGCTTCACTTAGTATGAGAGTCTCTGGTTCCATCCATTTGCTGCAAATGGCATTATTTTGTTCTTTTTTATGGCTGAGTAGTATTCCTTTGTGTATATATACCACATCTTCTTAATCTAATCATCTGTTGATGGACACTTGGGTTGTTTCCATGACTTGGCTGTTGTGAATAGAGCTGCAATGAACACGTGGGTGCATGTGTCTTTTTCAAGGAAAAGTTTTGTCCGGATATGTGCCCAAGAGTGGCATTGCTGGGTCATATGGCAGTTCTATGTGTGGTTTTCTAAGGTACCTCTGTACTGTTCTCCGTAGTGGTTGTACCAATTGACATTCCCACCAACAGGGCAGAAGGGTTCTCTGATGGTTAATTTGATGTGGCAACTTGACAGAGCCAAGGAACACCCAGAGAGCTGGTCAAACATTATTTCTGGGTGTGTCTGGGCGGGGGGAGTGTTTCCAGAAGGGATGGGCATTGAGTCAGTGGACTCAGCAAGGCGGATTCAGTTCAGGGCCTGAACAGAGCAAAAAGGTGGAAGAAAAAAATCCTTGCTCTGTGCCTGAGCTGGGACATCATTGTCCCCTGCCCTTGGCTGTGAGCCCTCCTCATTCTCAGGCCTTTGGACTCGGATCGAATTGCGTCCCAGCTTTCCCGGATCTGCACACGGCAGGCTGTGTGAACTCTCAGCCTCTGTAACCTGTGAGCTGATTCCTAGAATGAGTCTCCTGTTACACGCCCCTCTGTATGTACTCTATTGGTTCTATGTCCCTGAGAACCTCTCCTAAAGCAGTAAGCCACATAAAATCCCTGAGTCAGGAGTTCCCGATGTGGCCCGGTGGGTGAAGGATCTGATGTTGCTGCAGCCGAGGCCTGTGGCGGAGGTTGCAGCTCAGGCTCGGAATTGATCCTTGGCCTGGGAACTTACATATGCCTCAGGGGTGGCTGAAACAGAAAAAAAAAAAAAAAATCTGAGTCATAATAAAAGAAGCAAATTTATCTTCCTACGTTTCTGAAAAAGTTAACCCTTCTAGTGTGTAGGGTTGAGTAGGCCCTTCAGAGACTTTTTCCTACGAAGCCTAAAATATATAACATCCGGCTCCGCTCAGAAAGGTTATGGATGCCCGGTTTGGTTGAAAGCCCTCTGAGTCATCCATTTGTTCTGCATGATAGGGTTTATTCATGAGAGAAAAAGGAATTAATATTTTCTTCTTTTTTGGGCCACACCCGCGGCACACAGAGGTTCCCAGGCTGGGGGTCGAATTGGGCTCCAGCTGCCAGCCTACACCACAGCCACAGCAACGTGGGATCTGAGCTTCCCCTGCCACCTACACCACAGCTCACGGCAACGCCGGATCCTTAACCCCCTGAGCGAAGCCAGGGTTCGAACCCGGGTCCTCATGGATGCTCGTTGGCTTTGTTTCTGCTGAGCCACAATGGAAATTCCAAAAGAAGTTAATATTAACCACCTGCGATTTTTAGTAACTTACTTCTGCCTTCATACCTAACTGACCATGCTCTTGCCCCAGGCAAGACTGTTTCCAAACCCAAAGTAAAAAAAGTACTTGAAGGCAAAGCAGCCTTCGCAATTTTTAAATTCCTTCTTACGCAGGAATCGGAAATGGGATCTGAAAGTCACCTTTATCTTTCTACTTCTAGATGTTATTTTTTCCTTACCTATCACATTAGAAGCATGTCCCTTCCTTTGTCCTTTCTCTTATTCAGATACAAATGAAAAAGCTTTTTGATGTTTTGCATGTATCGACATAAAGACTATATTCAAAGTTATTTTTAATCCACTCAAAAATACTTATCCAAATATGTTTTGACGACTTAAACTGAAAGCAAACTTCTACCAAAAGGAAATCATCAGAAAAGAAACTCAGGAGTGCCCGTCGTGGCTCAGCAGTTAACGAACTCAACAAGCATCCATGAGGACGAGGGTTCAATCCCTGGCCTTGCTCAGTGGGTTAAGGATCCCCCAGTGCCGTGAGCTGTGGTGTAGCTCGCAGATGAGGCTCAGCTCCCGCGTTGCTGTGGCTGTGGTGTAGGCTGGCAGCAGGAGCTCCCATTCAACCCCTAGCCTGGGGACCTCCCTATGCCGCAGGTGCAGCCCTAAAAAGATAAAAAGAAAAGAAACGCAATCTGTTTGCACAAGTATATACCTCACATAAATGCAATCTGATTCAACTCTATAAACATCGTAAAGCACTTACTAAGTGATAAACGTGGGGAAAACACAAATAAATGACCTGTAATTCTTGCCTTCAAGGAACTAGGGTCCAGTGGGAGAGACAGCTGTGCTGATTAATTCAGACAGAGAAATGTGAAATAGCAAAGTACAAAATACAGACGAAGAGAATTTACAGGAGTTAGTAAGTCCAGGAGAGGTCAATAAGCATCATGGAGAAAACACATGGGTTTGGGGTTTTTTTCTTTTTTTAATTATTATTATTATGATTTCTTTTAGGGCCGCACCTGCAGCCTATGGAGGTTCCTAGGCTAGGGGTCGAATCGGAGATGCAGTGCTGGCCTACGCCACAGCCACAGCCACTCGGATCCAAGCCACGCCTGCCATCTACACCACAGCACACGGTTACGCCGGATCCTTAACCCACTGAGCGAGGCCAGGGATCGAACGCTCATCCTCATGGATACTAGTTGGGTTCGTTACCACTGCAGCAGGAACTCCCAGAGCTGGGCTTTAAAAGAGGAACAGGAAGTGAGGTCTCTAAAAGCAGAGGCTAAGGCACCAGGTGGAAAACTCAGGACATGTGGGACTCGGCACACCCGGGGGTGAAGCAGGGAAACCAGACCCAGGGTCGTCTCCCAAATGCTCCCCTCCCCCCACCCCGGGGTACTTAGCCTACCGCTATCGTGGGGAAAACAGCAACCTGATTTTTAAAAAGAATCCTGCGTTTGGTATTGAAATGAAATGCTAAATTAAGCAATGGCTTCTCCAGCCCCAGCCCATCTGCCCTCTCAGCGCCAATGGCATCCTGCTGCTTGGAGAACAGTCTGCGTGGCCCTCTACTGGCGAACACGTGTGACAGCCAGGGCGAGCGCACGCCAAACCCGGGAGGTGCAGAGTCAGCACTGGCAGGGGCCCTGGGTCACGCATGCTCACATCAGAGTCCTAAAGAAGGCAAAGTGACAGCTCTGGGGTCCCCTGGAAAGGACTTGAGCGCTGTCATTTACTGAGAGGGTGGTGTCCTGGGCACTCGGAGGTTCTGATGGTTTAACCCTTGGCAGCATCGTGGAATAGATTCTGTGGTTCCCCGATTTGATGGACAGGGCACTGAGCTCAGAGAGCCCAAGATACTTGCCCCCAGTCACACAGCTGATCAGTGCTGGAGCCTCAGGCGGTCTCGTGCAGAGCCCACCCCCCGCCCACACCTGTCCTAATGCTGAGCGCAGGTATCTTGGGTCCTGGCCATCCCTCACCACCAACGAGCCACCCTCACTAGCGGAGCAGTGGACAGTGACACAAATGGCTTTGGTGGCAGTTGTAAAGCATGTGTTCCTGTCCTCTGAGGAGCCTCATGCCCAGACCAGGGCTGTAATAGCATCTTCTGGCCCCTGAAAAGACTCGGCCTGTCTTTGAGTTTTGAACCTGGCACCCGTGTGCCTCCCTCTAGCAGCGAAGTGCAGGAGAGATTTATCTGAATGTGCCTGGAGCCTCCACCGTCATAACATCAAGCGTCTCTAAGTCCAAAGATCTGAACACCAGCTGCCCTGAAAGCAAACTTTGGTTGCCATGGTAACCAGGCCATCCGCCTCTTCCTGACTTAACAGTGGCTGCCAGCCCTGGAAGGGGCCCTGGGTCACGCACGCTCATAACGAGTCCTAAAGAGGGCCGTGACTGGTTTAGGGTCCCCTGGCAAGGATCAGAGAGCTGTGGTCTTAGCGTCAAAACCCAGCCATCCCGGGTCACTCTCTGGTGGCACACTGCGGACTCTGGGTCAGCAGTTAGGGTGAAAGCAGGTAAGGGGGGCTGGGGGGGGCAAGTAGGGACAGACGGGCCTCTCCTGACCGGCTGCAGTGTCCTTCAGCCTCAGAGCAAATTTCAGCCAGTGCTTGGATCCTGATGGAGTTCAGAAACCCCCACCCCCCACCCCTCCCCATTCTGTGTTGTTGGGGAAACGGGCCAGACAAGCCTCCCGGACCCAGTTCTCTTGATCAGAAGTGGCCATGGTGACCGGGGATGGGCAATTCCTGAGCTAAGAGCTGCAGGGAGCTGGGCACCAGGGCGGTGGCCCAGATCAGGCAGAGACTCAGCTTCCACAGCTCTGCTCTGGGTCTGGCTCCCTGGGCGGGTGGCCAGAGCTCCCCCCGGGCCCCAGACTCCTGCCCAGACCTGGGCCCGCAGAGGAGTGAAGCAGGTGCCAGGCAATTGCCAAGGAGACCAAGAAAGCATCTTGGACTGGAAG